>NC_087329.1:8937500-9590000 GCF_037043105.1 Vanessa tameamea | reverse complement strand
ATTCAGTCGACCTACCATCAATAAACCCATGCTGTTGATCAATAATAACCGGCCTTAAAATAGGGTATAAATGGTCATAAACAATTTTCTCGAACAACTTAGCAATTGTATTCAATTTAGAGATAGGTCTATAATTCTGTATATTATGCCTATCACCAGACTTATGAATGGGTACCACATATGATTGTTTCCACACCTTAGGAATTCTTCCGCTACGAAGAGATATGTTAAATAGCATGCAAAGGGGTAGTGCTAAGCTATTATAGCAGGATTTCAAAAAAATCGGAGGGATTTTGTCTGGACCACTGCCTTTGGTAATGTCAATATTTCTCAAATATTTTCTAACAATATCGATAGATACATCAATTGAACCTATAGACACAGACAGAGAATTTAAAGAATGGTCCAATGGCAGTGAAGAAACATTACTAGTATCTAGTTCGAAAGCAGACTGAAAGTGAGTGTTGAAAAGATGACAAATTTCATTGCCGTCCGATGATTCAATGTTATTATAAAACATCAAATCAGTTATATCAGATGTAGCATTCTTGGATTTTATGAAAGACCAGAAGATCTTGCTGTTACGTTTAATGTTATTTTCAGCATTTCTAATATATCTATTGTAACAATCAAAACAATAAATAACCCTTTGCCTTCTTGTCAACATAAAAACGAAAAAAGTCACACATAAACTAATTAACTATATTATCTTTCAAATAGAAACACGATGGCACAAAGTATAGTTATTTTGGCTAAACCCAGGATTCAAACTCGGGTCTTCGAAACCTGCAATCGTGTTAACTAACCCCTGATTATGTTTTTTTAATTTAATAATTAAGAAATATATAAAATATATACTTAGTTGATAACAAAAGTAAATTATTTTAAGTTTGTTAAGGTTTAAATGTTTCATAAATATACTTATATAAATTTACTATATAAATGATGATAGGTGCAAAACCCGCCTGTATAGGTACCACCCATTCTTCGTATAATCTACCACTAAACAGCAATGCTTAGTATTATTGTGTTCCGGCTTGAATGGTGAGTGATCCGACACATATCCCGCTGAGTTTCTTTCGACGGTTCTTCTCAGGTCCGAGGTGCTAAATTCCGAACCGGTGGTAGATTTTTGACAATCAATAAGCAAGTGTAAACACTTCTATATTGAATAAAGATTTTTGACTTTGACATTGACGAGAGACATCCAAGTCCTCAAGGTCGGCGACGCATTGCTGATTTGGAGAACGATTAACGTTTCTTACAGTGTCAGTGTTTTGGGCAAGGGTGAGCACTTACCGAAGCTGTTATGGATATGTTATTTCGGATCTAGATATGGATACGCATATATAAATAACATTTTACCGGTTTCGGATACGAAATTATTTCGGATTATCCGATTGTTTCGGATAGTTTCATTATCGGATATTAGATTATTTAGAAAAAAAAATACAAGATTTGACTTAATTTATTATTTAGTATTGGGTATAGTAGCTACTCTTTAGGTATAACACTATGCAAAAAGATAATTATAATATATTTTTTTTATCAATTTCAGTTGTGATTACAGGTAGATATTTATTTCGGATATCTGATAATTTCGTTTACGGTTACGGAGCTCAGGTGGCTTATTTGACCGTCCACCGATACTACACTATATCCTTTATTGAGAAAGGCTATAGAATTACATTACGCGAGAGAGGTTAGCAGCTCGTACTATTGTAAATGGCGGCAACAATAGCTTCTACGGAGATATTCCCCAAACAATAATGCATTGTATTGCTACGTTTTGAAAGGTGAATGACCTTACAGTTATATAATCCAGATCAATATTATTATTTCTTGTTAAGTAACCTTCTGGAGACACTTACACTTTATGAAGTATTGGTTGTCACACGCGGTTTTGCTCGCGTTTTAGGGAACATATTTACAAACAATTTTTTTTAAAGTCCGACATTTCATATACATACATACATAAATATATAAAAATATATTTAGTTTTTCATTATTGTTTATCATGTATTTGTAAATAACTTATAATTAATACAAGTTGTCGCCCGCGGGTTTGCTCGCGTTTTACGTGTCGATGACTGACTTGCTTACTGAGCTTGCTTCGTGACAAATATCATCAAATTCGTTTCAGTGGTTTGGCCGTGGAAGAGCAACAGACAGACGGAGTTACTTTCGCATTTATAATCTCAGCATAGACTATTTTTAACCGATAGTTTTTATTTATTCAAATAAACACAAATACATAGGGTATAATTTTATTTAACATCATTGTAACCAAAAGTATTCGTATCAATGATGTACTCTAACCTTTTGTACCCCCTGACTATGTCTTTTTGTACCCCTTGATAATGTCCATGCATATTTTGGTAGCGATCGATTGAGTATTTAAGATGTGAAAGCGTAACAAACAAAAGAAATAACAAACTCCGTTTCAATCACACGTATTAGTAACATTAAATTAGCCTGTAAATTTCCCACTGCTGGGCTAAGGCCTCCTCTCCCTTTGAGGAGAAGGTTTGGCATATTCCACCACGCTGCTCCAATGCGGGTTGGTGGAATACACATGTGGCAGAATTTCGTTGAAATTAGACACATGCAGGTTTCCTCACGATGTTTTCCTTCACCGCCGAGCATGAGATGAATTATAAACAAATTAAGCACATGTAAATTCAGTGGTGCCTGCCTGGGTTTGAACCCGTAATCATCGGTTAAGATGCACGCGTTCTAACCACTGGGCCTGGCTTAAAACCCGTCCATCAAAATTTGTTACAATATTATACTGCCTCTACGACACTTGCACCTTAACTCGTAGGTTCAAATTGCTGATTTCGAGGAATTTGTAATTGTAAGCAAGTGTAACTTTAAAAACTAAAACCCGACTACTTTCCTCCAGTGCTCCGTAAAAGTATGACACGATTGTATAAGTTACACTAATCAAGTTATTCTATCAAATATACTGAGACATATAATTCAAAGAAGTCAAAATAGTATATTTCGATATAGATATCATGGACTGCTTCCATAATTGACATATCGAAAATAAACAAATTATTTCAATGGTATAACCGCATAGAAGAGTCATAAATTCAAAATGCACAATTTATTGGTATATATTGGTATATATAACGTATATACTGAACGAATACTTAGGGCTGGCAGACACCGCGAAAATAATCAATTGCTTCTAACATTATTACTTTTAATGGTTATTTATAGGATTTGCAACGAAAAAATACAATTATACATACTTGGTAGGGATGTATAATTTATTTTATTTTATATGTAATAATTTATAAATAACATTACAATGAATACGTACTTATTCAATGAGTGCCTCAGATCCTAGTCTCTTCCAATGTCTTTATACAATTATACAAATAATACAACGTTGCATGACAATACATATGTAGTACATCCAATTAATTATTAGAAAATTAGTCTATTGTAGTAGTGAGTTTACGATAACAAAAGAGTTGTATTTTTTTTCTTCTACCGACATATTTACAATTGGGTTACACTACAGCATATGTGCACTTCAACAAAAAAATATTTACATATAAAATAATATAATTATATATTTATATTTGTATTTCAATTTATAAGTTGTATACACAATGTCATACCCATATTAAGCCGGGACGGGTTGGTGTTAAAAGCTTTGAATAAAATTAATTAAATTCGTATAAAATGCAAAAGCAAACGAGTCATCTCCTTATCTTCTCCAATCTTCGTGTCATTGGTAGAACATTTCCTCCTAAGCACTTCTCTATCATCATAACTCAGAGTTTAAAACAGCCTCTGACAGGTTATTAGTTTTAACATAGAGCGATTGTCGTTACCAACGTACGTATGAACTTTATGGACGATAGTTATTAGTTATTATGCAAAATATGAAGAAGGAACCTTCATAAATCTGAATACTTTCGTAATCTTTAGTGGTTCGGCATCACGAAATTATACTCCATACTAATATATAAAAGAGATAAGATTTATTTGCTTGATTTTCCGTTTTCACGCAAAAATTCTAATTCAAATTCTGAATGTTATTTATTCAAGTAGACTCATAAAAGTTATTTTGAATCGTCATGTAGAGTGTTGAATTCAACGTAAAGCTATCACCGGTTCGGAAAGTGGATTCAACCGAGAAGAACCGGCAAGAAACTCAGTGGTTTATCTTTTCTAACATGGTCTGGTCCCCTTGAGATTATCCGCCGCAGCCGATCGATCAAGACGTCATAATTATAATCAATGAAATGTTGTAAATGTCCAAAATATTCAAATATTTCTGACGGGCTTCATATACTAGCTGGTCCTGAAGTCTATTAAAAGTACTTAACGCAAAATAAATTTTCAGTTTCAATTACAACCCTAGTAAGCGACGTAGTAAAATGCAGTCCGCCATCACAGACCGCGCTATAAATAGTCTCGGTGTTAACCATCAATATGTAAATCAATAAGGATTGTTCAAACAGACGGATGATGTCTACATATGTGTTATTCCATATATCTATTCAGAACATCATGTCTTTCTGTTAATCATTTAGTTTGTGACTATAAAATTGACATAGGTACATATTAATAGACACGCGAATAAGGTAACTCTTTTTATTATTGGTTACTTTACAAATACCAATAATTCAATCATATCGATAAAGAAGCTTTGTAATGGTTAAATGGGCACTTAATGATAACTAGTCACCGCTGCCAATATACATGGTACTGAGGCTATTGCAATACTCAATTCCGGCACTAAACATCATCATCTCCAGTCAAGCAATCATAGGCGCCTCTCCTCACTCCACGTGCCATGCCCCATTTCTCATCATCAAAACGCGTCTCGTATTCCTTATCCCAACAGGCACGAACTCCAAATTAACGAAGGAAAAGGGATTTTATTTAATAAAAGTCAAACGTTATCGCAACAGTGGATTATAATTATATAATACAATATTTCTTTATAAATGACCTATTTAAATTGAAAGCAATTTTTAAATCCTATTTATAGGTCCCGGGTTCACCAACGAACTTCAGCCTTATAATATTAGTATAGATCTATAGCAGTGGAATACGCACAGCCTTTAACATTTAATCGGTTACTTGTGTTAACTTAAAAATATTATATCAACGAATATGAGAGTTAAGCAAGAACTAAGTTAAGGTTATGAGAACAAAAGCCGTTAAAATGCTATTCATTCAAGCTGTTTCCAGTAAAATAACTATATTCGAATACACTGGCGTAAACGTGTATACTTTTAACCGTTTAATAACGAAAGTATTAAAATACAGAAGAAACCAACCCTTAAATGAAATCATTGTTGAGGACAACTATAATTCCATTAATTTGTTTTTTTATTTACATAAGAATGATTTACATTAAAGCCTTCGTTATATCTAAACAGTATAAATAATCACTTCCCGCTTCTATTCTTAGATTTCTTAAACTATGCAACCGATTTTGATGCGGTTTTCATCAATAAACAGAGTGATTACTGTAAGTAAAGATGGTTTTGTAGAACACATGCATTAGTATTGTTTTGCTTTGGCTTGAAGGGCGAGTGAACCAGTTTCACCACAGGAACATAACATCGTAACTCAGAGATGCGTCACCAACCTTGGAAGCTAGATTAACGCAACAATAAAAAAAGTCGTCAGTATAATATGAACGTTATATAAAATTGAGAACTGGACTATAACTATCGGCAAGAGGGACAGAACAACTTAGTTCCCAAGGTTGGTGGTGCATTGGCGATGAGTGCCAATACCTACGAATGTTGGTAACCACTTTACAATAAGGTTACTCATTAGCCGTCTACCTATATCACATAAAAGATGCTGCAGAAATCGTAAAATTTCGAACAAAATATAAATAGTATTTAAAAGGCTCGGAGGTTTGGTTTATGATAGGCAAAAAGGTTTTTTCAGTCCACGGATACTGATTATTCTTAAGCTTACCAATGATGTTATTATACTTAGTTATTATAATCTTCGCTCGACCGGAACATTTAATTAACCTTCCATTTTATCCAATAAACTTAACCCAGAAAAACACGTTTTTATAAAGGGAAAAACAATTTTTTTTGGCAAAATCGTCCATCATAATGAACGAATATTGGATCTTAAAAAAATACTTTTAAATTACGCCTCGTGGACTTATTCTAACTACACTTGAGTAAAATAATCGTTATTTTAAGTAATGTTTATTCATACCTTCAACTATTAAGTACCAGGATAACATAATATCAAAAAGGCTACAAATTGAATACTGTTATATTTTTAGCGTTTGTTTTTTGTTTCGCTAGTTTTTACAACGCGTGCCGATTCCTAAACGATGCTTATTTACTTGGTGCTTTCCTTCATGTTCGCTCTTACAAAGACCTAACGTATAAAAAATATATTATTTTACTCACTCATGAAGACTGACTTTTTTAAAACAAGATCTACACTTTCGAATTGGTTTGAAGTTCAAATCTCCAATTATTTTATGTAACGAAGACGCAATTAACCAGCAGTGGGGCTACAATTGGTGATTATATCATAAAGAAAATCTATACTAATATTTTAATGGAAAAGTAACTCTGTCTGTCTGCCCGTTCGTCCGAACCGAATTCAGAGAAATTTAGTAAAAAGCAAACTCCAACTCACCCCTACACCGTGAGCGTAGTCGTGGCTGACAACCACTACACATACAGTATCATAACTATTTATTGCCCCCCAAACATGTAAACCCAGAACATCGTGATCTTCAAACAAATAAATACCAACAGACAAATAAAATAGTCTAGAGTACTGTACACTTTCTGCAAATTGAAGATGCGAAGGAAGTCGCGTCAAGCAGAGATAGTATATATTATTTTTAATATCCAATAAACGAACTGGCAGATGGACGATCTGATAATAAATGGCCACTGCCCATAAATATTGGCACTGTAGAATATACGAGTATGGTGAATGAGTGGTACTTACACAGGTGAGCATGCACGAAGCCCTACCACCAATTTTTAATATTCACCTTATATTTACTTATAAATACAATTGATGGTTTTGTTTAAATTTATTTAGAGGTACAGCAATATTCAAATGTCTGATTTGTTACGGCCTTATTATCTTTGTCACTCAAACTGCACAACACTTTATTTTTCACTATTATACTCTACTTTGGCGACTTTAGGTTTCTAATGATAATTAATGTCACTTACGACTTTTATAATATATTTTTTTTATGATATCGGTAGGCGGACGAGCTAAGGGGCCAACTGATGGTAAGTGGTCACCACCGCCCATAGACAATGGCGTTGTACGAAATATTAAACATTCCTTACATCACCAATGCGCCACCAACCTTGGGACATGTTACGTCCCTTTTCCCTCTAGTTAAACTGGCTCACTCACCCTTCAAACCGGAACACAACAATACTGGGTACAGCTATTTGGCGGTAGAATATCTGATGAGTGGGTGGAACCTACCCTGACGGGCTGCAAAAAGCCCTAACATCAATAAAATACCTACCAAAAAGAAATATAGGTATTTATTTTACAGCACACCTTTCTTGGTCGCATCTAGTCAAAGGAAAGGCTGGTTGTCCGACTTCTATTATAAGCTTAATTTCGAGTCATAATAAAAACCATTGTATATTTCCGCTTTTATAAACAATGTATCTAAATATAAATATCTAAATTCGGTAACAGATTATATAACAGAAACAAATCCTGTGTAATTCACGTGATTATAAGTCTTGAACAGCATATAAACACGTCGACGCCTAGTATCTGACGCTTCCGACGGAAATCGATTCCAGAATTATCGCGCGATCGTTAGTCCCTCTTCGGTTTCTTCTTTTTTCAGCCATCTCGTTGATAAACCGACGAGGATATATTTTTTAATGCTGCTACGTTTTTATTAATAACTTTTCAAGGATTACAATATCATAGTAGGTTGTATCAAATAACAGCCAAAGTAACAACGCTAATCCGATGTTCGTATAGTCTATTGGCAAGTTTATAAGACTGTAAATCGAATCAAAATCAATTTATTCAAGTGAACTTCACAATGAATCGTTTTTGAATCGTCGATATTTAAATACTTCAATCGTTTCGGTAAGCAACTTTCAGCGAGAAGAAACCGCAGGAAACTCGCATAGTTGCTCTTTTCAAATAAACAGATTTACAATGCTGTTTTTACAATAGCTACTGTCCTGTGATGGAACCCGAGCCTAAATCCAGGCGTTTCTAAAAGTAGATCCCAAAAACTTGGAATCCCCGGTTAAAAGAATAATATTGATTTGTTTGTTGAAGCCCAAAGTTGTATATGATTGGACGACAATCCGACTTAACCAAAAACATGACCATGCTACATATTAGTCGGTTTAAATAACATCTAACCTCTCGCCAAACCACGACAAATCAGAGCCAAATGGAACCGGTTTAAACTATTTAGTGAGTTAACGAATATGTGACAAAGAAGTGAGCCACGAACGGATGCGGAAGGCTGAATACTTACATGTCAACAAATCGCAAAAAATTAGGAAACAGCCGAGTTTGTTTCGCCGGTTTCTTTATTAATTTGAAAATCAATAAGTAAAGCTTCTATATTGAATAAAGGAATTTAATTTTTTATATTAAATAGATAGATAGAAAACAAGTAAATAAAAGTGCCTACTTTTCTTCTGATTACTTATCCATTGTTGAGTATAATAGTCGTACTATCTTGAATGCAGCTGAGAAATATCGAAATAAATGTTTATTAAAATAATTTATAAATAATAAGAACCCATAATAACTCAAACGCCTGCACCTCTCCGCGCCTCCGCGAGCGACGCCGCGGGCGAAAAGTAGTTTAAAATATAAGTAAAATGAACAAGTGAAAAAAGGTTAAATCTCACTCGAGGCAATTTTGCTATAAATAATCTATACTTATATACTAATATTATAAATGCGAAAGTAACTCTCGTCTATTTGTCAGTAACGTTTTCAGTTAAACTTAACCACTGAACGGAATTTGATGATGACTATGAAACTATTTTTTTAAATCTAAACCCTACCCGTCTAACAAGCAGGCGAAGACGCTAAAGAAAATTAGTTTAATATTTTTGACTACTTTTAAATGTATATATATACATATATATATATATAAATTTATAGGCGATGTAAATGTTGTCAAATCATTCTAGTATTCTATTATTCTGTGTTATATTTAGATCAAAAACAATTTGATACAGACTATTTGCATTTCAGTTGAGCCAATTCGCATATTTGTATTTGAAATGCTTAATTTAGCTGATGAATATACTGTTCACGAACTGTAGATGATTTTAATTTTAGTCTTTGTGTATTATTAAAATACAGTAAAAGGAAAAGCATTTAGTGGTAGGCTTGTTGCAAGCCCATCTGGGTAGTTACCACCGACTCATCAGATGTTCTACCGCCAAACAGTGTTGCTCTGTTTCGGTTTGAAGGGTGACTGAGCCAATATAACTGGTACAAAGGACGCATTTTAGTTCCTAAGATTGGTGGCGGATTGGTGATATGAGGAATTATTTATATTTCACTTAATGGCCCAATTTCTAAGGGCAGTGGTGACCACTTACTATCAGGTGGCCTAATTGCCCGACCGCCTACCTATATAACATCAATCTTTGATGTACGTGTCTCAAGAACTCTTTGCTTTTTGAGGACAATTTTTGAAAAAGTAACATGTAATTTTCCTTACGATTAAATATTATTTTCATCTAACATAAGATTTAATATTAATCACAAATTGTTACATAATAGGCTGGATGGTTAAGTCAAAGTCGAAGTTAAAAATCTTTGTTCAATATGGAAGTGTTACGCTTACTTATTGGTAGTCAAAAATCTACCACCAGTTCGGAAATTAAAACCTCGGACCTGAGAAGAACCGCCGGCAGAAACTCAGTGGGGTTTTTTTTTAAATTTAATTTTAACAAGCATTGTTTACATGTACCTACAAAATACAGTTCTTGTTTAAAACATTTTTATTTATAACTATTGAGGCATCTCGGCTTCAATACTTTAGGTTGCGTTAGTTTATTTCTTATTTAGTTTAGAGATATCACTAGCTATTTAGTTCGGAAAATAATATGCAAGGTGAACTTTAAACTGTTTTGTATTAAACGAATACGCCTGGACGCCTCTGCTACTTACATAAAGTAGCAGAAGCGTCCATGCGTTACTGTGGTTAGGTTATACGTTGAATATGATAATGTTTAGCCAAAAATCTTCTCTGAAACACACTTTATATAATTAAAATTTAATGTCAAAAACGATTTTGTATGCTGCGCGTTTAAAAACCACACACTCAGAGAGATAATCAATCACATACACATCCTTTTAATAAATAAATTATACACAAATTCACACAAACAGTCAAACAAAACACACACGTATAGTCAATCTCATACACATCCTTGAATGTAAATCAAATCCTCCTAAAATCAGACACTTCAAGAGCTCTGGGCAATAGTTATTGCACGTGTACAAATCTGCAAACGTCAATAAAGATTAGCTCCACCAGCATCCAACGAATTCCTTAATCTCCACCACCTCGTCAATCTGACGGCGGTTCACCCCTTTTCAAAATGCGTCAGGCACTTCGCTTGTAATTTTAATAATTAATTAATTAATAGGATTCCGCTCTTAATTCCAACACGTCGAGTAAAGTAGGCCTATTATTAATTCCATCGTATTTCTTCAATTTAAATGGAAAATTTATAATGTATGTATTTAACTACTCTATTTGCGAGCCCGTCTTGGTAGGTACCGGTAGGTACATATTCTACCACCAATCAACAAGTTCTGTCCGTTCGCCTACAAAACGTATATCATTTAGACTTATAAATTAATCACGCAGTTTTCGAATTGGATACACAAAATACGATTTATTTCTTAATTTCGATTCTAATTAATTAAAATATTTAATACACTTTTAAAACTATACAATTTAAAAGTCATCCAAAAATACATCTTACAAAGAACAAATCTATCGCATGAATCCAAAGAATAAATTCATAATTAATGAATGAGCCAACAAAGCTGAAAGTTTTGCAAGCGCGACACAATGCCAAGTGCAGGTTGATTGAAAATGACACTAATCTCATAGCGACGCAAAAGAGATTACATAACATATACAGAATTAAAACGTTTAATATTCCTCCGTATTATTTAGTTTGTTATGCTCTTTTATGACTGTTACGACTCGTATGCGACGTCACACGTCATGACATTAACAGCATGTAAATTTCCCACTGCTGGGTCTCCTCTCCCTTTGAGGTTTTGAGCATATTCCACCACGCTGCTCCAATGCCGGTTGGTGGAATATGGTTGGTTTTATTATTATAATAAGAAATATATATCTATATTTTTAATAATATAAATATCTTAAGCTCTATGTTTTTCTTATTCCATATTTATTTAATGGTTTACTTGTGGTACCGTCGTTACTTCTGATTTCCACAACACAAGTGCTTTAGCTACTTACATTGGGATCAGAGTAATGTATGTGATGTTGTCCAATATTTATTTATTATTATTTAATATACTAATATTAACTTACTTTTTTAAAAACTTTAATTATTTATTATTTAAATACCAATTAATTTTTATGTTTCATCTTTCAGAGGGATTATATGATTATATCTGTTCCGTCGCCATAAAAACTGTTTATTTCTATATTGTATGTATTGTCGACAATTGCCTTTAGATCGGTTGAAGACATGAGGCTTATAAGAAAAGAAAATTAGTCAAATTAAAAGAACAAAATGAGATCAAGTCTTCATTGGATACAAGAAAAAGTTAAACATAAATGAATTTATTCAAGTTAAGACGTACAAAGGCGGCGTTACTGCTTTAAACAATACTTCACAGACAAACTTTATCATGAGATAAAGAAGAACTTGAAGATATCTAGACTTTTTTATTTATATTTTATATTTATTTATACACACATAGATATATAAAAAGATACAATAATATCAAAACTATTTCAAATTTAGATTTTTTTTTTTTGTTATATAAAGACAAATCATGATAAAAAATTTTTATTAGTGCTGGTTCATTTAAATTTATTGTTACGTTAAGGTTTGAAAGTTACCTAGATTTACCCGTCGTCCTTACGGAAAAGAGGCATCGAGACTAGCCTAAGGGCATCTACGTGGCTGATTCCGGCCCAGACGGTTCATTAACCCCTCAAAAGGTTTGCATAAAAATACAAAGTATTCCTCCTTTGCGTGAATCATAAATAAATCAACCTATTTTCCTTTATTTTGAATTTTAAACAAGCTAATGTGTCATAAATAAAAATTTACTCGTCAAATGCATTATACATATATACATTTTCCTAAAAATCAAATAGAATACCTACTTTATTCAGTAGGCTTTTACAAGCATTTTTGAATCGTCATTTTACAGAACTATATTAAGTAAAGCTACTTCCGAAACTCAATAGTTACTTCCAACATTTGATATATGTTATGCTAGTTAAGTATTAGCTCCACGCTTTTTTTGACATCTTTATAAACTTGTGTTGAATAATATACTTTGTTTATTAGTGTTCTTCTAACACACGATTTTAATTTATAAACCGGCAAAATTAAAAATATCTCGACTTATCAATATTAATTATTGTTAAATTTTGAACACCGATCAAAAAGTAATATACATAATTCAATCAACAACCACATATATGTATGAATATTATAACATTAACAGCCTATAAATTTCCCACTACTGGACTAAGGCCTCCTCTCCCTTTGAGGATAAAGTTTGGAGCATATTCCACGACGCTGCTCCAATGCGGTTTGGTGGATTCACATGTGGCAGAATGTCGTTGAAATTAGACACATGCAGGTTTCCTCAAGATGTTTTCCTTCACCGCCGAGCACGAAATGAATTAATTAACACTATTTTAATTAACATAAAAAAAACACAAATTGCTTGCCTGGGTTTGAACCCGTAATCATCGGTTAAGATGCACGCGTTCTAGCCATAGGGCCATCTCGGCTCATGGGCCATCACTGGGCTCATAATATCCAAATATAATAATATCCTAAACCAAAATAAAAGCTATCACAGATATATTGAAACATATTTTTATAGTAGCGTGTTTTTTTTCGTGTTCCGTGCTAGTTACGCCAGTATTTTCGCTGAATCTATGTCGAGTGGGCCTTCTCTCCGGGTTACGATCTCAACCCGCGATACTATACGAATGGTCGGGCAAAGAGCCGGCAGCTTTGTTCCAAGCCTTCGTGCCCCTTTATTATGTGAATCCGTTTCATAGAGCCTTTGTAACTCGGCAATTTTACGAACCATAAAAAGATTATTTTTACGATATTCATGCAAAAAGTCCTTGCGATATTTCAGTCATTCTTTATTGTTTATAACGCATATGTATAACTTATGTATAATACAAGTTATCGCTTGCGGCTTCACTCGAGTTCTAGGGGTAGACGATTGACGGTGCTAGACATGAAAATGTCCTATGTCCAAGCTCGCCCAATAATAAAATACGTTATTGAATTTTTATAACGACCTCCGTGGTCGAGTAGTGTATACACCGGTTTTCATGGGTACGCCACTCCGAGGTCCCGGTTCGATTCCCGGCCGAGTAGATGTAGAAAGAGTTCATTAGTTTCCTATGTTGTCTTGGGTCTGGGTGTTTGTGGTACCGTCGTTACTTCTGATTTTCCATAACACAAGTGCTTTAGCTACTTACATTGGGATCAGAGAAATGTATGTGATGTTGTCCAATATTTATCATTTATTTATTTATAATTGTTAACTTAAATAATAATTTAATAAAAGTATTTTATTCTACTAATTTGATCATCAAACTTTACCAGCATAGTTTATTGTCTCTGAATATACCGACTTAAATTTTTACTCAACATAATAACAAGTGCATCCTCGTGAGTACCACTTGTTCCAATTCCGCCATCACTAGTGTCCATTTCAACGTGAAATACTGCAGTTGGTATCAACAGGAAATTGCACTTTGGCAATAAAACTAGACGCCAGTGCTTATAGTTGAAATATTATTTATTAAGTAACTTCAACGGGCTTTATTATTGAATTGACTTTTATGATTGTATATTTCACAATCATTGAAATCAATGTATACCATAATCAACTAGAAATCAGTTTTAAATCTTAAAGTTACAGGATTGAATTGAATCAAACCGACCGTCGAAGAGAACCGACAATAATTTTAATAGTCAATCTTTTTTACTAATTAAACTATATAGCAAATACTTATATTGATAAATTAATTTAAAATAAAATAGAGATTCTAAAATATTGTCTTCAATGTACCCTTACTAAAATGATCTAACGCTGCTCTAATCTCTAATGGCTGTTTGTATATACAAATATGGTAGATTATCATCCAACGCATGTTTTTTTAAATAAATTATAAAAATAAATGAAGCTCATGGAAGTTCTGTCAAAATCACGATTAAATAAGTTAAGATTATCTTCCAACAACCACTATCACTCTTACAAAACTCAATGTGGTAAATCCAAAATGGCAAGAACTCCAAATTTAAGTTCAAGTTTGTCCACATTCCAGAATAATCGGTAGTTCCTTTTTTGTTTACATTGCGTTTAATGAATGAGTAAATACATCCCTATAACTAGCACGATGGGAAGAAAGCTAGATATTATAACTAAGCTTCTAAATATGTAACATCTTTCTAAGAATTCAAAGCAACATGTTGACCCCAGAATTTAATTAAAGCCTATTTAAGCCGCATACTTGCGCCGCTGAGGTTTCGGCCCTTAATGAATATCGCATAACCGAGTAACCGCGGAATTCTCGTCCAAGATAACTGAAATTATATGTTTATATTCTCGCGTACATTCTGTACCATTTCGATGTCGAAACATTGACTTTGTTTAAATTGAAATGTTTGCAACGGATGAATTGTATGAAACGTTAGTTATAGGCCGTTGATTGAAACAATGAACTTATTTTTGTGTTTATATATGTTTGTATGCAAACTCGATTCCGAACGTTAGTTTAACGTTTATTTTTAAGTTTGATGTGTAGTTTAATGGCGGGAGCGCCATCGAGAGTGAAAAGATCAAATCAAATCAAAATACTCTTTATTGTACACCAACAAACACATACATTAATCACATTCGATGTAGATGCCCAAGAAGCGGCCTTATCACTAAAACAGTCTTCCAAGCAACCTTAAGGTAGACGATAGAAATAGAGATAAAATCAAAAAAGATCTATAAGTGTTGTGAGACGAAATTTAAAAAAAAATCATTTAGAAATAAGCAATTGGAAAACGAATAGTTTTTAAATATAGTATCAATTTATTTTCAAACTGTGTTATCTACAAAGTTGCTATTTTTACGAAATAACTTTGGTACAAAAACATACTTTACTTTCAAACACGTTTAAGTTTTCTGGGATTTTATGTATTACATATGTTTCTGAGCTATATAAGTGATTAGTGTAAGCTTATATTGTATTAATAATATAAAAGAAAAGCAACAACTTAAAAATGTCTCACTGTAGGAAAATACTTTGAAAATCTCACACTAAGGCCTCCTCTCCGTTTGTGGATAAGATTTGGAGCTTATTCCACCACGCGGCTAAAATACGGCTTGGTTGATACATGTGGCAGAAACTCCTCACGATGTTTTTCACCACCAGCACAAGTCGAATTATAAACAAAAAATCAAGCATATGAAAATTAGTTGAACCCACCCACAAACATCAAAATATTTTAATATTCCATTAAAAATTACATCAAATATTCTTAATATTTCAATGTCACGTGTAAACGAGACTAATATTAATAGTTTACATACAATGGCAGCACACATCATGACAAACTTGCAAATATTTTTTTGACATTTCTTTTGACTTTTTTTTTTAATGTTACAATGACAAGATATCGTTTAGCTGAGCGTGAAAATCCTGTCATTTGAATTAATATTTCTTTTATTATCTGTTACATTTAGTATATTCGAACTTTGTCGCGTATATTTTGCTGTCTCGAAAAAACTTTTCTTTTCTTCTTCTTTCGTCAGTAATTTCGGAATTTAGTTACGTACGTAGCTTGAAGTTCACGTTGCTTGCGAGCGGAGATTAAAAGTTGAGTTTTTTCTGGAAAAGTGTTCCCTGAGGCGGACGACTGGTCTTGGCAAGGGGACTACCATGGTATATAGGTACTTTGTATGGAAAATAACATAGAGCAATTCATTGCCAAGTCTCATTAAAATCCGTCGAGTCGTTTGGACGTGAGAAATGAATGTACAAACGTTAAAACTTTCTCTTAAGATGTTTTCTTAATACGACTTATATATGAATCATAATTTACGTTTAATATATAATGTATGGTAATCTTAAACGTATGTAAGTAGTAATTGCCCCTTGCTTGGCTAAAATAACTTATTGCACACACACAACCGAAACTAAAAATGTTATATTTATAAATAATCCCAATACAATAGATAAATAATTTCTAAAAACAAAAAAATATTCTAAATAATATTCGTAACTATTTTGTAAGCCATTTTCCTTAAGAATATATAGTGGCCTAAATAGATATAATGTCGGAAGAGGTTATTTAGAAATTACACGGGCCCCCAGGCGTGTCAATATACTTACCTCGAGGCGCGTTTTCACCGGAACAATAAAACCCTGTCGATAAAACGGACATCTCTTAATTGTACACAATACAGGTCTAAAAATAAAGCAATAATTTTATACAATAAAATCTATTTGGACTGTGACCTATTTTTTAATATTTTTCTATGCATACGGCACTTGACTTGGCTTTCTGAGTTCGTGTGTTGAAAGCCACGATATCTCAGTTGTTAGAACACGAAAATCTCAAACCGCAATCTTTTCAAATTCAAAAGCTAAAGACAAGAGAATTATCATGTGCATAATTAAATTTTAAAATTAGGAAAAGAAGAAAAGAAAAGATTTTTCGAGGCAGCAAAATATACGCGACAAGTTCGAATATACTAAATATAACAGATAATAAAAGAAACATTAATTCAAATGACAGGATTTCCAGGTTCAGCTAAACGATATCTTGTCATTATAACATTAAAAAAAAAGTCCAAAGAAATGTCAAAAAAATATTGGCAAGTTTGTCATGATGTGTGTTGACATTGTACGTAATAACATAATTCAACTCGTAACACTGTGGCCAGTATATTCAGAATAGACGTTTTTTGGAGCAAGATAATGTTGTTTTTTTTTTGTGCATCAAACACGTAAAACATTATAACCAATAGACACGGAGTCATCAATTCCGTTAATCCTACAAACTTTTTTGCCCTGTAAAGAAACTGGTTAGCCACCTGTTAAATTATAAATTAAAAAAAAAGTTGAAATACGAACTCTATTTGTTGATTTCTTGCTGGATATAAAAATCTATTTGTATTTTATTAAAATATCTATGTTATTAAATAAAAAGAAAAGAGCAATTATTGAGTGTCAATGTTTCCTACCCTTCGTTCTGAACCGGCGGTAGTTTAACACTTAATATAATCTAGTAAAATGACGATTCAAAAGAAATAGTTAAATAAAGTATATTTTGATTCTGTTTTAGATATAGATAGATAGAAGAAATCAAAACACCCATTGCATTTAATTTTTTATAAACATCTGTCAAAGAAATTCAGCTAAGATTAATCCTCAATGGGACCGATTACATCAAATCAATCAATGTCTGGTATAATAATAAAATGGTTCTATTGAACAAAATTTAATCGATATCCAGACCAAATTATACTTCGTTCAAAGTTCGATTTGTTCGTAAATTAAATTGACATGTTATTAGGGTTTTGTTCAATCCTATCTGGCTGGTAGCATCCACTCCTCACATATTCTAGCCAACAGCAATATAACTTAAATAATAAAAATAACCAACAGTATTTAAAACGGAATATTTACCATGTTTTTTATTTATATTTGGTGGAGCTCGATATTTCGACATTATCTACGAATGTCTTGTTCACGAGACTGACGTTTGCGGGTAGATGTTGACGGCATTAGAAGTGTCCATATCGGACTACCTCCTTTCTCGTACGTTTGACGTGACGTACGTTACGTAAAAAATAAAAAACATGATAAATATCACGTTTTAAATACTGTTAGTAATAAAAATAACCATGTTAATTTAAAATCTTAAATAAAAATAATGTTGTTAAAACGTGCTGTAATATCGAATTAGGACAACCGTGTCCTGTAATGATATGTATACAGTTTTGTATTATAAATAAACTATTGCCGTGTTCCGGTATTAGTGGCGTTAGATACGTAATATATGTATATATGTATACTTCGACGAAGTACATTTATAAGTTTTACTGAAAAAGCTCGAACTACGGTAAATCTTAAGATTTTCCTTAAGATATTAGGATTTACCGATTATGAATGGTAAATTTCCATAAAACTTTGGGATTCGAACTTTTACCATCATTCACTTGGTAAATCTTAGGATTTACATGTTAGGTTAGGTTAGGTTGCAATGGTAAAAGTCCGAAAAAGTCGTCCCTTTATAATAAATACTTACAATTAATAAACCCGTGTTGGTAAATCTTACGTTTCACTGGAAAATCTTAAGATTTACCTTAGTTCGAGCTTTTAGCTTTAGTATAATAAGGAATATATATGATAATAGTAAAAACTATATATTTTTAATTTTACTTCATATTTATTTATTGTTTTTTGTTGTATTTTTAAAATAATTTTAAAAATCATCTTCCGGTCTATTGATGGCCGCATCTTCTGTGTCTACTGTACTACGTTTACGTGTTAAATAAACGAATAAATATTCCAACACTTAACGGTCCTCAACTACGGAAGATAAAATGAATTTTTTTTTTTATAAAAATAAGTTTCCATTTTCCTTAAAGATAAGCATTCCCTCCATCCAGCTTTGTTTCGTCAAATAACAAAAAAGCCAATCTTGGATAATGATATTGTAGTTTGTTTGTACGTGGATAAAATCTCGCGTCTTTCTCCGTAATACAATAACTTCTTAAGTATGGGAGAAGATAAGGGTTCTGTCATTTGGTAAAAAAACACATGAGAATTTTCAAAAAAAGAACTCTTTAGGCAACATTAACATCACTATACAATCTAGCTGTATAAATAATTTCTTTGACGAATAATCACAGGACAAAAAAAAAAAACAAATTTATCGATCAAAATATCTCGAATAGATTTTTTAAATTAATTTAATTAATATATTAATACTGTATAAATATAATGTAGTAAATGAAAACTAAAAACAAAATGTTAGGAAGACCGCCGTAACGTTTTAAATTTTTAGAATAATCCTCGCCAAATCCGATTTGTAGATTGCCAAAGTGTTTGCCAAATGGCCTCTGTTATCACGCTCGCCATTACCTCCAACCATTATCCCAGTACACCTACACTATCATACCTGACGGCTCTGTAGGACGGATGGCGTTGTAGAGAATAATAATGTTGACAGTTTATCAGAAAATATATTATAAGTGACTGTATGGGCTGATACATGAGCCTCTAAAATTGAATTTAAAAATACAAAGGTGGTGTCTTACTATTTATGTATTTATGTAAAAAACGTCAATCTTTACTATGTAATATCTCATTTATTAATTTGTCTATTACTAAATATCGACATTTAAAATACTTACATCTGTAATAATAAAAGTGTACTATATATTTTATAAAAATAGTATTTTTACTATGTATGATTTTATATCCAACACCCTGTGTGTGTTGGTGGGATAATTAACGAAAAAAAAATTGAACCATGTAATATGACGATTCAAAATAACTTGAAAATATGTTGTACACTTGAATAAAATATATTTTGATTTTACCATTCTTAATTTGAATTATTTCTATAAAAAAAAAATACAAAAATGAAGACAAGTAAAGTGACAGGCAAACGTTTGAATAAAATAAAATTCAAATTTAGAATGCATCTCCTTTGCCCGTATATCGGCTGTTATTCGGTATCAAAAAACACAAATTGTATGTGGCTACGAAAAACTCAATAAAGTCACGTCAGACGGTAACGGAAAATATGAAAACCTCTATCGAGGTAAGCACGAAAGAGGTTTGTAAAATGATTAAAAAAAGCACCCGTGTACGTCTGACAGGTGAAATTCGTTGTATCGTTGTACGGGCACAAAACCAATAATCAGAGGTGGCTTTACCCATTGCGAGGCCCCCTGTCCTCGGTGAAAAGTATGTATGTGATTCGAAAGTAGGTCTGGTTGTTTGGTTTAGGTATTTGTTATGTTTGACGAGTGATGGTAAAGTTATACAAATAAATAAAATTTGTGTACTTTTAAAATATTTTACATTTAAATAATTACAAAGTTAACAAATAAATAAATATATATAATTTTAAATGGATATAGTTGGCGTCTTCCTTAGACTAAAATCTTTTATTAAAGCATGGGCCGAGAACTATGCGATTAAAAAACCGATCTTCAAGTGTTTCGAGGCGCGATATTATCAATTATGTTCTGAATTGATGAATTAGTTAACGAACTTTATTTTAATTTACTGTTATTTTATAACCTTAATAAATAATTAGGGATCAAAAACAAAAGTTTTAAATAAAAAATCTATTTCAATTTTGCTTGGATTTTTGCGCGAGGCCCCTGCAAGAGCGAGGCCCCGGTCGATTGCCCTGTTCGCCACCCCCTAAGGCCGCCGCTGCCAATAATACTTGATTCGTGAGATTACCATCTACCAACCAACCGTTTACCGTTGCCATTTCATATATCAAAGTCGAATGACATAAAATGCGTTAGAAGTTATACTTCTTTTTCCGATTTAATCATTTGCAGCGAATACATTCGCTCCCCATTACTAACTGCCATACATTTTAATACATTTATTTATTCTAATTACTTGGTGAAAGGGCTTTATACAAGCCCGTCTAGATAAGTACCACCCTCTCTTCGTATATTGTACCCCTTATAAGGAACCTACCTGTGTTTAATCAAATCAAATCAATTTTATTCAAGTAAACTTCACAACGAAGCGTTTTTGAATTGTCGATATTAAAAAACTACCACCGTTTCGGAAAGCAGCCTCCAGCGAGAAGAAATCACTGCCATATAGATATATTTAAATATATTACAAGAAAAAATAGAATAAACCGTCATAGTTCTAGTATTATTTTAAAGTGTATTACAGATGTAGACAGATGTATATTCAGGTCTATCTGATGAGTTATGAGAACAACGTCCTTGTTTACGCCGTGCCGTGCTGTGTTTACTAAATGAAATACTTTTCTTGCTGCTTCGAATAATAATTCATTTAAAAGCTCATTCACTAGATGGCGCTGTTTACATTCCAGCTCTCCCTGAACAATAGATTTATATAAACGTGTTGTTATTCATCAGGTTCGCTTATTGTTGGCCTTATGAAATACATTCCAGGCTTGTTTTTCGAGATAAAAATATCTTAATTAATAACTGGCTCGGAATTAGAGCTGCATTTAAAAAAATCAAATAATATATCTAAGCAGACTATCAAATGATCCTGGTGGTCACCACCGCACAATGACACTGGCACTGTAAGAAATAGATCAATCCATCCATAAATTACATCGTCAATACGACACTAACCTTGAGAATTAAGATATCCATACGAACCGCAACACAACAATATTAAATACTGTTGTTTGGCGGCTGAATATATTATATATGTAAAAATAAATGATCATTATTATTATATATATTTTCTTTATGCAAATATAAATCAAACATGAACCAAATTGAGGATGAAACCTATTGATAGCTATTGCGAGTAGGTGTGAATAAAAGTAATTACTGATCCGGCTCGAAGGATCATAAACACCTTTCGATATATTAATTGTCTATTCCAGTCCAGACAGGTGATATGTTAATAAAATAATCTAGGACACCAATCAAATACTATGATTTAAAATATTTGAATATTTAAAACAAACAAATTATAGCGCGATTTAATATACATGTAACGTCACTTAGAGACTGAAATATTAAACACACTGTATTCGCATCTTCGATTAAAAAAAAGGAGGTTATACAAGTTCAACCCCTTTTTTGTGTGAGTCTTCGAAAGTCGCCAATTGTGCACCGCTTATGATAATTCTTTATTTAATAAATGAGATGAAAACAAAATTATTTAACTGACTATTGCGCTGAAAGGTAAAAAATAATAATGTATTTATTTTACAACACGACATATAAGATAAAACAACCGTGTCTATAAAAAACTATAAGATATAAGATTTTTTATAAACAAGAACGATAAAGTTATAATTATGGTTTAACGGTATAAAACAAAGTTATTCTATGGGTTAGCTATATGGGCTTGAGGGTATATTAAATTTTATTAAATGCTCAATATTATTAGATGGCCCAGTAGTTTGAACGCGTGCATCTTAACCGATGATTTCGGGTTCAAACCCAGGCAGGCATCACTGAATTTCCATGTGCTTAATTTGTGTTTATAATTCATCTCGTGCTCAGCGTTGAAGGAAAACATCGCGAGGAAACCTGCATGTGTCTAATTTCAACGAAATTCTGTCGCATGTGTATTCTACCAACCCGCATTGGAGCAGCGTGGTGGAATATGCTCCAAACGTTCTCCTCATAGGTAGAGGAGGCCTTAGCCAAGCAGTGGGAAATTTACAGGCTGCTAATGTAAATGCTCATAATATCAGAGTATAGAAAACTTAAATTTGTAACATAGATCAATAACGTAAGCATCCGCTAAGATGGGATTATTGGAATTTTCAACTTCTAAGGGAGTATGCGAGCGTAATATTTTAAGCATTCTACCCGAACGAAGTCAGGACGAGAACAGTAGAACCTAAAATTGTTTCCTCGATCCCCTAGACTCATACTAAGTTGGCATTACATTTACGAACTTCTCCAAACATCCTCGAGGACAGAATTCTTAGTCGTTACTCAACTTACGTCGAACTTTCTTCAGAATTTCTTCCTTCGAATGAAACTTCATACCTTTCCTATGACGTCACAGTGTATGTGAAAAACCAGGAAGTTTTTCTGCCATAAATAAATGCTGAGACATTTTCTTGATTCGCGTTAATAAAATTAGGTGCGGGTTTGCGTAATGACTTTTTTTTTATATTAGAGGTGGCAAACGAGCAGGAGGCTCACCTGATGGAAAGTGACTACCACCGCCCATGGACATCTGCAACACCGGGGGGCTTGCAGGTGCGTTGCCGGCTTTTCAGGAAAGAGTACGCTCTTTAAAATCACGATTAACGATGATTAACGATCATTTTATTTTATTCGGGTGTTGGATTGATATTATTTGAGTTACCAAGAACAACATGATCGATATCAAGAAACCTAATCTTTCAACACTAGTGATATAACCCTCGACTTGAGAATACTTAGATAATCACATAGTTTTATAAGCTCCTTCAAGCTTATAAAACTATGTGATGTGGCCAACCAAGAATGTTTTAGGAAACAATCGAAGCGAAGACTATCTCAACATTTATGTAATTTATTTATAACAAGAATATTAAATTCACGCTCGTTACTTCAATAGTCTAAATTTGAGTTGGCTGATATTACGAAACCCAGTTCTTGAAACAATAGTAATAAACTAAAACTTTCGCCGAAATGCTTTGTGTTTCTGGTATAAGTCAAACCCTACACTTGTACACCCCCGCTTAAACGAGGACATTGTCACGAGCGATATCTAGTTTATTATAAAATTATAAATAATAATAGTTAATGGAAGTCGTTGAATTTCGAATATAATTACTTACGCAGCAATAAACGCGTTAATCTTATAATTTGCCGCTATCGAGCAATAAACCTGTCAAAAGGACGATACAAAGTATATTTGCATAGAAAATGTAATTAATCGCCTACATAGTCTAGGAAGTACTTATACCACGAAAACCTTCGAATATTATGTAAAATAATATTTATATATTACTGAGCCGAGATGGCCCAGTGGTTAGAACGCGTGCATCTTAACCGATGATTTCGGGTTCAAACCCAGGCAGGCACCACTGAATTTTCATGTGCTTAATTTGTTTATAATTCATCTCGTGCTCGGCGGTGAAGGAAAACATCGTGAGGAAACCTGCGTGTGCCTAATTTCAACGAAATTCTGCCACATGTGTATTCCGCCAAACCGCATTGGAGCAGCGTGGTGGAATATGCTCCAAACCTTCTCCTCAAAGGGAGAGGAGGCCTTTAGCCCACCAGTGAGAAAATTTCAGGCTGCTAATGCTAATGCTAAATATTTATATTTCCGTAATTTAATAACATCCATGGATCCTTAGACTAATAGCACAAATACATTTCTAAAATATGTAATAACAGTGCGTCCTATTTCCTCCAAGATTAACAGAAAGGATGGTTAATTTTTGACATGACGCCGAAACAGACTATTTCAACCATAAAATCGAATTGAGGTATGTCTTAGGACCTTAAAAAAAATACCTATACATTCTTAAAAACTCTGCAATGCATCTGCAAGTCGAGTTAGTCACTGAACAGAAAATTCAGATGTACCTCCTGTCCACGCCCCTAATCTATAAATAGAAAAAACGGATTCAACGCGAATATCAAGAATCCCCCCTTATGCGTCTCTGCATTTACACTCAAACTAAAAACCTAATAAAAACTATATGAATTAAGGTTCAGTAAAACTCAATCTTAAATTATTCTAAACATCTAATTACTTAATCACTCGACTCCAATTAAGAAACTCATAATTTAAGTCGATGATATTTAGAGCTTTATCCTAGCAAATGTACCTTTGCACGGGTGCAATGCTGATATTAAATATACTACAGAATATCTTACAACGTTCTCAGTTTTTCAGTTATTAGACAAAATAAACCACTATGTCTCTGCATTCTAAATCTATAATATCTTAGAAAATATTTAGGATTAATGCTGTAAATAAGCCATTATTTCTCGTAAAAAGTAAAGGATAAAAAATACCATCGAGGATTTTTTTAAGGGATAGGTTTTTGCAATGTAAGCGCAAAGAAATGTGTTTATTTACGAATTTACTTTAGAAACCTCTAAAATTATCTGTGTTTCTCTACTATATTGTGTATGTATTAGACATATAAATCTTCCTTTCTATTATAAATAATAATATAAATATGAATTAAACTATCTATTAAAAAATCACATCAAAATCCGTTGTGTAATTTTAAAGATCTAAGCATATACAGGGACAGACAGCGGTAAGCGACTTTGTTTTATACTATGAAATTAAGTCGTAATCCTAAACAGATTAACTAGTGCATAATCTGTATTAATATTAAACGAATTAAATGATAATAATACTAATTAATTCTTAATACTTCTAGTTCATAAAAGATAAACAATATTTTGTATGTATAAAGCATCACACACCACAGGCACATCAATCACACACACAACACCACTCACCTCACATCACTCGCCTCACAAACACACATGCACAATGAATTCATCATTAATGTCAATTATCGTTTCTCTGTTCTTTTGTTAACTATATATAGAGAATATATTATGCTCACTAAAGTGTCCCAACATTTTGTTAAACATGTTATATATACTATGGGAAAGAATAAAACATATCGTATCGCTAGGCTAATATCGTAAGGCTAGGTTTACAAAAAGTTAATCCACCAAAGTTTCGACATCAAATATTTGAAAATAAACGTAAAGAAACCGAGAGATTTATTAGCAATAATCCGAGCAAATAAAAGTGTATCAACCCATAACAAAATACTTATTGCATTGGCTATCTTCCAGAACCGGTCAAGTTTATGTTTCAAGTTTGATATGAAGACTTTATTGGATATCGTGATTGCTTGGTGATTCGAACACATGAATGTTAACTAAAGATTGCAGGTTCAAAGTACTGCTAGTGTTCTTAGACGTATGCTTATATTCGTAATATATCTCTCGCTTTACAGTGAATGGAAACATAATAATAGATGCTTACTATTATTTAAAAAATAAAAGACGATCAACGACCTGGCAAATTAAAAAATCACTTATATCTGGTGATTTATTCAAATTGAAATATTTGAACATAGTTTTGTAAACGCTGCTAGAACATTAATTTTTGCAGTGCTCCAGCTGGGGCGAAAAGGCCATTATAAAGAATATTTTTTATAAAAATATTTGTTTTCAAAAGCGAC
This sequence comes from Vanessa tameamea, assembly GCF_037043105.1. NCBI lineage: Eukaryota > Metazoa > Arthropoda > Insecta > Lepidoptera > Nymphalidae > Vanessa > Vanessa tameamea. The sequence goes on along the minus strand of NC_087329.1, from coordinate 9,563,811 downwards.
GTATACGAAAATTCAAGAAGTAAGTGTATCCGCAGTAAAGAAAATAAGACATTCGTTTATAAAAGTTTCAATTTTGGTACTGAGAAATGCCCTTTCGCCGACGGGGTTATGCACTCGGCGTACGAGTATATTATGGACGTATTCTAACAGCTAGGAAGATAACGCCTTCTAAAAATACTGCCTAACAAGAGCTTTTTTTGTATGACACGTGAGACACCTGATGAAATGTGGTCACCACCGCCCATAGACATCAGCTGCTGTACTGACCTGTAAGAAATATTAACCATTCCTTACATCACCAATGCGTCAGCAAACTTGGGAGCTAAGATGTTATGTTCCTTGTACCTGTAGTTACACTGGCTTACTCACGAAGTATTGCTGCTTAGCTGTAGAATATATGTCGAGAGGGTGCTACCTAACCAGATGGGCTTGTACAAAACCCTAACACCAAGTGCGCAGAACATTGACGACCTTTCCACAAATGTAATATTTCGGATTGGATGCTTGTTGAAGAAGTATATCACAGAGTTTATGATTATCAGCAAATAAGCAACTGTTATATTATTCCATAAACTGTTAGTTCCACTGCTGGGCCAATGACTCTTCCCTTTGTGAGTTGAAAGATTGGAGTTAATTCTCCGGGTTGATGGATAGATATGAGGCAGATTTTCATCTATCATTAAAAATATGATGCTTTCCTTTAAACCAAATTAAACACATCAAAATTCCGTGTTCTTTGCCTTTGAACCCACAATCTTAGGTTAGACTTCCATTTACTTTTATGATATCTATCAATTGCTATATTTAACATTTAACGCAGAGCCGTTACCCCGCAGCACAATTTGAAAGGATAATACTGAATCATTTAAACGGAAGCTTTAAAGTATCGAGGAAACCTGGCAACCACACCAGATAATCCTCAGAATACCCGTCTCTTGAGATTAATTGTTATATAGGAGCTTGTCAATGTAATTAGTGTCTACCATAATGACCAATTATATTCGCCGCTCGCAAATTGTATTGGATAACAGGGTTACTACTACGAGTGGGAAATTATGGAACGCCACTTCTATGCGAAATGAAAAACGCGCGCGTTACGTACTCGTAAAGTAATTTAAAACAATTTTAAACTACTTCCAAAAGCCTACTTCGATAAAGTTTAACTGATCTCTTAGCTTATCGACATTATAATACTTCCTTGGTACGATATACGATAAAATATAAAAACACGCGTTTCGATTACCAATCGTTTTTTATTGAATTCTGATACCAAGAGATTTTTAATATTGCACAGCTGATTCGAAAATAATTTGGAATTTTAATTAAAAAGTCATATCCTAGTCGAAATATAATTTTTCAATCATTGTTCCTGGGCTGACGCTCAAGACGCTAATATATCATCTGATGCAATTTGTACCGCGGTGCTGCAACGTTTCATGATTATTTTGGAATACCACCAAGGTAGGACTTCTACAAGCTCGTCTGTGTAGGTACCATTCACTCATCGCAGATTCTACCACTAAGCAGCATTCTTTGCATTGTGGTATTCCGGTTTAAAGCATTGATTTGATTGAGCCAGTGTAACTACAGGCACAAGGAACATAGCATATTAGTTTACAAGATTGGTGACGCATTGCACGATGAAAGGAATGGTTAAATTTTCTTTCGGAAACAATCTCCATCATTATGATCATCATTGTGAGTGATCCACCTTCAGGTGGCCCATTTTCAAGTTCGTCGACATATATTATAAAATAAATCCATTCCCTATTTAGACGCAAAGTTTTAACAGCAATCCTTAAGCTGACAACCCTAGCGCATTAGATAGTGATTGACGCTCCTCATCTAGGGATTTCATTTGGATAATATTGTTGTTTAATTATGTTTAATAATATTGTAGAAAACAATATCGTAAAATAACTCATCTATTATTACATTAGGTCTTTTGCACCCAGCACTGGCTCCAGGTGTTTCGAGAAATGGTCATAATGATTTTTGTAAGTTTTATACTAATTTGTAAGTTGAATACGACCCAGCTTTTCAGTCACTTGCTAAGAGACATTGTTTGAAATTATCTTCCTCTCTCGTGCCTCAGATGTTCAGATCGACCTTGTAGTTGGACTTTGAGAGGGTTATTATCGATGCCAACTACTACTTATTTATATTAGGATAAACACACGAAAACAAAATCAAATGATTCTTTATTCGAGTAAGGTCATAGAAGCATTTGAATCATCTCGTTACAGTTTGGAATTAAATGTAAACCTACCACCGGTTTATATGTATAAAGTCAGTAGTTAATCTTTTCCACCATTTTGATTACAGATTAATTTTTCACATATCTTGCCTGATCCACATTCTGACAGAACTATAAACTAGAATAAACCAGATATATCAAGGGATAGACAGGGGACTTCTGACGCTACTTTACTAACCTACAAAGTACAATTAATGAAAAAATATATGGAAACGGCATAATGGTTGATAGTACATTGACCAATGAGGCAGTAATTCGTTGAATTCACTAAAGTACAAAATCCGTCAACACAGTCTCACTGTCACCGATAACGTGCTCACAAAAGCACTCTTCCACCGCACGCAACACACCGCTCTGATAACGCCTAGCGATTTATTTAAAACGGTTTTCGCTCGCTTATTTGCATGCGTAAAGGTCTCGATTTAAATTGATGAATGGGGTTCGTTTATTAGGTTATAAGGTCACGTACGCAATGCAGAATGAATATTTATTTGCCTTATTTTATGTATAATCTGTTATATAGAGGCGATGGTGGCCATATTTGCTATTATGCAAGAAACAAACCCATAATCATTGCCGCGGTAAAAATATGTACCATTCCTCATATCACCAAGATACCACCAATCTTGTGCCTGTAATCATATATAACACAGACTCGCTTACCTTTTAAGCTTGAACACCTAAGGAACAAATAAGAACTAGTGTTGTACCGGTAGAGTAGGTGATGAATGGGTGGTACCTACCCCGACCAGCTTTCATTAAGATAACTGTTACATAAATACAATATATCTTTATAATCGAATTTTAAAAAAAAATAAGCTATTCAGGAAAATAAAAACGAATAAAAAAAATGCCGAATTAGTAATTCGTTTTTTGAAGTCGTGCCAAAACAATCCTTATTAAGAGTAAAATCACGAACAATATAAATTATATATTACGAAGTTTTCGTCATAACTTTAGTCTATCAATTACACGAGCTCTGTGATTAGGAAACTGTCAGATATGAACTGTGGTAATGATTCAAAGCAAACTTCAGTTATATTACCGAAGGCAGACTTCAGATTAAATCGGTGTAGTGCCTAACACACGTCAATTATCTTCAGACGAAGGTTGGGTTCGGTAGTTTTACCATAATTAAGAATTTCTACGGGATAAGGGATAAAGACGTTGTAATTATTGTACGTTGTCGGTACTATTTCACAATTCTTTATCAACAATACCTTTACAAAGTTTCATCTGAACCGGATGACTGGTGTAACAGAGAAATTTGTATATAAGGTTTTTAGTATATATTACGTTTTTAATAATATTACAAGTTGGTGTGGTGGCACATGACACCTCTCTATTTTACACTGACCACTTTGAAGTAACTCGACGACGAATTGCGGAGCAGAACATCAACTTCTATTCCTTTCAACTGATCATCATGACAATTAGTCTATACATAAATATAGTAATAGATAGGCGAACGAGCAAATAGGCTACCTGATGGTAAGTGGTCACCACCGCCCATAAACATTGGCGTTGTAAGAAGTACTAACCATTGCTTAAAATAACATAACATAATAACATAATCAGCCAGTAAATTTCCCACTGCTGGGCTAAGGCCTCCTCTCCCGTTGAGGAGAAGGTATGGAGCATATTCCACCACGCTGCTCCAATGCGGGTTGGTGGAATACACATGTGGCAGAATTTTGTTGAAATTAGACACATGCAGGTTTCCTCACGATGTTTTCCTTCACCGCCGAGCACGAGATGAATTATAAACACAAATTAAGCACATGAAAATTCAGTGGTGCCAGTGGTACGATATCTTAGTGTTCGTGAAATGACTAATGTACAAATAAAGGCAGCGAAAATATAAATTAGTCTTATCTTCTAATACCTTGAGGCGTATGACATTAAAAAAAAAACGCTCTATCGCCTGTTACAAAGGATTACCTGACGCGAAGTTTGCGTGCTTCGGACATACTATTTCTGAGTCACAGAAAATTTTACGATTCAGTTGGCTTTTGTTATTAATCAATGTTGTTGTTGATTGTTGTTATAAAATCGGATAGTTATTAGTCTAAACTATTTAAAAAGATTTTTTCACTCTGGTCGGTAAGATTTGATTCGGAGGACGCGCCTTCGTGAGTGAACAGATCAGACTTTACGACTTCTGATTTAATCCAATAAATTTGCTCAGTACCTTTTTTTATTAATGCAGACGATACACGCATACATATTTCCTATTTATAATAACATCAAAAAGTTGTCCCGTGATTCAGTTGTAAGGATTTCTTTTTAACAAGATATGGGAAACGTAGGGTCGTCATATACTGGTCTTCATATGACGGTTATATTGTTAACTGAATGTCACTATTAGACAAAAATCTTTTTCCTGAGAAGGTTAAGCTTATACTTACTTCCTATACTATATATTTATATTATAAACAAAATGTTTTATTTTAAACTACAATCTTCCATTAGGTTTCACGTGTAGCGTTCTTTTTCGGTTTAAATGTATGTGTTTTATTCTAATCTAGAGAACCGAGATGGCCCAGTGGTTAGAACTCGTGCATCTTAACCGATGATTTCGGGTTCAAACCCAGGCAGGCACCACTGAATTTACATGTGCTTAATTTGTGTTTATAATCCACCTCGTGCTCGGCGGTGAAGGAAAACGTGAGGAAACTTGCACGTGTCTAATTTCAACGAAATTCTGCCACATGTGTATTCCACCAACCTGCACTGGAGCAGCGTGGTGGAATATGCTACAAACCTTATCCACAAAGGGAGAGGAGGCCTTAGCCCAGCAGTGGGAAATTTACAGGCTGCTAATGTAAAATGTAATTCTAATCTATAGCTTACCTTTTCCAAAACTAAATAATTTAGGCTAACAAATGCAGTGAGAAGTTGTTTTAAACGAGCCTAAGTAATTTGAATTTGTTACGAACTTTTATAGGGTTTCGTTAATCCAATGAAAAAATCTTATCCCTTATAGGATCACTGTGACTTCTGTGTGTCCGTCCTCTCAGCCTATTTTCTCAGAATCTTCAGACCAAAAACAATCCAAGATTGGTGCTCGTATTTTTAGTTACCCGATCACAAACAGCGAAGATTGTTTCTGGTTCGACAGGTCGATATAGAGTCAAAATTAACTTTCCGTGAAATAAATAAAATGAATAAATATAGTATTTTATTTAATAACGTAGACATTTTTTATGAGGTATTTATTTTAGTGTTATAAAATTGTTAAAACACTTTATATTATTCCGAATTCACAACGACAATATATTTTTTCTTCTTATTTTCGATCGCAATATTATGAAACCTCTCCTCGGATACCGACTCGCACTTGACCGGCTTTCATAGACCAGGACACTCCATTAACATGCCAGTAACATACCCAAATGAATGAAAGCTTTTTCGTACTGTATTTTTTCAGGCAGAGAAAAATCAAAACGGCTCGTTTATTTTTTATATGAGTTTTTATTATTAAAATGGCCTTTAACACAGACACAGAAACTCATGAACTCTTGTGTCACAATCTGTAAAAAAGGATACATTTTTTTATGGTCGTCGAACAGTCATACGGGTCATCTGGTGTTAAGTGGTAAACACTGCCAATAAACATTAGAGCCGTAAAAAAATAGCCTTTCCTTACATCGCCAATGTGTCCCCAAGCTTGGAAACTGAGATGTTACGTATCTTAGGCTTGTAGTTACACTGGCTCACTCACCCTTCAAAACAGAAAATAACAATACTAAGTAATACTGTTTGGTGATAGAATATATAATGAATGGACGGTGTAATAAAGTCCTAGCGCCAAGTAAAGAATCATTTAAAAAATATCTCGCCTTTTACACGCACAAAATTTCGTAAAAAGAAAAGATCATGTCTAAAATTAATTTGAAATATATTCACGTGATTACACTGCGCTGAGATGATCCCAATTGAATGGGATAAAGCCAGATTGAGTGCGAATGATGAATGACTGTGGGATTTGGACCTAAGTGTATAAGTATAGTATTGCATGAGACATAGTCTTATGTTTTTCAAATTTATATATAATAATTATAAATAATTTCCTCTTAAAAATAACTTGTTCCACCTTGTTGTTCCAAGATGAGTTTATGAAAACACGTGCAACCGAATTTCATCAGACACGTGTATGTTTCCTCATGCTGACAGGCATGCTCCGTCGACCCGATGATGACGTGTAGGTTTCCCCATGATATTTTCTCCTTCACCACCAAGGACAAAATGAAATTATCAGCACAAATTAAGCATAATCTATCTCAGCTCTTGGATTTTATTATTATCGAAACGGAAACTATATATATTATATTTTTATACATTAAACCAATGATATAATACTTAAATATTACTGAAGCATTAAGCTTATAAATCGAATCCATATTGCCACAAATCAGATTACATAGACCTTAAGCCACGAGATACGAAAAGATTCAAAACGTGTCTGAAAAACCAATATGGCTGCCAAATTGCGCGGAAAGGTCATTCGTCGCTGAGCGCCATATCCACCGTATACATTTCCCTGGAGATGGAGATACTCGTATATAATATCAAACATGTCTTATCTTACCACTGGAAGCTCACAAGAAAGTCGCTTTAAATATTTATGCCACGTCACGAAAATATTCGCCAAGTGATAAGAATATATCTAAGGAAGCTTATCCTATCAATGTATTACTAATTTTAAGAATTCTGTCTTAGCCTTTGTCGTCGCAATCCCTTTTTCTGGATCTTATTTTTTATTTTAAAAAAAATCGGTTAATTTTGAAACCCTCCATCGGATCAAAACAGTTATTCGAGTTCTTCTGTCGCGAAATTAACTGCGTTAATATCACGTAGAATCGTTGGTTCCATTCCTAATCTCTTTTTTTTTTGGAGTATTGTTGAATTGCACACTATAATATCTCCTACGTAGTTATAGGCTCGTCCTTGCTGGCTGTGGCCGAAATTCGGACACGACTTATGTTCACACGATTATTTTTGGACAATGAAAGCAATTCTTCGACTGAATAATAAATACAAATTTTCATAGACGATAAATAATCTCTAATGTTTGACGCCAATAGAATTGGATATCTTCCATTTCAGCAGTGAAAAGGCAATGACTTCAAGTAGTAAAAGAGATATGGGAAAAATGTAAATTGTCCTTGCATTTCAAAGTCGAGTGGGAGATGCCTTAATGCATATTTTACATAATGTAACACGTGTCGATAAACAAATTTGCATACGTTACAACATAAATGGGAATTGTTTAAGGTAACGGCTCTCGTTTGAATAAAATTGCTCGCTAGATTCTGAAACGTTCTGTTTTTGAAATGTTACGTGTTTTATTTTCAGGCTAATAATATATGTACCAAATATATATTTTATCGACCAGTATTAGTCCTTATAATAAAAATAAATGACAAGGTAATTTTAAAGGCATATTTTTAATTAAAATTGTCATTTAAAGTTTTTATTTTGGACAGTATTCGATGTCATTGCAAAATATCTGTTAATAAATGGGGAAAATCAAAACAAATTAGTTTTTTGATATCAGAAAAATAGTTAAAATATCATAAAATAAAATCGAACTGAGCACACTATATATATTCTAAATATGTCTTCCACAAACTTATAATAATTATTATGGTCGAATTTCTACCACCTTCCAACAAGTACTTTGAAAAAACAGATCAGTTGACTGTATATTTATTGTATCCGTCTCGACTTCGCACGGAATAAAGACATTTATTACAATACGTTGATATCCTAATATACAATATCTAACAATCGACGTGTTTTTTTTTTTTTTTTTCGATATCATTAACAACCATCGCTTCATATTTCTAAATTATTCCTTATAAACCTAATATGTAATAAACATTGACACGACAAATCGATCTGTCTTACTTATCTAATTAATAATTTTTTACTTTATACGTATTTGACGCAAATTTAATTCTATAGATATATTTTTTAAATATGTACTCTTATAATATTTTTTTAATAACAGCCATTATTATTGAGACCAGAAGTACTTATTATTGTGGTAAAACCAAATAACTTGAGTTAATTTAGTTTTTCATAATATATTTCGTTATGTGTGACTATGTGATATTGATAATGTCTTCCTGACTAATTTCGACCACAGCGTACATTCTCATCGGAGATTGTCAGCGTTCATTTAACGTTATGAACGCGATTTCTGAACGATTCGATCTATTTTATTGGATTGAGTCGCATAGAAATTGCATTGAAATTAATCAAAAAATTTAAAAAATACTAAATCATATACGATCTTCATAAACATGAAATTGTTATATGTATTTCTAGAGCCAATTGATATTTTGCATCAATGTTTTTAATGCATTGTAGTCGATACCTACTAAAATAATAAGTGCATATATAATTCGCATTAACATCTGTTTACGTTACATTTATTTTACCAATGAAATAAACAAATACATTTTAATTTAAGTCGCTCTGTCACCACCGAAAATGGTGTTACAACCTGATGTCATTGACGAAGCGTTTTCGTCAGTCGGCTGACTACTTTTCAATTAGTGCACCAGACGGAAAATTAGCAGAGACCTAGAAGATAAATAGAGCTCTTAAAACTTGAATCTAAAAGAATGTTATATCCTATAGGATATGAGATATTATGTCTAACTGTTATAATTATATCCATCTCAATAATTATCGTTAACTAACAGTCTACGGGTTCATGTTGAGTATTATTTAACTAATTGTTTAATTGTGAAAGCCGATTGCTGAAAAAAAATGTTTGATTAATAATCACTTATATACATTACTAGCTTTTACCCGCGGCTTTGCCCGCGTAGAATATGAATATATTTACAAATTAATTTAAAATGTTACGTTAATGTAATACCTCTTTGAATACCACATTGGTATGAATTTCAACCCTTAGAATGCGAATCAACTCATATTTAATCGGTAGCCCAAAAATAAAATTTCGACCTTCTAACTTCAAAATGATAGACTTCCAGACTAACCTGAATACGAAATGTTAACAATTATTTTGCCCTTTAGGTCTAAAATATCAAGAAACGCTTAAATACGTATCTGTTCATTGTTAGTCAGTAGCTCAAAAATAAAGTTTCATGCTTCTAACTTCAAAAATGACGGTCTTCCAGACTATCCTGTATACGAAATGTCAACCCCTACTTTTTCCCTTTAGGCGTAAAATATTAAGAAACGCTTAAATATGTATCTACTCATTTTTAATCGGTATCCCAAAAATAAAGTTTCATGCTTCTAACTTAAAAAATTACGGATTTCCAGACTAACCTATATAAAAAATGTCCTACCCCTATTAAACCCCTTAGAGGTAGAATATCTAGAAACACTTAAATACGTATATAATCATTTTTAATCAGTATCCCAAAAATAAAGTTTCATATGTTTAGCTTAAAAAATGACGACTTCCATAAAAACTTACAACCCTTATTTTACCCCCTTAATGTTAGATTATCTAGAAACACTTAAATACGTATCTACTCATTTTTATTCAGTATCCCAAAAATAAAGTTTCATGTTTCTATCTTAAAAATGACGGACTTCTATACAAACTTTCAACCCTTATATCACCCCCGTAGGGGTAGAATATGCAGAAACACTTAAATAAGTATCTACTCCTTTTTAATCAGTATCCCAAAAATAAAATAATGTTTCTAACTTAAAGAAATCCATACGAACGTTCAACCCCTATTTCACCCATTTAGGGGTAGAATATCCAAAATTCGCTCCCGAGTGGGTGTCATGATATTATGTTATTTTATAAGTGTACAGCCTAAAATATAAGTTTTATGCTTCTAGTTCTAAAAATTCTAAACATGACAATACTTTCAACAACTTACAACCTTTCATCCCCCCTTTCAACCTTCACAGCACTTTTTCCAAATAAAAAGCCTATGTCCTTTCTCAGGCTCTAGACTATTTGTGTACCAAATTTCATTTAAATCGGTCCAGTAGTTTTGGCGTGAAAGCGAGACAGACAGTCAGACAGACAAAGTTACCTTCGCATTTAGAATATTAGTATGGAAGTATGGATTGTTATTTCAATCGCTAGAGAGCTCCGATAATAACCGCGTCCGATCGCTGCTAAATTCAAAGTGCTACAGGGAGAACCGCGGCATCCGACGCGCCTATAGCACGCTCCCGCCGCACCGGCCGGCCGGTACCACCGCAAACGCTACGTTCCGCAATTTTTAAAACTGTAATATCTTCGAAAATATTCATTTAAATTACATGCTGTAAAGGCCCATATTGATCTATATTTAATGCACAATTTATTTAAGGTACCTAATTGGATAAGGATTCATGCTGTATAGGTTAAAATCGCTTCGAAAATTGGCCAATATTTGTGGTAAAAAATAAATGACAAAAAAATGTTATTGTGGGCTATCTTTAAGAGATAGACATATACCATCGCGGACTTTTTTGTAGATATTTTTGAGGTGTACAATTCTGTAGTACATTATTTTGATCTATCTAGTAGGGTTCAGCCAGCGTTTCCAATGTAAGCGCAAAAAAATGTAGAAATTTACGACATCACATTAGAAACTTTTAAAATTATCAGTGTTACTTAACTATATTGTCTATGTATTATATACAAAAACCTTCCTCTCGTATCACTCTATCTATTAAAAAAAACCGCATCAAAATCCGTTGCATAGTTTTAAAGATTTAAGCATAGACAGAAAAAGACAGTCAGCGGCAACAATTTTGTTTTATACTATATAGTGATAACAAATAGGTACAACGCACACAGTTTTCACTCATTAGGAAAGACAAACCGCTATGTCCCTGCGTTTTAAAACTGTAATATCTTCGAAAATATTCATTTAAATTACATGCTGTAAAGGGCCATATTGATCTATATTGAGTGCACAATTTATTTAAGGTACCTAATTGGATAAGGATTAATGCTGTATAGGTTAAAATCGCTTCGAGAATTGGCCAATATTTGTGGTAAAAAATAAATGACAAAAAAATGTTATTGTGGGCTATCTTTAAGAGATAGACATATACCATCGCGGACTTTTTTGTAGACATTTTTGAGGTGTACAATTCTGTAGTACATTATTTTGATCTATCTAGTAGGGTTCAGCCAGCGTTTCCAATGTAAGCGTAAAAAAATGTATAAATTTACGACATCACATTAGAAACTTTTAAAATTATCAGTGTTACTTAACTATATTGTCTATGTATTATATACAAAAACCTTCCTCTCGAATCACTCTATCTATTAAAAAAAACTGCATCAAAATCCATTGCGTAGTTTTAAAGATTTAAGCGTACAAAGGGACATAGGGACAGAGAAAGCGACTTTGTTTTATACTATGTAAAGATACAGTTCAATTCTTAACTTAATGGCTGGCTTTGACTTGTTTAAACAAAGCACAGATTATATTATTACGACATTGTCATTTAGCATAATAAAATTAAAAAAAATATTCCAATGTACGCATCATCATAAACCTACAATAATATTGGTTAATAAAAACGAAACGTCATATTTACTACTCATATATACTCTGCTTATAACCACCTAATTGTAAAACTTATTAACTTACAAACTCAGATATAATTACCAAACTGTAATTTTACTATTAAACAAAGTTTAGGATCCCATATCGCACTAAACAAACAAATCTAGATCCAAGACTTGTCTAGCTAACACGAACATGTTTACCGCCAGTAATGGAGTAAGCCTTCCCACGCCTCGCTGGCGGGTCTTACCAATTAGCGCAGCAGACGGAAAATTACCCTTACCTGGGGTAACCCAAATTGTCGCCTTTGATGTAAATTCATTTTACATTATTTTTTTCAAGATTAAAATCACTCAGTGGATTAATTTCATTTCTCGCTACCAATTTATCCCATATTTTATTTTAAGGTTTTCGATTTACAATTTAATAAATAGTAAAATATTCACAAACGTCTCATCTATAACTATTTTTTTGTCTATTCGCTTAAAACTATTAACATTTTGTTTTTTTTTTTTTAATTTAGTGACAAATAGTTTTACCATATTCTTTCTACAGGTAGTATTTTTATTTAGATTTTCTTACAAAATATAGATGAGGTTCTTTATTAATATTTATAGGTGATTTTTTTGTAAATTTTATTGAATATCTTCTAACGTTGCACATAAAGTTTAATAATAAAACATATTTCTTATAACGGGCATTTTGATTTGATGTACCCCAATTCCCATGATAGATTTAAGCATAAATTGCTTATTTACGCTATAACTCTGTTATTGGGTCACCTATAACTCAAAGTATTTGTTACCTTCCTACGGAAGATTAATGCCTCTTCGGTTATTTATTTTATTTTTATTATTTGTAAAAATGTTTATACAATTAGTGTATGTTTAGTTATAATTTAAATCTTTTATTTATATTCTTTAATTTATATGAACTCTAAAACACTCGTCACTACAATTTAATTATTTACTTTAGATTATGTTTTATACAGTTATTAAAAAAATCATGCACTATTAAAATGTTTACTGTATATAAATTACGCATTAAAATATTGTATTCTGTTGACTACATTTTGAGTTAATCTGTATTATCAAGAATGACATGTGCGTGTCATGAATTCATTAATTTTCAGTTGTAAACCCTGAATCCTGAATGTCAACCGCACGTCAAAAAATGTTTAAAATTTGAAACTAAACATGCAGTGTTTTAACAATATAACAAAATTTATTTCTAAAATATGTTCAAATTCATTATGCCGCTTAACTCCCATAATTATGCGAAGTGTAGCGACCTCCACCACAGACGAAACTGTGGATTTGGCTTATTCTTCATACGAATACACTGACAAAACTGTGAAAGCCACCGTTAATAATATTGCATGCCTTGTTGGGTTAAAAAAATAACTGGATTGACGTGAGTAAATCGATTCATGAAACAACTGGTAGAAGGGTGATTAGTATTGACGCACGAAACCACGATGACAGCGATCGTTCTCCCGAGCATACTTACTTTCATATGGCGGCTGATATTAGGAAGCTTCTTCAAAAGCTAAGGTGCCTAAGGTATCTCTATTCGGACACAGTATGGGAGGTATAACTGCTATGGTGTTTTCACTGTTGAGGTTGGCATTTATTACAAATGATGTTAATTATATGGTTTATCTTTACTAAACTATTAAATATATTTTTTCATTATGTAAAAAATTACCTACATTTTTAAAAATATTTAGTACATTTTAATATACTAAATTATAAAAAAAAATTGTTGTAACATAACTAAAAATAACTTCTTTCCTCTATTGCTGCTGTTAAAATATTTTATTTCTTATAGACTGTCTTACCAAAGTCTAGTAAAAATTTATATACTTTTTTTAGCAATTAAACATAAAAATTTACCATATGTATCTACTCTCTACGTGTAACTCACTTGCCCATACTTTGCTTGTACACCGTGTGGTGTGGCAACTACTTACTTTTGATTGGTTTATTTACTATCAAAAATAAAAAAAAACTACCTAATTATAATTTTAATATGGCAACATTTTACATTTAAAAATTTGTATATTATTATTTCAGTCTGATTTGGTGCCAAGCCTGATTGTAGAAGACATATCACCAGTACAAACGAGTCCTCATATTAACCATATTAAATCTGTTAGATGCTATGGCTACTATGTCTGTCAAACCAGATATTTCAATGTCCAAAGCAAGGGAACTGGTTGATGAACATTTGAAATCAGTAACCCTTGATATCAATATATGAAATTACTTAATCTCAAACTTAGTCCAGCGTGATATTGGCTACACATGGCAAGTTAATTTGGCAGCTCTGAAAGAAAATTTTAAACAGCACATTGCAAATTTTCCATATAATCTAAAAGGTTTTCAATATGTCGGCCCAACTCTTTTCATTGGAGGAACTCTTTGAATTTACATTGGGTACTTATTTTAGTTTTGAACATACTTCAATTTAATATTATTTTCTTAGTGAAAAATTTGGCTAATTTGAATGAGATATTATCATTAGTCATAAGGATCATTTGAATTTATTATTATATATAAAAATAAATAAAATAAAACCTACAGACCTAATATATAGAGCTGCAATCATTTAAAAACTACCAAAATTAATTGGTTTACCTAATAAACTATTGAGTTATTTAGTAATTAATTTGTATTTGTTTACAGCAAAAATGACCTGCAAACAATAAAAGAATACTTCCCACTAGCTGAACTCACTTATATTGAAGATGCTGGACATTGAATACATATTCAACAGCCAGATAAATTCCATAAAGTTTTCTGTAAATTCATTGCAGAAAATTTATGTTGACTCTATTTATGTTGATTCTATTCCGATGTATAACACAATATAAGTCATTCTAATTGCTAAACTATTGTGTTGGCTATGTCTTATGTACCCTATATACATATCAGATATTTACCATCAAAACGAAATACTAACTATTGTTGTGTTCCAAGAGTGAACCAGTGTAACTTATTATCTTAGTTCCCAAAGTTGGTCGTACATTGGTTATGTAATGTAAAGTTATACTTTTCTTACAGCATCTGAGTCTATTAGCATTGGTGGCCACTTACCATCAGGGGTACCATATTACATATAACGAACGAAAATTATATTTTTTTACTTAATGTATAAAATAAGAACAAATTATATTATTAATTAATCATACAAAGATCTAAAGTAATTATAATATTAAGAATCAACTTTGTTTTTTATTTAATGTTATTAAATGTTACAATAATTTTATCTTTATGTCGCACAACTAAAGTTAATTGAAGATCTTTACAATTTTCATATATGGAAGTATTTTAAATAGGTTTTTTTTTAAATTAATATTTAAGTTATGCATTTTAAATAGAATTTTTAGCTATTAATTTCAATAATGATGCTGTAAAAAACAATAATCATCTCATTGAATGCCAATGGTGTGGGATAGTTAATTTTATTTCGAAAAACAAGATTAAAAAAAACATATATATATATTTATTAACTCAAGACGCACTAAAACACAATTGTAATATTAATTTAGTTATTTTTCTCTTATTAATATTAATCTTAAATATATTTTCTTTTAGGGATCCCTCACGTGCAACAATCCCCTGTAATATAGTTCCGATGTGTTTGCATGACATACGTTTCAGAATGAATGAAGGAAATATCAAGTCAACATCATTTGACATACATATATTATTTTCGTTCTTCTAGGGCGGAAATGAATCCTTATCGTTCCTTCCTTTTGCAGATAGTTGTCAAATTGATAACTTTATATAAACGTACTATAGGTACATACATTTAAATACATTTACCAATTAAACAATTTATCCTATTACAAGGTTATAAAGACAAAAAGCGCCGTGTTAATATTTTTGTTGATTCGTGCAATATAAAATATGATTAATACATCATTGACGAATAAGAGTGACTACTGATATTTAGATTTACTTTTAGAAATGGTATGTCAATCACGTTCCGAACCAGACATAGTCTTTGCTTTTAATTTATTTTTTAATCTACATTTAATAAAGCCATCTTGAATTTAGAGGTGATTTTTTGTTTATTTTCAATTTTAAACGAAAAATGCTCATTACCAAAGTTGGGAATTAAATTTCTTAGAGTTTTAGTCTTCATCATTTTTTTCCTAGGCTCGATTTAGACCTGAAAAATGGTGGAGTGAACGTAAATATTATATCGATTATTATTGTTTCTTTCGATGTCAACCCCCGTTTTTTAACTAATTCAACTGGGCTATTTAAGTTTTTAAGTTAGTTAATAAATATATATTAACTAAACTAACTTAAAAACTCAAATAGCCCTATCACATTCATATGACAGTTAAAATCATAACGCAAATATTTTATCTACTCTTCTAAGACTTTATACAGTACAATTTAAATCTTACAACTAACGCGTTTTACACTCACTTCAATGAAATAGATATTTTTGAATTATTTATATACAGGCCTTTAACGCAAGTAATTTTTTAATTAGAACGTAACGTTGTGAAGACTACGAATCGGCGGCATGTGTTGAAAAACAACAAAATTGAGCATTTCGAACAGGATATGAGAATGTATGAATCATAGACAAATTACCTACATTAACATTCAACATTATCACATACCTACTTTGATCCTTATAAGCGACAACATAGAATAATACAGAATCTATGTTTTTATATGTATGTATATATTGCTTTATTAAAAAAATCTTCATGTCCAATTTTCAAAAAAATCGGGTCCAAAACAGACAATCGGGCGTACCTATACGCCCCGTATTTTGGATCTTACAATCCACACCAAGTTGAAAAATTCCCTCTGTACGTATATTCTTTTATAGAAATTTATAAACTCTAATAAATGAAATTGTAGCCTGGGCTCTCCTTATTTTAATACAGGTAAACAGTTTGTAATTATTAAAGTTGGAAAATTAGAAAATTCTTGTAATGCATTAACTAATAAGCTGCTCGAACTTAGCTCAAAAAGCACTGATTATGAACAACGCAAACACTATAAGTACCACGTCAAAGTTAAAATAGCTTAAATACGCGAAGTTGCGGCAAGTTCCTAGTTATGCATAAACCTCGTATATCTACTACCTGCCAATATTTTTGTAAGTAAAAATTTATCACTAAGATTCATTACGCGATTGAAAAGGAAGTACCAGGACTACAGCCGTGGAAGAGGTTCATCAATCTCATGTCAGATAAAACACGGACCGTTGCCCGTATAGATAAATTGTCTTTGTAATGTGAACAAACGGTGAAACAAATGAAGCCAGGAAACGAGCGGAATCACGTTACATAAGTGCGATTATATACAGGGTTATTGGTAATTCGACGTATTCCCGTTAGGAGGTAATAGGGGTGACTATTTGCGATAATTTTAACCCCCATATGCATGATGCAAAAGTGAACCATTTTTAAGTTATCGCGTTTTTTAGATTTTTTTCAAAATAAGTCAAAAATGCAAATGCAAAAATTTATTTTAAAAATAGTATCAATTAAAATCAATTTTTTTCTTCTGATTTATAAAAACGATTAAACACTGGATATTTTTCAATATTTAAACAATAATTATCCGTCCAAATTTAAAAATACGAGACGGAAAAAGATATTCTTTCAATATTTATTTTATTTTTTCCCTCAAATAGGCCTGAAAAACAAAAAAAAAAACCTTTAACTTGTTACATCGAAACGAGCTACATCTTCTGGTATAGCATAAATATATATATATATTCAGAAGTTTTTTTTCAGTTAGACATTCCAAAAAAATCCTCTTATTTATTGTTAAGTATTGATAAATTAGTATATTAATTTAATATACAACAAAATTACTTAAAATATGACGTAGACTTTTAATTCAATGCAATGAAAACCAAACTAAATACAAACCCTATACGAAACTATTTATAATTTTATTTGATTATACTGGCTCACTCACATTCAAATCAGAACACAACACAACTGAGGCTATAGAATATCTGATGAGTGGGTGGTACGTACCGAGACAGGCTTGCACAAAGCCCTACCACCCAGTAAAATAATTATTTGTTCACTCATTAACTGGACTCTTATGTGCCGTATTTAGTAGTTATATTTACTCGCATTATTATTTTTATACATATAATATACTCGTCCCGACTTCATACGAGTCAAATATCACAAACAATAATATTATTTGTGTAAAATAATCCTAACCCTTGATGCCATGGTCCATGGTTAAATCGCATGAAATACCTAAATCTAAGGGTTGTTGATCTTTATTCCTTCTTCGATTGGAATAGGCTATACGGAAGATATACCTATATATAAAGAATAATTTAAAATGTCGTAACCTTTTTTGCTGACTAGATATCTCGACCCAGCTCAAACCGTGACTGACGTGTAATAGTTGGTGAATGGTTTCTTTTCTGTTGAACGCACCTCAAAAAATTAAATTCCTTTTCCTTGCAATTTAAACACACTGCGGTGAAATAAAACATAAAATTATTAAAATCTGAAACCACGTGAGTGCATAGTTGTAATAACACTTGCTATCATCCTTAATAACAATAACAATATTTTTGCAAATACCTATAATCCAAAACAGTTTTGCGATAGACTATATACCTACGTCGAATATACGGGTGGTATCTACACAGACGAGACAGACTTAACGACAACCAATTACGGACGTTTTTTAACTACCGCTCGTAAAACTAATGACGTCACAATTTCTCCCCCCAACTAGAAAGAAAAACCCTCAACCCACGATAGAATTCTCATTTAATGAGGGAAACAGCAAAAACTATGCAACGGATTCATTTTCTGTTTCAAGTATAGATGCGACAAATTTAATTGATTTTTATTTTTCTTAATGAGATATTCGACTGATATTCTTAAATTTACAAAATAATAGTTGTCGCGCGCAGCGTTCAAGCTTGCTTCAAACCAAATTTAATCAAATTGCTTTGGCCGTGAAAAAGCAACAGACACACAAGTTACTTCCGCGTTTATAGTGTTAATATAGATTTTTGGTGTAACTTTATAATAAATTGCTTGTATCAAACTTTATATTACGGATACAATTTTGTGTAATCTGTCCTATTTAGAGTGAAGCGAGGAATGTACTGACGAAACTATTGCGAAATGTAGATAATATTTTATAGTATAAATTCCCAAACATATTATTTTTTCATGATAAATAATATATTCAGACTCAGACACAGTGATTGAGAAATACCAAAGCTTTAAACAAAGTATTATTACGTATCTGGTTATTCCCGTGACAGTCAAATGTAGGTTAAAGCAAAGATTAGCAATCAGCCTCAGGGATGGCCTCGCGCCACTGACGAACACAGCACGGGAATGACTGCGGATGCGTTATCACTACATATTATATAACAAAAAGACCCCTCACTACGCCTTTCTCTTTGTTTGTTTGTCTGTCCGTCTAAACCCTATAAACTCAAAATTACCGAACAGAAGGAGTGATTTGTGGGGAAGGGTTAGGTGTGTAATTCATTCAAGTTTTGGGTCAAATGTCTGAAATATGACAATGATTGTTGAATATGTCGAAAACAAATTGTGTGTGCGCCGCGTATACTATACCAGTAGAGTATATTATGATATTATATATATTACGATGTACATGTTTTATGTAGACCTTTATGCTATCGAAGCCGTGAACGATCATATCCGGTTCGTGCCGAAGGCTTCATCGGTTTTTAGTGAGTAATCCCGCATAACTCGGATTCCCCCCGAGCAACTGGGTACCTATTGTTTTACATGTGTAATTAAAAATATATAAATATGAGGGGTACGAGCTTAATGGATTTACCTAACACGTCTATTTAAGGATTAATACGTCGAAAATGATACATATTTTATTCGAGTATGTTTTTACAAGCGCTTTTAAATTGTAATTTTACAAATGCATATATAAAATGTAATGCAACGTGAACTGACAATGCATTCCAGCATGCAAGACAGCTCGTACGCGTTATTATATAAAATTTATCTTACTAAAGCGCTCGCTAAGATTTTCAGAGATTCTTTTAATTTTACTACGAGTAAAAATAGAATTTAATATTTTTCTTTGCCCTATTATGACAACATGTACTCCAACGTATACTTAATATTATAAATTATAAAGTAACTCCGTCTGTCTGATGCTCTTGCACGACGAAACCACTAAACCGAATTTGATAAAGCAATCATAAACTCCAAGGATTCCTAATTTTCTCAAGACAATAAATATATTTTTCAATTCAATTCTTAGTTTAATTTAGGCAGGCTTTTAACAATAATTGACAAAGATAGTGAGTGACAATTAACAAATCTTACGAAAGTTTTACATTTTGCGAACGCGAATCAAATCGCTGCTTTCCTAGCCTCACGCACAAGAAGCGTCGTCGTCGCTTGTTCATACATATTCAGCGCTTTATAAATATTCAATAGTTAACACATACTCACATCTCGAAGAATTATGGCGTGTTACGTAAATTGTGTTTATTTTAGATTATAAATTCTGTTTAAGATGAATACTTTGTTGTCGTATTATCTTATTCTGCTATTCATGAAATTACTAATTGTTATTATTGTCCTCCAGCATAGACCCTTTTTTATTGCAGTAAACTCAGGGCCGGACCATAAGTTTAGGGGTCCCTGGGCTAACACTACTTAGGGGCCCACCTAAGCCATATCTGAACGTAGACTTGAATTAAATGAATTGAATGGGTTTGATTAATTGCAGGACTCGCAGGGCTGCAAACCATACGGTCTGTTTAATTTAATAAAGTTATGGATTCTTTCGCATTATCGTGTTTTTTTGACTATGACTTGTTAGCTGGGGCCCCCTTGAATCCACGGGGCCCTGGGCTGATGCTCAAAAAGCCATATGGTAGATCCGGCCCTGAGTAAACTACCCACCAAAATCCACTGCCATGGCCGTCTTCGAAACATCTTACTACGGTTACTTAATATAGTTTCGAGTAGTAGCTTCACTGAATATAGTTTGTGAAATGACGATTCAAAATTGCTAGTGCCTTCTTGAATAAAGTAAATTTTGATTTTTGCTCGGAGAGGTTGCGGGACCGTGTCGATATAAGGCATCAACGGCCCCTCGCGTTCGGTATAGACCCTACTCTACCCTACTAACGTAGCCTTCTGGTGTGCTGTCAAATATTACAGATCAAAGATCAAATATTTGACATTGTTTTTTGATCCACGTTTACTTTAAAAATAAGGTTTGATTATAAAAACTTAAAAATTAAAAAAATACGTAGACTATAATTTCACATTATGCTATATATTATATTTTGAGATGTTGTACATCGCATTAGGCTATTAGTGGGGAAAATCACCCGAAGCTCTTATCTGAAACAACGGATATTTTCGCCGTATATATAAATATAATACCTAATAGAACCCGCCAAAGTAGTTTAATGGCTCTGCTAGTTCAAATTTGAATATCAAAAACGTATACCAGATCGCTGTTGTTGTTGTGGAAAGACGGCCTTTAAATTACAAGTCTATATAGTTTTGGCGTTGAGAGTTAATCAGTCTGACAATGTATATAAAATTCTAATGTGCATTTGTTCGTAATTTATTTTAATGACATTTTATTAATTTTAAATACTTTATTGCGCAGCATATAACATAGTGATAAAATGCTGCTTAAAAGCGGTCCTATCCAGTGGCGTGGCTAGATGGACAAGGGCCCCGGTGCAAGAAAAATAATCGGGCCGTCACACCCTCTTTAACTTATATTGCATTATATTTGATAAAAAAATCTTATGATCGAGGTTTTCTAGCTTCAGGAACTGGCGATATGGCTGACCCGCTCTTTTCACAGCTTAGGTTAGAGGCCCCCTGAGCTCCGGAGCCCTGGTGCACTGCACCTCCTGGCCCTACGATAGGGCCTAGGCTACGCCACTAGTCTTATCGCTTATAGCGATCTCTTACTGACATTAATTCTGCTCCTTATCAGCTCGACTGATTTTGGTGATTTTTTTTACCTATGAGTTTACTTTGATGGTTCGAAGCTATAGTTGGGTACAGATATTTTACTTTTCTGCACGTGTTTTTTCTGTATGATTAATATGTCGTATGTCCAAACCACGAGAAATATACATATACGTTTATTTCTACCCTCTTTTACCCACGTATATAATAATAATTTCGAATCTTCTTGTTATATTATCGAAATCAATGTAATTATAACACCAACTTGATAAAGAGGACTTTTAGCTTTTAAAGTCAGTTAAACATGTACTTGTAGTAAGAAGTATTAAAACTAAAAAACTTAACTCAGTGCTGATCGAGTAATTAACTATTAATTGTGAACCGTTGATAAATTAATTTGACAGTACATTTTTTACGGTTCTCGACAGGACAAGATCATTATAAGTTATTAGAAGATTTTGCTGGTATACTTCTCGCTTACTTTTCTGAAATCTCATTTTTTTTGTTTCAGCCACCATGCTCGGAATACGTTCATCCTGTGTTCTTCTCTACGCTCTGCTTATGATCCTTGTGAACGTACATGGTCAAACTGGTGAGTTTGTTTTTTATTTTTATTATTGCACCAAAAAATAAGTCACCTTATGCAGAATTCATATTCCCTAATAATCAATAAATAGTCACTTCACGTTATACTTCATATATCATACAGGTAACATTCGTATAAAATTAGCCCTCCCACTTCCCCCTTTAATTTGTAATTTCTTAAAATATTTTCTTAGCGTCTACGTCCTATTTTATTTAAATATCTGTGGAATTTTATGAAAAAACAGGAAAGATAACTTCACAAACAAAAAATCTGACAAATTCAACTAGTTTATATATATATAAATATATAAAGGAATGATTATAACTTTCACAATTTCCAGTTTATTTAAATAAAGAACAAAGATTATTCAATTAGTAAATATTTTTATAGAAACCGAAGCACCTTCCACTACGAGTACTAAACCACCACCGACGACGGTAGCTTCGACCACCGTGACATGGGAAACTGAAATCCTCAACGAGGGTCAGGCGATACAGAAGGCTTTACAATATTTGCTGCAACATAGACAGCCTGATTGGGGATGGGGGAACGATACCCATCACGTAATGCTTACGTTACAGGTAACTCCAAAGGCATATATTGAACTAAACATCACTATTTATATGAGAGGTTCGGAAGTTATTACTTAAAGTAAGGTTTAATAGCCACTGTTGGACTTAGGGCTCCTCATTTCTACTCAAAAAGTGAATGATAAGTGAGCTTGAGTAACTATAGGCACAAGGGACGTACCAACTTCTCTGCCAAGGTTGATGGGTCATTGGCGATGTTACTATTTTTTCCAGCGCCAATGTCTATGAGCAGTGGTGACCACTTACAATCAGGTAGCCTATAAGCCCATCCGACCAAGTATTTTATCAAAAAAATTAAAACAAAAACATTATGAGCACAAAATGCAGTCTCATGGTTTACAATCGATAGCTTTCGGTTAGGAGATTGGACAATTGCAAGGATGCTGAAATTACAAGGATTTGTTATGTCAAATAATAATGTAGTAACAGTCTGAAAATGTCCCGCTACTGGGCTAAAGCCTCTTCCAGCGAGGAGAAGGCTTGAAGCTAATTTCACCACGCTGGCGGATACTCATGTTTCATTGAAATTCATGCGGATCACGAAATATTAATTATATTATTTTTATTTTTATAGTTAGCGAATAACACAGGCAAAGAGATTGAACAGCAGGGATTAGAGATGCAACTATCTGCTAAGCAAATGGAGATTGAGATACTACTTATGATGTCCAAGTAAGTTTGATTATTCAAAGAAATATTCACAGATATTTACTGAAAGCGTCTTCGGTTTTTAGTGAGTAAGAATCACGCAAAACTCTGATTTGGCCCTAGGAACTGGATAACCTTTTGTTTCTCATTAATCTTGCATATGAAACAAAGGCCCTAAACCTTTTAAGAAGCAAATATCTAAGAGATTTAACACACGTATTATTTCCTCCAATATTGATAGGAGCTGGGGGCTAACTCTTCTGACTCATAATGGTAATGTTACGTTTCCGATTCGATTTCGATCCAATTTCGACTATTCCTCACAAAAATTAACCTCGCCTTCATAGTAACTGAGGACCAAATCTACTTATTTATATCAGTTACAATACGATCCCGTTTATATTCCGATTCAACTTTGGCCGAACTGCAACTGGATCATTGCGTTTGTGGAGTAGGTACTTGTTTTAACGGCAACGATCATGTTTCGATTCGATTTCGATAAACTATCAAATTGTTAGTATAATTTGAGCCCTGGTGAGCATTAATTTGATCATGGAATTTTCAAAGAAATCTTGCTACCATGATTCTACATTAGTATTGAATTAAATTTAATTAACAGCTATTTTAATTATAATAATTGTGTATATATGTTAAGAGTAGTTCGATATCCATTCCGACTTTGGTCGGGTAAAATTCATATAAAGTTTTACCATTGCCCATTGCCATTGTATGTTAGACGGTTAGATCTAGTGGCTTAATATAAGGCACAGATCTCGAGGTTCTGGGTTCAAAGCCCAGATCGGGCCAAAAAAAAGTTATTGTGTTTTTCAATCGAATCGTGCTTCGGAAAGCAAGTAAAACCGTTGGTCCTGCGCCTGAACTTTTTCGGTCGGATTTTCCGTCCCATCGGATTATGACAACGACGGAATACAGTGCACACCTGTGTTTGCGCACTGTAATGTGTCCTGCGCAGTTGGCTGGTCGCCGTATACATATACATATATATATATATATATATATATATATATATATATGTATTGTACGACTTACTTGTGTAAGTTCCAAAGTCCATTAACTGCGAGCGGTCGACTTTCTTCCAAGGCACCACGAGTCCCCGCCGCCGCTGAGCCGGCTGGCGGCGTACACGCTGGCACTGGGCGCGCTCTGCAAGGACCCGCGCGCGCTGCACGGGCGCGACCTGGTGACGGCGCTGCTGCACCGCGAGCCGCCGCACGACCTGGACTTCGCCTACGCCACGCTCGCCGCCTGCTCGTCGGCCGCGCACGTGCGGCGCCGGCACATCCGCCGCCTGCTCGACATCGCCAACGCCGCCGCCGACCACAGTCTCGGTCAGATATGCATTGCTTTGCTCAAGTTATTTATGTACTATATCTTATCAGAATTGATCAGAGGCAAGCTCGACGCTGCCGTTCACTCTTTAGTTATAGTGTAAATTTAATTATTCCCATTCAATTATTCTTAAACGTTATTAATTTATTTTAGGAAATAGGGAAAGCGAAATTATATTTAGCAATAACAATTAACAACCAGGTCAAAGTTTCAACCCACTGAAAATTCTTGTTATTAAACCTCGCTATAAGTATAACAATAAGAATAAATACAGAAAACTGACATACAGTTTAAATTTCCATCGTCACAGATACAATTTCAATGGTTATCTTGGCACTGCGCTGCGTAGTACAAGATCACCGTCACCGAAGTCTGATACATTTCGTACGAAGACCGATGGCTGGTCTGGCGCGGCAGCAACATCCCGACGGCAGTTTTGGTACCTTGACCACAACAGCGTTAGCTATACAGGTACTACTTAAAAAGCGACCACTACTAATAAAAGTAACGTTAAAGTAAGTTAACGTCGCTGTAACATAGTAAAACGATTATCAAATTTATAAAATCGAACAAATATGAAAGCACATGTGAATTATTTCCAGGCTCTCGAAGATTCTGACAATGGCCCCGGAGCTCACCAACACTGGAGTCTCCCCGCTGCGAGGAAGTGGCTGCTCGAGCGACAGGAGCCTGATGGCGGTTGGGGCGATGTAGCAAAAACCGCAGCAGCGGTCGCAGCGCTCACTCCTGCATCCCTTGCTGCTGTTCGACCACCGCATTGCAGCGACAAATTGCTAGATAGTCGACATGAACCACTTGGTAATATATTAAATATGTCATTTAACATAATGATACCGAAAAAGATTTCTTTTATTTTTTACTCTTATTTGTTACAAGACTAAAGATTTTACTAAACAAAACATTATAAACATACGCCTTACACATACACATATACACATACACATAAATTTAAACTTATATATCATAGACTACGTACTTTTTATTTCTAAACATGGGAATCCCCAAAAAATCCAAAAACTCCAAAACAGCCTATCTGTTTCTATAGCAACTTGTGAATGTCCCGCGACGGAATTTACACAAGAAGATTTGTTAAATCCTCAACATGGGAACTTTGACACCAACTCCAATTCCATTATGAGTTTTTAAATATAAACATGACTAACGGAATTTCATCTGATACATGCATGTTTCCTAACCATGGTCTTTTTTCATTGTCGAAGACGAAATGGAATATTAAAACAATTGCTGGTATTTGTGCACGCAGCTTTATTTATCTTCATTTTGTAATTGAATAAGTATCGAAAGTGCTTCAAGTTTGTCCAGTGTGTCCAGTTTGTCAAATGTATTTGAATTTAATTAAACCATCTTTTGGACACATCAATGGCATAAACAACTCTGGTACTAAGTGCACAAAAACATTATAAAAACCCATTATAAAGGCCCTGTTTTAAAAACCTTGTACATTAACCAAAGATTGTGGATATAAACCAAAGCCAGCACCACTTCATTTTTAACGGTGACAAAGTAAAACTTCATCAAATCACATACATTTCGTATTTTTACCCAATAGGCATTAGAGCAGCATGGTGTAACGTACAACTAACCTAACCCTCACCTCGAACGAAGAAACTAACTTTGCCCAGAAGTGGGATATTCACAATCTTTACTCTTTCCTGTTTTATTTGTTTAAATAAATATGTATTTATTTTCAGATAACAATGGCGGAGACGGCAGCTTGAAGCTGGCGTACCAAGCAGGTCACTCGAGCAATGATTCCGACGCTCGCAATGTCTCCTTTACGTATACGCTCTGGCTTGGAACCAATGTTACCGAAAATTATACTTTATATATGATAGCTCCAAGGTAATATATTTATACCACTACTCTAACCTAAAAACAGTTCCAACGTCGCCAATGCGCCACCAACCCTGGGAACTAAGATGTTGTATCCATTGTACCTGTAGTTACACTTTGTCATTCCCCTTCAAACTAGAACACAACAATACTAAATATTGTTGTTTGCCGGGAGAATATATGATATGTCTTGCGTAATTAGTTGTTATCTGTTTAATGAAATTTTACCTGAAACACACATAGCAAAAGCTCAAGTTTATAAAGACTATGCACAGATAACGAATTAAATATTTTACATGATAAATATGTTCTAAGAATAGTGCTTTTATTTCCAGGAACATATCATTCTATCACGTCATGCAAATGGCTGCAGAACAGGACCCTAAGTTTAAGTTTGAAGCTAGTGAATGGCCTAATGGTCACTATGTGCACACTCTAGCTGGTCACAAGGAGGAACCCATGGGCTACCACTACTGGTTGCTGTACCGCTTACCTGAGATACCCGACCCTGTCAGCCCTCCTGGCAATCAACTGGTTGCTCCTGTCGGTACGTAATTTCTATTAACTTGTATAAACATACTACAAAGCTTACCATTTTGTAGTTATTATGAAGAAAATGCAGAATATCTAATAAAATGTGGCACCTTTTGTTAAGATATCATGGACAACTCTATTATTATTGCAATAGTTGTCCCAGTATATTTTAATATCTAATATCTATTATATTTTATATACAATTTGCCTTTTATAACAAAACTTTTAAATAAGAATTTTGCTAAAAATTGCCCTATACAAAAAATGACACGGTGATTAGAATGAATGCGCTGTCAAACTAACGTTTCAGATAAAATTTGAATGGCGTCCATCGACACAATGCTCTCGAACAGATACTAATTTTAAGTTTTATTTTTCAGGTGTTGACGATTTACTCGTAGAAGACGGGGAACATTACCTCTTCTGGTACAAGAAGCTGTAATTCTTATAACAGGATTTTCTTTATCAAATTGTGATTTAATATTTAAGCCACTGAAATAAATCTGCGATCTGATGCTGGAAAAGCCAAAGTAAATGTAACCCACATTTTGCGAAATAATTTAAATTAATATATAATTACTTCGTGCTAAAATTACATAAGCTTTACAGAATCGATACCAAAAATATCACGCAAGAAAGCATATTAATAATAATAAACGCGAAAGTAAATCTGTCTGTCTGTTACTCTTACAGCCAAACCAATGAACCAAATTTGACGAAAGTTGGTATTCTTGAAACCTTTGGAAAAAAATAAGAAAAAAACAAAAAAAAAAACTTTGACTTTGACCTCAAGGAAGGACTTATGACTATCTTTAATGCCTTAGACCTGACCCGATTATCAAAAGTAAAGCTTATTGATATTGGCCCTTTTAGCACCATGTCACAGAATCGATTTTCAACAAGATTGTTCAAGGTATAGAGTACCTTTAGTTGAACACACGTAGTACATCTACATTAGCTTAGTGAACTACTATAATTCTCTCGTATAGCTACGACCTTCAAAATATCAATAGTTTTGATAGTATTCAACTTTAAAATATGTAGTAATATATAATAAAATTTACATTTAAATTAAAACTTATTCAAGTAATAATTGAACCTAATTATTAGAAGAATTAGAAATAAGTACTAATTTGTATTTGATATAAAAAAAAGTTTTTTTTTTTATTTCACAGACAATCTAATGTTGCTATACTGATATTATTTTATTTCAACTATTCACCTGTAAGAATCAGTACGTACAAACACTTTGAAATAAACACGAAGTGATACACGAAATCAGAAAATGTACTATATCAATACGATTCGATTCAATTCGATTCGGTAATGGTACCTCCATTACCACTAAATTAAGTAAAAGTACAATATTTTCACTGCACAAGTTGAAACACAAAGACAGAACTTCTTCTAGGATTGATTTTTTTATTTTGTTTTTACTTTGGATGCCAGTCCTTTTAAGTCTTTCTTGATCTAAAATAGTACTATTTCTAGTGTTGTCATAGAACTAAATAATCTGTTTTTTGGATGTTGATCATTTGGACAATTATTAACGCACCATTATGGTGATATATTATTTTTAATTGATTTGGCTTCTCTTAAAATACTAGATACGTAATTATTCGCACTTAAACACATTTAGTTAATAATATTTCATGTATACGTATTTTAAAACTATTTAAATCATGACACATATTTAGGTGTTGCCATCATCATGATCTCATTTATCATAAAGCCGAATTTTTCGTGCAATATTTAAAAAAATAAACAAGTCATTTTCGCATCTTTCATAATATAATAATTCTTATTAGACTAACTTTTAAAATGTTTTAGCGATGTAAAAATAGCTTCATAGTTAAGGTATACACGTATGTGCAATCTAACATAGATTTACTCTTTTAATGTAATCATGTTAGGAGACTGAGCGACACGAGCGACAAAAGTACATTAGAGTAACATTTTTAATATAACTACTGAATGGTTCTTAATAAATATTGAAATTACTTTCATCTTGTTTTATTTAATAACCCAGACTCGTCAAATATTTACCTCTATATTTTATGTTAATTTATTATAATATTGAATGTCTTGTTTTTATTACAATGTACTGTGTTTAATACTTTGTGCAGAAGGGCATGGGGCTACCGCTCATAGGCAATGGCGCTGTAAGAAGTAATAACCATCATACCTTACATTTATCGCCAATAAGACACCTTGTTATATCCCTTGTTCTTGTAGTTACACTGGCTCACTGCCTCACTCACCCTTCTAACTGAAACACAGATGGATACACAAGACCCTATCACCAGTTCTAGTGGCTAAGCCATACGGTTTAAGTCGCGATGTCTTCATTCAACTCCCAGTATAATTTCAGGCACAAGGCACTTAAGTCTTTAGGAGACTAGACAGAGCGTATTCGACAAAATTATCGATGGTACTTCGAACTTCTTAACTTACGAACTTTCGTCTCTATTATTCAATTCTGTCAAAATATAATTAAAGAAAACTACACTCATACATTATTGAAAAAATATATAATTAAAAAATTACCAAAAAATGATAAATATAAAGTAAAATAAATAAAAACATAAATCCGTTGATAATATGTATATGTTTTTAAAGTATATAATTGTTAGGAATAAATAAATTAACAAAAACAAGTTTTTTTTTTGTCTGTCTCATTATCTTTGATCAATTCAAAATTCCTTACAATCAAGTTTTCACGGCCAATCAACTAAACCGAATTCGACGAAATTTTATAAGCAAGTTTGAACTCCAAGAAAGGATTTTGATGCCCAATACCAGACGAGCAACCCACGACTACCAATTTATAAATAAACGGTATATTAAAATAAAACACAATTTAAAATCCAACATTTATTAAATTTTGTACAATTCACATTAACACCAATTCACTAAATACATTTACAATACATAGACGGTGCAATGAAAGCGAATGCAAAAATTCTTATATAATGCGTCCAAAATTGAAAGATATAATAAATGTCATAAAATATTTTAATAACAATTCGTTATCGTATCATTTATTTTTTAAAACAACGTGTACATTTATTTTACAAACAATATACAAGAATACAACCAAATTGAGTAGGTTCCGTCGTTTTAAAAGATTTTTTTTACCTTCATCTGCATGTATGTGTGAGTATATATATGTATGTATGTGTGGGTCAAATCTTTGAGGCACACACTCAAGTTGCAGATAATAATACTACCTTATTCAATATTTTACTTCTTTTAATAAACAAAAACTTGTTTTAAAAAATATTTTACACTTGATCTTAACTTGCTTAACACAATAATTATAAAAGCGGACTATTGATTTTACAATGGCAATACTTTTTTTTTTTTTTAATAATTCTTTTTAATGGTCGAATGTCCGACATCTAATGTTTCATGTAAGATGTTAGGCAAACAGTAATTCACTAATCTGTCAGTATTTTAAATATTCGCTTTTTGTTTTAAATCTCTTAAGTCCACCACCTTTCCATTTGACTACATAAACACAGTATACTATTTTATAAATAATAAAATTATTCAATTACTAATATTTACTTAAATGCATCGATTTTCAATGTTTGTGCGGTAAAGTATTGAATTTAAATTAAATAATAGTATCATTATATATTCATTGGTAAATTACTTTTTTTTTAATTTGACGAAAGTCTTGCATGAGAATTATTTTAGTATTTTATTGCTTTAGAAACAACTGTTTTATCTGTGAAATTAAATGTCCAATAAGTCAGTTCAAAAGTCTAGATGTGTACGTCACAGATTATTTAATCGATTAGAAGGTCAAGACTTCCGAGCCTTAAACCAGTTAAACGTAATATAATACATAAACATTGTAGATCAAACTTAATATTTAAAACTACATAAATATATATTATGTATATGAAATAGAATAACACTAATTTTTCTATCTAAATACATTCAAAGTAAATACCCCATAGTAATACAATAAATATATAATACGTATAATATATATTCTGAGCTACGTAATGTAAAAAAAACACAAATAGATAATATAACTTTTTGATCCTGTAATTAACACTATATTTGATAGATTATCATGCTTTCCCGTTCTTTCATTTACTATTCATGTATGTTTGTCTCACTCGCACACTTGTTATTGCGAGATTTGAAATGACAAACAAATAAATCTTTGTACGTATAAAATATTAATATGTCAACTTCAAAAATTATCGTACGTTGTTTTTTTTTTGTATTTTTTATAAAAAGGAGTGTAATAAAACTTATTTAATTCGGAAGGTAGATAAATGTTGCCATTGCAACACGCGATATCAATAAGTTTAATTTTATGGAAGAATTTTATTAAAAACAGACTTGTATCATGTCTTGACGTGAGTTTTATCAGTCGACGTTTAATGAATCATTTTAAAAAATATATATATGTCATTACGTAATTATATACGAAATCAAGTTAGATGTGACGTGATATTCATTATATATTTATAATATAAAAGTGAAAATAATTATCATTCATTGATATTATATTCGACAATAGATCTGTATAAGATTTACAAAAATGAATTAAGTTTAAAATTACGATTATCGTTATTTTAATGTCAATACCAGACTTCGTTAGTGACATATTCATTATGTATTTATTGAATATTGCAGGAACGTAACATAAATAAACAATCACATTAACACACAACCGCAGCTGAAAGTAAACGTCTTTAGGAATTGTATTTGTAAAATTAGAAATAAAATATAGTTGTATGGTAAATTATTATAAGCTACTGTCTCACTGTCGATTCAGGCACCATAGTGGTATTCATCTCGAATATCGATAAATCATAGATAAATCATTCGAATAATTTTATAATCGATTTATTACAAAAAGTTTTTTTTTTAAACGATTATTCGTAAGTCATTTGAAATCGATATTCACCATTTATTTAATTATACTAGATTTTAGTTTAGTTGTGAAATTAAAAATATACGTAGTATGTAATAAAAATATTCTATACAAATTTTCTGCGATACAAATTGAAATGTATAAAGTTTTATTACGTCGAAATCATAAGTATTTTTATATTCGAGTACAAATTTGAAATTTTTCAAAATTTGTAAACTACAGGTAACTTATTGCTTTTAATTTTTTATTTCTTATTGTTCGTAGCAACTTTCATATATAATCTGTTTTATCTGCCATAAATTAAAAAAAAAAAACTTTATTTTATAGAGGCACAGATAAAATTTACAAACTGCTTAATACTTACAATACAACGAGAAAATTTTATGTAAATTTAACTGGAATAAAATAATTACGTAAATATCGTCTTAATTATACCGCCAAAAATAGCTGTGCGTGTGGCGTACAAAACGAGATGGCCGCCAGACGAAAACATACACCTCAAAATAAAATACTCGATTACGTTTTCAACGAAGTTTTACGAAACAATAAATCTGCAATGAGCTTATATAAAATTTCAAGTAGCAAAATATTGTGTGAACGTTTCATTTAAGACGAAAATACTAACGAGCGTCGGCCGACGGCTACGCCTCCGGCGCGCTCGCCATCTTGTTCATGATGGACGTGTACGCGAGGCCCAGCGCCCACGACACCTCGTGGCCGTTCACTTTCTTGAACAACTGGAAATTCATTCGATCGATTAGGTTCATCGAGCCCACTCTTCCTCCGAGCCGTGCCCTCCGATATGAGCGGTTTCAACAACGATTTAAATATAATTCTTAAGTTGGTACTACTAATTTTTTCAACCACGACGCGAATCATCATCGTCACAAGCGCACACGGGCGCGTGGGCGCGTCGCTCGGCGCACTAGCACTCACCGATACGGGCTCGGCGTCGCGGATCTTGAAGACGTCCTGCAGCAGCGTGTGCACGTACACGAGGTCCACGCACGCCCACGGCTGCTCCACGTTGGAGGCCGAGCACGCGCGCAGCGCCGCCGCGCGGTACTGCGCCGCCGACACCGCGCCGCCGCGCATCACGTCTGCACACACGCACGCACGCACGGGTTAAGCGGGCCGGGCCGGCCGGGCCGGGCCGGGCCGGGCCGGGCCGGGCGGGGCGGAAGCTAGTCGCCGCGTTACCGATGAGGCCGGCGTCGGCCGCCACGTCGTAGAAGTAGCTCATGGCGGCCACGGCGCCGCGCGGCGGCTGCGCCGGCGCCGCGCCCGCCGCGCCCGCCGCGCCCGCCGTGCGCGCCACGTAGCGCCGCGCCGCGCCGTGGCAGCGCGCGTACACCGCCTCGCGCTTGGCGCCGTCCGCGCGCGCCGCGCCGCTGCGCACGCACACACACACACACACACCGTCACTATGAGTTACTGATTTTTCATTTGAATATATTACGGTGTTAAAGGTAAGAATTGTTCTTATTTTCGTACTTAAGCCAAAGTCCAACAAGTTTTAATTAATACATATAGTCTTCTAAATCTTATTATTTCTACAGACGTACGTCGTGTAATTAAAAAATGTACAGATCAATGGAATCCCACCTGATGACGTACTGCTTGTTCGCATACGTCCACTTCTCCCTCTGCACGATGGGGTCGACGCACACGGAGACGAACTCGTTCGTGTCGTTGTCGTTGGCCTCGAGCCGGAATATCCCGTACCTGGCCGCCAGCAGACCCAGCTTCAAGTAGCTGGAATGGAGAATACGGAATACTGACGTAGACCAGTCCCTGTACACATTTCAAAAATTGCGAGTGAGTCGAGAAGGCCGGTAGAGGATATTGTGTAGTTGAAAGATTGCCTTGAAATTATCGGCTAAGATTTACTATGAAATTCTCCGCCATCCGGGGGGTAAAATTGTTTTTTTTTACGATAACTCAACTTTACGTCGTCATACGAAAATTGTGACTGAATAGTCTTGTGTTGCTTTTAGTGCGCTCTACAATTTAGCTCTGACTAGGATAATTGTAGATATTTCGAATAAAAGAGGAAAAAACGGGACTTTTTAAAAGACATTACTTTAAAAATATATTGTTTGTTATACATAAAAAAATCGATATATATTACGTAAGTTTGATTGGTTTCCTTTTTTATAAATATAAAAGATTTTTTTCACATTAGTCACAGTCCACATAGCCACCTGTGTGTGTAGAGAGTGACGTTGGCGGCGCCGGCCGGCACGACGTACAGGTCGGCGGGGGGGGACAGCTTCCGGTCCTCTTCGCGCGGCTCGAACGTGATCTGCGTGGAGCCGCCGCCCAGGTCCAGCGCCGCCATCGTCCCGCTCCCAATTAGGTCTGAATGTAAGAGGAAGGAAATCAGAAGAGGGAAGTCGGTGGTTACTAATTCATTAATTCAGAACATAATTGATAATATCGCGCCTCGAAACACTTGAAGATAGGTTTTTAATCGCATAGTTCACGGCCCATGCTTTAATAAAAGATTTTAGTCTAAGGAAAACGCCAAAAACATCAAATTAAAAAAATATAATTTCTTTATTTGTTAACTTTGTAATTCTTTCGATGTAAAATATTTTAAAACTACACAAATTTTATTTATTTATATAACTTTATCATCTCTCGTCAAACCGCCCGGAGCCTCGCAATGGGTAAGGCCGCCGCTGACTAAGGTAACACCGGCAAACATATGTAAAATGATTAACGTCGTATTTCTTAAAAATGTTGCTAGCTCAAAAAAATATCACTTATACTTACTATGCAATAAGTTGACTGTATACCAAATGAATATTCCCTCATCAGAACCGTCCATGATCTCCACACTGTTTTGATCAACGTGGTAGCCCAATCTGAAACAGAAAAAAACAAAATTTACATTCCAGACTGGTGAGATTAAATTAATCTTGTAACATAAATATTTAAAAGTGCTTGTAGATTAAAGATCATATATAGATTTTTGTGGCAATAAAATACAGAATAAAAGTTTATACAGTATGAGATCACGTGTCGCAGAAAAGTCATAATTTATGGTTTTAAGTAACAGTATTTTATTTAACGTTATTGCTTATTTTATCGTATTGTTATATGAAAAATTAATACATTGTGTTAGTCACGTAACACGATATTTAAGACTAAAGTCGACAGGACAGGTGATCCTCGATCGAAGGTCGCAAAGAATTCTGGTGTCGATTCAGTATGAGTTACGGAATTTCTTTATAACTTTTCACGGTCGACAAAATGTATATGATTTAGTTATATTATCGTATTTGCTGTTAAGTTAACGCCAAAGATCAGAGTGTTTTCTTTCAAGGAAAAGGAAAATAGTTATCTGTCACTCCCAAGGATGACTACTCCATGCCTCGGAGAGTAAACTTTGATCCTGAGCCCGAACTATATGCGGTGATTTCAGATCCATTAGAGTATGATGGGATGACAATAGAAGACGTCAAAGTTAGGGAATAGAGAGTGAACCTGTGTGGGGCACACATCGTCCTATGTAATATGTACTGAGCGGCTGGTCTTTCTTGAGAATGGCCGGATCACTCGAAGAAACGTTACCACGTTATCTAGTGAACACTAGAAATGAATCTGACCAGCGATGCGATTCTGTAACAACTCTTTACCCGATTTAATACATTGACGCTTTCGCTGTGATTAGTAGAATCATTCGTGCCTATAAGATCACACCGATTTAGGCAACGGCGGCCAAATTCGAGGGGGACCAGCAACCTACGCAGGACATATTATAGTCCACAAGTATGAGCGCAAACACAGATGCACTCTCTATTCCCTCAATCTCATAATCCGGTACGACGGCAAATCCGACACGATCGGAGACATTTCAACGGACCAACGACTTTACCTACTTTCCGAGGCACGAAAGTGCACACACTTCTGACTCCGGGCTGATACTGAGAATTTTTCGATAGAAAAATTCTTAATCGGCCCGACCTTGGGTTTTAAATCCAGTACCTCGGGATCTGCGACCTTTTATATAGCGACTAGACCAACGAGGCAGGCAATATAAATATATATAAGTGGACGAACTTGGATATAGCCTTGGAGACTTCGTCGATGAGCATCTGCGCCTTCTGCGGGGCCAGCAGGCGCAGGCCGGCCGTGGCGCGCACGATGAGCGGCGTGTCGCGGCGCCGCTCGGGCGGCACCAGGTGCGCCGCGTGCCGCACCAGCTGCACGATCGTGTCGGCGCCCTGCACAGCCGACGCGAACAAACCTCACCGGAGGAACATGTGAACCCCAACCTATGATTGTAGATTAGCCCAGGATTTCTACCGAATTTTTACTGAGCTAAGTGAGAGTACATCATCTCGGGCTCAGTGATGAAATATACCGTCGTGAGAAAATGCGTGTGTCGGGGAACACTTTGCCACGTGTGTATCCCAACCTAAAAAATGGAGGAACGTTTTGCCGAGCCACATAATTACGTTCAAATTGGTTGTTTAATAAAATTAAATGTCATGTTTATGTAATATACCTTTTCTGGGTCATCGACGTAGGACGATAAACCCGGCTTTGTCTCTTCCCAAAATTCATCCACTAGGTCCAAATTTGGTTGTCCGAATACTGGAAATATTTATTGAAAGGAATATCTAAATTTCATTATATATAATTGATTAAGTCATTTCATTTTAGAAAAGTGTGACTAATGAGTTATTGTTCTCTTCTCAGTAGAATCTTTGTATATTTAAAACCTATATTTAAAAAAAAAAATTACTCCTTTAAAACGACGAATTAAAAATGGGTGTACTATTTAACAGCAGTGTAACATAATTGGGTTATTACCTATTTAGACTCCTCGTAATAAAGGAATAGAAACAAATACATGTATTTAAAAAAAAAAATACTTTAAAAATAATACTATAATACTCGTATTATATGAAATAATAAAAAGCCTTACCTGTAAATGGTACTCTAAACCTATAAGCCAGTACTCTGGTCCCTGAAGACCCTGCGTCTATGATCACCGCGTGGTGATAGACACTCTCGTAGCCAAGACTCTTCGCTAGGCCATCGAACCATTGTGCCTGCCCCGCGAACAGTCCTAAAATAACCAACATAAGTTTAATAACTACGTCGACCAATAATGGGATATATGATTACGATATAAGATATCATAGTAAATGTTTATTAGAATTTAAATTAAAAATAAATTAAAATAATTTGAAGTTATGTCGGCTAACCGCATTATTTTTTTACACATATCGATCCAGTTTCTGCCATTAACTAAATACAATTAATCCAAATCAAACGATACAAAGTTCATAACCTTATCTGAATTCAATGTAGGCCAGTCAATAAAGCCCGTGAAGGTCAAGTAATTAGTATCATTATGATTTTTTTATATGGGGTTTGGGACGTTAAAATAATAACAAATTAAAATTTTCAACACTCTGGCGTGAACGCTAGGGGGTTGAGAGGGTGAAAAGCGTTTTTGCTTACAACTTTTTGACAAAAATTGTTAGATAGATACATTCTTTTTTGATAATAACTAATTTTGCACTAAACAAAAAATGTTGAAATTTTAATACAAGGTAAGTTAAAATTATTTACACCTGTCCAATTTTCACCTATCTAACATTTTTTTTCACAAAGTTATAAGCAAAAACGCTTTTCACCCTCTCAACCCCCTAGCGCTCACCCCGGAGGGTTGAAAATTTTAATTTGTTATTATTTTAACGTCCCAAACCACATATCAAAAAATCATAATGATACTAATTACTTGACCTTCACGGGCTTTATTAACTGGCCTAATGTATTAGACAAAAAGTTTGATAAAGTATAGGCACTGGCGATATAATTAAATTTCTTCTAACAATTCGTGTTATTTTTCAGTGTAATCGTGTCTTTTACGAAACAATTGTATTTAAAAATAGTTTTTTTGCATTGAATCGGTATTATTTATCGAAGCGGTAAGGATTACCTATTCAAAAAAACAAGACTACCATTTCAATTCTCTTAATTTATACTCAAAAAATATATACAAAATGTCTAGACGCATGTAAAATAATTACCCCCCTTCTTTACTCGCGTGAGAAACGCGTTACGCGTTTCCCCTACATAAAGTGGGGGTTACGTAGGACACGCCGGTGCCCAGGACGCCGAGCGCGCTCTAGATTACCCACTAAAACACCAGCGGTAACCATTTCGTCTACCGTAACAAAGTGATTCTCTCCCTGCTGGGCAAAGGGCTCTCTTTATCTTTCAGAGGTTTGGAGCTTATTTTCACCACGATGCATTGAACTCATACAGATTTATTTACGATGTCAAAATTCATGCTCGACCATGAATTTCTGACCACGAGAAAATGATAAACATAAGAAGTATAGTAAAACTTTGTATTTATTTAATTGGCACTAAAGACACTATATACATTAATGCAGTAGTTGTAATTCTTTAAAAAGTTCATAAGAGATCATTTTTGTAATGTCTACAATTTAATTATAAATCATATTATATATACTAGTCAGAAAACTTATATTTTTTTGTAGCAATGTCGTTTTGAAATTCGGACTGTAGTCTTGAAAAAATTGAAAAAAAAAACAGTTATGATAAATCTTTTTTGTGTGTGTAAATAACAAACATTTTAAATTTAAAATTACCTTAATTTGAAACATTGTTCTTCTACATTTATGTGTACGATACAATAATTTTTTCTGATTAAAATGACAGAGTTTAAAATCGTTAAAAATAATTAATATATTTTATTTGTATTTAAAAAAATATATAATTAATTACCTTTTATTAAAATCGATAATGCAAGCACTATTGTCCCGTATAACATATTTTATGGCGCGATAATAATTCTTCACTGTGATGCGTTATCTGTGGTATCAACAACACAACTAATAGTGACTACGATCGCCCACCAATATATTTGTACCAATGAATCTAAACTTCAGTTTCCTTAAACTTTAAAGTTCATTTAAAACGGAAAGAGATGCCAATATATTTAATACAGTCTACATAAAACAGTGTCAAATATCTTCTATCACTATTTATCTCCGTCCTTGTTTCTCGTTCCTTGATTTTAATAAAAATTCACGGCATGCAACGGCACGACCGTACTATTTCTTCAGTGTATATTATTAAAATAAACGTAAATAAAACACGCGATATGTCTATCGAGCATTAGCCGAGTTCTGTTCAGTTGTTTATTGAATCACCTTTGCTTAAGATTTGTAAAGCCACGTACACAACATTGACAGACTTATTATTCAGACGTTTAAGTACCTTTATAAACAGAAAATAATTGTACAAAAAAGGTACGTGTACGTGTAATTAGTTTACACTAATATGATACAAAATTTTTCACCTCTACTGACCCCTACCCCTGAAAATTTTACAACAAACATAGTAATCATGGTAAAACAAGATATTGCACCTTATGCAACTTTGATTAATCCAAATGTCAAATTTAGTTTTAGTTTTAGTATTGTTGTACAATAAAGATTAAATATATAAATAATATCTTATATATAAAAATAAGTGGCATTTTTCGTTGTCACTTTATAACTCAAGAACGGGCTCATCTATCCAAACCAAATTTTCAGGGTTTGTTCGGACTATTTAGTAGATGGTTTATGTGAAGTTTGCACAAAATCGGTCGAGTGGTTCTTCATT
The DNA here is from genome assembly GCF_037043105.1 of Vanessa tameamea. Lineage (NCBI taxonomy): Eukaryota > Metazoa > Arthropoda > Insecta > Lepidoptera > Nymphalidae > Vanessa > Vanessa tameamea. The sequence continues at coordinate 9,523,924 of NC_087329.1, read as the reverse complement.
TATCACATTTTTTGCAACAAATGATTTCAATAAATGGCGCGTCATTTTGTTAATGGAGATTTTTTAGACGGGCAATTGTCTGTCAAATTAAAAGTAAGTATCAATTAAAAATGAGTACACTCATCTACCAGTTTCAATAGGTAATACGTCTTAAATCAATTTATTATTTCCAAATAACCCATGGCATAGCATTAAATATTGGGATGTAACACAATTTCTTATTTTAAAAATGATTGAGCTGTCATTAGAAATAATACAAAAATCAGTTAGAACATCGATTAATTCATTGGTCGAACCGCACACTCTGCATTAAAATTGCCATTGAATGTACAAATGATTGAAACTCCAACTTGCAATATTTTAATTAAATATATAAATCATGATTGGTTGCGAGAACGCGCCATTTTAGCACCAAAGAACATTCATATCAATGCTATTAATTTTCAAATTCAAGAGAAACTGCCAGGTGTATTCACGACATATAAATCAATTGACAGCGCTATGAATCAAGATGAGGCATTGAACTTTCCAGTTGAATTTTTAAATTCATTTGAACCGGCTGGTATGCCACCGCACTGCTTAAATCTGAAAGTTGTTTCTTTAATTATATTATTGCGAAATATTAATCCACCAAAACTGTGTAATGGCACCAGATTGACAGTGAAAAAGTTATTGCCAAATTTGATCGAAGCTACGATCTTAACTGGTAAATCTAAAGGTGAAGTTTGTTTGATACCGCGTATCCCAATGATTCAAACTGATATGCCATTCGAGTTCAAACGATTACAATATCCTGTTCGTTTGTCATATGCGATGTCCATCAACAAGGCCCAAGGGCAAACACTTCACGTTTGTGGTGTGAATTTGGAAGAATCATGTTTTTCACACGGCCAACTTTATGTTGCCTGTTCCAGAGTCGGTACCCCCAGCCGTTAGTTTATTCACACTCAAAATGTAAAAAACAAAAATATTGTTTATCCAAATGTTTTGAATTATTTTTTTAAATAGCTAGCAATTAAGTAAATATATTTTTACCGCCAACCGCTAGTAGGTTATATTAATAAAAAAACATGAAGCATGGTGACAAATGACAAATACAGTTAAAATAGCCGAAAATATTTCTCTCTCCTTTTTTCGCATAAGAAAATGAGATGGAAATATTAGGTTTGAAGTTGTCTATTTATGATTTGACAATCAATTAGCGGTTTGGCGAGCAACTTCAACATGTAGTTGTCATAAACGGCCAAAAGAAATATAGCTTCAATAATAGAGGAAAGTTTATGACGTTTCCGACAACCTTTTTTTTTAACTCCTTCGTCAATCAATAACATTCCTGATCGGAAAAATGTTCTTTATATATAATGTTAATTGTAATACAAACAAATGTATTATTTAATTGCATAATTATTCAAAATCGGTCCTAAATCTACTCGATAATATGAGTCAGTCCAATATTACTTTGAACCAAGTATATTGATCTCAGACCATAAAAAATACTTTACAAATTTTGTATTTATTTTCGTAGCGCCGAAATTAAGATATTTGTCCAATTGATTTTTACTAAAACTAAAGAACAATAAGATGTTATGGTTTAGTTTTTTGCGTAATTTATATATCTATCGAATATGATCATTACTAAAGACTGTCGATCTCGAAAATCGATTATCGAATTTTCGTATCAAGTTCTACATTACTACTCAAAATCTTTTTTTTTTTTTAATTGAAGCATTTCCCCGCCTTATTGATTGTCAGATTGTCATTTGCTACTGGTTCGAAAAAAAATACCCGGTCACAAACAATTATCCTAAAGTGTGCTGCCTAGTCGTTGGGTTTATTAACCTTTTACAGATAAAACGTTCATCGAGTTTTTTACTTAAAGACTCTTTTAAATTAAATTGTGACGCTGCCTGGTAACATGCAGGCACACTAACATTTAAAATATTAAAAAGGTACATGAGAAATGTCTGTAAATACAAATACGATAAATAAAATTAAAAAAGTTGTCTTATTCTTGATTCCATCCCTGAATTCCTTCATATCAATTTTATTTGTTTTCATAACATCGCTAATTGCTTTTACATTTTGCGTTGCGTTGCGTTTTGAGCATTTGTTGATCTTTATACGATGTACTTGTAACATACCATAGATATGAACATTATTGACATTACAATTTTCATTTACAGTTAGTAAACATAATACTGTTACTGGCATAAAATACCTTAAATATAAACCAGATTAGTTAGCGAACGAAAATCTAATGCTGGACTGGGGTACTATGTAATGCTGCCATATTTTGAGTAAATATGTATACTTATGTACTATAAGTTCTTTAAAACAATAACAATTTTATATCTTAAATCATTTACGACGTTTTTAAATGCAAATTTACCATAGGTACCATTAAAATCCATTTTTCATATTCCAATATGCAAAATGAAAAGATCTTACTTATTGAACCCAAAAAATTAAGACCTTAACCAAATAAAATTAAGAAAAAAAAAACAGTTTAATCTCACCCTAAGCCTGTAAAAAGTGTATAAAACAACGCAATATTAACTTAATCATAAATTTTATAGACCGTAAACATGGTGATATTTATGTTAAATTATTTTCTTTCCTATGTTTTGAACAAGTGCAATGTACATTAGTAATAGCTGTGTGGTAGACAAAACTATAATTTTCGAAAATCATAGTAGGGTTATACGCTAGAACAAATTCTAATAATGACAATGATACTAATAACAGGTAAATATTTTGTTTTTCTTTTACTTTAGTTCGCATAGAACACAACAGTTCACCACCGCAAAAAACGCAGTCAGTGTCGCTGTACCTGCGAGTGCCATTACGTAAGACCTCACTCAAAAAAAAATTAAAATCAAATTACGACATCGCGATTTTGCACACATGCATACATAGTTTATATAAAATTCATAAACCATACAAATACATTATAAATATAAACTTTGGTACATTTGAAACAGGCAATCTCCAGATTGCCTGTTTCAAAGGAGGAGGAGCCAGTCACAACCAGTGACTGACACGCAATGCCGTTTCAAGCTTGTTTTTTGCTACCTACCGCGCGTTAGTATATAAATCCCTATATTATAGTAATTTACTTCCTATTTTAAAAGTTAATATCTATTTTAATTATCCAATCTGAACTGTTTTGCTTCATGTATTGTGCTATCCTAATTTGAGTTTGTGTGTGTTTTTTTAACTTTAAATTGTGTATAATCTTAAACCGTGAGTGGCTTACAATATTATCCACTCGCTTCTATTTTCAAACGGTAAGTGCTTATCTATCTTTATTGTAAAGAGATTAAAACATTGAAGTTTATCCATATGTTACAGTGATTTAAAATTAATTTTAATATTTATTATAGCAGGACCAAGTCTGTATGTATGTATGTCTGATTGTAAATTATAAACATACATATATGTATTAAGTGTTAGCTTTGCATTTAATTCAACACTAACAAGACGAATCAAAAGTGCTTTTACGAGTCTACTTAAAATTTTATAATTCTAGTTGTCAAAGTTGCATACTGATATATCACAATTGTATTCAGTGTTGAGTGGAGTCCATTCTTACAGATTAGCTCTACAGTTAGACTTAGGTCTCTTGGACAAACACTAAAGGTACAAGTTTAAGGTTAAAATAAGCCTTATGTTAATAAGCAACTTTAATGCATTCATAATTAAACGTTTAGATAAAGTAATACCACACAAGGTTTCATTAATTGCTATTAGGATATTATATTTAAATTGCTGCTGGATAAAGATCTACTCCTCCCTTAAGAAGGCTTGTTAAGCTATACTGCTCTAGTAGGGAAAAGTGGTTCTAATATAGCAGATTTAACAGACACAAATTTTCATACAATGTGATAATTTTTAAATTAACATGGTTATTTTTATTACTAACAGTATTTAAAACGGGATATTTACCATGTTTTTTATTTTTATTTGGTGGAGCTTGATATTTCGACATTATCTACGAATGTCTTGTTCACGAGACTGACCTTTTTAAATACTGTTAGTAATGTGATAATTTCCATCATCGCCATACGCAAGATCCACATCTTGTTATCACACCAGAAAGAGACATCCATACTTATTTATTTTAATTATCACATATTCCACTATTACATATAATGTTAGTCGCCTAATAGTTTAATAAACATTGTATACAGTGAGAATAGATTTGTCTCTTTCTGTAATTAGTAATTTGATGTTCCAAGAAAAGACAAACGTATAGTCACTCTACTACAACCAATTTAAAACTATCATACAAAGTAAGTTATGTTCTATTTTTATTCAAGAGAAAAATCCATATGATATGAACGATATATATTCAGAAAATTACTAAACAGTTTTTATAATATAATAATTAATATAAGCAAAGCATAGGTATTTTTATATAAAATTTTAAATAAAGTATAACAAGACTAAATAAAAAAAAAAAAATTAAAATTGACGATTGGCAATAGGACAATGATTTTTTTTCTATCAAAAAGCAAATAATTATTATTTATTGAAAAAGTCAGCCCATTACACATCTATTTCACATGGATCTGATCTTAATTAAAGAACAAGCATAATGATAAATATATTAAAGGAGTTAGTATACCACATACAGCCAGATATATACTTCAAATGTTACACCCTAGAAACGTTTAAGTGATAGAAAAATATATTTAACTCACCCAAAAAATATGTAACACATAGGGCTAGTACTAAGAGGAAAATAAATATTTTCTTTAATCTTCTCGGTTGCTTTAAGGTTCTAGCCCTTATGTTGATATGTGACGCTGAGGTATCATCTTTTAACTGAAAAAAAAAAATTGACTATAAGACATCAGTTATGTACAGTACACAAATAAATCATAAATTATACTCATTAATAAGGTGTATAATTATTTTTTTAAAAACAACCTTGATGCAATATGCTTTTGCTTCACAAGCAATTTAAAAAAAAAATCTATCCTCATCTGTGTACATCTTTTATGGCTGTATTGACTGTGAATCTCCTACACATACCTTCAAGATTTTAACATAAATTAATAACCAAAAATTAATTATTTAATATTAAATAATTATTACATTATTAAACAAGATATCTTGTATTGTAATGATGATAGCCTGTCATTAGAATTATCTATTATATTTCTTCAAGTTAATAATATAATATTATTTCACAGTTCAATTTGTATTCTACTATTTTATAATTGTTCACACTGATATAGTAAATAAAACCAGCCTTTAAAATCACAAACCTATGCCTTATATTTGAAATAACAATACTTATCAGTTATTATATATCCTAGTTCAAATTTTTATCTCTAACATTTAAATACACTTATAGTTTATCGTATTATCTAATATCTATATTCTATGTATCTGTATTGATCGGAATATATTCTAAATACATAATCAAAAAAAAATATAATTAAAAAAATCATATGTAGTAATTTAGCTTACCTCTAAATACCTGTAGGTATTGAATTTTCCCATATCGGGTTAAAATGTACATCACAACCTTAACTATTAAGTATATTATTTGTGCATCTTAAAGTAAAATAGCATATTTTAGTTCATAACTTCGCGTTCATGGCAATATAAATAATCACAATACTGTCAATACTCGAAAAACAAATCGTGACAGCTCTTGCCACTTAGCCACTTGTAAAAGCTATTGATGTCAGTCTGGATAGCGATGTGCTTCTACGGAAAAAACATCGACAACCATAGAATTACAGTCTAACATCCGACAATGCTTCACGACACGTCCGAACGGATTCGTCCCTAAAGTCAAAACTTACAGCCGAATAAAAATGAAATACACTATTACGAAATGAAATTATATTAACCCAATTGAATTATAGAAACATTAATGTTTAATTTAACATTTCGGTTCCAATATTCATTTCAACTTCCAATATTCATTCGATCAGTTTTAATACAAATATTATAAAGGATCACATTTGTTTAATAAAAACCTGAAGGACCTCGGAACATGTAATACTTTCATAATTTATATATTTTTATTGAAAGTTCAAAATATAACATTTATTATATTAGGTTTTTTATAGAGATGCCTTCGTTAAGTTGTCTTTTGATCTAAGCTTTTAACCTTTTATTTTATAGAAAATGTTGTATGTGAGAGAAAAACCACAAAAAAACTTTATTTAATTTTATCTATCTGGTACACAAGAAGTAAAATCGTCCAGCACTAAGTGTCACTTCGTGACATTATAATGTTATCTGTGTCTTCGCGATTGTCACTATAGAGTAAAATACGATTTGAGATTAATTAAGATTTTTGTAGAGACAACTAACAGTAGTAAACTACTTTTTTAGAATAATAAAGAAATTGGGAATGTACATGTATTTAATTTAGCTTTTAAAGTTTTTTAACAGATGGCAACCTTGTCTATGGATTAATAGTGAATACATATTGCACATTATAACTTAGTGATTATATAGTATATACTCTTTAGTCAATGGTTTGTTTATATTTATCAACGAGATAAATACTAAAACGTTAAATTATCATACTGTAGATAATTATCGTAATAAGTTTAAATATAACTGATATATTACGGAAAATATAAATTTATTGCCGTACATAAACAGCAAGTGTTGTAAAAAAAAGTTTTGCTATAGGTGTTAGAACGTTAATTGTGACAACAGGGATTCAAAACGATTAATAATAATCTAAAGGTAAAATTACTACATTATTATCTTCATTACTTACTTATATTAACCAGTATTCGAAGAATTTAAAAATAATTTGTGCAATTTTAAGTAAGAAGTGATTTGACAAGTTGAGGTTATGTTATTTAATAATACGTAATTTAGATATTTACCTTTCTCTGTCGTATTTCACTCATTTTCCCATGTATTATTTTCACTTAGTAAAATATTCACCAAGATATGTTATAAAAAAAAACCACGATAATTACGAACCTTTTCAAAATTGATAATAAAACATTTTTTTAAAATAATATTAGCTTAGATTGAAATATAATGTATATATATTCAATATTGAGCTTTATCAATCACTAGTGTTGTTTTATGAACGTATTCCTTTGACTTATTTACACCGTATACGTAATTAAAAAACAGTTATTCTCGGCCACTAGTCACTACCATAGATACGAGTGACTTCGCGCTGAGTGGCGCGGAGTTATGAGATAACGTTAGTAATAGGATAGGTATCGTATTCGTAGGAAAATCAAAAACGATAAAGTGATGTAATATCGAATGACAAGACGATTTGATACTTTCAGGAAATAGTGATGGAAACCTCCTATTCTTACCTTTTTATAAATATGTTTTAAAATTTATAGGGTCGATTAATTAGCTACCGTATTCCATATCCGTATCCAAATGAATAACCGGTTTAGTTAAAAAAATATAATTATTATGACAAAGAATTTAACTTTGCATAAACATAATTATTTATTATTTTATTAGTAAATAACAAATTTCAAATAAATTAAATTATAAAACGTAATAAAAATAGGTGATTAAAACTTGAAACTTTATATGAATATATGACAACAAGGTCGTCAAATAGATGCAATGTGACTACACTCGTATATTATGTGATGTATATGTACCCGGCCTTAGCGGCGATCGATGCCGGTGCAAATGTTTGTTGTTTTTTTACACCAAGTTGACCTTCTTGCTGTTTTTGTCAATTCTTTTTCTGCATCTTACGTGTATCTAAACATCTAAGATGATTGAAATTAGTACTCATATTTAATACTCTTATATAGAGATAAAAACGCGTACTTATTGCAAAATGTTTATCGGTTACTATAAAATTTGGACATATTTGCGATGACCAAATATAATCTGTCGGCATTTGCCTACTCTTCTACTTACTATTATTTACTTACTCATTGTAGTACCCTATACCAAAATATTTATTAAAATGAAAGTTCACCCAATGGATCTCACCTGCCATAACATACAGTGCTGCATGTCTTAAGTTAGTGTCGTTGTCGACGTTTTGTTCTATGCTGCTAAACTTAAGTTGGATTTGAATGGGAGTAATTTTCAAGATCGTCAGATATAAGTGATAGAGGAAACTTCGATTTATTCGTGGCTAGTCTAATGTGATCGTGATTTGGACCAACGCCATGTACCTTTGAGGCTAATGTTAAGAATATATCTGAAAAGGCAGTCATCTGTCGCGGCTTTTCTAGTAATGTATTTCTAGAGTTTTTTTTTTATACGATTTAAGTATGCACGTGTAATGAGTAGTCTGACCTGGATTGTGATTTTCAATCTGCAATCTGTGAAACACTTAAAAATAAGATGTAATAATTATTTTGGATAGATGCTAATTAACATTAGAAACAAAACTAAATACTTTATATTACATAATGCCATTTTAAGGCTATGTAAGGAATACTTAATATTTCTTACAGCGCTTACGTCTACGAATGGTGACCACTTACCATCAGCGTGTATTATAATTCAGCAGCCGGGATTAATCCAAACATCTCAGAACATTCTCCGTGAAAAACCGATAGTGATGTTTCATTGTGGATGCTGGCGTTATAAATTAAACCTATATTCCAAATTTCAGCTTTCTAGACTCAACAGTTTTCGCTGTGCATTATAGTCAGTCAGGACAGACGATTTTATAAGTATATACTTAATAATTCAGTCACGTAACTATCGATAAACAGTCGATGTTTTTCAACATCATTACGTCTAACAACATTGACCTTGTCGACTAGATAATATTATATACACTATTCAATTTAGCTTCGTATTTATTTAATAATTATATAGTTAATAATTATGCATTTACTTATCATTTCAATAACAGATCAAATTATAAAATTAATGTTTTATATTTAATTTCGATCCTTTATTATATAATAAATGAACACCACAAAATGTATGTGTATATTTAACATGTATATAAATATATAGTGTTTATACAGTAATTACTAGAAAACTTCTAGTTACTTATATCTTGACACTTTACGAGTTGTGTCCTCGTTCAAACATCAAACTTTATCCACCCTGGCTCAACTATGAGAAAGTAGTCGCTATGATTGACAACGTCTCGCATTTAGTCACATTAACATCTAATAATCGAAACATTAGTTGATCGGGTAAAAATCAACCCAAATTACTAATAATACATCCTTAATAGAAAAATAACTTAAATAATTTGCAACTTTTTACATATTATGCGAACCACGTAGTAATTTTAACGAATACAATTATCGAAACCTTACAAATATTTTGCAATTATTTACTTAATTGCATTTTTTTCATATCATTATATCTCGCTTGCTACGTTGATAAGTATGATTTGAAGTACATACTAATAATAGACATCAAATCGGCATATCATTATATCTATTACATTTTTATAATACTAACTCCTCCATGCGGGTTCACCCTCGTAAAATGTTACATTTACGACTGCTTGGGTCGCAGGGTTCAGTGATAGAACATGTATCAATGGTACCTTTCTCAATAATTGAACTATCTAATGCAAAAAAAAATTATCATTACAAAATCCTGAGATTAGCGCGTTCAAACATACATCTTTATTTATATTAGTGTAGATTTTTAGGGTGAAGTTATGTAGCATATATGACCTTTCTCAAAGTGTGGGCTATCTAAAATATTTCTCAACAAACTATCAAACTTTGTACTATTAGACACATGAACGTGAACTGTCACGAACAGCGAAGATAATTAATATGTCGAATATACGTAGAAGTGATATGAAAATATATCAAAAGATATTATCTTATGATACAAAAGGTAATTACGCTGTACAGTTTGTATGAATAGAAATTCTTTTATTATTATATGTCTGAACATTAAACAGAATTGTTCGTGCAAGTTATTATGAAAGTCTTAAGGCTATAGGGGAAGAAAAATTGTTGCAATCAATATACTGGCAATAACTGAATAGAACATTCAATTTTAAGGCTATCGGTTGGCTCTATTTAGTCTAGTCATTACAATTTAAAAGTAATTTTGGCAAACTTAGTTTACGACTGGTTACAGAATACAAAGCTATTTTAACAATATCACATTCATTTATTATGTATAATTTAATTTCAGAATGGAGGTGCAAGTAAATTTAGCTGATAAGCTAAAACCGTACGGCATTGGTCGGCGCAGACTTGATGACGTTTTCTTCAACGATACGCCACCTTCTAGATTAGGTATATATGACGCAGACGATGAAGAACTTTGTCATGCTATGTAAGTAACAAAATTACTTAAGATTTAAGATTATATATAATTAGCATTGATTTCGCAACACCTATTTACTAAAGCGATAACAACTTTATTCTATTCGGCGGCGAATCAAATATGCCATTGACCCCTGTTTGTTTCATTGAAAGTCATTAATTCAGTCATTATATATTTAAAACACTTCAAATGCTCGATCCGGCTCGAAGGACTAATAAACCTGTGAATTACAATAGGTCATACGTCGAGTACTTAGTATGCCATGATGATTTTTTTTTTAATTATTATCTCAGAACTCACCAGCAGATTAATTATTTTATTTGACGTTATTATCAAATATGGCTAGGTATTACCCATATATCATTTATTCTACCGCCAATATCTTAGCTGACATCGTTGTGACTACACGTTACTTGCTCGCTTTAGCATTTTAATAATACAAGAAATAACTATTCATAATATTCATTCAAATATTATCCTGCAAGATCAATATTGAAAATTAAAAATATCGCAAGTATGATTATAATCTAACAATTTATTCTTGGCAAATGGATTAATTATGATAACCACTCAAACAGATGTTGGTTACCAGACAAATTGGCAGATATTCTTAAATATGTAAAGTTTGCGTCTGTCATTTAATATCACAGACGTACAAATGAAGCCAACAACATGGTATCATGTCACTACAGATCGTTATATAAATAAAAACGAAATTATCGTCTGAAGTGAAGCGAAGCTCTATTTTTTTTACACTGTCCTTCTTGCTCTAGTGTCTTAAAAGCCTGGGTATTTCGTAGTATTGGGTTGAAAACTAAAAAAAAAACCATAAAGGATTTGTAAAAATTCTCAGTATCATCTTGTTGTTTGAAAATTTTTTGTACTCTTAGTAAGCAAACAAGAAGAAAAACCCAGACACCTCGCCTATGATGGTGTTCTGGAACAACGGAGAGACGCCCCAGAAAGTGTCATTAAAATATTTTTTGGTAGTAAATGGATATCGCGTATCACGAGCCGTAAATCTTATAATCCCAAATTTGCGACCATCTGATTATGAGGGTACGGGATTTAATGGAAAGCGTTTGCGCACATATTTCCATACTTAAAGCTCCTATTTTATAAAATATGAGGTTTCGTCTTATATATTATAAAAGCAACACCATATTTCAGGGTACAGACAACGTGCACGGTTCCGGGTTGTAATTTCACCGTGACCTCGTTACTGGACTACGAGAATCACTATAATTCCTCACACAGATACAGCTGTATGCAATGTAAGAAGGTGCTGCCGTCTCCTCATCTGCTAGACTTGCATATACAAGAACAACACGATTCATTCTTTGCTGTAATGGCTGTTAAGAAACCTTCTGTGAGTAATACTTCACCGATTGTCACAGGTTATATTTTTTTCCGAACCGCGGTAGATTTGTAACAATTAATAACCAATTGAACGCCAAAAAATTAACAAAAATAACCTCAAATAACACTGAAAAAATATGATTAAAATTATATAATTATTAAAATTTTCGGATTTTTCAACCTTTGGCAGCTATTTTTTCTTCAAATTCAAATGAGACCTTACAGGGCAGTATATTCTACCAAACAAACTACTAGGCTAACGGCTCATCTCCCTTTGTGAAGGTTTGTGACTAATTACCACATTGCTTCAATAAATTGTATTTGATTGTTACAACTGTATAATTAAAATATTGGTAAGGAGTAACTACAGAGTTGTTTGCTGGATCTTCTCGGTAAAATCTACATTCCGAAACAGTAGCATTACATTTAATGCAATTCTCTAAAATTATGATTCAAAATGCTTGTAAAAGCCTACTCGAATAAAGTATATTCAACTAGGATTATTTATCAAATTCTGAGTTCTGGACTCCTGCTGAGAACTTATATTCTTCTTGAAGAGACAATTAAATTCCTCTTACATTTTAATTTTAATGTAATTTCGTATAATTAAATTATTATTTAATATGTTAACACATATAAATATGCATACAGTTCAAAGATATTTTTTTTAATTTCCAGTATTCCTGTTATATAGAAGAATGTAAAGAGAAATTTATGAATGCTGAGGACAGATTAAACCACTGTATCAAGACACACAAATTGCCCAAAGATTTTAGATTCGATCAAAAACCAAGAAAAAAGAATAAAAGTAATAAAAATTCTAAAGCCATGGAGATAGACATCGATGACATCCAAGCAGCTAGGAAGGATTCACAGAAGTTAATATTCAAAAACAGTAAACAAAGAGGATTTCAAAAATATTCTATCAAGAAATTTACCAGCGATGACAAAGATTCGAAATCGGTAAACCTTGACCAAGTCATGGCAGATATAAAAGAAAGTCTACCATGAATGTTTGAAAACAATATATTTTAAGTGTTAATAAAAACAAAAACTAAAATGGATTTTTTTTTTAAATGTTATTTTTATATAGATATTTAATATAATGGACCTAAAAGACACAGAGTTCCTTCTCCATTAAGAAGAAAGCTTGGAGATTATTTCATCAAATGAAATATAAATTTTGAATAATATTATTAAGATAACATATGTAGGTGTGGTAAACGTAGCAGCATGGTGGAAAAGGCTCCAAAGAGAGCCACAGCCTAGCAGTGGGACATTAATAGGCTGTTACTTAGATTCCATCACAATGGTTGCCTTTGCCACCAAGTAAGATTATTTGCTTGATAAAACAGTGATCTCCGATCATTACAGCTCTAAAGATGTAATTGTTACCGAATATAGTAAATAGCCCTCTTGGTAACATTCTTCTCAGTTTTTGAGCTGAACTTCAGAAAACATTGTAGATGGTATTAGTTTACAAAAGTCAATTTTATTATTTACTTGTTACATTGAAAATAAAATTAAGGGGAAGATCTATAAGACCATGGTCAGACCTGCTGTCCTATGTGGATCAGAGTGTTGGGCCACAAAAGTGGAGATGAGAATGTTGAGAAGAGGAATGTGTGGTGTTATGCAAATAGATAAGAGTAAGGAATGAGTACATAAGAGGAAGTCTGAAAGTGGTAACGATAACCGAGAAGTTAGGTGGAAGCCGGCTATCATGGTATGGGCACGTTATGCAGAGGAATGAGGACCATGTTGTGAGAAAGGTCTTGAGCATGGATGTGGATGGATATAGAGGAAGGGTTCAACCAAAGAAACGATGGATGGATTGTGTGAAAGTCAATATGACTGGAATGATAGTTACTTGTGAGATGACGTCTGACAGAGACGTATGGAAGAAGACATGCTGCACCGACCCCAAATAAAATTGGGATAAGGGCAGGAGGATTTTGATTGAAAATAATAAAAAATTATATATTCATAACACTTTTATTATAAAATAAGCACACTATCAATAAATAGCTTCTTAATAAATTACTTGGTAACGAAACATCTTAGCATATGGCCAGCCATTAAAATTCTTCACACAAATATGATCCATATTATATTAATATTACATTGAGAAACAAAAAGCAAATTTGACCAATTTTAATACCAAGGAAATAAATTTTATATTCAATGACAGTCATCGCCAAGAGATTCAATAGTTAACGAATTATAACAAAAAGAAAAAAGTTTTTTTACTCGAGCATCAAGACACAAGATAACACCTAAATATTTTAATGAACTTTAACATAGCATTATTTTGTAGCTGTTCAATTTTATTACATTTGCAGGTTTCATTAATCACATTATGTGTACAATAAACATTTCCTATTATCAATTATGTAATTACATTCAGTTTAATGTTTACTTGGCTTTTCCTTGAGCGGCTACAGCTGCCATAGCCTTCTTAACTGTCTCTTCATCTCCGAGGAACACCATGGAGTCAACAGGCTTCATGTTCTCATCCAATTCATACACAAATGGAATACCAGTTGGAAGATTCAACTCCATAATGGCAGCATCAGACAGATCTACAATTCAGAAAGTAAATTTATTATGTGCGTAAATGGCAAATGCACCATAACAAAACTTGAATACAAATTTAAGGCTCTATAATTCAGATAATAGAAAAAATATATATATATATATATCAGTACCTATGTAACATGTATTATAATTTTAACCATATTTATAGTAAAAAAAGTTTTAGCTTATCTAAAAAGTTTTTACTAACCATCTAAATGCTTGACAATGCCTCGAAGACTGTTGCCATGAGCGGCAATGATGATTTTCTTGCCCTCTTTAATCTGAAAATTAATAATGTAACATATAACTAAAATCATATAAATTGTTATTAATTTAATTTATCAATCATCTGTATATTTTATTATTTTTTTATTTTATAATATTATATTTGCTTAATTTATTCAATAAAATAATTTTGAGATTTTGTTTAGTTGATCATATCATTAAGGTTTTTATATCTCTATAAGCTGATACATTCCAAAAGCAATTTCATCAGGTTAGTAAAGTATAAATTTTAACAATAACACAATAGTATCCAATATAGTAAAGAAAACTTACCTGAGGAACAATAACATTATTCCAATAAGGCAGTGTCCTTTCAATGGTGAGCTTTAAGCTCTCAAACATGGGGAACTCCTCAGGTTTCGGATCACCAGCATAGCGGGGGTCATTAACAATGGTGTCATAGTATTGATGATCTTTTTCCATTGCAGGTGGAGGAATGTCGAAGCTTCGGCGCCAAATTTGTACCTATGATTAATATTTTGCTATAACACTTAGATAGTATGAATTGAAATTACTTTTAACAGGAATATTCTAGGCTGTTGAGAATAATAAAAGTATCATGTATTATACTTTTATTATTAGCAATAAATATTTACACATATCAAATCAAGTAAGGTATAGCTGTTGTACATACCTGAGCTTCACCATATTTAGCAGCTGTTTCAGCTTTATTGAGACCAGTAAGTCCACCATAGTGTCTCTCGTTCAGACGCCATGTTTTGTTTATTGGAATATCAGTCTGACCTATCTCTTGCAGAATACTGTTCAAAGTAATCTGAGCTCGCTTAAGAACTGATGTATGGGCTACATCAAACTTGTAACCTTCAGCTTTTAAAGCCTTGCCAGCAGCCACTGCTTCTTCACGACCTATTCGAAAATAAGACGATAAAATGCTTATAAATAAAAGGAAAATATTTTTTTCCTAAAATATGTGAAGGTGTAAATGACTAGGACAAAGCAATGACATAGTCCAAATTTTTTAAATACATTTATGATAAGATTTATATTTAAAAATAAAATTACTTTTGAAAAGTTGTTAACATAATAGTAAAATCGGTATTTTAATTTACCCTTGTCACTAAGGTCAGCATCATACCACCCGCAAAAAAGATTTTTCTGATTCCATTCGCTCTCGCCATGGCGGATCATAACAATTTTATACTTTGCAGCCATTCTGGTAATGTTTTGTCAGATTATTATTTAACTAAATTGCCGGCGAAACTCAGTTGAACAAGATTTTTTCAACAATGTAC
This sequence comes from Vanessa tameamea, assembly GCF_037043105.1. Taxonomy (NCBI): domain Eukaryota; kingdom Metazoa; phylum Arthropoda; class Insecta; order Lepidoptera; family Nymphalidae; genus Vanessa; species Vanessa tameamea. The sequence goes on along the minus strand of NC_087329.1, from coordinate 9,508,208 downwards.
TTTGACATTAGTAACCTAAGTGACCTTCTCAATCTTAAGTTCTGATTATTACCACAGATAGAAAAATAATTAATAATTTGTAGTACGAATTAAACAGATATTAAGGTGCTCATACACGTTGGTTAACTTTACTTATTTTTGTTGTTAGCGGAAATATAAAATAATATTAAAACGACTCAGTTGTTTTGATCTTGTAACTAATTTATTTCTTTAAATATTGATAATTCTGTGAATAGTTTCATAAGATCTAAATCAATATGGGTAGATTAAATTAAATATCTCAAAAAGTCGAAGTCAATTTTCAAACTGTATCTGTGAAAGTTTAAAAGGATGTCCGATCTCGGAACTGTTCAACTTCACAGATATTTTTATGCTCGTAAATCACCCATAAATTTAAAGATCATGAACATTGAACATGATATATTTTTCTTTGCTTATTGACAATTGTGTTTCGCTTAATTGGCGAAATTTAAGAATAGTAAACATAATCGACTATATTTGCTAACCTTGAATAAATGTTCAGTACTTGTTAAAAGCTACGAAAATTAAAAACATCGTAAAATGCCCTAGTCTAATTTTCAAATTAAAACAATCTGATAATATGCCACCAAAGAAAGTTGTTAAAACATTTAATAAAACTATCCAAGAAAAAGTAAAGCGACGACGGACGAGAAAAGAAAAATGTTTACCATTAAGTGAAACAGGAGAGAATACGAAAATTCAGGATATAGATGTATCATGTGAGTGTTAATGAATTGATATCTATTTTTCTCATAATTAATATTAACTTCTATTGAATTTTTAAGTTGTCTCAGATGACGACCAGCAGAAGGACAGGTTGGTGAGTTTAAAGAAGAATGATATCAACATTATACTGGCAAATGAAGGTAGGAATTTTATACTTTTGCTTTGTTTACAACAATTTGATGTGGCCTATAGTATCATGTTTAAAAGAAAATTTCCTAAATATTGTAATATGTATGCAAATATATTAATAGAATATAATCTTAATATGTGAATTTGGAATTGACTGGTTTTAACTGTATATACATGCAGTCTTTATTGAATACTTGTTGGAATAAAAAGGAATAGCCAAATACTATAATATGAATATTTACAATTATCAAAAATGTAAGCAATCATATATATTATAAAAAACTTTAACAGACACTTTATTTGCCACGAGAGGACATTCATTCTTATGGATATTGTGTAAAAAAAATAATACGAAAAGAACTTTATGCTTGTGTACAGATGTACTGACATTATAATAAAAGCAAATCTCATTTAAATTAAATTTTGCTTAATGCTTTTTGTTGGACCAACATTTTTAGACCCTGTGACTTCTTTTTTAATAGTATTTCTTAAAAACCTAAAATTAAAGTATTTTCGTCTTTGTAGTAGTGGGAAGACAATTCAAAAAACAAACAAAATTAAAGGACCCAGCAGATGCAATAGTTTTAAATATATTGAAACAGCCGAAAGATAAATTAAATACGAAAAAAAAGACAGTATTAAAGAGAAAGATTCCATTGAAAAATAACAAAGTTATAAAAAAAGAATCAGTTAACTGTGAAGAGGAACCAGTAAAAAAGACAGGTAGACGTCGTATTCCACCCAAGACTTTTGAAGATGTATCGAAAGTAATAGAAGAATGTGACTCGCCCAAAGATATCATTGGTTTGTATATACATCACTATAAAACTTATATGAATATTGCGATTTGATTAAAAATAACCTAACCTTCATGTGTCGTCAATGGAATTATGCCACATGTGTATCTTCCAGGGTGGTGGAATAAGCTCCAAAACTCCTAACAGTTAGGAGGCCTTAGCACAGTAAAGGGACATTTATAGGCTGTTAATTTTCTTTATTTCTAGTATTTTGGTCATATTATATAATATAATACTTTAAGTGAAATTGTTTTGAGTTATAAATAAACATAACTTAATCAATATCTGTTTATATTGCATAATATAGCAGAGCTATTAGCTAATCACGTGGAATATGTATCTATACTCCTGCAAGTGGAAAATACTATAGATTTATAAGTCTTCTTATTTCTTGTAATACAATTATACATCGATGCACCACAGTCCAATAATAAGCGAGCGAAAGTTTTAGTGATGTTTTTATTGTTGCTTTTCTTTTGCTTTACTGATCTGTTTATTTAAAATTTATAATAATAATAAATTACTTTATATTTTTATTTATGTATATGTTTATGGGACACGCTCCTTATAATATAAATTCATGCACTTATGCGAAATGACTTTGGTTTTGAATAAAATTTGGAATGGAGATAGATGACTGTGACTTAACACAGGCTAAGTAACACCTTATCTTAGTGATAACATGGCTGAAAATACTGATGAACGGACCAACCATTGGCACTTTAAGAAATATTAACTATCCCTTATGTTGGGAGCTAAGATGTTATGTCCCTTGTGCCTGTAGTTCTGATGTAACTCGTTCACCTTAAAATGAGAACATATAGTATTAAGGTGACAGGACTTTTGCAAGCCCATCTGGGCAGGTACCACCCAATCATCAGATATTCTACCACCAAACAGTAATACTTTGTATTGTTGTGTTCCGGTTTGAAGGGTGCATGAGCCAGTGTGGTGGCAAGTTTATAATCATTTTCATGTATAATTTGTGTTTATTATTGTTTAGATTTGGTTTGTCTATATAATAATACAAGTCAAAGTAAGATATCAGTTCAAAACAAATATAAATGTAGCTACATCACATTTATTTGATGTAAATGATGATCGTAAATGTCTCACTGAGCCTAGCATGAAGTTCCATCATACGGTACTGATATATGGCAGAATTTCATGTGACACATGGAGGTTTTATGACAATTGAGTGGTGCTACTCGATAATCTTCGGCTATGACCTTCCTTGAAATTCAAGTTTGCTTTAAACCAAATTTCGTCAAATTTGGTTAATTGGTTTGGCAGTTAATGAGCGACAGACAGACAGACAGAGTTACTATCACATTTACAATATTAGTATAGATTCCTCATATCACAAATGGATTACCAATCTTGGGATCTAAGATGATGTATGTCTTGTGCTACAGTTACACTGGGTCACTTTCAACCACCTTTCAAACCAGATCAAAAAAATACTAAGTATATGTTATATATTATATGGAGTATACGATGATGGTGACTCAGAACGGCTTGTATTTTGTACACTACTATAATTGAGGAATTATTAAAATTAAATCTGAACTATGACCATATATTATACTAGCTGCCCGTTCCGACTGCGTCCAGGTGACCTAAGTTACTATTTTATATTTTTAAAAAATTCTGAAATCCGTTCTCGGCGTCACCTGCCAGGTCCAATATGAACCATACAGTGTATCATTTAAACACATACAAAAAATAACTTGTGGCAAGGAGTTCAGTTACATATGTATAAAATAATTGTATTACTTGGCTTTGGAGATGTTGATATTCTTTGTACCAAAACTGAAATGAATAATAATTGATACAATTCTTATGTTGCTTACATAAGATACTTGACATTATTTTGCTTTTTCTTATATAATATATATACTATATAATATATATACTATATAATATAGGGTATAAAAAGAATTGCATGCCTTTTAAGTCTTGAGAATTAGCACCATTGTTAAATTTTTTTAGCTAAGTCTAAAATTCCGTTGCAATTGTAAGTTGTAAACGTGTCTAGTATTAAATAAAAATAAAAATTAGAAAAAAATCCCGCTGAGTTCTTCACTGGCTCTCCTCAGGTCCGAGGCATTAATTTCCGAACCAGTGGTAGATTTTTGATTATAAATAAGCAACTGTAACACTTCTATATTTAATAAAGATTTTTGATTTTGAATTTTTATACATATTCTATAATTTTTACAGAAACAGGGCCTGTATTATGTCAAAATGAAACGAAAAAACCTATTAAACTAAGGCGAAACAAAACTGTTCCAAAACTAGATCTAGGTACTTGTTTTTCTTATACAATTGTAACATGTCATTGAATTTTTTTAATATTCTCCCATTTACAGTTGAAAACAATGTAACATCTGAGGAAAATCTCGATACAACAAAATCAAAGACACCCAGGAGGAAGGCGACCCTTAATCGTAATATCGCAAGGGGTAGACCGCGGACGCGTAAAAAAGCTGACGATGATACAAAAGAATCACAAACGGAAGCTACTACGACAGAAAATGTTACGTCACGAATAGAGACTATTGAAAATGTTAAAAAACAAGATATCCTCGACGTTAGAAGAAATTCAGTAGCAAGTTTGTCCGAACTATCGTGGACTAAAGACATATCTAGCAGCAGTACAACCACCTGTGTCACGGTGTGTTCGAATGATTTCTTCCTCATCGATAAAAGGATCCCAATTATAAAGCTAACAAATGTTGACCATAGATTAATAGGCGAGGAGAACAACAATGTTAGTAATGTTGGCCCAACAGAAACAATAGCGGAACAATATGAAGATGTGTCTAAGGAAACTATAAATGCACATTGTACAGAGTCAAATGAAAAACATTGCGTAGATGAAGTAGAGTGTCCATGTCCCAAATCTCCTAATTTATCCTCTTCTTCCTCCGATTCTTGTTCAGATCGAGCAAATTCAGGCCAAAATGTATCGACAGCTATCAATAAACTTAGTAATACATTAGAAAAACTATCTACAAAACTTAAAAATTTTGATTTAGAAATTATAAACTGGATCGGTTACACAGATGACAAAATAAATACAAACATAGAGAAGATTCAAGGTAAAATATACCACGATAACTTTTTAAAAGAAGAAATGAATGTTATTATTCATTGTAAAAATATAAAGCGAATTTTATCTGAAGACGATCCGAGTCCAGAGCCACCAGAATTTAAAAAGACTGATAATAATGTTATAGAAACTGATCGTGAGAATGAAACTGATAAAAATACTACTTTACCTGAACCTCATAAACCCATAGAAGATAAATTCAATAGTCCTAAAGAGCCTATAAAAATTCTTTCTAACGTCATCGTACAAAGAAAGACTTGCAAAGAAATGGATACAGTCGAAAATAAATCTGAGGACGATTGCAACTATGCTTCATTAGATGGAGACGACGAAGATGACGCTTTATCCTTATTTGCGGAAAGTATAACTGGCATCGAACCGTCAGCAAGGAATAGCACGGCATCTTGTGGAAACGAATGTCCGAAAGAAATTGAAGAATATGTTCCAGAATCATTAGTCAAAAATACGATTACGTCTCTTGTAACTAGTGCATATCATCCTACAAGAATTACCAATAATGCACAATTGAAGGATCCGGAAGACGAGTCGGTTCTCGTCTGTGAAAAACAAAGTGCCGATTCCACGTCCGTAAACAGAGAACAGGAGAATGATAAGAACCTAGTAGAGACGGAGAACAGATTTAAAATTCAATCGAAAGATGTCGAAGAAATTTCTAGAAAACAAAACGGTGTCACGAAATTGATCTCACAGAATCAACTTTTAATGTCTTCCATGTATAAACCGATATCCGGTGTTAAAAGTATCGTTTTCAAAGGCGTCTGTTTCTATAATCTCATTTCGAAATGCAAAAAGAATGGCTGCAACTTTCCCCACGTGCCAGTCGGGACCGACAGCGTTAAGATGAAGTTGAAAGTGTACAGCGACGCGACCCTCATCCAGGAGTACATGCTGATGCGCAACTGGCCCAGCCTCCGCCAGAAGTACGGGATGTGCTTCGTCGAGGAGTTCGTCAAAAGGAACCTATCCAAGATCGTCGTCGAAGTCGCGTTAGACTTCATCATCAAAGACAACAACAAGGCGTTGATCGTAGATGTCGTTGAGTGTGTTCTGTTGTACTTGAACATGGTGGATCTGAGTAGCATCGAAGACTTGCTGACGTTCAATATTAAAGCGAGCACGACGCTCTTGTGTGATATTTTTATAAGTACGATCGCGGAGTCGCAGAACTTTTCGAGATTCAAGAGTGTTTTTATAAATTTGACCGACTTAATGTATCGTATCGGGAGAAGTTTCAGCGAAGATGTCGCCGGACACGTTTTGGAACGACTCGTAATCTTGCCGTACGACGAGGGACTGGCGCGAGCGCTTCTGAAGATTGTTAGGAACACCGACGTCAGTATATACTCCAACTCCATGGCGGGTCATTTAGAACAGCAGCTGCTATCCTCAAACATTTCACTCTACGAAGAATTTATTTCATTGAAAAATAAAGCGTTAAGTCAATCGGCTCTGGACAGCTGCTACTCCGACGTGGAACGGTCGAAGCAACTCGATAAAGATGTGAGATGCTCGCCGGATACGACTAATTTGGATAATATGGTAAGCCAACGACGAAGTTTCTATTGTTGTAACATTACCGCAGGTAAGGAATATTATGCAATGCAATAAATATGCTTTTTTAATTTATTTTTATATTTTGTTTGAAAGCATAATTTGGAAAAAAAAAATCTTATTCTAATTTATGATTACAAATTATTATTAGGCATTTAAATTATCTGCTCTGCGACTGAATGAATGAAATAATAAGATAAATTAGTATTTAATTTTTTTACAGAACAAGTCTTCCGTTGAAACAAAATTCACAAGAACGATAGACCTCAACAAAATAAATTCTCTAAATACAAATAGTCAGGTGACTGAAATAAAATACGATAAAAGATATAATCACAGTAAACAGTTTATGAGTTGGAGGGATAGAAATTCATACGGCAACACCAGAACCGCGCCTAGGAGTACAGCAATGCGGCCGCCATTGAGGCCTCCGTTCAAACGACGGTCAGATCAGAAGTTTGACGGAAGCCCCAGCGTGAGTAATTATTCTATTTTACATACATCGGATGCCTTGAGAGGAACGATTAGATAATAATGCAATCATTTGTTAGGGCGTTTGTTTTTTTATCAAAATTTCATTTTATATACGACCTTAGGCCCGATTTTCATAGTATCTATTATTCGAAATACTCGTTCCAAAAGTACATATAATTAGTATATGGTAAAATTTTCATTTCATTACATTAAATTTGACAAACAATTTATTTATATAGATTTGGTTCGATTAAAACATAAATATTTTTCTTAATAAACCTAATAGACCGGTAGATTATACAAAATACTAGGTCATTTGTACCAGTATGGCGGTTCTTCAGGGGTCTAATTACGTAAAGGCAAAAAGGAAAATGATGGTCATAGCAAAGTTTCAGGGTGGTACAAATCGGTTGGCGAAAAAAAAAAAAAATACTCCTTTGCAGTGGTATGGCGGCCATTGGGAACTGTCGGAAAAGTATGGCAATCTGATTTTCGTGAATGGCTACTCGACGATGATTAGCTCTGCAAAAATTAGCCGGGTACAAATGGTTGAATTGTTTTATTTAAAATTAATGTATTCGCGTCGCTATGGCGGGCTGTAAGTCACGCCCGAGAAGATCCTTTTTTTTCGTCTATCTGAAAATACAAGCATTTTTGTGGAACAAATCGTTCGACACTCGTTATTTATCCGACGCGTCGACCAATGCCCGCGCGGTTGCGCCGCCGCTGCGAGCGCTGTGACCATCATTTTCCTTTTTGCCTTTACGTAATTAGACCCCTGAGGAACCGCCACACTGGTACAAATGACCTAGTATTTTGTGTCATCATCTCCCGGTCATTTATAAAAATATCATATGGAACTGAATTTTGATCAAACTTTTTAGTTTTTTCCTTCGATCGTGACATTTTTGCACTCAAAAAAATATAGTAAGGCGAAGGATTTTGCTTATTTTTTTTATTAAAAAAGTTTATTTAAAAAAAACTATTTTGTCTTTAAAACTTTGTTTCAGAAATATCAACGAAGAAATGGATCTAATGTTTTTAAAGATTTTTCTTAACTAATAAGTTTTTTTTAACAATCCTAAGTGATCCTTTGTACAGTTACTTTTAAGCCTACTGTGACTATAAACTATGTTAATTGTTACTTCAATTAAAGATAATATTCTTTACTTTGTGTTTTAATGAATATAAGAGAATATTCAGTATTTTTTTTTAATGTTAATTTCTCGTAGATACTTTTAATGAATGTTGATTAAGATTTATCTTGTATGTTATCACATAATACTACTTAGATTTGAAACTCATTGAGTTAAACTCGTCTATAAGTACATAAACAATAATAGTCTCGATATTTTGTGAAAATGTGACCATGTTTGTATTTTTTTACTCGGACTCGGAGTAAATTTCATAATAGTGTGAAACGTTGAGTAATATTAAAAAATTGTCTCTGATTTGCGATAAAAATATTTTCCCGCGCTAACGCTGGCAACGCTACCTCACAGGGGCGCCACTATTTAATGTGTTGGCATCAGTCGATGGCGATTCGTGTTTGATGTTAGTCGTAGACAATCTACGATTTTTTTTTTATACTTTTATTTAGCCGAGGTATTGTGACATCAGTTGATATTTTTTTGTAAGTAAATAATTGGAGTTGTATCGAATAATCAGTTTGTATTCAATGGTTTCATTTTATATATTAATAGTAAATATTGAATAATATGTACTCCTCATTAATTTCAATAACCCAGTCTAGTTTACAACTATTTTATTAAAAATAATGTTTCAAGTGATTAAATAAAAATTAAAATGACGTGATTTTGTTATGAACGTATAAACGAAAAATTCGCGCCAAATGCGGCTGAATATTTTAGACAGGTTATTCAGATATCACAGAATATTCTTCGAATACAATTATTATTCCTTGCAACTCTAATTATAATCAAATTTAGAGTTCAAATTACTTTGATATAAAAGTGTTACGTATGCTGTACGTAAGTGTAACGACACTCCCTTGTTTTACGTATATCAGCGATCGGCGACTTGGCGAAGTATAGGCTGAAAACTGTTAACATTTTGTAATTAATTTTCCTACAACATTTAATTCAGCACTTTTACAAAACGACGAAACTTCGAAAACTTGTTTCTATAAAAGAAAAATTTTAAATGTGATTAATTAATATTATTGTTTAGATAAATCATTTTGATGATACTGGTCGGACAATGAATTGTCCATCCTTATTAAAAATGTGTACCGTCGTAGAACAAGTGTTTGGTATAAGTGTATCTGTATCTGTAACGCCGCTAAACGTCAATCGCTGATATAATCTGTATATAAAAAATTACAGTGTACAGGGTCGCATTTCTTTTCTGTTTTAATGCTTTTGTAGTACACGACATTTTGTTTAACATTTAAATAAAAAAAAACGTTAGTTGTTTAATATATACCATTGTACAGTCTGACAAAATAACCAACACATATAAAGAAAATAATTTCCTACAAATGTTTTGTATTATTTATAGAATATTTTTTCCCAACCTACATGAGTGGTCTATTTATTGCCCAGTAACCATAGAGTGCTGGTTTATATTTTGTCTATGAAAATGAGTTTATGTAACTTTAAATCGATGAGAAAATCGATAAAAAAACATGCGAATAACATGAATAAAAATTATAACAAATTGCAGCTTACAACAATCTTGCACTAAATATAATTTTAAATAAATTAGACATTAACTGTAATGTTTTAGTGAATCACATTCACAAGAACAACCGATAGACTATATAGAAAGAGTGTTAGTGTTCTGTGTCTCTCAGCGTTCGGACTTTATAAGAATATGATGGAACCTTGTCCAAGTAAATCGTCATTAAAGACCAAGTTCCATAAGTTCTGATCACAAGGTGAAATATAGTATAATATTTTTAAATAATCACTACATATTTAATTTAAAAGATATCATAAAGTATAGCCTATTCCAATGGAAATAGGAAAAAAGATAAACAAATCTTAGGTTTACGTATTTTCATGGAATTTGCTAATAACACAGAGATACTACTAAGAGTTTATGATTAATATATATTTATTTATAATATAACACTGTTACAATTAACTACTTAGTTCTACTTTAATTTCCAAAATACTACTTCCAAAATTCCGATAACAGTTTCGTCGCCGTTTAAAACGCCATTCTTTCGCAAAACCATAGTGAATATCATAGATTAATCAAGCTCTCGACCGTTGTTGCTGTCAAATGTTGTTTATTTGCCTTTTTTCCTGTTATGGTTGGAATAGAGTACATGTGTGTTCAGCCAAATGTAAGCATGAAAAAAAAATAATTCACTCTAACCCTCGACCTTGTCGCCGTTTTTTCTATCCTTTCAGGGGTAAGAGGCGCTGGAAGAGTACTTATCATTTATTAGATTTAGATATCTATAAAAATTATTCATACAATTGATTGAGTTGATGTGGAACTGTACTGATTTACTTATTAATCATTACATTGGAATAAGGCATAGTGTATTGACTGAAAATTAAAAAAAATTACGATGAATAAAAAAACTGTAAATTGTAAAAAAGTTTATTCAATATAAATAGCAGTTATACGTGTTACAATAAGCAGAGCCAGAATATACGTTAAATAAATCTTCGCTACTATATCGCGAGTTTAAATCGATGGATGAAATCAATTATTTGTAGAGTGATCATGTATTTTGTACGATTAGGACGGAAACTTTTACTAAATAAAACTTTGAATATTTAAACACAAATAATGGACTCTGTTGTAAGCAAAACAAGAAATGTTTAAGTAATAGGTCACAGGCATGAATTTGCATGTGAAAATTTCTATCGTATTGACTTCTCGAAAGATCGGAAATATTGTGGAGTGAATTATTTAATTTGTTAAGCAGTTTCACTATGTTAATTATCTTAATCAAATAAGTTAGAATTACAGTTACAGCAATTTTTAACTACATTAAATTGTGATACCTAATGTTAGTAAGATTACATTCCCAGTGAAAAATGTTTTTCGAAAAGTCAAAATATAATGTTCGACTATGAAAATGAATAAATAATTTTTCATCCATCAAATTAAACATTCCAAAATGATATGAAAGTTAATTCTTAAATAAAAAATAAATATACCTAACGGTAGAGACGTTCAGTCTTATATTTTACGACATAAAAATTAAAAAATTATCAATCCAAGTACACTTGAATAATAAACTAGAAGTATAAGAAAGAAATCTTATAATATCTATTATTAATTAAAATACTAAAATTCAGGAACATCATGAAATATAAGGAAGGTAAGTTGAATTGGACCATATTGTGCAGAAATGTTCGATCACACAGAAACTCTTATAGAAATTATTGATATTCAGAAGGGATAACCAATTGTATAATGTCGTTAAATCTATACAAGTTATGTATATTATTTAAAAGATATTTCATTTCACACACAATTCCACACAACACAGTACAATTCGGAAGTCTTAAAGGTTTTATTGAAACACATATTTTTTAATTACAAATCTGGCACAACACAAGTATTAAATTTTTTAACTAATTGTAGAACAGTTTGAAAATCATTCGGATATGTATATAAAAAAAAATGTTATACAATAAATATTTTTGCAAATCAATATAAATTGATTGATTTAAATCTTAGGTCTAAGGTCTGAGCATATATAGATATTGTCACAGAAAGCGTAATTAAAGTATACTATATTTGTATACAATAGAAATAGAACACGCAATACAATTTTGGCGCATTTAATACTGGATATGAGTTTTATAATACTTATAAAATACTTGTAGTCTCAAATACATTTATACACAATAATATAAAAGATATCATTCCTTTTTCAAATTAAAAGATTCACCATCAGATCAATAGAAATAATACAAGTTTATGAATTTACTAAGACTTGTAAGTTTACAAAAATCTTGAAAAATAAAATAATACTCGAATTAAAATTAATATAAGTAATTAAAGACTAAATTCAAAATCAACATTCTCAATCTCTCTCTCAATTTGAACACTCCAGATGCTTACTCTATCTTTCTCTCTCTATTTTCCGTAAATCACACATCAATCATTCCATTTGATTTAAAAAAAAATTGAATATTGGCTTCACATATTCAATTGTTTCAAATACCGATAGCGAACCTGTTATAGTTAAATAATACATTAAAAATATTCGTAGATAATATTGAATTGCAATGACAATAGAACCTTATAATCCAATATAAACAAGACAGCCCCATTTTAAGCACAACTTGCCCCGAAAATACTGTCTACTGCTCCCTGCGGTAGAGAAAATGTAGCAAAGAAATGCCAAAAAAAAAATTCAAATGTAAAACTGTTTTTAGTGTTCTTGCGGCCAAAGAACAGCTACAGTAATGGTTCCAAGAGTTTAACTCTAGATACTTGATTTATAGATATGATTTTGTTGTGTATGATGCAGGGTCAGACTCTTACCATGGCACTAATATGTTAGAATCAAAGACTCCCACTACCATGGTAAGGCTTTGATTGTTGGTGAGGCTACACCCAAACAATACTTGTGTGACAAAACTTATATTAGGTTAAATTATAAATTACAAGTGATATCATGGAATAAATTACTATCTATACTAGTATTGAACAACTTAACTTGCTCTATAAAACTAAAATTGTGGTTCGCTTTATCGAAATAGATATTATTATGAACATTTAGATGATGTTAAATAGAAATTATCAGTCTGTCTTTTTCAGAGCCTCATAAGGTTGGAAGCATCTACAATCTTTAGAAAGCATTCCGTTAACTCCATAGCACCAATCATACAAAATTATACTATTGTATTCAAAGCTTATTATAAACTTACACTAAGCGGTGGGTTATTTGTGCATAATATTGTTTAATATATTAATGTTATTTGTTATTGGAAGAGTGCCCTTGGACGCTTCTTGGCTAAAATGTGCCAGGAATGGGTAACTCCTTTACGCCTCTTTGGTGATATTCTGAAATTATTGAAAAAAATGTATGTAAGTCAATTGTAGTACAGTTTATCTGAATGTTGTTATTATATTTAAGTATGAGTATCAAGTGTAACTTCGTACTTCTAGTCTAGTGGCTAACTTCGGCCTCCTAGAGTGTTTGGGTTTTCTGTTCAGTAAATTTCAGTAGCAATTATAAATTTGCCTTGAACTGAGCTTCCAACAAGTACATCAGTATATGTGCTGACACTTTTACACTTTAATATCTCCAGTGCAGAGGGATATCTTTCGATTTGATTTGCCACTTGCATAATTGTCTTAACTACAAAGAATGAAGCAAATAATTACCCATGATCTGGTGTATCCGGCATGTATGGTGACATCCTAAAATCACGACTATGAGGTGTTTCGATGCCAAATGGACTATACAGCTTGGTAGGACTCCTGCCCATGATCTGTGAAGTGCAAATTAAGTTTATCTAAATTAATGTCAATAATATAAAGAGAATTGTAAGAATTACATCTGTATTTGAAATGTTAGACGATACTTGGTTTCTGACAATACATTAGCCTGTAAAGTTAAGTGCTTAAATATATTGCATGAAAAAAAATTAATGATAAATGATGTAATGGTGTTGTGTCACAGAAAAGTTGAGTATCAGTATTTGAAATTGAATTTTCAAACAAACTTATAACATAAGAATTATAAATGTAGGATTTATACCTAAAAAATGAGATTGAGATGCTGCCTGGCAATTAAACCATGCACATTAAAATAACATCGATCAAATTATAAATAAAATACAACAATGGAACATACAGCACTTCTAAAGACAAACTAAAATAACATATCAAAAAAAGAAAGTATGTAAGTTTTCATAATAAAGTTGATGGTTTTAAAATGGCAAATAATATATTATGGCCTTAAAATTAAATAAGCATACCTGTTTTTTCTTTGTAACAGGAGTTGTAGGTATCCGACAGGGAGAGCCAGCCTCTGTCAGCCGATGTCTACGTCTACCACCAAGTCTAAAATGCTGTAATAAAAATACTTTTCAATCCACTCTACTAAATTAATACATTACTTACTTTTATTTTATACATACCTTTTATTTATCAAATTTTATATTATTTATAAATAAATATATATTGGACAACATCACATACATTACTCTGACCCCAATGTAAGTAGCTAAAGCACTTGTGTTATGGAAAATCAGAAGTAACGACGGCACCACCATATTTGTATGTTCATTATTTATTTAAATAAATAAATAATACGATATAACGAATATTCAAATTTTCGTTCTTTAATACGATGCTATGGCAAGCGAACTACTATAATATAGTAAACTTATCCACGTTGTAAAAGGAAAGATGACAATATGATATAGAAAAACAATGAAAACATTTAAGTGTTTAATTGTATATTCTAGTTTTTAAGAATCTATGAAAAAAAAATACCTGCGATAAATTGCCGAAAGTATTTCTAACGCTCTTGAACGTCCTCGATATCTTTTCAGCCCCTGATTGCAAGGCACGACGTGAATTAGCAAAAGATTTCCCTTTAAATATATTTTTATTATAACATCCTTCAATATTTTTAAGACTATCTCTTGTTGGCGAATCGATACCGGAGTCGGTCACAAAGGGATCTTTCATTTTGATAATATAAAACGACGCACTACAAAAGTAACTTGTGCAATATATCTTAAATACAAATTGTATTTATTTTATGTATAAAAACCGTACACTTCAATACATTTTTACGTAAATATAGATAAAAATCAATCGGGCACGCTGTAGTTTTCGTTTTTCCGTTTTCGGTCGTTATTTTTTTTGTTTTTCATGAACGGTGTTGCTACTTGCTACGCTTAATTATTTTTTGTTAAGGCAATTAAGCATTCTATAAATCTTGTAGGCTAAATAAATAATATATTTTAATTTAAAGCTTTTGTATGTTTATTTTTATGAAAATATCCTAATACATAAATTTTTGTTTTATTACTTGCAATATGACGGTTAAGCTTCCCAGTGTATTTACTGCTATTAAGAGGTTAGGGCAAAATGCAAATATATAGGTTTTCTAATGATTATACTTACAAATAATAAATATGTAATTTTGCTAAGGTTTTATATCTGTTACCTACCTACAACCTACCTTAATACCATTTCAATAATTATATAAGAGAAGAATATATTAATTATTAATGAATAACGATTCATTATTACTTTTAATAGTTTTAAAAATCATTATTTTTTGTTTTTTTAGCTTTACATAGATATAGTTTATATATATGATATCTTATTTTGTTAAAAATTGAAGCCCTATAAGATTTTTTTGGTTATTACATTTTTTACATTGGCAGCACAACACTATATCGTAATTTGTTACCAGCAAATCTTGCAATCTTCAAACTTGAAACTATCCGTATTCATGGCGTATATATGTATTATCTATGTTCATGGCGTATAGCAACAGATGAAGGATGCAAATACCTAGCGACCTACAATAGCTATTATTTACATTATTAATGTACACTATTATATTATTGATAGTTATTATTTATTAGTATTTACCCGGGGGTATATTTGTCTCCCTCGTCCTAATTAATAATGTTTGTTTAAAAAGTTAATTCTACATAAAAAAAATCCACATAAAAATTAAATATAATAACATATCATGATGCTTTAAAAACACACGTTTTAAATAAATTTTGTAAAGATAATGGATAATATTGAGATAAACAAAACACATATTAAGTAACTTCTATTTTTTATTAATAATTTAATAGCTAATTAACATTTACAAAACAATAAATTTATAACTCATCTCTAACCACGTTGATGCATATAATAGTCAATAACAGTTGAAAATGCAGCAAATCCAGCAGCACCGAATATACCAGCTTTCAAACCACCTAAAATTAAAATATACTGGATGATTTTAAGATTTTTATTTCAGTGTAAAAAAAAAAAATATTTTATAATATGTAGGTACCTCGTAATCCTATAAGTCCCCCTGTAACCCCACCGGCATATGTGCCATTTTTCCAATCAGACTTTCCCCTTGCACTTTCTATACAACACTCAATACCAGAAAACACAGCTCCGAGTATAGCAAAGTTCTTTGCATAACTTATCATGGAATTTTTCATTTCTCGTAATATTTCTCTTGCAGTTTGATTCTGTTGTGCCATGGGGTCTGTCATATTTGGCATTAATGATGATGTGAATAAACCGACAGCTGCTCCAAGACCATATCCTAAAGGCATAAAATATTATATTATTGATTTTATAAAACTCTGATTAGGATGAATGATTCTAAAATCAAAAATGTGTAGTTTTGAGTAGTCATAAATCGTAGATGTGTTATTTACAAAATAAAATACGATAATTCTAAATTTATTGAGTATTTGTTTATGAAAATCAGATTGATAAAAACTCTTTAGTTTTTGCTTCTCAATTTAGAATGGCGAGCCATATGTTGCCAAAAGCAAGGAGCATCCTAAATACCGTTGCTAGTGCCACATCCATTAAAAGTAACTAGGAATTAAATATTTTCAGTCTTAAATTATGTAAACAGAGATGATTAACTGCCAGTTCATATGTATTTGTACACATAATTCTTTCTTTTTTAATAAGTAAGTTAAAATCCTTTTGATCTCTAGGCACAGAAGGTAATCTTACTACCACTAGCACTGATCATAAATATGAAATAGTTAGTTTTAATAAATGAAATAGAATTTATAACTTACCTATGATACAACTAGTCAATGATTTAAAAGGACAACTTTCAATTGTAGATTCAATCATTTTCTCTTCGTTTGTTTTGATTATAACAGGACCCAAAATTCTGGGTATAATTATATTTTCACGATATCGGTAAACATTGCCTATCAAGTATTTTGCGAGAGAATCATAGTCATTTTGTTGTGTGAATTTAACTAAATCTTCGTTAACAGGCGGTTTTTTATATTCGGTCATAATGATTGTGACTTATTTGAGAATTTTCACAGTAAATGCACAATTTTATTAAATATTTATTAAAATACAGGTTAGTTTCTATCCCTTAATTATTTCAATTTATCTGTAATATGGTTTGACTTTTGACAACCAACAGCTGTAATAATTGAGTGTCCTGTCTGACACTGACATAAGTTAACCGTTCAGATTCGAGAATATTAATAATATTTTCTAAAATAAATATAATACAAAAATAGTTTTTCATGTAACACTTCATCAAACCTTATATACCTTTTATTGATTTCAATTTTTGTATAAAACTAACAAGACCACATGTTAGTAATGTGTAAGTTTATGTACTAAGAATTTGCTTGTTGATTATTTTATCAGATTTTACAACAGAAAAATAAATGTCATATCAGCATGGATGGAGAGGACTTTATTAAAATAGTAAACATATATTTTTAAGATTACTAAATTAAATAGAAGTATAATTTAATTGTTTTTACTAGTACTTAGTAAAATGTCAGATTCATCGGACGAAGAAGATCTGTCTCGTTTTAGAGATGTAGTGGACACAACATTTGAAATCAAGGATAAAACCCTAAACGAAGAGAAAGGTTTGCTAACTTTGAGTACCTACCTAATATATGATTGAATTTGGATGTCATGGATTAAAATTTCAAGCTTACTTCATTAACTATCGAATTTTTAGAAAAACCACGTTCCGAAAGATATTTAGATGTCGCTACGCATTACAATGATATAAAGGTCTCAGAAGAAATGCAAAGACGTATTGGCGCTAAGGTATCAGCAGTGATCAATAGAAGTATAGAATTTGTTGACATTAAACGAAAGTCTGTAAAGTAAGTTAATATTTTAATAGTGCATGCAAATTATAAATATAATAATTGTATATTTTTATGATTTTGTGTACTTACATAAAATTTATTGTTTATTTTTTTATTTGATATTTTGGAACCAAATTTTAAGCAAGAATAATAAATTTCCTTTTATCATAAAAAGTGCATATTAATTTGTGTTGAATAGGAAACTTTATGTTACATTAAAAAAAACAACACTACACAAAGGTGTTGGTGGTAGTGTCCATCCAATATTTATTATTGGCCAATTTGAATTAAGAATTTATAAAATCCAATTCAGAAAATAGTTAATCCTGTTTATTCTATTTAATAACAAAACTATTGAATGTTTTTTCAGGGAAAGTGAAACCAAAGGGGGTGTTAAATTGTTTAGAGACTCGAAAAGTTTTTTATCATGTGAAGTAGTAACGGATAAAGATATTGTAACAGAAATCCACAATAAGATTTCTAAGAGAATTAAAAGTGCAAGTAGAAGGAGACAAATTGACCTTGATGTTCAGGAACCTAACGAAAAAGGTACTAAACTAAAAGATTGTTTTTCATGTGATGTAGCTTAAAATCGACACATCGTCTTTTAAACTAAACTAATCAAAAACCAGATATTATAGGAGTGTTTTTAAAATTCCAATAATTTCAAATCCTGATAACTTTGTCCCACTACAGTCTAAGGCTTAAAAATTTAGCAAAAGACTTACTCTATGTCAAGCTTATATTAAATTGTAAATTTTGTTTCCAAACTCTGAAAAGATTTTTGTGAGTGTGTCTGTGGGTGTGTTCCCAATAAATATTTATTTAAGGAAGTTTGAAAACTCTAGTATTGTGTAAGTGCCTTTAGGATGACTTACCTAGAAGCTAAAGGCTATTGAGGCACAAATTTGTAGCAATTGAAATATTAAATGTTGGCTTTCAATACATATCCTCTAACATGGTGAATGTTGAGAAAAATAAAAATTTTTTGTGTGGCAATATTTACGTTTTTAATAAAGGATCTCAGAAAGTGTAAAAAGTGCTTTTTTGAATAAATAAAAAAAAGGAAAAGAAATGTTTGTGAGCTAAAGCTTCATAATAAAATACACACAATTAATTCATGGAGAATAGTTCATATTCAGAAGAAAGCAACTGCCTCGTGGCTATTTTTTTATCGAATATGAAAATTGTAAACAATTACAAAAATAGACAAAAAACAACCCAATAAACTTTGTTTTGAAATATTTGGTTTTTCTTTTAACTACTAAGGTAAACAATTTCAAGTTTATTTTAAACTATTTATTTTAATTTAAAAAGCAATATCTATGCCAATAAAAAAAACTTTTTGTATTTTTACAGATAAACTAAATGCAGTTGTAGTGAGTGGTGACTTTATATTATTAAAAAACGAAAAACGCTGGCGACCGAAAAGAAAACAAAATATTGTTGAATTTGTAGCAGTAGGGAATAACAAATCACATCTTAGTATTGGTGTGCGAAAAAGTGACACTTAATTTTTTTAAAGGTTAAAGTTTATTGGTATAGGTCAAGGAATCATATTGTAAACCCTGAAATATTTAAAATAAAAGCAATCATTAATATTAACAATAATGTATTTACATTCAGTTTATTTAAAATGTACATGTTCATTATCACAATTAACTGCTTTTTAATTGTTATACACAAATGTGTATTTGTTTATTTTAATTCAGATTCACATTGATGTCTTAAGTTCGTAAGAACTTCTAGTATGATTAAAATAAATATAAAATAACTAAAAACATAGCAACTAAGTTTAAATTAAAACAACCTTACTTGTACATTTAATTCTTAACCTACAGAGGAACGGACATACATAGTTATGAATACTTTTAAAACTGAACTTTTTCAATATTTTGTCCCATATCTTCATATGTCAATATGTATTTCTCTTCTCGCTCGCACTTTGGAGAAAGTCATTTTATAAATGGAACACTTATTTAATTTTAAATGTAACGAAGTTAAAATAAATATATTTGAAATTCGTAGTTTATTTAGATTTCCTTATATTATTCAGAGTTGTTTGATTCAAATGTCTAACAAGTTAGCTAACATATGAATGTTATCTAAGACATATTTTTTTATGGCAGATATTTTTTTACCTTTGACATTGATTGCTGAAAAAACTGAACTATTTTTTTTCGAGTGCTATATATATTGTAGGGTTTTGTAGCCATGCAAGCTAGATAGCTAGATATTTTTTGATTAAAGAAAGTTGTATGAAAGAATAGAGTAATTAGCATAGTCGTCTATTTAATTCGTATTGATATTTTCCGTTTGAACTTTGAAAGTGAATTGAGCAATATACATTTTTTTAATTATCATTTGATTTTCATAGACGTCTTGCAGAACAGAGTGGCCTTGTAGTAGAATAAATAATAGAATTTACTTTAAGGCAGTATCAATTATTTGCACTTTATTTTTTACATTTAATGAATATGATTTTTTTTTTATTTACAGTTTTAATCAAATAAGATCATATTTAAAAATCAAATATAAAAGCATTTATAAATTCAGATGTTTGCCATAGACATATATTTGTTTTTTTTTTTTGTTTTTTAAGTCATTCCATTGAAATTGAATCAATTCATTGAGTAATAATAGCAGAAAACAATAACACTACTTCACAGGCCATTCTTTTAGACCAGTTAACCAGTGTATGTTAATAACCCAGTGTACCAAGTACGCAGCGAGACTTAAAATTTGAAAAGGGCAAAATATATAAATAACTTAGACTTTGGTCGGCGTCGCTTAGATTGGCGGCTTCAACCAGGAAAGCGAAGATGTCCAATGTGCTTGTAATTGCACTGGCTCACCTCATCTTGAAAGCGAAATATATGGAAACAATGTATAGATTTTTGGTGTTAGGAGAACTGATGAGTAAGGGTACCACCCAGACGAGCCTGTACTCATTTATACCAGGGAAACTGTATAACATAAACAACGCGTTTCCTGTTGCAAAAATCGTTGAAGTTTTCATAAACATCACCAGAACATCCATCATAAAAACAAAGGTCGATCTCGTAATCGGACTCTATCCCATCGACGCCAAACGGGCAGGTATTTGTAACGAATTTGTCTTTCACTGGAATCAACGTCTTATAGTCTGATGTTTTCGTTCGTTCTTCCGTTCCTGAGCTCGTCGTGCGAGAAGGCTCTGTTGTCGAGTCCGCTCGGCTTGTCGTCCGTGGCCTCAGACTTCTCCACGGGACCGTCCATCAAGAACATCGTGAGGAAGAACATGATGCTGCCTAAAATTAATATAATTGATTAGGATTTTTATAAAGGTGTGTCTAATAACATAGTTTACATTTTCATTAATTTCAGATACTTAAAAACTAAACAGAATATGCGGCATATTTCAATTACAGTAAAAGTAAAGACAAAAAAAAACCTTTGACATTGAATTGGACAAAATCTTGAATACTCTATGGTTTTCATTAGGATTTCGTGAAAAAATGGCGTTTTGGGTGATCTATCAGAACTTTGGAAATAAATTAAACTGGATAAATACATATGTATTTGGTTAACTAGGATAGTGTTGAATTATAATTAATATATAGTTGTTGTTATAGACACTGTATTTTTTCCATAAGTTAAGGTGCGATTGTTATATTAATATTTATTGTTTTTTTTTCATGTGTTCTCTAATAAGTGAGAGTACATTTAGATTAAATATAAAAATGGATTACTGTAAGCATACAAAACCGTTTTAAAAATATATAAACAAACACAGTTCTTGATTAAATATATTAATTAATAATAGTTTGTCGTGCAAAACTTACTAATGCCGTAGAAGCCTGCGTAGAAGATCATAATGGCTTCTCTGTAGCCGATCGCCTTCGAGACCGGGTCGACCAGGATCGGCAGGTTTCCTCCAACGTTGTTCATAACGAAGAGGAAAACGCCGACTGTCGTTGAACGTACCGACAGAGGCACTATTTCCACTAGAATAGCGAAGACGATTCCGAACCACATTTCAGCTGAAATGAATATTTTAGTTATAAAATTTTAGGCAATTATTTAAATTTTAATAGTGTTTTTTTTATTTAAATGTGCACGCTCCGACTTCGTCCGGGTGGAATACAACTTTTATTTACTTCCCAACAGAGGCACCCTTTCACGAGTCAAATCTAATTCATCTAGAGTTCTCAAATACACACAAAAAACAAACAATCGGAATTGGTATGTTTAGAAGATCAGTTACAGGCACACGTACAGAAGATTTATTTATATAAATATATGCATAAAACAGTAGTCACGTGTTTTTATTTGCATATTAGCTAGGTATTTATAATTTACATTTTCATATACTTACTTATTTAAATTCTTAGCTTATATAAAAATAAATATTTTTACCGGTAAATCGTAACATTTCAAGTAAAACTATAACTATGGTATTATTTTAACGATAATACAGGGTGTTCTGTAATGTTAAACTTACCAAAGAAGTATGAGATAGCGAGGGTGATCATGGCCCATAAGGGTCCGAACACGACTGAACCAAACGCCGGCAGCGTCGCAATCAGCTGAGACAGAGCCAGGACCAGTACTCGAGACCTCACACCCATCTTTGACACGAATCTGCGAAATCACGATAATGTCATATGTAGTTTAAGCAGACGTTCACCGTCAGAACCACCGCTGGCCTGGCCTGGTATATTGAGGTAGTATTTCTCTGATGAGTACATGTGTATATTTAACTAATAATTTAATTCTGTATCTGCCTTGTTTGATACAAATGGTACTTATTATGGAAGGAAAATAATTATTAGTTTGAACAAGTTGACATATCTTATCTGCCCAAAATGCGTTCGCTTATGGTAAGTCGGAGATATAACTTATGTGTTTGTGCGTGTGTGTGTGACTCACTTGTCGGAGACGACGCCGCCGACGACGACTCCGATGGAGCCGATGCCGACGGTGACGGCGAACAGCCACCAGCCGAGGTCGACGTCGGGGAAATAGTCCCGGTAGTATAGGTCCGCGTTGTACGCAAACGTCATACCGCCTGAGACGATATATAAATATCTTATCACTGGTATATGTTAAGGTATTCAACAACGAGTATAAATGAGTTCTTTATCTAATAAGTGTCATCAAAATAAAAAAATAATAATTATAAAATATACATAATCATAATCAGCCTGTAAATTTCCCACTGCTGGGCTAAGGCCTCCTTTCCCGTTGAGGAGAAGGTATGGAGCATATTCCACCACGCTGCTCCAATGCGGGTTGGTGGAATACACATGTGGCAGAATTTCGTTGAAATTAGACACATGCAGGTTTCCTCACGATGTTTTCCTTCACCGCCGAGCACGAGATGAATTATAAACACAAATTAAGCACATGAAAATTCGGTGGTGCCTGCCTGGGTTTGAACCCGAAATCATCGGTTAAGATGCACGCGTTCTAACCACTGGGCCATCTCGGCTCTCCTTAATATATTTACATATATTTATAGAAGGTCTGCAAAATACCTACTGTATAATATTTTTGAGCTTTACGGTTTACCTCATTACTCCCCTGTGAGCGAAGCTGTATTACATTTTTTTTAATTTGGTATCTTACCGCAATGTCTGATGGAGGCTGCCAAGCAAAGAAGAATGATTCTCGGTTGCGCGATCACATGCCAGATGGTGACTTGAGGCATTTTCTTCCCAGATTCCAGGGCGGAGTCCCCGGCTTTGGCGTTGCCAGCTCCTAAAAAAGATTATAGAATAGTTTATTAATCCAAGAAAACGCAATCGGCTCATGAATGTTGAAAATCAATTTTCACGAGAACATTATCGTTACACGTAAATAAAATAATAAGCCGAATTGTTATTTTGGAAAAATAATCGCCAAACTACTATGATGATTACTTTACTATGATAATTATTTACCATGTTTTTATTTTTAGACAAGTCTCGTCGGTCTCGTGAACAAGACATTCGTAGATAATGTCGAAATATTGAGCTCCAACAAATAAAAATAAAAAACATTGTAAATATCCCGTTTTAAATACTGTTAGTAATAAAAATAATCATGTTAATTTAAAATCTTATATACTATGATGATGATACGTAATAAAGGAAATATCCACCACAGCCCTTTATTTCTGAAACGCTCGAATTTTCGAGTGTCCATAAGATGTTTAAGAAGTGCCCTGTTTTGTACCTCCCGTTATAACGAGGGTCCGTCTAAAAATAGCAAAGTTCCATTATACTCTCCTCTTCTACTGAACGAGGAAAGCTGTTGAACTTTGATTACATCTTTAATTTTTACGAAAGTACTTTTATTAAGTTATATTTAAAAAAATATATTCGTAAAAAAAATCGTCAGTTGCATCGATGTTAGCTTTGTTACATATTTTAGTCGTTATCAATAATCACCAATATATAATTTGTAAGGGTAACAGCCCTATATAGTGAGCCCTCATAATAATTGACGCGTGTTGGGTAACCGCCTCGTAGATCTCGTAGATAACTCTAACATCAAAATCTGAAGCCTTTATAAATGCCGAATGGGTTAGTAAAAAAGATTTTCCTGAATAATATTTCGTAGGAAATTCACATACCAAGCAATACATAAATCCATTAAGTCTATCACACTTGTGTACTGTATAATATAAGGCAACAGATCCCGAGGTTCTGGGTTAAAATCCAGACCGAGTCTATATAAAAAGTTATTGAGTTTTTCCGTCGAAAAATTTTCAATACAGCCCGAGTCTGGAAGTTAGAAATGTGTACACTCCCGTTTCTCGGAAAACATGTAAAGCCGTTGGTTCTGCGTTTAAATGCTTTCCCGTAGGGTCGGATTACTGTCCCATCGGATAATGAGAACGAGGACAAAATAAGCGGTAAAAGCGCCTGTGTTTGCGCACACACTTTACACTGTAATATGTCCTACAGAGTTAGCTGATCTCACTTGAGATTGACCAGCGTGACATAAATCTTTCAAGACAACATCATCATTTGATGTTTGATGGACTATTCAATAATTTGATATAAAAATAATGAATAGAAAATTTAACATGCAATAAGACAAATTTGAAAATATACATATTTTAGAGCAAAGTTTTTAAGAATGTGGTGTTACAACAAGCTGGTGGTCATGAGAGTGTTAAGTTTGTTGTGTACCTTCTTCTCCGATAGTTGTTCTAGCTGGTTCGCGAAGTGTCAAGAAAGTGAGTGCAGCGATCACAAGGCCGATGATACCAGCTCCGTAGTAGCAGACTCGCCAGCTCTGAAAGAACGAAAGCATCGTTTACTTCGTGTTACGACTACACCAACGAGCAATAAAAACGTATAGGAAGTTTATAAAAGATGCACCGACTGACTGACTGTATAATTGCGTATATTACATCCAGGTGATAGATTATTCTGGTTGATAATGTCACATTCCTGAATCGTGTTTCATTCAACATTTTAACGCCCCGATAATACTCCAGTCACCCCTTAAATAATTAGGTAATAATAAAAACGATTTATTGATATAATTTGTAAACCTAAATGATTCATAAAAGGAGCTTAAATATCTAAGATTAAAATTATATTGATTTGAAGACTGAGCCAGTGTTATTTCATTCACAAGAGATACAACTTATTAGTTCGCTTAGTTACACAAGGTTTTTGTTAGAAATATTAAATATGGTAGTGACCACGTACGGCGTCGTTCATCCACCACAGAACTACATTACGTTAACGCAAGATATTATCAAACAAGTATCAAAACTCACCAGTCCCCAAGCATTAAGATCCGGGATGTACCTCCCAACGGGAAACGCGATACCGTAGCCGCCATATATACCCCAGTTGAATATAGATAAGACCAGCGCCCTTTGATGTTCAGGGAACAAGTCCGTCAAAAGTCCCGTTGCTAGCGGATTACAACCAGATTCTCCAGCCGCCATTACCATCCGTAGGAGAACTAAATGCCAGTATTCTTTTACGGTTCCCATAAGAAGAATGGCTATTACAAATATCAACGTGCATACACTTAAGATGCGACTTCTGTTAAATCTGAGGATAAAAAAAATTATTACAGTATTATATTAAATATCTACCAATTAACCCACTTAAGGATAAAGTCCAGACCTTCTCCAAAAAGAGAGGACTTTTTAGACCAGATATGTCCCGGCTATTAATCTTTTATATTTAGACGTTCCAGTAATAGTTACTTCGTACCTATCAGCTGCCACGCCGAGGATGACACCGACGACTGTGAACACCGCCATGAAGGCCGGACCGGCGAGAACTTGGTAATCAATTCCCAGCCCATTATAGCCCCATTCGCAGTATCTGGATCCATTGAGTGTAAGAGTCTCACACCTGCATAGAAACAAAGTAATGATTAAAATTGGGATATAACATCAAAAATAAAGTCATCATTCATTTGCCATTATCTCTTAAGCCTTGACAAAAAATCCCTTTGTTGAAATAGATTTTACCCTGACGGAAACCGCTTAGAAGCCAACAAGTGAAGATTTTTCAATTTTAATACTAGTATTAACTAGGATTAAAAAATCAATCTAATCAAAATATATATTCAAATTGGTTCTGAGAAGCATTTTTGAATCGTTATTTTAAAAGATTAAACTAAAACCGCTTCTAAATGCTGTATCAGATTCGACTGAGAAAAACCGACAAGAGTGAATACTGTGAATTTAATCGATATTATTATTTTTGTATACACACACGTTGAACATACAACGCTTGTTTTTGTAATAAAGTTTGCGAAAGTATTTTAATACGCATAAATAATATCTCTGACGAAAACATAAAAGAAATGAATGTAAAGTAAACAGTTTTGCAAAAAAAAAAAATCATTGATAATGATTAATTTGTCATCAGTCTTAATTAGCGATCGTCGGCGTCGTCCGAAATCAGATCAAAGGCCGAATTTATCGATTACTCTTAATTAACTTATATTTGAGATTACCATTGGACACAACATTAGTCGTTGGTTGGTGACTTGTTGACTAAGGGATGGTTAATTTTTTAGAGTGCCAATGTCTATGGACAATGGTGACCACTGACCAACATTGGCCCCACCTATTTTAAATAAAAAAAGATAAGACAACTCAATCTGTAAAGTATTTCGCAATCCGTATGACCTCGATCGATTATCCATGGTCAAGTTCACTACGACTCATTTGATATGACTAATATATTTTAATGAAACAATTTTATGGCGTACATATAGACCTTGAAACGTTTTTATTAAAAGCGAATTAGTTTAATAATACATTTATATATAAACTAGCTGAAACTGCGGCTTTACCTTCACGAAATAAATATAATTTACCTATAGCACATAAAACGTCACCACCAATTTTACACACTCGAAAAAGTAGCCTATGTTATTTGTCATGACTCAAAATATACATATATATATAAAAATATATAATGATAGTATAATATAAAGATTTTATAATATCCAAACGACGAGATATCAGATCGCTTTAAAATATTTTAAGTTATTTTAAAGTACTCGTGACATATACGAGTACTTTAAAATAACAGTCGAGGAAGAGGTGTAGGTGTATTCCACCACGCTACTTTGGTTGGTAGATATTGTTCTGCCGCATTACATATGCAGCAGAACAATTATGCAATATGCATGTTTCGGATGTTTTCGAAATTAATTATAAATCCAAATCCACCACATGAAAAAACTGATTCTGAAAATTTTAGCTTGTATTAGAATTCGGTATTGTCGATTAACAATCTCATCTTCTAACTACTGGACTATCTCGGCTCTTTCTGGTTCTCAGTAAATTGCGCATTTGATGGTTGTTGTTAATTGGCTCAATAAAGATGCGCTCAAATTCATATATCATCATATTAATCTATTTTTGTAATCGAGATCTCTCATCTCCGAATGATTATGAAATATGTCAACGTTCATTGTTTTAATTTATCCGTTGCGTTTGATCTATGTTTGATTCACATGCGGATTCAAAAGTGCTCGTGCTCGTAAAAGCCTATTTGAATAAAGTACCTATATTCTGATTTTAGGACTTTATTTATACGTACTGTATAGGAAGAATTGGTTGTTTGAACGCTCTGAACTTACTCCGACTGGAAGAGTTTGTTTATTTGGAATTGGAACTTGTTTTAGGTTAGTTAGTATATAACTTTTTACAATTGCTCATTAAGCTGGTTACATGTGTTTCCTGATAGTATAATAATTAACAATTATTAAAGTTTTTTACCTAAACTTTAATAAACTTTATAACATTTGACTTTGGGCCAACCCAAGGACAGAGCTGTATCGTAAACGCTGGTAAAACTACGCAGTTGAGATAGTTCTTAGAAAACGAATGGTCATGTCTGATACTACAGGTGAGGCATTCCAAAAAATCTCTTAAAAAACATTTTGGGTAGAGAGGATGTCGCCAGAACATTGCTTGCACTTTGGATGCTTGTTGAGCTTAGGCAGGAGTATATACTAAGTATAACAATTTTACTATAAGTTGAGAGAGTTCATGCAATCGCACAATGAGGCATGGGATCATAAGCAGATTCCAAGCTTCGGCTTACTACTGACAAAATTCCAACTGAAAATTCTAAAAACTTTTAATTGGTCCAATCCCGTAGTTTAAACCAAGGTTTATGGGATCTGCCTACAAGCTTGCTAAACCTACAAGTCAGTATCAATAAATAATTAATAAAACACGATATTTAAATGTAATTGATGAGTCAAACAGCAATTGCTTATTTAAAATCAATAATTGGCAGCAATTATTCACAAAAATGGTTACATGTATTTCCTTATAGTAAAAATAAAAATTAACAATTCTTAATAATATATTATTCTATCTAAATAAAGGAAGTAAGAATGATAAATAGTTGAATATTTTGTGGATATTTGTGTAAATCAATTCAAATTTTTAAATTGAATAAAAACCCGTTAGTTATTGAGAAAATCTTGAATAAATACTATTGAAAAACTAAAACATAATCAATTTATCTGTATTTTGGAATTAATTAAACAAAAAATACTTTTTTCGTCTGTCTTTATGCTGTGTGGTTTTGGTATCTTAGATTAGAAGCGTTCTTTTATATTGAGTCAACGTCTCTAGGATCATACTCTCAAGCTCTGCATCTGTAGGAAATATTATGCGTTCACCATATCCGGCGAGTGGAATAGGCCCTGTTCCGATCCTACTCCTCCATTTAATTTTTGATCTCACACAATGATACTGCGGCTAACTACATCGATTCTAGTAGTCCCCTAAGTCCGACTTCACCGACCTTCTTCAAAAGCAGAACAAGGAATAAGATGATGTTGTTTGAGTATCTCTTGCTCAGTCAAATTCACTTAGTCTGGGTGAATGAACTTTATTGAGTAGACTTCATTTAAAGATTAAGGAGTTTAAAAAATGTTTATAACAAAAAAACTGTTTAGTTCAAAAAGAGCGAAATCAATCAATCACCCCATCCTTAAGCCATTCACATCCGAACTGATTATGTGAGTTTTTTTGGGACACCTATTCAATGGTATATAGCGGCTGGAAACCAATCTACCAGCAGAAGAATTTCCAAGGTTTGGCATCAGGCAAACGTTCAGCCCTGAAAGATTGCGAAATATTTTTCTTCGTGATTGCCCCAAGTAAAAGGAAAACGAAATTATATTGACTAACCCCCCCCCCCCGAAAAGTGTTCTTGTGGTTTAGTGTTCTTTCCATTGAATGGTTTTATTTTATTTATAGATTTTCGAAACACCAAAATCTGGTCAAAAGTTAGTTATACAATATTTTCCTTTACGCGGAACTAATGATTACTTCAATTAGACAATTGTTGATGTAAAAAAATATAATTGGTATCGATAACCTTAAGTTAAATCCTCTAAAAACTCGTATTTTCTGATTGGCATTTGAATTTTGACCGCGTGGAATAGTTGTTAAAATTCTAGCATCATTTCTCCGTGCAGAAGATAATTCATATATATTTATATATACAATGAAATGTACTTACATATCACTGGAGTTGACCTTCTCACACACGACCGGAAGCTGACTGAGAGTCAGGTGGGTCGCGTTCAACATACAAGATTTGTCTCCATAATGTAGATCCTCTGCCGTTACTTTTGATGTCGTTCCTGAAATTCAAGTAATTTAATAAGAAATAACGCCTATACCATCAACGATCAACGTTTTCCATCAGTGTTTAAATATGCAAAAAATCGTTTAAATAAAGCTATATAAATATTTACATAACATTACATTAACAGTTTGTAAATTTCCTACTGCTGGGCTAAGGCCTCCTCTGTCTTTGAAGAGAAGGTTTGAGCATATTCCACTATAATGCCCCAATGCGTTTTGATGGATACACATGTTGCAGAATTTCGTTGAAATTGGATACATGCAGGTTTCTCACGATGTTTTCCTTCACCGCCGAGTACCAGATGAATTATAAGCACATAAAAATTCAGTGGTGCTTGCCTGGGTTTGAACCCGTTAATCATCGGTTAAGATGCACGCATTCTAAACACTGGGCCTCATATGAGAGCCGAGATGGCCCAGTGATCTGATGATGAGTGATCCAATATGATCAAATCAGATATATTGTTAATGCACGCCGATAATTTAATGTGGAGAGACGTGCCTTCGTGAGTGAACAGCAACATACAAAGTACATAATAAGTATATTATGTCACCATTAATTACATCGCAAATGCTCGTTATTAAAACAATAAACTACAAAATGCTACTAAACATTTCCTTACTTTTATGATTATAAGATTTATCTTTATAAAATGGCTCATGACTTTGAGGCAAATTCCACGGCATTTCCAGCCGATCAAACAAATTGTTACGCCCCTTGAGCTGATTCACGAGCTACTCTAGATACTCTAACTCTGACTAACCCTTTAGAACGGAACTAAATCTTGTAAAATATTTTCGCAAGCCCGTAGAGTTTTTAATGAACGGGTGATCAAAGTTAAAATATACTTTATTCGAGTAGGCTCGCACAAGCACGTTGGAATCTTCATTTTACAAGGTTGATTTTATTATACAGCTAGTACCTATTTGGAATGTTGAAGAATAACCGGCAAGAAACTTAATAGTTACTCTTTCTAATCAATAATATAAATTAACCGATCTCTATTTAAATAATACTCAATAGTATTTCCTTTTTATTTTATAACAATTGATTATATAAGTAAATAATGAGTATTTATTTTAGTGGTAAATGTTAATAATTCTTATAGACTTGTATTGAGTAAATAAAGCTGTTACAACATATGTATACTAGTTGTCCGTACGGACTTCGTCCGGGTGAAATAAAAAAATATAAAATAATTATTAATAATAATTATTTTATCGATGACAGCTACTGAATATAATGGAAAAAAAAATCGGTCCAACAATTTAAGTGGAATTCAGTAACAAGCACACAGATGATTTATATATATATAAAGATGTAATACAAGTCTTTATGTGTATGTATATAATACCGGCCAGTGAAACGCACATATCAGGTATATCTATAAATATAATATTTTTTGTGCGTAAATTACGTGAAATCTGCTAAATGTATCGTACCTACTCTAAAGGAAAAAAAACCCTTGTAAGATGATTTCGTTGTCCGTCTGTCTGTTCGTCAAGATCCTAATTAGTAAAAACCGTAATTTGTTGATCAATCTGTTTGTCTATCTGTCTGGCGCTACGGAACCCTCAATGAAGAGTCGGACTCGCACTTGCCCGCCTTTTTTATTGAATGCCCAGTGAAGCGGGCCGGTAACAGCTAGTATTATTAATAAATATTATTTATTTGTAATTAGCTGTGCCCGCGACTTCGTGCGCGTTTGAATTTAATAAAAAAGCGTGACTTGATTATATAATTCTAAAATAAAAGTAGCCTAAGTGACTCCTTATTACAGCAGCTATCTGCCTGTAAAAGTCCCGTCAAAATCAGTCCAGCCGTTCCAGAGATTAGCCGGTACAAACAGACAGACAGACAAAAATTGTAAAAAATGTTATTTAGGTAAGTATATGTACCGTGTATACATACATATGCATTTAGTAAAACGCGGTTATTTTAATGTTACAAACAGACACTCCAATTTTATTATATGTATAGATCAAAAGCGTAACAGAAATGTAACGTACAATAATGATATCATAAAAATAATATTGTTTTACAGAAGAAAATAATAAAAATACAATTATATTTGATTTAAATCATATTAATTGAATACAAAACTATGTTTTATATTACAAATAGAGGATTTGAGCAGTTATATAAATAAACGAGACGTATTCCCGATTGATGAAACCACCAAACCAAAATAAATAAAACTTTTACCAAAAGATGCAACGCGTTCTCTGAGAAGGAGAAGTGAATTATAAAATGAGAAAAACAATCTGCCAACTAAAATGCCATTTAAAGTACAAATATTAGTTATTACATATGAATAGCTATTCTTTATAAAATTAATATTATAAACGGGACAGTGGATTTGTTTGTTTGTTACGCTTTAACGCCTTAACTATTCAATCGAACATGATTAAGCTTTGCATACGTATATACGTTGTCAAGGGTTCAGATCAACTTCTCGCCCACGTCACACGCGCACTGTATACTAATATTATAAATACGAAAATAACTCTGTCCTTCTGTTGCTTTCATGGCCAAACCACTGAATCGAATTTGATAAAGTTCGGATTCAAGCAAGTTTAGATTAGGGAACTGCTTTACGTCTAATACCTGACGACAAACCCCTCAAATGCGAGCGAAGCCGCGGGCGGAAACTATTATTACATAAATATAAACAATATAAGAAAATTGGCAAAATATAAATTATGACGAAATACAATGTTTCTTGAAGTCATTTATCAGAATAATACTAAATTTTAACCATCGATATTACTTTGTATCGTTTTTAGTGTGCAATAGATTTGATCAATAAAAAAAAATACAGACGAATTGATAACCTCCTTCTTTTTGTCGGTTAATAAGAAGTGTTTATACTAATTGCAATGTATGTATTAAACTTTTTTTTAAATTATTTATTTTAAATATTGGGCAATGGACCAAATAATTTGGCACTGTAAGAAATGTTAACAATTTCATACCATACTCCACTAACCTTTGAATCTAAGAAGTTATGTCACTTATTCCTGTAAAATAATACTATCTCACACTCATTAAACATGAATGAGATAAATTTCGTAACATCGATACAGCGATAAAAACAAAGAGATATACTCGTAGGTATATTTAAGAAACAATGAATTTTGTTTCCGTAATATTCATAATAAAAAATATTCGGCTTAAGTAAGATTGAAATGGTTTAACAGGTTCTAAAAACTCGCGTCTAGATTATATAAATGTCACCGTTGTCATGTATGTTTTTATAATTTACAATTATAATGTTTAGAAATAATCTTGCTTACATTGATGAATTATTTGCACTATGAACTAAAAATTCATATGTATTGTGGTGGCAAAACGCAAGCTCTGGACGAAGAATGGACCAGCCCTCCCGAATCCGGTCACTAATGGACTCTATTTGACCGGTTTTATTAAACACTGAGATTCAAGTATCTAAACAAATTCAGAAGAGGTTTACTTGATAACGCTTATTTAATAAAGAGTCAAATCAAAGTCAAAGCCAACATTTTTTTCAATATATAAGTGTCACACTACAAATGTCATATTTTACAATTATTGTTTTCATACAATAACAAAAAATATATTTTCGTTATTTGAAAAGCCTGGAGCCGCACAGCTCATTGCCAAGATGTAATTGACTAAGAGTCCCTATAGACTTCTTTATATATCAATTGAAATTAGATTAATAACTACTGCACTAAACACTAGCAATTAATTAGGGTAACAAAAACGAGATATCGTTTAATTAATAATAAAATATATTACGAATAAAAATATAACTCAAAAACTTCCCTGCATGTATGCTGAAAACAAATATTTAAATACATACTTTAAGTCTCATTAAAAATCTATTTCCTCTTAGAGCATAAAATTATTTTCAAAGATTTTATTTAATAATAATATAATATTATAATGAGTTAATGATTGTTATCTTTATAGTTTATCAAAGTTCAAGTAACAAGACATTTAAAATCAGGAAAAAATGTAACAAAATGCAATTATTATTATGAAATATATTTATAAATAAGTACTTTGCTGTTAGCAAGACCTAAGTCATTAAAAGCATAATCAAATCGAATGCATTTTATTGAAGTAAACTTTGCACTAAAACATTTTTTCATCGTCAATAA
The DNA here is from genome assembly GCF_037043105.1 of Vanessa tameamea. Taxonomy (NCBI): domain Eukaryota; kingdom Metazoa; phylum Arthropoda; class Insecta; order Lepidoptera; family Nymphalidae; genus Vanessa; species Vanessa tameamea. The sequence continues at coordinate 9,474,302 of NC_087329.1, read as the reverse complement.
AACTCTACCATCGTTTCGGAAAGCAGCCTCCAGCGAGAAGAAATGGCAAGATACTCGCGTAGTTGTTCTTTTAAATAACCATATTTACAATGATGTCAGTATTCACAATTATTGTTTAATCTATCCTTTGTTGGAACTCAAGCCTCAATCCATCCATCTTTGTCCAAAAACATACATTACATACATAGGATTAATATGTTTTATTTCGATCGCTTATATTGATAGATCGACATTACACGAATACATTAAATACGCCTTCACTTCTGTAACAACAATTGTGTTTTGTTTTAAATGAAATATTCGTAATTAACTGTGCTATCTTTGGTTCACAGATTTTTAATTGCAATAGTGTATTTTTTAATCATTCTTTTATCTCTACAGAATTTTTTTTCTGTTCGTTAATTACGAATTTAAGAATTATATTTAAAGAACTATTTTCTATTTAATTCATACATTATTTATTTTGTTATTTACATAAATATTAAATTTCGTAGAATATAATTGTTTTTTTTTTTCTCATTTACTCTGTGCCTTTGTGATACAGCTGTGGAGTGTACAGCCGATGTATGGTATAAATAAATAAAATTATTAACAGTCAAAATCCTGCTAATCCATTTTAGGGATCTGTCATATTTGATAAATTTAACGTATGTTTGAAGTTGAATAATAACGTCGAGTCTAGCGAGCTTATAATACCGCAACATACAACCTATCCGCTTTGACAATTGTGATTTAAATACTGACCACAGGATAACCAGGTCCTGGACTTTAGTAAATCATACTATTGTAGAATCACAGGTTTTCACCATCGACAAAAGTTCATAGTTCTCTTTTTCCCGGAACGGACTAAAGTTATGTTATCCTCGATAGTTTCGGTTTTTGTTCTTTTTCATACCTTTTAACCTTTTTCTCGTTAATTAATCTTGGTGTATTATCTCAGGCACGCGTATAACATACACATAGTTACCCGTCCCGCGTGGAATAGAATTTAATTTCATTCCTGATCGCAGCATCAGTTATCGGGTCTCATCTAAACTATTAAGGACTCACTCAAATTCACACAAAACTTAAACAAAATCGATCGAACCGTTTAGAAAGAGTTCACCTACAATTCTATTCTACTCTAATACTAATTCGTACAAAGCTACCCTCCCCATTACTCCCTTAAAGTTGTAATTTCCTGAAATCCTTTCTTAGAGATTGCTTACGTTATTTAATAAGCCTATGTAAATTCTAGACTCAGTAGCGTTGCTGTGCGTTGTTAGTCAGTCACGGCAAATGATTTTTAAAAAAAAGATAATATTATACTCGCTATAAGATTAATTAAAGAAAAAATAAGTTAAATCTAAACAACCCAATTTCGTTTTTAAGTCAATGTCACACACGAATGACGTAATTACCAAATCAGCCGTGATGCAACTCCCCTTTCCGTCAGTCATGGAATGTTACACACATTTATGTGACAGTGACGTTAAATCATGTCGGTCACGATCGGGTTAGTCGTATTTACGATTAGGTATTTGACCCTCGCCGTAAAAACTATGTCGAGGTCAGCTGAACTTGATACTTTTGGGATTCAAATCATGATAATCTTCCGTAATTCATTTTGTAAAGGGACTACGAATTATTTAATTAAAGTTATCGTCCAGTACAACAAGAGTAAATTATATTGTAAGGCAAAACCTTACTGTCCTTTACGTTTTCGAAATTATTTCACCAGACTACTTGGTATTTTCACATGTGGTAGATATCTCCATAAAGATTGAACTCAATCCTTGGTAAAGATTCACGCCATTTTGATATTTAATATTTAGGGATATAAATTAATTACGTTCGTTGATATGATACGATAAAATGGGAGTTCTTTTGACTTCTCAAGTGATTTTAATTGAGTATTTTGTGCCTATGTTCCTTTTTAAACGTGTCAACACAGATCTTAGATCGTGTAGTTGACGATGTTCTGGAAATTAACGAATCCTTTATTTTTCCTAAAGAGCCAGTCTCTATGGGCGCTAGGTACCTACTTGTAACAAAGAATAGATACACTAATCTATGACGTAATGTTACATCTGCGCAAACAATAAACATACACAAGAATATCTTACCAATGAGGTAGTGTCCCAGTTCGCCAAGAATGTAGCCGACCGACACCAAGCCCAGCACGTACCACTTGTAGAAATTCTGAAGTTTGCTCCAAATGCCTCCGTGGAACATTTTGATTTATTCTGGAACAAAAAATTTCAATGTTAAATTATTTTGTTTTTACAAATTATATTTTTAAAAATGTTCAATGGTAATTAACGTTAGTTTTTTGTTTGTTCTTTTTCATAATTGACGATAATTTAGTTAAAGAGATAAATTTTACATATCATTACTTTGAAAAAATGAAAAACGCAATGCACTTTTATTTACTACAAATATGTAAAATAGTAGGTGTTGCCCGCGGTTTCGTTCGCGTTTTATTGATTGATCGTCTTTCTTAGCAGTGCAAGCTTGCTTTATATGAGATTGTGGTTTGGCAGTGAAAGAGCAGCAGATAGACAGAAAGATAGAGCTATTTTCGCATTTATAATATTAGTATAGAAGTCATTATATAAGTGTCGTTTAAGTACTGTATGCTAATATCATTTGACAATGGTTTGAAGCCCTACTGACTTATTTCGCAAGCGGCGGGGTTTCCCAAAAATATGAGCAGGAGCAATTGGGTAGGAGATATATTGCAGAAGTGAGCACTCTGTATTCCCTCACTCGACCGAGTTTCCTAGTCTTTTATTATTGTGTTATTTATTTTACGAAGCGCGCGTATGTAGACTAGAGTCTCTCTTGATAAATCGGTCAGAGAAAGTCCTCACTATCATGCAAGCTTAATATTAAATTAAAGTCAAATTGAGTCTATTATTTGAATCTGCTGTAATATGTTTAACGAGTACTTAAAATATGCGACACTAAACAAAATTAATAGAAGTTTTTTTTACAATCAGTCATTTTCCATGATGGTTAAGTCGGAAGTATTTATTACATTGATGTATTATGAATTAAATTCGTATTTTTTTTTGGTAATAATAAAACAAACTCGTTTTGTCTTTGGACATTATTAATTTAGGCGACTGACCTTCAGCAATTAATTTCAATGCCATCGTAGTTTTATATACAACTAATGTTACGCAGATTGGTCTAAATTGGATCATAAGTATTATTAAAAATTCGAGGAAAACAGTTATCAATTTGCATGTTTTGAATTTATTTTCTCTTATTTAATTTTTTTTTAATCGAACATGACAAAGGAAAATCGACGTTGAACCGTTTTGTCTTTGAGTAAATGTAATTAGTAACAGATTCTATAGACCAATGTAGCGATCACTTGTGTGAATCACCTTTATTATAAATAATAGGCCCTACATTTATGAAAATACGTTTTTCTGAACAAAATAATTATCAATTTACATAACAATAAACGTTGTTATGTAAATTGATATATTATATTTACTTTTATACTAAATATTCAACGTGGAAAGCAATGAAGAATTGCTTCTGTGATTAGGAATAATAGATGAGATTTTTTCATTTTATATTATATATGATTATTTCGTATCCCGAAATAGACAGTATCTTACATTTGGACCCAGATCAAACCCTGTCACAATTCCATTTCGTTCAATCTATTTAGTTTCGTGTGTCACGTGCACGGACAGATGATGTAAATAAAAAAATATTTTTATATGTAGTAGTTTTCGATCACGATTCCGCCCGGGTGTGGGCGCCCAGTTTTTTGGTTTTGTCTACTTGTGTACCTTGATTTTACATAATCTATGGATGTATATACCTAATTTTATTTATGTAAGAATGACAAATGTATAAATCGCTAGCAAAGCTAATAAATAAATAAAAAAATCAAAAATAAAAATTAATGTTTTATTCGAGTACGTTTTTACAAGCACTTTTGAAACGTAATTTAACAAATGCATTTAATTTAATGAGACCACCGAGCGTTTCCCAAAGTAGAGTCTACAGAGAAGAACCGGCAATAGCTAGTTACAATTTTACAGTAGTTACACTTATAAAAAAAAAATTAAGTATCACAACTAGACGTATATTTTGTCCAAATCGTGACTACGTAGAAGTATCAAGATGGCGACCATTTGAATCGCAAATCAAACGAAATCGATTGAACGAACGCACCATTAAAGGTTCGTTCGAAAACGGACGGAATTATTAAGCCTTCTTGTCACCAGTGAAGGCATTAAGACGGGGTTTTATATCTTTTAGTAATATTTTCCTACTAATATTACAATGACAACACCAAACACGAGAAATATTCAATTACAAACGACACAGAGACATTACATTAAATTAAGTCGTTGTAAACACTTTAACAATTATATAGACGTATTAAATGTCAGAAGTTTTTCTATAAATTAACATGTTACTAAGTTAAGCATAACGGCTATTTTTGACAAGTTAAGCGTTGCACTGACCCAAATAGAAGTAACAATTTAATCGTCCGTGTGTCCATTGTTCTGTCGTCTGCACGCCACTTATAGCTGACTTGTGTTTTTTTTTAATTTTTAAATCACAATCATACCAGTGTTTTTTTTTTTTTTAATAACATTATCATAGGCATTTACATGTCCTGTCGTATATGTAATTGTGGAATTAGACATTAGTGCATATACATGTTGCCGCATTATTATTTTTTTTTTTTATGAATTAATTAGGCACAGGCAAATGGCCCACCTGATGTTAAGTGGTCACCACCGGCCATATAAATTATCGCTGTAAGAAACAATACGTATATTCCTACGGTGTGCAGTGGTAAATATACTGTGGGTAGCGGTGACCGTGTACCATTAGGTGGTCTGTTTGCCGGCCCGCTTGACGATATATTTATATTTCTTCTTGGACTATAATTCCGGTTGAACGATGACGTTAATAGAATAGACAAAATTATATCTGCTGAGTTTCTTTCGCAAGTTTTATCATGTCTTAGTATTGACTGCTCCGAACCGGTGGTAGTTTTTACTTTGACTATGTATGAGTTAGTGTGATGCTTCTATATTTAAAAAAGTAATTTGAATAAGACTTTCTATGTAAGGAAGAGAAATGAATATAGGAGCAAAATATTGTCACCTATATTTTTTAAGTACATCGTTGAAATAAGTGCAATATTTTCATATTGTTTTTATTTTGTTTAAGAATTGTATATATTAATTCAAATAAGCAGTAAATCAATTGACGACATACGATAAATGTTAGATACAGACATTCTTGAATTGAATGAACTGGTACGAGGAAATTTAAGTTTAAAGAATAACTAATTTCTCCGTCATAGTTTTATCCAAATATATTTCCGTGATCTTCGTAAATCTCGAATACAGTTCCGTCAGATGTTTTGTAATAAACTATTGTGTCAGTATGATAAATATAACGTATCCGTAATATAATAAACAATACGTACATTAAAGAGTTGAGTCTATTCATAAGTCATGCGAAATGTCGATACTCAAGATTTGCATTTATTGCGCAACACTACAGTTGGAACCTTGTTTGCAATAGTTATTTTAATTTAATAACGTTATAAGTTAACAATGAGCCCCTTTTATTAGTTTAGTGATGGAGATGCTGAATTCAAGGCCTGGAAAGAATCAATAAAAAGTTCATACTATTTTTAGTTAAGGAATTTCGAAGTTGGTTTTGGTCACACTCCGTGCTTAGGTGAGCACGTAAATCCGTTCGTCTGTAGATGTATTATGTAAGAAGAAACTCAGAAGCATATCGTAGAACACGATCGTGAAATATCAGAATACTGTGAGCGACATTTGATTTATGGCGTATCACCGTAAGTTGGTTGTCAACATTTTACGTGTGAGATGCGAAGTTAATTCTTACAGAGTTGAGTTAGCGCATACTTTGCACGGGGTACATGTCAGTCACCTCCTCGTGTACCCTGGGCAAGGGGGCCGGCTTGAGCTTGCTTGTCGGCTAAGACTGGCGCACATATATATATATCTTCATAGCGACATCGGCAACAGTGGTTTTTTTTTCGTGAAGAAATGTATCAAGTTTATGAAAATCCTTTTTTTTGGCCGCGCATTGACTACGATACGTATACTTTTTTATCATTTTAGTTCGATTTCGTTTAACTCCGTGTTATTCGTACCGGAAGGTTTTTATTCTCAAATAGTTCTTTCAGATCATCGGCTTAGTCCCTTCTTTCCAATCGATGAAGCGTAATCAAATCCATTATACATTCCAAATTTATCGAAAGTTAGACAAGTAGATATATTTTATACACATCCTTAAGTTTCTTCAACCGTTTTTGTAGTTAGGAATAGGTATTAATGTAGGTATTGATTGTATGTATGACTATTAAAGTATATTTATGTTTATATTTCTCCTACAATCAAGATTTTAATGGCAGCATGAGTAAATTAATGTCTTATATATGAAGATTGATATGACATCTCGTGACATAAATTGAAACGAATTTTAGGTCGAAGTTATTAATATGTTATCATCATATAATATATGTTTTAAAAATCAGATTGTTACTATATCATAGAACATACTAAATGTAGGTTATTTCCAATATAAAGGTTTTTTTTGACTTTTTGTTTTATAATGTAATTTGAAAAACGAGCAAACGAGACGACTTTATTGTGGTCTTATAATACAAATGCCAAAAAAACGTATCTACTGATCTTTATATTATAATTTGATGTGAATCATCTTCTATCTTTCTTGTAAATGTCAACTTCATTAGCTAATATATAGTTTTATAACAATCTTAAGCGAATAGTTGAAATTCGAATACTATTTTTCGCATGTTTTTGTTTAGATGTCATTATCAATTGTTACAGACAAAAAATATAAATAGTTTTACGCCTGTCACATTTGACAGTTTGTTGACATAAAAAATGGCCGATAGTTGTGACCTTGACTCGTTCTAAAATGGTAATAAATCGGTGAACGTATCTCAATTTAAATCCTCCGTCGTGGATCATCGCTTCAAAAGGTCGGGAATCGTAATGATTTCTCGATAATCATTAAAAATATACTTCCTTATTACTTATTTTTTTTTTTATTATAATTGATTGCTATAATTAACATTAGTCTTAACCGGTTTGTGTTTATATAATAATAATGTATGATGTAATTGACAGATTTATATGAGTTTAAAAGTAATTAACTTTAAATATAAACAGAGCTGTCATAAAAATATCGATGACAGACAGTATAAGAATTTCTTGCAATGCCTTATCTTTTTTTTTACTTTTTTTCTTTATTTACTAGGTTTGATAGCTTTCTCCAAGCGCAATACGTATTAATCCAAATAAATAACTTTAACATTGGATTGACGCGATATCATTGGTCAAAATTTTCAAATATATATTCTGTAATGGCGTAAGGATGTCGGCGAAGTTGTTATCGGAACTTTGGGAGTAAAAATAAAGTACACTTAAGTAGTTAGCTGGAATAGTGTTGTATTATAAATGAAGTTATATTCATTAGGAACTGTTTATAGAGCATAATCTTTTAATAACAAAATCGTATGAAATACATATTTATTTATTATTACTCTTTCGAATGGAATACGTTATAGGTTATTCGATATTGAAATGTCACACGACACGTTTTCTTTTATTGCATATCGTATATATTTTGAGATTAAATATTAAGAAAAAATAAGCAGGCGAAAACATAGTGAAGCTAGTTCGTATTTAACCCACGATCTCAGTGTATGATCTACATATGTGTATCCTTTATCAGTATTTGATTGATTGATAACATCAAAATAAATAAAAATTCTGAATAAAAATATAAACAAGATATTACAACGTGTTAATATACCTAATATGTTAATTTTATTTTATTGCACATCTCGATCGCCAAGAGTCGTAATTGTGCTCTATTATGGCCATAAAATAAACCCTATATTTTACTTGTTATTTTATTTAATAATACTGAACTTGAGTTCGTTTAAAACAAAGAAAAATAAATTCATACGGGACTAAATACTTAATGCTTTTTTAAGTTAGTAGTAATTACTGCCATTCTAAATATTAAATCTTTTATTTAGCACAATAATATCAGGATCGATAAGTCTTAATTAAATGGTTGAATTATTTTTTGTGTCTATTCAGCCAATTTCTTAGATCTGTCAAAAGTTAAAACAAAATCTATTGTAACTACAGTTATATCAACCGTGACACACGTACCATAAGCAATACAGAAGAATTGGATCATCTTATTGTTTTTTTTAAGCACAGATTATGATAGCCTCCGTTTTGTAAAGATTTTTTTTATATAAAAAATATAAAGCCTTCGTAGGCATGAATAAATTTAAATTAAAGTCATATAACAATAACTTAATGCACTGTTGGCTTAATCGGGTTATTCTTTTTTTGTTTTTCCAATAAAAACGTTGTACTTCGCTGGTCAAGAGTTAAAGGTTACTGGCAACCTTGACATTGCTTCAGAATATCAATGTCATTGGTAAGTCATTGTTAATGTAGATCGTGACTATTGTTTCATCGACATGCAATAATCGTATATAAATTCGTAATACATTGAAATCTGCAGGAATTTAATTAAGATACATTTAATATTATTTTTGCTACTAGTAAATATTTATTATATTTTAATTGTACTGCTTAACAAAGGTTGGAAGCCCAATAGCATTGTCTATAGTCTATTTGATAATATTTTGTATATATGCTGCAAATTGTGATTACTAAGAGACAGGTGAAACCTGATTCATGGCTTTGGCATGGATAAATTTGGGGGTCCCACAGGGACCAATACTTGGTCCATTTATGTTCGTCATTTACGTAAATGACTTCTCAGCGCATATTGTAACAAACACGAAACATTAGATATCAAAGATTTCCTGATGTTAAATAACGTTTTTTTTAAATAGGTTATTTTGCTAAACAGTATTACTTTAGATATTTGTTTCTCAATCATCAGGAGATGATTAAAATGGTAGACCAGTGTATTGAATGCTTAACATTTTTTATTTTGATTATTATTAATTGCATTATTTTTCATTAATCATTTAGCCAAGACATAATTAAAAACAGGCACATCCATGCGATAATATATCATGATTATTATAATTCAATTAATTGTAATATTTATTATTATGTAACATCATAAATTGACGGTATATTAATGGTTTAAATAAGAGTTTATATTCTTCGCAGTATCGTTTGTCTATGGACCTTAATAATCAGGTGGAAAATAAGTTCTTTTAAATCAAAAAAGTATCGTTCATTCATTCGACATTCGTTCATAGTTAATATATTATTGATGCCTTCTACGATTGTATGATGTTTTATACAATCGTAGAAGGCTTTATTCTTGTGAAATTATAATATATTATGTGTATGTTTAAATAAATATATATATAGTATATTCATTTAAAACTACGTATTTAATGTTATATAGTTAAAGATATGCATAGTTCTATAAATATTCTAGTCGGGCTGTGTATCCGGCCGGCAGTAGTTAATTGTTGTGATATGAATTTTTATATATTTTAACTTGCTATGTACTATATATGTATTCCATATTACTTAGCATACTAGCTGATCAATTATTACATACATAAACATGTATTTATCTAGAACATTTGAAATGCATGGAATGATGTAAGGAATTGTTAATATTTTTTACAGCGCTAATGTCTATGAAATAAAGCTAAAAGCTATTAAATTTAACTAAACTAAGAATAAAAATTACAGTCTGTAATCCCACTGCTGGGTTAAGGCGTTTCCTTTTTGATTAGAAAGTTTTCAGCATGCTGCCCCAACGCGGCTTTGTGGATATACGATTTGTAGCCGAGCATGAAAAGAATAATAAACTCAAATTAAACACATGATAATCCAGTGGTGTTTGCTTGGACTTGACCTGCAATCATTGGTTAAGATTAAAGTCTTCTAACCGCTCTGTTATCTTGGCTCTGAATAGCTAGGTACTATTTTTGCAAATATACGTATAAATACTTCATTCAGAATCATTATACTTTTGAATTATTTCGTTTGTAAGTTTGGTTTTTTCATTGAATGCATTTATTTATCTGGTATAAACCGTAATTACAAATTTCTATATTGATAATATTGTTTCGAGTAAAACCACTTACTGTGATTAAAAATACTATATTAAAATATGTCTAATTAGCCTTAAGAATTATTGAGGTGTTTTACAACGGGGTCAAAAGTTCGAGGATATTTAGTATATATGTACAATAGCGCAGAAAATAATAATTAATAATACTGGCATATAATTGGCTACTTGAATGTGCCGCACTTGTACTTAACCTAGCGCACTACCTAAGTGAATCTACATGCAAGACTTCAAGACGAGTTCTAGTGAATATTAGATGTAAAGGTAAGACAATTATTTAATTGTTTTTTAATGGTGACATAGTTGCTTTAAATCATTTGTAAAAAGTAATATATTTTTTAAATACTAATTTATTGCCTTTTAAGTGGCATCATTAGAATTTCGATAAAAATCGAAAAAACATCAGGGATAACGACAACAATATTATATGATATTGATATCATTTGATTCATATCGATTTAAAATTATTCGATGGGCAGATTTGAGTTCATAAAATAATTTTAAAATTACATATAGTAGTTACATCGTATTTTATTATATTTGCTGCTGAATGAAGAATACGATCTAAATAAGAATGGGAACGTCAATGACCTTGACCCGACAAGAATCAATTGGCAAAGTACGGTTTGCAAAAAAATAAATTAAATGTAGTAGTTTCTAAAACAATTTGTTTTACCTGAATCAGTTTTAAATTTAAAACAGAAATCGATAAAATTTTGTAGTATAAAATATAGATTTGTATTATAATTTTAATTTGACAACATAATCTATAGAGCGACGTTTTAATGTTAAACTTTAATAAGCATATTAATAATATGCATCTTTTGAAATGTTTTATTATAAAATATTTTGACAAGGACAATTAAAGAGGTATTTGGGGTTACATTATATAATACTTAAATATTACTGTTAAGAATGCGAGGTTACTGGTGTTTTGAAAATTGTAAATTATATTTACCTATATTAATAAACATTTTACATATATATACATGTTATTTTAGTGAGTCGTGATTGGCCAATGGATAGCGAAAACATATCTACATATATATATTCAGCTACTAAGTTGCATGGGCATATATTATATTTTATTATTCAAGTGCTCTTAAATTAAAAAAAAAACAGATTATCAGGAACAAACATAGACAGACAGACATTTTTTTTAATTGTGTTAATATTATATTATATATATATATATATATATGTGTATATTTTGTAAGACGACTGAATTAAAAATGTTTGGAGCAATTCTGGATACAACTTTACCCAATTTATGCAAGATTTATTTTGATTATATCAAGAAAACATATTTCCAGTTTAACATATTTTCGGCAAAAGCGGGCAATATATATATATATATATAGGTATCTGCTCGAGGTATTACAATTCAGAATTACACAAGTAAAGATGTAATAGTTATTTTTGAAATGGAAACCTGATACGAACTCAACGAAAACTCTACGAATTGTAAAGTACCAATATCCAACACTATTCCGATGCAAATTCGGCTGTTCTTAACAAAATTAAACTTTAGCTAATACCTAACTTCTGACGGTTTATTACAGTTATGATACATTCTCGATCCAACTTCGATCGAATTGCAACTGGATCAACTGGCAACGATTACGTTTCAATTAGATTTCGGTTAACGTGCTTTTGGTGGTTATCTGTAAGATCTATTATCATGACTCCGGGTTGCTACAGATCATCTATTGAATGAAATCTTCAACTGGCCCTACTTTATTGGCGATTTTAAACCAGAAATCTGTGGTTTTATAATTGAAATATTTTTTTTTTAAGATTAGTTGAATGTCATTTGATTGACATTATCTGACCTTGTGCGTAAATTAAACAAGAATTCAAACATTAAAATTAAATAAAAGGCACGTGTCGATTTTATATAACAAATAATTACTTCCTATACATTTAGACGATTGTCGATAAATTAATAACAACTCATTAATGTCACACTTCTGGGCAAAGACACACAAGGCTTCAACATATATATTTTTTTAATCTTTATGCTCCTTTTGCTAATTGCAAAAAGGAACCTCAAGAAACCTCCTCCGACATGGTGGTCGGAGACCTTGTTTTCTAGTTCTGTTTTTATTCTCGTTTTATTTATTAGGCTTCAACATTAAGGGTCGATGGATTTTTATCGATGTATAACATCTTTCCCCTCACTTTCCTGCAATCTGTCATAATGATTTCGTGAATAGGGATAAAAGTGTATAACAGGAAGACGGCGAAGTGCGCCCTGTTTGTTTTGACGGTGCTAGAGTTGGCCATTAGAATACGAACCCAATTTCAGAAGGCATATAATGCTAACATTGCTTTTAACCAGGATGAGATGTCAGATTTTATACTTCATATGCTACTACGTCAAGATCTTTTTTTTATTCAGGCAATATTTGCAGGCTGGTCACCTGATGGTATATAGGTACTGCTGTCCAAAGACATTAAAGCTATCAGAAATATTTCCACCATTGACTCCAATGCACCACCAACCATAGGAACTAAGCCTGTATGTTGTGGATGTAGCTACACTGGCTCACGAACACTTTAAGCCGGAACACAATACAAAGAATTACTGTTTGGTGGTAGAAAATATTATCACTGATAATGAGACAGGTATCCCCAATTTTTCTCTTAACCGAATAGAACGAGATGAAAATTAAGCACACGAGAGATCTCATGATTAAATTAGCTTAAGATCTTCCAGGTCTATTTACTGTGCCACGTCGGCTCTTCGTGTAACATTAACTAGTATTTATAAATAGAAGTATCTCTTGACTGATTTGTTCGCATGGAAAAATTTGTACAATTGAGTGCTTTACGTCAGCAAGCATTGGACTGCTTTAGTTTTTATTCATATTCGTAACAATAACATGATCCGGGAAGACTCTTTGAATAGAAATAACTTGAATGAAGTCCCCGAGTTCAGAAATGAAACAACGCTTATAATATTTGATTTTAATGAATGTATTTTGTTACTACATAATAATAATGTTATATCATTATGATACAACAAATATACGCAGAAGAAATGTTTGCCCGAACAACACTTTCGCTTATAAGATTTGGTCAAGGAATATGTTACAAATATCATATCACTTTAACAATTGGTTAATAAAATCACAAGTCAGTTTGTTGGATTGTTCAGCTTAGAATATTGAACATGATCAATGAGCATACCAAACTCAAATGTTATGGAAAATTAATCATCAACAAAGTATAAAGTCGTACAGATTGCAGTTGATGCCAACAGACTATTCAACGTTGCCAAGTGAAATTAGTTACAAGCTTAGTTAAATTATTATTTGGCAAAATAAAAGATCGATGTTAAAAGATTTGTTCTTGAGAATCATTTATAATTCATGTTATACTCAAAAGCGAAGGACAATAACACGTTTCGTAAATAATTTTGAAATATTTAAATTCGACAATCTACAGTGAAGTAGCATGGTTTTTGCTGTGATATTTCCTTATCAGTTTAATCCACACAGTGTGACATTCATATGCTGTTTATATATAACTGTTAAGAACGGAAGTTTACAAAATATAAGTGAACTACGAAAAGTCAAGGTTGAGTGGCCAGTTACTATGTAACCAAATACTAATATTTTTATTGTAGTGTTCCAATTTAAAGATGAGAGGTCAGCGACATCAGAGCATAAGACTCTCCTCACGTAATGTATGGTGTAAGAAGTACCAGTGTATATATGCTTCTTGACTTCCAGGCAGGAGACATAACGTACATATATTTAACTAACATGACTGTATTTTTAGATGTTGAAAAAGAGTAACTACTGAGTTTTTTGCCGGTTCTTCTCGGTAGAATCTACATTCCAAACCGGCGGTAGCTTTACTTTAAATAGATTGTTAAATGACGATTCAAAAGTGCTTGTAGAAGCCTACTTGAATAAAGTATATTTTGATTTTGATTTTGATGTTGGCCACGCCCTGTCAGATAGAATATTCTGCCCTACTAAACCAAATAAAAAAAAAATAAGCAAACTAATTATAAAAACTTAATGATATCTCATTTAAGGAGAAAAAATATCGTTTCTATTTGATAGAATGCGTAAAATTAGTTTCTAATTAAATCGAAATAAGGGCGTTCTAATATTTTATGAGAAATATGGTTATAAACACGGAAATGGTTCATGTCACCTTGGATGTTATTAGTTTCGCCATAACAGCTTAGATCATTTGCATAAACTCAATTTTGAAGGCAATATCTAAGATCCGTTAAATCGCGGTCGTATTATTCACGTCAATTAAGTTTAATATAAACGAGCTTTTCCAGTGAATTTGCTAACCTTCGCTTAGGTGTACCACAATATTAGGTGGAAATATCAGTTTTAATGAAATTAAAATAATCAAAAAGTTTCTATATCGAAGTTTTTAATTTTAATTGAAATAAATTATTTAAACTAATATTAGGAACTTGAATTTAGTGTACTTACTCAGTCACATTTATAAAAATAATGTATGTATGTATTGACATACATCGTCATTGTTAAGGTCAAGCGGAGAGGAGATAGTGCGTAGCATTTTTACAGATTTTCCACGGACAGATTGCTTAATTTTTGTTTGAGTTAAAAGCTTTTTCTTATCGAAGATAATCACTGATTTTTATATTTATAATTATTTGTCTATAATATTTTTTCTATTCTGAACTAATAACTATTTTTATAAGGTGTGTATACATTGTAATGGATAGTTAAAAACAGTTACCCATTTGTGACCAAGACCTTCGTGTCACGACGTACAAATGTATTTTAAAGGAAATCAGCATTGAACTAACATACTTGAATGATTTCTGGATAAAAAAATATATTAAATTGTAAATAAGCATAAAAGATTTTTTGGAAGCGTTCGATAACGCATATCAAGTCTACGAATCGTTCATCCGATTGAAACTTTTTATAGTATTTGTTGGCGGGTGCCAAAGCATAAAGGTAGGTATCTAGTGTAGCATAATCAACATTGAATGGATAGTTTAGATAAGTATTAATTAGAATTTAAATAGGGCATTATTTGGTTTTATATGTACACACACAAACAATAAATCTTTATAAAATATAACCAATGTATCAGTATACGCTTTTTCCTTGAAATCTTACCATTTCGGACACGATCGCTTCTCAATGGAGATTAAACATCTGTGTGGGAGATATTGTACATGCAAACGCAGGTGTCAAGTACACCTGTGTCCTTCTTCGCTCTTACAAGTCAACCTATTCAAGTTCCGTTGAAGCTTACATAGTGATCAGTTGGAAGTTGGATTAGTAAAGTACTTGGAAACCCGGTCTCTTTGTGAAAGCCCGTCTGGGTAGGTACTACCAACTCATCATAATTATATTCTATTGCCAAGCAGCAATTATGGTTAAGTTTCGGCTTCAAGGGTGAGTGAGCCAGTGTAACTACAGGCATAATGAACATATGATCTTAGTTACGTGGTTGGTGGTGCATTGGCGGAGTAAGGAATGGTTACTATTTCTTATAGCGCCAATTTCTTCGCGCGGTAGTGAGTTAGTAATTAGCATCAACATACGCCCGCCTACCAATGATATATATAAAAAAATGCGTTGTTTGTATACGGTATATACATTGCTTTATTAAATTTTACTCCGGGAAACGTTGTTTGTTTACTAAATAGCTATTGAGATTCCATTACGTTGTAATCATCTTAAGTGCATCTTACTGATGTGTGGCACGCTTCTCTGAAAGATATACTGGAGAAATTACCTATGTTATGAAATTAGCAAACTAAACTTGATTTTGTTTGTCCGAACGTAATACTTCAACAAACAACAACAGCATAAACACAGATTTATATATTTCTAACTTAAAGAATGAACGAAATTTCATATTCACCCATTTAACCCCTTTAGGAGATGAATTTTCAAAACTCTCTTAGTGCTTACCTATATTCCATGAGGGATTCCCGTGCAAAATGTAATCCTATTAGACCAATCAGTTTAGAGTATCCGTAGTATGTCAGTTATTTTAAAATTTTATTAAGTAGATTATTTATCTTTGCTTTTTTTTATTTCAAGTAAAAGTAAAGGCAAAGGACTTTTGAAAGTGACCGTCATTTTTTTTTTTGTTTTTATTGCCGTCAACTCTGACCTTGGTACCACGATGTACTATTTACATTTCGTGATTACAAAACAATTACTTTATTTTACGGTAGAATAAACCTCGGGCTATGTATAGCGGGAAATGACTTCGGGGAAATTCGCTATGGCTCGTAATCATGTTAGGAGTTGCGAGGGTGATGTTAAGGTTCTATTAATACTTTTTTACAGTTTTAAGCAAAAATCCAAACGGTTCCCTATATAAATCCATAAGTCTATCGACTGAACAAATACTAACCATTCCTTACGACGGTAATACACCACCACCCTTGGAAGCCAAGTTTTTGTCCCTTGTGCCTTTATTTACACTGGTTCCGTACCCTTCAAATCGGTAAAATACTATGTATAGTTATTTTTTTGAATTTAGGGACCGGTTGGTACCTACCCAGATTGGCAAGCAGAGAACCCCATCGCCTGTAAATAAGTAAGATTCGGTCGTAAAAATACATCGATAGTTAGAAAACCAGGGCTACATTATCGTCTAAGCGTAATGAAGATCTCTTAATCGATTTTCACCATGGCGGCTATTCCCATGGGATATTAGCTAACTACGCAGGACGCATTATAGTACAGCAGTGAGCGAATACAAGCGCGTCCTCTATTCCATTGCTCTAATTATCAGATGGGGTGGCCAATCCGACACAATTGGAAAGGTTTCAGAAGCAGGACTTCTTTACGTGCTTTTTAAAGGGGCTGTATTGTAATAAGTTAGTGCCCTATCTGTAATGATACAATCTGTATCATTATATTAGTGAAAGTTAAGAATCGAGCAGTACAGTGTAAAAATATATGACTCGACTGTAGGCGAATGAACAATATCGAATCATAAACATTCCAGGCAGCCCTAAGGGACTGTAGGCACTGTCACGTTCTAGTCTAGACTTGATATTTCTATTGGGAATTCCTCGAGTAATAGTTTTTCTTTGGTCCTATCCGAGGTCTGAAACACTTGATACTGAATCTTTTATTCATCTCTTCTTATATTTTGGTGCTTGCCTGGATATGAATCAGCGATTTTCGGTTAACACATGGACTGTGTTCACTGGACCATTTCGATCCGTGAAAAAATATGAAAATAATATTTATAAATATCTAATTAGTAAAACCATGTAATTTTACAGGTAATGGACTATATTTGATATCTATAATATAACTATAATAATTATATTTATTACTTGTTAAATGATAATTTATATTAAAACAAGAGGCATCCTTATCTTGAATTGGCACTATTTGTGTGACGTAATATGTCTGTATAAAACGTAAACTAATTTGAACTTGACACGTTAAATTAACGAGTAGGTACGACTAAGTCAGTTCTGAAACAAGAAATAAGTATTTTTCATATCATATCACTAATAACGAGGTACAATGTTGAAAACTAGCGACCATAAAAATACCTAGGAAAGATAAATCCTTATTAAAAAGAATTCTGCATTTAAAACTTTATAATTTGACTAAATTAACCTTTAATAATAATATATTAATTATTTTGAGTGTACAGAAGAAAATTAATTAATTTATGAAATTAAACAATCATAATCTGAGCTAGGTAAAAAACCTGCAGTAAAATCATAAATAAATTAGCCTACAAACAAGAACTCAGAAATAATAATAATTAAGTTCGGTGATAGGCGTGATAGAAGCCATATTGTCACAGACATAATTAACATATTTTTAATTCTGACTCATTTATTTTTGCAAAACTGAGCGACGATTTAAAAAGTTCAAACGTCAGATATGGCGTAAAATGTTTTTTGTTTGATATTGTTAGGCATATGGATCAACTGATGGTAAGTGGTCGTCACCACCTACAGACATTGGCGCTGTAGTAAATATTACATCGCCAATGCACCACCAACTTAGGGAACTAATATGTTATGTCACTTATGCCTGTGGTTTCACTGGCGCACTCATACTTCAAGCTGGAACATAATAACACAAATTTTTGTTGGGCGACAGAATATCTGATGATTGGGTGTCACCTACCCAGACGAGTTTGCGCAAAGACGAAGTAAATATAATTGAAACTTTAAGGATACCTGCGAAGCTCCTGGGCATTATATTTCCATTCAAATTAGGATTAATCGTGACCTCGTCGTATTGTTTGTATTGACACAGATATTAAATAGGCACATAATATTGTATTATCATAATGCTTTCCTCGTATTAAAACAAGGGCATTTCAAAATGGGACAGGAACTCGTTTAGCCTCGGTACGAGACATAACAGGCAGTTTAAAGGTTAAATTCAGGAGGTGACAATTAAACTGTGATTATACGTTATCATAACGCTAAATGTAATGATTCGAGTACATTCTAAACTAACCTTGTTCACTTGATTATTATAGTTTTTAGTATATTTACATGACTACGTATAAGATTCGATTGAAATTCGGATAGTGAAATTGGTAGATATTTAAATATGGCTCTGTGCAGGCCCGTCTGGAAGGTCAGTAGAGATATTCTGAAAGAAGAAACTCAAATTCTCATTCTCTCTTTAAAAAAAAAGACATTTACTGTAATAATTATAAAATTTATAGGATATATGTACATATCAAAATGGCGTATCCTAATAAGTCGGTTGTCAACATTTCACAATACGAAGTGAATTCAATATAGCACTGCAGTGCTGCTGTGTTTTGGCTTGATAGTTGAATGAGTCAGTGTAATTTACAAGAGATATGATACCATAAGGAGCGGCAACTCCAGCCATAAAATATTACACGGATTGTCATAGTCCTGAAGAATCATATGGCAATACCAATAGAATCTTATGGTTTTAATAGAATTAATAGAATTGTGTGCCGTATTTTTAGATATAACGGGGGCAGCAAGACGAATTTCAATATTTATAGTTTACCGTAATAAAATCGGTATTTTTTTTAATGATGCGGAATATCATTACATTACAGCCCCGAGCTTTATTTTGTTATTTTGTTACATAGTTGTGCCTTCGGATTCATAGTTGTCATTATGTTCATCCCGGTTACACTTATATTTAGTCTCAATATTTCAAAGGCTTGCACATCTCGTGACGTAAAGTTGTCAACAAATATTTGTAGGATGCTGTTTAATTTTTCTAATTTGATATCTCTTTTAAAGACTTGACGTTACAAACAAATTATAAGATTCTATTGGTATTGCCATATGATTTGCTAGTTGAAAAATAAAAATCAGTAACGTCTGAATTAACTAATATAAAATTTAACAAATTATTTTAAATAACATTTTTTATACGTCAAAAAAATTGAATACAAAATTATCAAGACGCTCAAATTATTAAAATTAAAGTTGCAATTTGTAGGTTTGATAGAAGTATTCTTTCTAGAGGAGTTTAGGATACGAGTTTAGAATTTTAGGAGACGAGAGGATTCTCATCAAAATTGGTATTGCACTTAGTTTCGCCAAAGTCTAAGCGATAAATTTAGAAAATATTTTTTATAAAAATAATACAAATGAACACTTCCAAATCATTTTTTTTATATCAGATGGTAACTAGGACGAGGATGAATTTAGGTCAATGCTAAACGATGGTTAAATTATAATTTATTTATTTTTTAAAAGGAAGGTATGTTGAAAATAGGTCGCTAGATTTCCACGCGTCAAACTGATGAAAATGGAACTTCCTTTTGTAAGGATGAATTTACACTAGGATATTGTGCTGGAATTTAGACAATATCAATACCGAAAGTCAATATTAACTTCTTACAATTCCTACGCGTTTTTTTATTTATAATATAGACTTTTGTTTCTGTTAAATTTTCCACTGGACAAATGATAAGATGATGAATTTAAAACAAGAAGTCGCGCACTACGGATCTGTCTTTTTTTTGTAAGAATAAAAAACAGTGTAATTTATTTATTAATACCAGGAGCACAGACGCTCACAGAAGTTAATTATTTTTTATGTAAATTATCTATTGCCGCGCCTCCGGGTAAAGATCATGCCTCTTTTTTTTATGTTTTTCAATATTATTGTGGATTTAATTTAATTTTAAATTACTTAAATAGTTATCGATTTCGATATTTCATACTTGGCGTTACGACATTTTTATTTATATAACTAATGTCACGCCTCCGTTAACATCGGTAAGTTACATAAAAGTAGATTAGTAGAGTATAACGAAAAATTCGACTAATTTGTATTTATGATACCAGGAGCGCAGTCGTTTACAGGAATTCATTTTATTTATTCTACATATTTAAGTAACATTGTGCCTCCATCAAATCTGTTAATTTTAAAATGTAGGTCAACAATACTTTCAAAGACCAAGGGTAATATTATTTATAGTACTATTTTATATGCATATGAATAATTAAATAAATTATGTTTAATTATACATTTGTTTATCATCAGAGCTTACTATAAAAATGTCAGCCTCGAGTTAAACAAAACATTTAAAATCCGTTGAAGTTAATATTGTATCAGTTATTTAATATCGGTATAATAAACTATTTAATTTATTGGTAGGGCTAGCAGTGCTGTTTTGTAATACGTTGAATATTTCCTTATAGTGTTACGCTATTATAATACGTATATTCTTTTAAATTATAATTGTCGCTCGCCGATTGGTCAAAATTGATTTGCCAATAATAAGACATCTCATGCGCCACCAACCTTGGGAACTAAGATGTTATGTCCCTTGTGCCTGCTGTAACATAGGCTCACCCAAACAGGAATATAACAATACAAACTGTTGCTGTTTGCTGTGCTGCTGTAGGTATCTAATGAGTGGGAAATATGCATAAAAAGTAGTACAGTTTTTGCTGTTAACATATTAATATACAGATAGAATCAATGTCGCTTATCACCTTCTGATATTCCCGAACGTATTCTGCGCTGAGTATCGACTTTGTAATAACAGAATAGCCCTATTTTTCAGCGAACTTGACGAAATACATTCAAATAAATTCACGTCACGTTAAAAAAATATATCAATTAATCCAATTTAAAAAATCACCTCATACTCGTAGATACACATACTAAGAGCTCCTCTAAATTTGAACTCTTGTGTTAGTGTACTTGTGTTTGATATATATATATTTTTATGTTTTGTAAAAACCAAGTGACAAAAATAAATCGTAACATGTTATATGAGTTACCGATGATATAGAATTTGTGCCCATCGCTGCTCGTTGGTAAATATGTGAATAATTACTCAATATATTATTTTAATATAAAATTAAACATAACGACAAACACCTAAATCAATCTCATATGATTACTAGGGTTGTCCTAAAATCTGAAGGAAAAAAACCCGTGCTTTATATTCAGGATCGAATATTTAGTCCATATACCGTTAAGTAAAACCCCATTCCACGACCAATTCACTAATCAGATATTAATCCATTATGTATTAGAATAGCGCGTAATACACTCAAGTGCCTTGTTAGCGTGTTTAGAAGATATACAAACAATGTGTATAATATCAAAACTCGTACACAGACAACCACACGTGTCAGAGAACTGGGCCAAGGTCGCCGCGATGAATCTGCAATCGATACAATCTCTGATGTTACATTACTCTATATGTCTAAATTGTTGATTTCTAATTCGCTACATATTCTGCTTCGATATTTTTATTAAATATATATATAAAAAATAAAAAATGTAATTTGAGTTCATATTATAAAACAAAGTTAGTCCGCCTCTGTACCTTTGCCTGACCGTGATCAATTAAAAAAAAACTACGGAACGGAATTTCGAACGGTTTTCATCAATCGACGAAGTGATTCATGTGATAGATTTAAATGTATATTGATGACGTATGACGAAGATTATTGAAGATGTCGGAAAAATCATAACGAATGCAAAACAATTGAGTTTATAATATAAAACTTTTTTGAAGATTTATATTATAAATGCGAAAGTAACTCTGTCTGTTCATCGTAACAATAAACAGTAATTAAACTAGGAATCTGATTAAATAAAATAAAAAAAATAATGACGAGAAGTCGCGAAGAATAGTTATAGTATGAAGTAGACGAACGTTAGGAATACTAATTTCCGATCGCAATTGTTATTCTAATTTTAAAAGAGGTTAAATTCTCGGTAGGATCCTTCCGAAACGGTACAGCTTATACTTTATACTCTCTGCGTCATTGAGATTTTTTTTTAATTAATTGAGTAACGATTTTTTATTTTCAAATAAAACCAATGAAGGTTTCCGCAGGTGTGTATTTATCACTAGCTGAGTTCCATAGTTTTATCGACATTCGAATTTCGAAAAATTTCAATTTGTTTTTTTTTTTATATAACAGGCAACGTGGTCACCACTGACATAGATATTGGAATATAAGAAATTTTAACTATTTCTTACATTGCTAATCAGTCACCGATGTTGGGAACTATAATGTTGTGTCCCTTTTGTCTGTAGTTATATACGTATAGTGCCTTGCTTAACGATATTTTGGAACACTTCATATAATTAACTACTTATTTACATTTTTTAAATATTTACTCGTTTTGAATGACCATCAACCGGACAAAACCTGTATGTTTGTGTGTATAAACTACGTTTATAGTGCGCCAGCCACATAGTGAAATATTTCGTAACATTAATGTCCAAATCAATATCGAGGTGATGTTAATTTATCATATGCGTTATTTCGGGACTTGATCTCTAATATAAATTTACTTTACTGTTCTACTAGGTATTCGATTATTTATAATTCCCAATTTTGGGTTATTTTTAAACGAAATGCGGTATTTTTCATTTAACTTTACCTACTTTTTCTGCCTCGTAATCCCTGGAGTTCGTTCCAGCTATTTTTCAAATTTAGAATGTGTAAATTCTATGTCATTTTCTAAGATTAATTAAATATGGTTGGTGATTGCTCAATGCGAATTCCATCGACTTTACGATAGCACATTTTGATTGGTCATTTTGAATTTGGAAAACCATTCAAAAATTTAAATCTTTTAACCTCTAGTCTGTTCTAATTTCAAAATAAAAACCAATGCCATTGCCATATTATTTTGGATATCTTTGTTTGATTTGACGATCTTTTATCTCCCAAAAACCTTTTGAACATCTGGAATAATATAATATTATATACCTACATAGTTTAGTTGGAAAAATACCGTATTATACCAAATTTGACTGATATAATTCTAATATTATGAAGAGGTAAATTTTGTTTATATGTATGCATGTGGTAATCTCAGGAACGAATGATGAAAAATTATAAATATGTATTCACTGGTAGTATTATTATTTCTAAATTGAATTAAAAAAATAATTGCACCTATGAGAAGCCGGGGCGGGTCGCTTGTATTTAAGTGTAATAATCTTTTTATACGTTTTGAAGGGAAACCAGAGTTCCACCAACTCGCATTGGAGCAGCGTGGTGGAATTTGCTCCAAACCTTCTCAAAGGGGAGGAGGCCTTAGCCCAGCAGTGGGATATTTACAGGCTGCTAATGTATGTGTGTATGTAAATCTTTTTATAGTCTGTTATTGTATGTTCTCAGCGATGGATTACCTAAAATGTATTACGTAAAAACACGACCTCGGTAAAGTTTTTTCTTAACATTAATCCTTTAATACTGTACTGTCAGTCCTATTTGAAAACAAATACCATGTTTATCAAGGAGTCCTATTTAACCTCGCGGAACAATACTAATAATCGAAGTTTTGCTACGTTTCGCTATGAATGTATATTGAGAACTAATTCTGTAACTCACTCACAGTGATGCGCTATTTGGATGCGATGTGTTAATTATTTCATTTAAATTTCTGACATTTCACGATCGTGATCTGTGAGTTTCGAGTTTGTTCGTATTGAATAGCTCTACATATCTCATTCAAACGCATTTTTTTTTTGTAATATCGGTAGGTGGACGAGCAAATGGACAATGGCGCTGTAAGAAATATTAACCATTCCTTACATAACATAAAATAACCAATGCTCCAACAACCTTGGGAACTAAGATGTTATATCCCTTGTGCCTGTTACACTGGCTCAGTCATCCTTCAAACCGGAATACAACACTACTGAGTACTGCTGGCGGCTGGCTTGGCGGTAGAATATTTGACGGGCTTGCACAAAGCCCGACCAGCAAGTAAATCTATCACAGTTAGTGTGATCAGTCTCTATGTAAATTAATGACTTTATGATATTAGCAATGTGATTTATTTTAACATATAATTTCCGCGCAACATCAATGTAGTCACGAAGTCGCGTGTTTCGTGATAACATCTTGGCGTGCGAAGGAATTTATAATTCAATCTTTGAGCATACAGTGACCTTTCTTATTGATTTTATTAATTATATATCAATTTAATGATTGGAAGGCCAATGACTTGGCCTCGAATCCCTGGACGGAACATTATTTATAGGCTTTTTCTGTTAAAAATGTTGAAATATTTACGTTCCCGCACCTCTAAAAGAAATCCTGAACTCTCTCCGTGTATCTAAGATTATGAGAGCAAGGTCACAGAATGTGTAGCGGCTTGTCTGAACCGAACATTCATGAACTAATTATAAATGATTAATAAACTTAAAATCATAATGTTTTCTTGATGTGTATATATTTTTATGATATCAAAAGTTGGAAAGGCATTTGGGTGACTTGAATGTAAGTGATCACCAGTAGCCCATAGACAATGACGATAAGAAATATTATTTTTATTAAGGAATGATTATTATTATATTTATTGAATCTTTATTAATATTAACTATTCATTATTTCAACAATGCAACACCAACCTTGGAAACTAAGATGTTATGTGCCTTATGCGTGTAGTTACACTGGCTCACTCACCCTACAAACCGCAACTCAATAACACTGAATGGCGGTAGAATACCTGATGAGTGGGTGGTAGCTATACAGACGGGCTTGCACAAGCCCTTCCAAACAATAGAAGTATATCATTTAATTTTCGACGTATCATTGATTACTACTAAGGTTTACTATTTCATATGAATGAAGCGTTAACACGTTGAAGCGTAGTGTCATTGGACGTCGTGTCGTCCTTGGTGAAGTTACTTCAAGTTTTTGCTACTTATAATGTGGCATGTTCAGAGCGAGATGGAATATAATTATTACTAGCGACTTGCCCCGGCTTCGCCCGTGTGCAATGCGAATACTAAATATACTACAGAATGTCTTACAACACAGTTCACAGTTTTTCTGTCATTAGACCATACAAACCGCTATGACCCTGCGTTTTAAATCTGTAATATCTTCGAAAATATTCATTTAAATTATAGGCAATATTGATCTTTATTAAATTCACAATGTATTTAAGGTACTTAATTGGATAAGGATCAATGCTGTATTGCTTAAAATCGCTTCGAAAATAAGCCATTATTTCTCGTAAAAACTACAGGATAAAAAAATGGTTATTGTGTGCTATTCCTAAGAGATACACATAATCAGTATGGACTTTTTTGAAGACCTTTATAAGGTGTACAATACTGTAGTACATTCTTTTAATCTATCTCGTAGAGTTCAGCTAGCGTTTGCAATGTAAGCGCAAAAAATGCCTTTATTAACGACATAACTTTAGAAACCTCTAAAATTATCAGTGTTTCTCTACTATATTGTACATGTATTATACATATAAACCTTCATTTTGAATCAATCTATCTATTAAAAAAAACCGCATCAAAATCCGTTGTGTAATTTTAAAGATCTAAGCATACACGGGGACAGACAGACGGTAAGCGACTTCGTTTTATACTATGTAATGATGTTGACTTAATGTATGTAAATAATTGGTCATACTTCTATTGAAAAGGGCATTGTTTAAAATTAAACGAGTATAGCAAAATTTGCTACGAGTAGTGTTGGGTATATTGTGAGATTATTTCGTATTCAAGTAGTTAATTAGAATATTAACTTATTATATTAAAAATGGGAATTTGAGTTTGTGTTGTCAGGGGAAAACAAAATTTGCCCTCCTCCACTCACGCGCAGAGAGAGCCGCGCGTGTCAACTGCAATTTATCATGTATTTTTAAATACATTATACAAAACGAGTTGAACTTAATTTTAGTTCCTTGACCGGAAGTTGTGACGTCATCGCGTTGACACGATAATTAATCGAAATGTGCTACAAATTACATCATCTAAGTGATTTTGCAAGAAGACTTCAACTTCTTTAAATAATGTTTTGTTTGTACGATCGAGCAGAAACTTTAAAACGTTGAAAGTTTTAAATTGAAATAATAGGCATTGCAGAATATGTCATTAGCTTGTGTAAATAAAAAAAGAAACAAATTAGCGAGTGTCAATGTCACTTTCTGTCAGTTTATTTCCGTGTAGCGCGAGGTCAATAGTCTTGGTCGTTTCGATTTGTGACTGCACTCGTATCTGAAAAGTATCGGTCGCACCTGCCTGGATTCGCAGGGATAGTACTACGTTTGAATATCTGTCTATCTATTTGAACGCAATACACTACCAAACTACCGAACGAATTTTCATTATTTTTCACTACCATTAGTGATTCATAGGGATGTTTAGATGTATATATACATTACAACTTTATTTAAATCGGCTGTGATTTAATGATGATTGTTAGAACGCGTACATCTAAACCGATGATTGCGGGTTCAAACCCAGCAAGCACCACTGAATCTTCATGTGCTTAATTTGTGTTTATAATTCATCTTGTGCTCGGCGTTGAAGGAAAACGTCGTGAGGAAACCTGCATGTGTCATATAATTTCAACTAAATTCTGCCACATGTGTACCAACCAACCCACATTGGAGCAGCGTGGAGGAATATGCTCCAAACCTTCTCCTCAAAAGGAGAGGAGGCCTTAGCTCGGCAGTGGGAAATTTAAAGGCCGTTAATGTTGTTGAAAAATGTTTTTTAAGTCGTCGGTAAAATTATAACGACTGAACGGAAATACGTAAATCTAAGGTTTATTTTATCTTATTTTATTTTTCGATTGGAATAGGTTATACATATATTACAACATATTGCCTAAAACATTAATATTATTAAGAAAAAAATGTGTCAAGTATCAAATCACTTAATCCTGCTCTAAATAATGTAGATACATAGATTATTTACGTTGTCCTTGTGTGGTTAAGTAAAATATTAATGTGTGCCGACAATGTAGGCGGTTGTCACGTTCAAACCGGACTTGGCTCTACTTACATAAGCTTAAAGCTTCCGTGTACATGATTATACTGAACGTGTTTTTCGCATTTTTTACAAACAATATAGTTAATAGTCAACGAAACATATGTTAAATAATTTTTTTTGTTGAAAATATAATTTGTTTAGGTAGATAACTTCGACCAGTTTTGAATTGTTATGTTACAGATAACCTTTTTTAAATAAGATAAAAAATGTATGTACGATGATTTTTTTTATGAATTTCGTCAACGTTCGGTCAAAGGAGAATCAGTTAACCGATTTACAGAACACTGTATGAAATATTCATTTAAGTAAAGTAAAAGTACGAATTAATGAGCATATTAAGATAATATGAGATTAAAGAAATAAAAACAAAAAAATATCGGATATGCAAGTAGTAAGAAGCATGCATTAATAAAGTTTTAGTACACTGAGTTTTATTAAATTAAATAAATTAAATTAAATATTGGACAACATCACATACATTACTCTGATCCCAATGTAAGTAGCTAAAGCACTTGTGTTATGGAAATCAGAAGTAACGATGGTACCACAAACACCCAGACCCAAGACAACATAGAGAACTAATGAACTTTTTCTACATCGACTTGGCCGGGAATCGAACCCGGGACCTCGGAGTGGCGTACCCATGAAAACCGGTGTACACACTACTCGACCACGGAGTTCGTCAAAATTTGAGAATCAAGTTTTGTAAGCCTTTGATGTCGCAACTTAAAAATCTATTCTAATGTCTTTATTTGAATCTGTCTGTTTTGACAATTAAACCACTTAAGCGAATATGATGAAATTCTGTATGAAGTAAGTTTGAACCCTGAAGACCGAAATAGGCTACGTTTTTCTATCTAAATCTATCTAAACCTTACGAAAGCTCATTCCCCCTAACACGGGGGCGAAAACCAGTACGCAATCAAACAAACGGCACGTGGAAGTGAAAGGAATTTACTAGTCTGACGGAAACGCAGATAAATAGCCGACAATTGTCTAAAATAGCCAAAGTACTACAACCAAGCACGAGATACTGATCAGATGATCTCATTTTGATAAGGTTGCAACTCCCATATTAACAGTAATTTTTATTAATAGTTTTATTTTATACTTATGTGAATATTAATCTTGAAATTATTATCATAAGTATAACCCTTGTTTATATAAGAGACTTACTTTGAAAATAAAAGAGGGGTTGATTATTATTTGAATACAGAATATTAAAAAAAAAATTATATGATTGTTGCTTAAGTTTAATTTAAGTTAATATTTAAATACTTACTTTTTACTTACAATACTTTATAACTTAAGTACTTTTTAAATTTTCCATTATGACACCTAAGGACACTTCCTTGAAATATCTATACATATAATAAAATTGGAGTATCTGTTTGTAACATTAAAATAACCGCTTTTTACTAAATGCATATGTATATCTACACGGTACATATACCAAAATATTTTTTTTTACAATTTTTGTCTGTCTGTCTTTTTGTTCCGGCTAATCTCTGGAACGGCTGGATCGATTTTGACGGGACTTTCACTGGCAAATAGCTGATGTAATAAGGAATAACTAGAAGTACCGCGCGCAGCCCTCGCGCATGCCACTCCGCCGTCACGTCGGGTGCCTCCCACCAACGACTCACTATCACAAAAGGTGCTTAATACAGAATTAATAAGTTACAGTAAAATCTGCGAACTGAACAATAATTTTCTTGTTAAATTCAAAAGCGCACGAAGTCGCGGGCACAGCTAGTTCGAATATAAATATTAATATATTGATATTGTATACATTTTATATATGTTTAGTGGTGGACACTAAAGAGTATTTTCATTTGATTTAGACCCTAAAAGTACGTAGCGGAGTACCTTACAGTGTAGCGTGTTCGAACGTCAAATGTAGTTAATAAACCTGCGATTTATATCTTAATATTTAAAATTAAAATGCTAATAATTTTTATTTAAAACTTAAAAATAAAATTATTAACATTTAAAAAAAAAAAATGCTGATAATTTTATTTTTTTTTAATTTTTGTTTGTTTTAATAAATCCTTATTGTATAGTTTTTATCGTTAAAATACGACTGTTTCGCAATTATAACTGTATATCTATGTACAAAGCTTAACACTTTAGTATTTAATATGATTAAATCATTATTATAACCGTCATGAATACTTAATAAGTAACATATTATCCTTATTATAATTTATATAACATAAAATGGTACTTATTCTCGAGTAACATAAGAATTCAATAATAATTAAAAACTATATTTTATTTTTATCATATAAATAAGCCGAGATAGCTCAATGCTTAGCACATGTATGTATTTTAAGCGATGATTGCGTATTCAAACCCAGACAAGCATCACTTCACACAGAGCAGCACACGAGCAAAATTTTCGCGTTCTTGATTTGTGTTTGTAATTCTCATCTTAGCGGTGAAAAACATCGTGAGGAAACCTGCTATGTCTAATTTCAATTAAATTCTGTCATGTGTATCCAGCAACCCGTATTGGAGCAGCGTGGTGGAATAAGATCAAAACCTTCTCCTCAAAAGAGAGAGGCCTTTACTTTTATTACTTTATATAAATAATTATATCTGAGTACAGATAAAAAATATCAACATGTAATTGTATTTTTTTTTTATGTTTCCATTAGCAACGGTCGCTCAATCACAGTCAATTGATATTTTATTTTATTTAATCACTTGGTTAATTGTTATTATAAATATTAATTACTTGATATATAAACTATGAGTAATATTATTTTAATTTTCATGAACAGAATCCACAATTGAAATAGTTTTAATTCGCACGTGACATTGGCGAAATAATCTATGCCCTCTTGGCACAAATAAAAGTCAGAATAAAAATAATAATAACACCAAGATTGTTAGGTATTTAATTTATGTAAATACAAGTTTTATAATACGAACTTCAATTAGCCTGCATAAATCAATTTATTCGTTCAAGTCATACGCTAACAATTTAGAATAATAATAATTGCGTTCGACCCTGAACTTCAGACTGGGCCGTGCAAGTGAAAGGACTGTCGGTTTTATACAGCATGTGTACCAAATTATTAAAATAAATTTGTGGTAGTAGACTTCTATCCTGATATGCCTTATAAGTTTATATCGTTTTTATTCTAATGAATGGCTTGTAAGATGGAATACTTATGTTGAATTAGGTTGGTGAAATCATTGTATTTTTTATAAAAAAGACATCGGCGCTGTAAGAAATCTTAACAGTTCCTTACATCGCCAATGCGCCAATCTTGAGAGCTACGATGTTTAAGCTTCATCAACTATGAATAAGTTAATTTATATGTAAGTTAATTGTAATAAAACATTTAAATTTAGAATAAAAAAAAATATAATATAGTTTTAGCATTGAATATTTAATCTGATTATAATTTTTGAATTATTCAAAATCTAAAGTTTTTCAGTGTAATAGAGAAAAAAATATATACGAATCTATTTATTATTACAGTTTTAAATATTCAATTAGTTTGTTAGCATTAGTTAATATTGATAATCTTTCCATATAAAATAAAGTCTTTAAAGGTCCTGGTTTAATAATTCAGGGTTCTTAAATAAGCCTAATGCTTTAAACTCTAAATCTCTATAATAAAAAAAATCAAAATATACTTCATTCAAGTAGGCTTTTATAAGCACATTTGAAGCGTCATTTAACAAACTATACGAATATAAGTGAAACTACCACCGGTACAACCGGCAAGGTCTGTTCCCGAGTGATATAGGTTATATTAGATTCGTACCATATCATTTTTTACATTATTTTTATCACATTATTTCGTCTGTATGTCGCTAATACTATTTCAGTTTGATTGAGCTGGTTGTCTCTTGCATGATACTATTGCTTCGTCCGAATGGGGTTTTGCTACGGATATTGACCCGTGGTTGTGCAAGCCACCTCTCACCCTGTCCCGTCAATGCCGCGCTAATATCAATACAAAACTGCATTAAAACATTATGAATATTAAATTGCCAGATCAATATCTACACATAGTCGTTTGAAGTTTACAAACAATTTAAAAATGGTGAAGTAAAGTATAACTCGGTGAACAAAATATGACGTAGATAATCCACAGACAGTAAAATTTTTACAAAAGACGAGTTTAATTGTCAGTAACTCTCAACTTAGCGTATACGGAAGTTCAAGAAAGAAGGTAAGTTTGTATATTTACAAAAATAAATATAATTTTAGCACTTTTGAATTGCTGTATTACGGGGTTATATTAAACTAGATGAGCGAGTTCATGCTCATTGACAGTCTCTGCTTTTTTGGATTTCATTTTGTAACGAAAATGCTTCATGAAATTGTATACGTTTATTAGGAATAATACCCCCTCGGAGGGCGAAAAAGTAGCCCATGTACGTCTTCAGGGTTCAAGCGTGCTACTAAATTTAACCAAAATCGATTCAGTTTTTTAGCCGTGAAAGCGTAACGGACAAACAGATAGAGATATTTTGCATTTATACTATAATATATGGTACTGATATAAAACTACCACCATTTCGTAATGTAGATTGTACAGATTGTACGGAGAAGAACAAACCAGATATTCATTGTACTTTCACCAAATAATTATAAAGATATGGTACTTAAACTGTAAATAAATATATATATGACGGTGCCTACCCTCATTAAGCAGTTGTAAACAACACGTGCTACGGGCCACACTTGATTCAAAGACAATATAAAAGAAGGAACATGCCAACTAAGGACTCTCTTGTCAGCGCTCGGCCGGCGCACGTATCCTGAGCCCATATATCTACCTGTAAAATCAACAAGTACTAACTCCACGCTTTTTTGTCATCTGTTTAGTGTTGAGTATTATGTCAGATTTATTAATATTTTTTTAATAAATTATTTGAATGTATCAATTGGCAAAGTTAAAAATAGCTTCGGAATTTGATTATACAATCGACTACCTTGCCCCATGGAGGTTTTATTGACATTGCCGTGTCGGAAGTTTGGCGTTATCTTGTACTTAAATAAAAACAAAACTCATGCAGATTATGTTGCCACTAATTAATAATACATTTGAAACGATAGATATGAAAATAAAAATTAATATATGCATATTATTCATTACGTATATGCATACGTTTTAGGCGTCAGAAATGTTCAAATCAATAAAACATTTTTATTGCACTCTGGTATTGAAATTTTAATATTATAACGTTGAAAGTAAGTTTTAATAATAATTAGGTTAGCGTATAAAATTTTAACAGCCCCTAAGCCCCCTGGTCAAGTTACGCAAAAAGGTTCTAGCATATTCAGTCACTTCATTTGACACGTTCGACATCGAATTAAATTGTAAATTTAAAAAAAAATCTAGAGCTCTCGTTTTTATAAACAAAATTTAATAATATATTACATTAATGTTAAAATTTATTTGGTTCAATAGAAACGTGATTCGGTAAAAATGCGATGAAATTAAAAAAAAAATGTATAAATACGTCACGCCACATTCGCACAATCATCAATTGACAATTAATAAGAAAAAAAATAGTTGTCCTGAATGGACTCGGGGGAAAAAACTGCTTCGTTTATTTATTTTTTTAGCTCCAAGGTCTTGCCTGTACACATGACTAAGCTTTTTGTTTTTCTCTTCAGTGGAGCAAAGGGTTAACGTCGTTCAGCCAACAATAATTTATGTTTAATGCCTTTTTGAATTTAACGTAACGTTTCCAAGCGGTCGTTATGAACTACGAATATACGTTTATAAAGTATTATGTATATGTATACTATGTAAATATATTATTTTTAATATAATAAAAACTCTTGTTAAACAAAATACGCTGCTGGTGTAGTAGCGCCTACTAAAGTATAAATTTTGGTGTAATGCAAGTAAAAAAGATTTGGGTTTTCAGCTTTCACACTTTCGTCTCCAATTAGCTCTAATAATAACAGGAGTGATGTTATTAGAACGTTACCAACGTTTAGTATATGACATTCCATTGCTTTGGAAAGTACATAAAGCCGTATCATGCATGATCCCTTCGATCATTCAATGCGAAGAATCGAAAAAAATGTTCTTTTTTATACTGTCCAGTTGGGCATATGACTCCACTCCACCTCATGTAAGTGGAAGTTAGTCCAAATGCAAAAACGACCACTACTGTCAGCAGGAATGAGCTGCACCAGTCGCCTTCGCCATGGCGGCCCGCAAGATGTATCTTCACGCCTCGTTTGAAAGCACCCAGGTTATAAGATGAGGGGAACACGTGTGCTGGTAGAGAATTACATTTTTTGGCGGTGCGACAAAGAAAAGACTTGCCAAATTTCTTCGTGCGCTATGGGATCGATGTCACAGTTAGGCGGTGACATCGAGAGCAAACACGCGTAGATTTGTGAAGGAAAGAAAAGTTCATTGTTTGTGCATACATTGTAATATGTTATGTGCAGAGTTATACAGTCTATCACCGCTGAAATTCAGCCAGAAGAGCATTATTATCACTAAATGAGAAAGTTATAGTTATATATGTTTATAGTGTTCGCTCACGGGGCCCTGCCCCTCCTCGTTAAATTAACGGCGTGCTTCTGCGTGTATTTGTTATAGTATAATTGTTAACGCATTTACCGTGTTTGTTCTTACATTAGTCATCTCACGCACACTTTGACATCTTAGCACGAGTGTCACTCATACTAATGAAGAATAGTTTAGCATGAATGAGCAGGAGTGAATGGATCTATTATAGCTTTATAATATTAATTTTCGTATTAATATTTCGTTACAAAACTCAAATGTTTCAAATTAGGCAATGTTATTAACAGTTTCGTTCTCACGGTAAGCGTTTCCGCTGGTACAATTACGTATGTATATTAGTTTGCTTCTTTCCAAATAGAGTTTCTTCTTATTGCAACCATAAGAGAACAAAAGCCAAATAAACATTTGACACCGAATTGACGCGATATCATTGGTTGAGCTCGAATAATCTATGATATTCATTGGGGATTTTCGAAAAAATGGCGTTCTGAAAGTCGACGAAGTTGTCTTGAAACATTGGAAGTAAAATAGACTTGAATTATAAATAATGATATATTAATCAAAAACTGTTAGTAGCGCACAATATGGCTGAGCTATTAACCGTATAGAGTAGATTAAGGGGACTACAAGAGCTAAGTGCCCTTGAGAATTGCACGCACACACTTACAAAATCGACAAAAACGGCAAGCCCGTGAACTAATGGTTAAGCGAGGTAACGAGGTTACGCCCAAATATTCTAATAGATGGCGCCAAACCGAGCGAAGTAAGATCAATCATAAATCTCATAAAAAATAGATAGGACAACAGAATTGTTTTTATTTCTTTCGATGTTAGTTAACGAATGATTATAAAAAAAACTGATTCAATTAAACTTACAATATTTTTATTTATATTTTGTACACAATAAAATAGACAGTTAGTTTTAACCTTTTTTTCTTTTATTTATATTATTATACCTACCACAATTAGTTCTTATACTAAATATTAAAACATACCAATTTTTAATATTTTATAAAAGTTTGATAATCTATTTATATAATAAAATCGTAAGTGTTCGAAACCTGTAGTGTAGTAACCGTGGGGTAACATATAGCGTAGTGTTTGTTCGTTTTATTAATATCGGTTCACAAAGAAAAAAAAATTCAATTAAAACAAAAACATCTAAATATTTACAAGAAAAAAATGTCGTCAAGTCGATTTGGTTGAATCATTGGTTAACTAGGTTAATCATACTAGGTTTAATTATAAATCTCATAAAAATAGATAGGATATTAGAATTATTTGTTTTGCTTTGGACTGTTATTCGAAAATGATTAAATAATAAAACTGATTTAATTAAACTTAAAATATTTGGATTTGGTACTACAAAAAAAAAACATTTAGTGTTAATTTTTTTATTAAAATATTTTATTTAATTTCACTTGTATGTATGAATGTATGTACGTATGTCCTGAAATCTTGCAATCAATATTACACCTACTTCCATTGAAGCTATGGAGCTGAAAGTTGGCACACATATTTAGTCTCGATGACAATCCACGATTCATGAATTGCTTCCATTTTCAATCTAATATGGCGGACGTTACTAAAAATTACAATTTTTAAATTACGTACAAATGACACTTCTAAATATTCTAGTTCTCTGGTTCACAACAATTACATTATTTTTTTTATTATTAAAATTAGTTCATACATAACTTTAATTCCTATTATAAACAAAATCGATAAAATTAAACTCTTACGCAATATAAATAGCTTCCGTGTTATTGTTTTCGACTTTCTTTATTCTGTAAAAAATAAATATATGTTAGTAATTATATTTTTATTAATTATAAAATTATGTATTTAAAAAATATGTATCTAAATATGCCCCATAGTACTTTTAATGAAAAATATCAAATTGCTTCGAGATCATGGGGATCGAACGTAGTCACTCTCAATTGATTTTATCCTTACTTTCACCAAATACTCTATCATAATATTTGAAGAACAGCTCGAAAAATCTGATTCTATGCGAACTGATTGCACATTTTTTCTAATAGATGTTTTCAATATTCATAATTTATAAAAAAAAAATATGTTTACTAAAAAAATACTCTTACCTTTTAATATCGTTCATAAGTATGTTCGGCGCTTAATTTATATAAAAGTTTTTTAGTTTTCCTCACGCGTTTCACTTCATTTCCCATATTTACACAATTAAAATTTATGACAAATAATATAATAAAAAACAAATGCCTAATTACTACTACATTATTTTAACTTAATATATTTATCTACAAGAAAGAATAATATTTATTATAAGAAAACATGAAACAATGAATTTACAATTAAAATGACAAAAAAATATTTCGTTACGTAATGAGGCTCGTAACGAAAAGATCGACACGTCTGTATAGCATCAGGCCTCGGCCGGCAATGTCTGTACACGGCGTTTACGCACACATGCGTACGAATTTTGTTCGAAAATAAGAATATCTGATTTAAAAAAAATCTATTGAAGTTATTAAAAAAGTGACGCAGAGGTTAAATAATATATTGCTTGTAGAATAATCTGACAAAAAACCAGAATTATTGAATGTACATAAGTATAGTTTTTATTTATTAAAAGATTTTTTTAGAGGTAACTTTGTGATTTTTTTCTATCGTACCAAATTAATTACATCATGTTTTCAAAATAGCAAATAACTAGCATGTATCCTGAAGATTATCATATATTTTTTTCATTTGGTTTACTGCATCGGATCTTATACTTTATTGCATTATAAAACTTGCATTTAGCTCATGTAGTCCCCTTAATCTAGTTTGTTTATCTTTATTTCTTCTTCGATTGGAATAAAATATGGTAGCTAAATTCGCCAACTCTGATAGTTAAATGTCGCCGTCGCAAATTGACGCCAAACGCAACAAACCTTGGGAACTAAGATGTTATGTCCCTTGTGTCTGTAATTATACTGGCTCACTCAGCCTTCAAACCGAAACGTATCAATACTAAGTAGCACTGTTTAGCGCTAGAACAAGTAACAAGTAGGAAGTGCCTCGACAAGCTTTTAGACTCCATGAAATAATACTACATTAAACCTTATAGTATATTTGCATGAATCTATAAATCTCAGGATCTGGTCCAACTTTTAGTGGTAAAAAATAGTAGAAAAAAAAATCGTAAATCTATGAATTTTTTTTAAACAAAAATAAATTACATGCGTCTGATATGAAAGTATTTATAATCTGTAAAAACGAGTATTTATATATGGATATAATATAATATGTTATGCATTTTGTAAGGACCCCCTACTGGTAAATGTCTAGTACATATGTATATATCACTGTATAATTGTAAATACCGTTAGATTGTAATCTATCTCGCGAGATTGTAAACTGC
Source organism: Vanessa tameamea (assembly GCF_037043105.1). Taxonomy (NCBI): domain Eukaryota; kingdom Metazoa; phylum Arthropoda; class Insecta; order Lepidoptera; family Nymphalidae; genus Vanessa; species Vanessa tameamea. The sequence continues at coordinate 9,437,030 of NC_087329.1, read as the reverse complement.
CGAAATGTTGTGAACGGTGATTTAACTCAAAATAAAACGTGAAAAATTACGACAGTTTATGATATTTCGGATAGGTTAGGTTAGTTTTTATAATTTAACTGAAATTATATACGCACTTCGATAGATTATAATCTAACGGTATTTACAATTTTGCGGTGACATATATATATATATATATATACTTAAAATAATGGCATTGGCATTGAGACTAAACAAATTATAAAGTAAATTTTTTTACAAAACACATCACAATCTGTTGAGTTTTAAAAATATTAACTAATTTATTTAATAAGAGATTTATCACGCTTCATACGAATATAATAAAGAAGTTAGTATTTATGTGTATCTGTTTTGTTTCAGGTTTTATGCAAAATGTTAAATTTCTATTGATATGCTCGCTCGTTACAATAGGTTATGGTTTCAGCATGGAAATAGGCTGTATAATATACACATATTTTCTGTATGTCTCATTGTTCGGCCTTAACAATATAAATTCTAAAAAAAATACCGACGTTAATTTAATTGTACTATATGTGTTAAAATATTTACAAGTATGTAGGTAGTCATGCAATTTAGCAGTTACCGACGTAAATGTCATTTGAATATTTCTTTTAAGAACTCGACTGATCAGAAATTCGGGGTAAGATTTGTAGGCTACTCCTATAAGTGCAGGCGCCTGCTAATTGCTAATTCTATTTCGATTCAACTTCGAATGAAATGCGACTAGATCGTTGTGTTGGTAGAACTGGAAACGATCGAAACAGCAACGATTACTTCGATTCGATTGCGATGACTTGACCAATTGTTCAAAATTGGTCCCAGGTCATTAAAACCTTATTTGATTTTTCTGCCGAGAAATTCTCAATAACCCGGATTCTGGAGTAATATGTACTAAGAGACGAACGGCTAGTAACTGATAAAAATATTTTATTAAAAAAAAAAACTGAGTTAAGTTACCGAACTTATGTTCAATTTATTTGTATAAAACCGATTAATTTCTTACGCGTAACAATTTGGATTAGTAGTTTAGAGATCTTACTTAGATATTACAAGAATATAGACGTGGGTCGTGCGACTCGTGCTGTAAGATAAATTACTGTATCGAAACATAGTTCGCATGGCTCTACCTGATTATGTCATTGTTTTAATCTTTTTATTAAAAAAAATAAATAAACATGCTTTTAAGTATAGTTTAATCTGTGCGAGGTCGAGTAGCCGTTTTAAAATTCGATTTCATCAAATTAGGCATTAATTGACCCTTAATTGTTATTAAAATGAAAAATATTGTAATATAAATTCAACTTTAGTTAGTCAATTGTGTGTTAGTTTTGAATATTTTCGTGTAAACATTTCAATAATAATATCATATAATAATTTCAATAAAAACCTAATGAAAAATCTAATTGCATTGTTTATTTCATTTATTTGGAAAAATAACGCTTCAATATAAATAATTCAACATTACGGTTTACGGTTTGAGATATCTTTATTAATATTTCTCACAAGAATAAAATTCACTTAGGAGAAAAATAAGGTACATTAAAATTTGTTTACATAACTAGCGTTAACAGAAACAGAGGGTAAAATTAAAAAGTTATTCATAACAGAACAACAAACATCACAGAGTGAGCGCAACTGGAAGTGTCTTTTTATTTTGAAGATTTTATTATTATATTATTATTTGTTTTGTTTTAAAATATGGAATTTTAAAAGTCTTTTATATGTAGACAAAGATTTAGCATGTTTTATATCTGTTGGGAGTTTATTGTACAACTGAGCACCTTGATACATTAAAGTTCTTTTTCCGTAATTAGTTCGTGGGGCGTATAGATTTATGTCATTTGCTCGTCGTAACATTTTTGTTTGGATTTGGTGTTTTTTTGTAAAAGTTATTTGGGAGTGGATGTCTTTATTTAGAATTTTCCTTATTAGTAGGCAAGTGTTGTAATGATACATTTGTAAAATAGTCATTAGGTTCAAATCTTTATACATTTTTTGGGAGGACGTTAAAGAATTATAATTGAATAAAACTTTAATTAATTTATTTTGAGCTCGTTGTAAAGGTTCTAAATTCGTTTTGGCGGATGTGCCCCATATTTCAATCAAATAGTCAATATGGGGTTTAATGAGCGAGTTATATATTAGAAAACGTACATGACGTGGGAGACACCGAACAATTCCGCGCAAAGCTCCAGAAAGAGAAATTATTTTTGACTTTATTTTTAATATATGATGTTTCCATGTCAAGTGGTGATCCAAAATAAGTCCAAGGTATTTTTCGTGGTTTACTTTATTTATAATTTGGTTATTAATATTTAATGTAAAATGTTCAGGTATTCGCTTATTTTTTGAAGAGAATATGATGTAATTAGTTTTGGAAATATTTATAGTTAGAATATTACTTTGAAACCATTTATTTAGAAGATCAAGATCATGTTGAGCGTCGGTAATTATGGAGTCAATTGATTCACTGAAATAAAATAGACTGGTGTCATCAGCATATAAAGTGATGTCCCCCCTTAAATCAACCTCACAAATGTTATTAATGTAAATTAGGAACAGCAATGGGCCTAAGATAGATCCCTGCGGTACGCCAAATTTTATTTCTTTGGGGCTACTTTCTACTCCATCACACTTAACTACCTGATATCGGTTTGTAAGATAAGACCTGAATATATTGTGTGCAGTTCCTGAAATGCCAATGTTACTCAGTTTTGTCAAAAGTTTATCATGAGAGATAGTGTCAAAAGCCTTTTTTAAATCGATGAATAATCCTAGTGCTATTTGTTTTTTATCGATGCTAAGTTTAATTTTAGTAATGAGGTCTATGGTAGCTGAAAGTGTGTTGGATTTGGGCCTAAATCCGTATTGTTTTTCATAAAGGATATTATATTTTGACAAGTGTTCTAATAGTTGGTTGTACAAAATTCTTTCAAAAATTTTAGATAATACTGGGAGTATTGAAATTGGACGATAATTTCCAGGATCACATTTTTTACCGGATTTATAAATTGGAGAGACTTTTGCATTTTTAAGGCTATCTGGAAACGTTCCTTTTTTTAAACAATTATTTATACAAGCAGTAAGTTCTTTAAGCATCAAGGTTTTTACACATTTGATGGCTTTAGTGGTTATCGTATCTAGACCTGAGCTACAGTTATTTTTTAAGTTACTGATTATTTGACCAACATCCTCAACCGTTACCGGTCTAAATTCAGCAAGAGAAAAATTTGAATTTCCAGTTACGTTCACTTCGTTGCATGATTTGTCAAAAAAATTCAATAGAATAATAATTCAACATTATTATTCTAACGCGTTCGAATCAGTTTGTTTTAAATGTAGTATAAAAAGCAATTAGATACTTATATAAAGAAAAGACACCGACGCGCAAAAATAGCTTTTCATTAATTTATATGTTTAGTTCTACTTATATGGCAGCGATTTTGGCGAGTGCTTTATAATAAATCCCCAATTCCTTTTGGCATACGACATTAATACATTGGCCATGGGAAAAAAAATTAAATAAAAAAAAATATATATTACGAAAGCTCAAGTTTTTTGTTACAAATAATGTTTTAATTAATTAGAATTAGTTAAAAATATTTTGAATAAACTTGAAAATATTTTTTTTATTTTCTAATTCCCTAAAAAGTTAAAAGAAAGAGGTTTCGGGTTTAAAAGTAGTTCTTGCTTTTTAACTGTCTCTATAGTATTTTATTTATCGAGAATGTAGTACATCTATGCTGTGTGTCTAAATTTTCGATTACAGTCCATTTAATTCAACTAAATTAATATTGTGTAAACTTCATACAAAATAAAAGTGAATTAAACGCACTTAGTAAAATAATGTCCAATTAAGAGTTTATGTGACATTAACAAAAACATGTCAAAATGAAAAAAAAAAAAATCTGAATTAAATCAATTCAACAAAATGAAATATTTATGAAATTCATAATACCATTTTTCCAATAACCATGCATGATGGATAGTGCATATTTAATATGCAAATAACAAGACTTAAAAGCCCTCCTGTAAAAAGAGAATTAAAATTTGCCTCAAATAATTTTTTTTTGTTTCTTTTCAACATTACGCATGAAACACCGAAACAAGCTAAAATGCTGGAGAGCATTTATGTTTTTATATATATTTATTGTAATATATTAAAAAAAATACTAATTGCTTCTAACAATTACCTACGTAATTAGGTATTCATACGGCTAAATGTAAACGGTCCGTTTTCATTGTCATCAATTATTTATTTATCGTAATAATAAAATATTAATGCACAGGTACTTAATATTACATTTATAAAATTAATAAATTATCAAATAACTTACCCTTAGACTGCAGATAACATAGAAAAAAAAACAATATTCAAACACAACTGAATCCCGCTCAGAAAAAAGCGCGCGGAAATCAAATGTTAAACGTCAGAAACGATTTATTATCTGTGGTAATTTTAAACAGACAACCTCTAAATAAATTTAACTAGGCTGCTATTTCTGCGCGTGCGCTGGGGCTTGCCGCGCGGTGGCTACTAACTTGAATCTTTGTCTTCCAATCCTTGAAGGTTTTTAACCATTGACTTTTGCGTCTGTCCATTTTAATTAGATCTGATGCTGAAGAAATTAATTCCAATCGTGCATTTTTTTCAACACTTAAAAATGGTCAAGTTAGAGTTGATTTTTATAATTGAGTCACTGTTGGTAGAACGTAAAAGAAATAACTGGACTTAAATTATTATATAATCTTTTTAATTATAAACTTAAATACAATTATTAAAGTTTTATATAAATAAAATTCACAAAAAGTACTGACTTTGAGCCAGGGACGTAACATCTTCGCTGCCAATGTTGGTGGCGAATTGGTGAATACTTATTACCAGGGGGCCCTTTTTCCACCTGAGTTACATAGAAAAATAAAGTATGTAGTTAATTTTATTCATTATTTACTCATGTATGGTAATAATTGAGAAAGTCTTTTTTTTAAGAGATGTTAACGTACATATATACAATTGTACATATATTGTAAATGTTTTTATTGGTAATTTTATTGATGAATCTTCTAATGAATTAATGTTTCTTTTAATTTGTTTCATTATTTTTTCCGTTTATGATATTCCAGTGCAATAATTTTCAGGTAAAGAGTTCTTATTCCTTAAGCATCCTAGCGACAAACAGTCGTTTAATTCAAGTGCATCAGTATTAGAACGCAAACGTCAGGTTTCCCGTTTTATTCTGTTCTTGTTTCCGAACGCCGAGCTTGATTTCCGAAAGGAACTTCATGTGTTATGTTTCCGTCCGGAAATACTTTCAAGCGCGTAGAAAATTTTTCATGAAATGCATTCGAATAAGGAATACATAATTTCGATTTATTCTGTTATAAATGCCAATGTAACAAAACCGAAAAATCTTGTACTTTTTCATTGTTATACTTGTTGTTTCTTGTACATTAATTTAAAAGAATACACGAACCAAAATAGCGATTCAACGTATACTCTATTCCAACCATAATAGTAAAAAAGCCAATAAACATTTGGCAGTAAATTGCTTGATTAATCTATGATATTCACTATGGATTTGCGAAAATATGGCGTTTTGAAAAATCGATCGAGGCGTTCCAGGGAATATCCGGGACAAACAGACTGACAGAAATAAAAATAAATGCTATTTTGTTACATGTACCGTGTATACATATGCATTTAGTAAGAAGCGATTATTTTAATATTTCAAATAGACACTCCAATTTTATTATATGTATAGATCACCTAAGGGATGGTCAATACCATCGTCAATGTTACCAACGATACCAACGCTACCAAATGCTACCAACTTTAGGAACTGAGATATGATGTTCCTTGTGCCTGTAGTTGCAATGCTTCAAATCGGAACACAACAATACTGTGACAACAATTATGAGAGGGTCATACCCACCAAGATGGACTTGCAGGAAGCCCTACCATCAACTAAAGTATGTCATATAAGCAATGAGTTCCTACATAATAGTAATTATGTGGAAAAGTCGTTTCTTCTCGCTTGAAGCTGCTCTCCGAAACGGTGGTAGTATTTCCGAAACGATTCAAAAATGCTTTATTGTAAAGTTTACATAAATAAAATACAATTTGATTCGATTTGCCATTAGTGCCTTTAGACGTAAAACGTTTCTCTTCTTTTACCACTGACCCCTAAAAGACGAATAAAAATTATTACAGAGATATTTTTATCATCTTATTATATTCAAATTCACTGTCAATATTTATGTACCCTACTTGTAATGATTAAAGCACGATTACTTTTTACGATTACTCTAATGACCACCGTACCTAAATAAATTAAAAAAAAAAAAAAAAAACGGAGATAGTAATCCGAAACGACTCATTTGTATTTAATAACTATCAAAGATAAGTCAAAGATGAATATCAAAGACTAATTGAATATTAATTATTATTAATACTAAGTACACAATAAGTGTCGACTGAGCTATTTAACCATTCTAAGAAATTTTAACCATTCCTTATACCGTTAACGCGTCACCAACCATGGGTACTAAGATTTTATGTCTGTTATTCCCTTAATACAAAATAATACGGTATAATATATGATGGGAGGGTGGTATCTACCCAGATGTACTTGCACAAAGTCTTACCACCAAATAAAATGCGAGTAAAACTAAATTAAAACCGTTGCCTATCAATACAATTAAATATATTTAAAAAAATGGGAATTCCAAAATCAAAATATGGTAATAAAAAAGCGTCAAGTTCGTTAATGTTTCGTTGTTCGATTGTTCGTTGATTCATTGATTTCAACACATATAAACAGGACATATAAACATAATTATTTTAATCGTCGACTATGTTATTTTGATATTTTATTTGAGAAATTTTCAGAACGTATATCTACTGAAATTTATCGATTAAACATCGCAGAACAGTCGATTTAAATTCAATTTAATTCTGTAACATGGCGATTCAAATGTAATTTTAAAAGCTTATTTGTGTAAGATTGATTTTGATTTAAGAATAATCCTGACCGATGCTCATTTATAATCTGTTTTTTAATTACTTAATACATAGAAATGATATTTAAAGTTATATTACGTTTTAAAAGGTTCATTTCGTATAGGAAGACGTATACCAAACTGTCGTTTCTTTTGTAAGCTTGATAAGCGTGGAAAATACGTGACGGCTTACTACCGGGGCACAGTTTTTCATTTTATTTTGTCTACGCAAAAAGTTTTAATATCGTCTTGTCAAATTTAATCGAAACAAATCCGTCATACGTAATGTTTAGCCTTGTAGGAGACCTATTTGAAAACATCAGGTTTAGTAAAAAAGGCGAGGATGAAGGAGAGGTGAAAAGTGAGTTACAAATTAATAATATGCGAAGCGAATTTTTTATTCTTCGCTCAAGTTTTGGGGGTTGATCATCTGGTAGGCAATAATAATATGCCCATACCCATCTTTGGTTGGTGTTGGGTAAAAAAATAGCCATGAAAGATCAACAGACAGAGTTTATGATATTAGAATGAATAATGACAAATAAACTCCAATATTAATCAAGGATGATAAAAAAATGTCAGTCGCGTGTGTCAGATTAAGTAAGAAAAAAATAAATAATTAGACAATTAAAAACAAGGCTTACACTATGTATTGTATGTTTTAATCAATTCTGTAATAATAATAATTTAATTTAAGTTATTTTTGAATTGTGTTGATAACATTGATATTAAATAAGAGGGTACTTTGACTTTTTTGTTCATTATTGTAAGTCACGTGATTTGTAGTGAGGCTTATATAAGTGATGGAAGCTCCGTACAGAACACTTTTTTACTTCGACTTTTACTTTACACTTTAATCTTCTTGGAGCAGCAAGGTGCTAACATTTAAGGTACGATATAATTTTGTGATATAGTATAATTGTTATTGCTTGTTAAATTATTGATGAATATATATATGAATTGTGTTTTTGAAATTATCAATATACAAAGTTAGTATTATATATACAAAGTTAGTATAATTGAATTTAACTAACATGACTGTATTTTTGGATATTGAAAAAGAGTAAGTACTGAGTTTCTTGCCGGTTCTTCTCGGTAGAATCTACATTCCGAACCGGTGGTAGCTTTACTTTAAATAGTTTGTTAAATGACGATTCAAAAGTGCTTGTAAAAGCCTACTCGAATAAAGTATATTTTGATTTTGATTATGGCTAAATAAATATTTGTGTTTCATATATAATATTTTATTGTCTTATAACCTTAAAATATAATAAAATAATAAAGAAATAGAAATTATCTTAAAATATCCTGACATAATGTATTAACTCACTATAAAAAATCTAACACGTGCTTGAGCCCATTTATTTGAGATATAGTCGGAAATAGTCTGTAGAACACCACCAATAAAATGATTTGGCAAGTCGCCTGCCTGAGGCCAATCTTTTTTGGAAAATCATGAGTGGAGGGTTATTTTTCTGCAACAATATGTATTGTTAAAGCACTAACGCTGAAGGTATAAATGGATGCATCTAAAAAATCTTTCCCTTCGCTGTTTTTACGCCAGAAACGAGTTGAGGTAAGGGGTCTGTTCTTTGGTGCTATGGACTGTGAGAGAAGAGTAAGAGAGATTGGCTGTATGGTCCCCGGCGCTATTCTGTTGGCTTTCAAAGCGTGGATTCGGCGAAAATAGCAAGTTCTTTAGGCTGATGGCGCATTTGCGATTTAAGCAATGGTTAAAATGTTTATAGGTGGGGACCACTCACCGTCAGGTGGTAAACATATCCGACTGCCTTAAAAAAATATTTTACAATTCAGAAGGTACAAAAGAACAGGAATGTGGTGCAGCGGAATCGGGAATATATTAAAGTAACAAATCCGCGGCTTCTCAGATTGTCAACGGTCTTTACAAAGGTTTTAGTGTTTAATAATCGCATGTAATTTTTTTTTACGCTATCAATACCCGAAATTGGATTGTCTTTGTTTTTTGTTTGTATTTATTTTTCTTAAATTCAAATATTGAAGAATAAACACAGTGCCAATGATATTTAGATAATTTAGGAATTCAAAAATTTTACTTCTATATAAAACCCTGCCAAAGATTCAGTACATTAATAAAAATAAATGGTCGCGTGTTCGATTGACGGTGACTGTCGTGACCATCATTATCACTAATCTTATGAATAATAAATTGAGATAAAATTATTTTTAAATGCTAATACAATTATTTAACGAAGATGTGAATTAAAGGTTATTTTTAAAATTATTGCACGGACTCGAGACGCGTAAAAGGTAGGGGTACGTCCATTGCAGACGACTATTTTCATGAATATACAGGCATTTGTACTAATAACCACACCCTGTATAAAAACTGCACACATTTCACTCAATATGAGTCAAATAAGAGTCTTTGGTAGGGTGCCCTTATATATCTTACGGTGAACGCAACGCAAGCGCGATCCAGGAATTGGGTGTTTAAACAATTATTACATAAGCCGTTTATAACAAATGAGTCTGTAAGTTTAGCATTAGAAACCCTTGGACCTGAAATGAATAGTGCGTTTTTAAAAGTCCGACCTTGTCTTGTATTGCCTCCTCTAGTAACAGGATAACTGGTTTATTTTTTGCCCAGACAATCGGAATTGCATTCTTGCCATAATTCACCGCTATCGTGTTTTGTTAGTTAGGTGTGCCTTTTGTCTTATGTAAATTTAATTTTCTAACGTAACAATACAAACCAATCGAAGCCAAGCGTTTAAAAAAGTTAAAAAAATGTATCCTAAGCTGCCACTTACACCGTCCACGTAAGTGAGAGAAGGCATCCGTGCGAAGACGAGGCAGATCGTTTTATTTGGTAGGTAAAACATGTCATAATAAACTGAGTTAATTCGCTATACACTCCGTGGAGTAATAGTCATCACTGCAGATTAAAATGTTTCTGAGCGCTATATAAAGTTTCCACTTGAATAGGTACGAGAATAAACCACAAACGGTGCTTAGTCATTACGGTGTAATTATGTTTTATTTTTTATCAATACGGACTTAAGTAAGTAGCAATTGAAGACAGGATACATAGATAGCAAGACACGTAAATTGTTTCAATTTGAACGGAATGTAGCGATTTATTCTCTAACACTTGTGTGTAATTGTTCAGTCTATATCTGTAATCCCATTAAATCAGGTGATTCAGCTATTCCTAATACAGTGGGGCTATTACGGAGCGTAGCAACTCTTGCTATCAAATATTTGTTGCAGATTTCAGTAACAATCAGACTGGTACAGTAACAAAATGAAATAGCTTTCGATAAATCCGCGGGCACAGCTAGTATATTGGTAACATAACAGAACGTCAGACATATTCAAAAAACAAATATGATGAATAAAGACTGGTATAATTTCAATTTAAACAGAATCGTATACATCTATTCCTGTCTACTGCAGGAAAGTTCAATAAAATACTTTAACCTCGATGGAAAAACCACATCAAATAGTTGTCGTTCGTTCAACGAAATAATTATTCCATTATGTCAATATTTCCGTAATATTTTAATCACACTAACAAATTTGTTTTTTTCTCTTACATTAGTATATTTTATCGGGCAAAGATTTGAAGAGTGGTGATTGGTGGCGATTGATATTTAGAGCAGGAAGGTTAAAACTGATTGGTCGCCTGATTTACAGCTGTCATCTCCATATGTAGATATTGTCTACGTAAGAAACAAACAAAATCACATAGCCTTTGACGATTGCGTTTGGAGAAAGGATAAAATATATTGCATATACACACTAGCTGAACCTGCGGCTTGACCTTTAAATTCATAGAACTTGACCTTTAGCACACAAATTGTCAACGAAATTTTACCTTCTTTGGGGGTGAATTAAAAAGTAGCCTATATGCTTCCCGGGACTCAAACTATCTCCATGCATAGTTTAATCTAAATAGGTTTAGCGATTTAGGCGGGAAGCTTATTTCAGAAGCGAATGTAATTCTTTATATCTCCCCATTGCGAGAGGACATTTACTTATTGATCGTAAACCTACCACCGATTCGGAAATAACCACCTAAGACCTAAGAAGATACAGAAAAAATAACAACGCGTTTTTTTAAATCTCAAATAAAACAATCATAGAAAAATAAATTTATTTCGTCAAATACAAAGAACTTAATCTATGACAACTTAGGAAACAAAACCTAGCAAATTACTAGTAAGGATAGTAGTCAGAGGTGTCACAACAATAATAAAATAATGTATGTATATGTTCTGACGGAGGCGAAGTCGGAAGGTGCGCCGTAACACCCTGGCGTGCCTTTCGCGGCGAGTCGCCCCTTTACAGCGACGGCCGCTGGTAGAGCGGCGGTGGTGAGCCACGCGCGTTCCCGTAGCCCTGTCGCCTTGCGGTGAGGCGGAAATCCTAGGAGGTTTTAGTGGGTAGGACGGGGCCTTCTGCCCCGGGAGTCCCACATATTCGTCCCGGTCCCCCTTCGGCCGGACGGAATGCCTAAATGCATTTCCTCCTAGTAAAACAAAAAAAAAATAAAGGTTGGAATGGTGAAAGTCCGAAAAAGTCGTCCCTTTATAATAAATACTTACATTTACCTACTCATGTCGGTAAATCTTAGGTTTTACTGGAACATCTTAAGATTTACCTTAGTTCTAGCTTTTAGAGTAACATATATAATGTATTTTGTGGTTTTGTTTATACGTAGGCGGACTGGTACACGGACATTGGTATTTTAAGAAATCATAATCATACCACATCACCAATGCGCCACCAACCTTGGGAACTAAGGTTGATAAGATGTTATGTCCCTTATGCCACCATCCCCACACATTATTTAAACTGAACATTAACAGTAATAAATATGGCTTTTTGACGCTAGAATTTATGATGAGTGGCCGATACCTATCTAGGTGGGCTTGCACGAAGCCCTACCGCCTATTAAAGTTAAGCTTTATAAACTTTTAAAATAATATACTATACAATTTTAAAAGTTATTCTTGATACATTGTTGATTATTATATTGTCAATAACAATAAAAATTCTTCGAATACTTTTAGCGGCAAAATCTAACTCGTGTGAGAACATAAAAGTTATGGAGTTGACATTAATGGTATATAATACTAATTTGGTAGTAATTTGCTTACTACAGTTAATATTTATATTTAAGATTGCCAGTTTATCTTTTAAAATATTAATTATTAACTTTTAGTAGAAAATAGAACTAATAAATGATTTAAGTTAGAAGATGTATTGCAGTGTCCTTTACAATGTTTTAACGACGTGTTACTGCACGTGGTTACTGCATTTGCTGCTAATATGCATCATAAATGAATTATCATTTATGCACTACATTTTTAAAGTAATATAACAAAATTATGTAAGGTGTAAGTATCGGAGTTCTTCGGTTCAAGCCCCGGTTCGAGCCGATAAAATAGTTATTGGGTTTTATACTACAAATTCACAGCACATAAGGCCGTTGGTTCCGCACCCCAACTCTTTTCAGTAGTGTCAAAGTTCCTGTTTCATCGGATAATGAGAGCGTACTTGTATTTGCGCACACCTATGCCCTACGAAATATTTAACATGACTTTGTGCAAGCTCGTTTGGGTAGGTACCACACACAAACATCACATTATTCTACCACCAAACAACAAAACTTAGTATTGTTGTGTTCTGGTTTGAAGGTTGATTAAGCCAGTGAAACTGCAGGATACATAATGACAGCGCCTATGATTGATTACAAATTGGCGTAATGTAAGGAAGGGTTAATATTTATTTGAACGTCAACTTCTATACACAGTGGTGACCATTTATCATAAGTTGGCCCATTTAACCTACCAAATTCAGAAAGATATCATCTAAATCCAAATTAAATATTTTGAAACTAATCAATGTCCACGTATTCTATGTTCTCAAAACTCCAAAGCAGTCGATAAAATACGTCACGTATAATTGTTCTCATATAGAATACATACATATAAAGAACGAATGTCGTATCGTTAAAGGAAATATTTATTTCCGATTGTTATAACAACGAAGGTAGCCATTTTAATTAGTAATCATATACCCTTGGATATTATCTGGACTGAACTGAATATGTATTTACGAGCTGCCTGTTTTAATTGCGCACGGGTGAAATCCAAACGAAGTTCCTTTTGCCCATTCAAAGTTGTAATTTAAAAAAAAAATCCTTAGTGGATGCTAATGTTATTTTTTTTGAAAAAAGAATATTAGCGATCTTTACAATTTTACGGTAATATAATTACGTATATATAAATTAATGACTTAAATTATATAATAATAAATGATTAAAATTATATTTTGTATTAAAAAACCGGTTAAGAACACGTCAGGTGAGACGCAGACCGAATGCAGTTAAAAAATCTATATTTATATTCCTCACAACAAAACATAATAAATTGGCATATATATAGTTTTATTATTTATACGTCATGATGGAATAAATATTTTCTAATTCGTTATATTGTACTAAATTTTGATTATTTTGGTTCGTAGATTACGTTCGTAGATTCGTAGATTACCTTATATAGGTTTGATATTAGATTTGAAAACAAATATTGTGATTAATAAAAATTCTGAATTATCGTAAATATTTAACTGAATTTAGACACATTAAGCTCATGTGTCAGTACCATTTCAAAAAAAAAGCATTAAATATTTTTCAAAAACAAGTAAACGATATTTTTGCACACCATGAATTAAATAATACTTACTAGTTTTTTCAAAATAGTAATTGAAAACTTGTTTTTTATTTTCATTTGCATATACAAATAAATGCTAAATTTAATGATATAGTTATATAAATATATGTAGTTTTAAAAAAAGTAAATAATAGATTTTAAATTAACATGGTTATTTTTATTACTAACAGTATTTAAAACGGGATATTTACAATGTTTTTTATTTTTATTTGGTGGAGCTCGATATTTTGACATTATCTACGAATGTCTTGTTCTCGTGAACAACGTTTTAGTAAAGTAAATAATATTGTGTGCGAAATAATACAAATTCGACTACGCTTTTCAGCGTAGTGTAAGAGATTCGCCAAGACAAACGAAATGAGCCTAAGCTACACTAGTAGGCATTACATTCTACGTATCTATGTCCTGGCTCCGTGATCAGATTAGCTTGGTAATACCAGAATTACATTAACATTAACAGCTTGTATATATCCCACTCCTGGGCTAAGGCCTCCTCTCCCTTTGAGAAGAAGGTTTGGAGCATATTCCACAACGCTGCTCCAATGCGGGTTGGTGCACGTTTCTAACTACTATAAATATAGAACGCTTCGAAATAAAGATAGCAATCAATAAATCCATTATTCGCGCATCTCTCGACTTTTACTTATCTCCTGCACACCAAACTGGTCTCGTCACCACAGTGGAATACACATATGGCAGAATTTCGTTGAAATTAGACACATGCAGATTTTCTCACGATGTTTTCCTTCACCGCCGAGCACGAGATGAATTATAAACACAAATGAAGCACATGAAAATTCAGTGGTGCTTTCCTGGGTGAACCCGAAATCATTGGTTAAGATGCACGCGTTCTAACCACTGAGCCATCTCGGCTCAAATTAAATACCAGATAAAATAAATAAATAAAATATTATCGTGTGTAGGTTAAAGCTGTCCGTATTTATTATAAATTGAATTCTATAAAATCACATTAATTATCTGTCTTTTACATCTAGTTCTGTAATCATCAAACTTTTTAAATAAAAAAAAAAAAAATAACACTAAGCGTCCTGCAGCGAAGGTTTTTGGAGTTCGTTAGTGATTGGACATTTGTCGAATTTTCCCGACCAATGTTTCTTTTTTTATGATATAGGTAGGCGGACGAGCAAATGCGCCAAGTCATGGTAAGTGGTCACCACCGCCTATAGACAATGGTGCTGTAAGAAATATTAACCATTCCTTATATCGCCAATGCGTCTCTTGTGCTTATAATTACACTTGCTCACTCCAGTACAGCTGTTTGGCGGTAGAATATCTGATAAATAGGTAGTACCTACCCAGACGGGCTAGCAAAAAGCTCTACCACCAAGAAAAGTTTCTATATATTTGCTGACCTTAACTTCGTCATATGGCTTTATACAAGCACGTCTAGATAAGTACCACCCACTCATTAGATATTATATTGCCAAAATACTTAGTATTGTTATGTTCCGGTTTGAAGGACGATTGAGCTACAATATCTATGAGCGATGGTGACCACTTACCACCAGATGACCTAAGGCTCCTTATTTAAATAACAGTGTATTCAAATATATAATACGTTTTAGAATGCACATTTTGTGTACAAATTCACACATTAGCATAAAATTTCAATTATGTTAATATAATTCGTCAATTATAATAAATATTTAACTGAATTTAGACACATTAAAAATACCACGTGCCGGTATATTTAAAAAATTGTTTTAGTTTTAAAAATATATATATACTAAATTAAATTATATATCTGTATAAATACAAGTAGTTTTGGGTTTTAAACTATAACGACAAAATCTTCTAAAAAAATATGGCCGTCACGGAGCGCCTGTACAGTGTGATAAATCGAAATTGATTGTTACTGTAAGAATTAAAATGTAAGAATACCAATAAATATATATATATATATATATAATAAATAGTTATTAACATATATTTTTCAAAACGGGTCACACGCACGTTGAGAGTGGCGGCGGGAAATTATATAACGGCATGAGATATCTCCATGGCGTTTCCCGTCACGGCATACGAGCTTTCCCCCAAGGCACGCCAGTTATTTGCGACCTATTCACAAATAATGTGCTTCTGACCGAGAAATAAAAATAATCGGCCTAGGCAATGCACGTTAGAGACGGTCTCCTTTTAAAATTTTTGAACCTGTTTAACATCGCTCCTCTGATCTGAGATAGAAGCATGCAGGCTTCCCCACAATGGTTTCCTTTTAAAGACAATGTTAATTATAAACACAAATCAAGCATATGAAATTTCAGGGATGCTTGCCTGGACTTACTTACCTTGTTCACAGATTCTAAAATTGTAGCTCTACACTTAGAAAATATTTCATATAATAGGTTAATGAATATTACATTTTTGATTAAAATAAACTTACATTTATGCGCATACATAATTAACTTCAACAAGATCACTGTCAAGTCTGTGCAAGTATTGATAAGTATTAACATTGAAGTAATAAAATATGCTTTAGATAAATGGACCAAGTTCAGATCACGCAAAACATGACACACAAACATGGTTCCGTAACTTGTGACGACGAATGTCACTCATTCTAAAGCACGCCAATAATAATTCAGCGCGGAGGTGCGCGCCTTCGTTAGTGAATAGATCTCTAACAGTTTTATTAAAATCCTACCGTTTCTTAGTAATAATAACTATTATGAGCTTGTTTGATAAGATAACCTTTAAAACAGATTCATAATTTATGTAAAATCTTGTTAATTTATACATATAATAAAATTATAACTGCGGCCCCGTTTTCAACAGATACCTACTGGTAATATTGTGACACAATTATATTAGTCTACATAAATACAAAATCATTGTATGAGTTAAACCAAAATATATTATATTTAAGTAGACTCTGATAAGCATTATTGAGTCGTAATGTCTTAGGATTGTCTTAAATGTCTAACTACCATCGGTTTTAAATATTCTACCGAGACCGGTCGCGGCAAGAAGCAGTTACATACAGAATCAAAGTATTACTTTATTAAAAGCTCTTACGGGGTTATATTTTAATATGAAATACCGCCGATTCGGATTTTTAATTCTACCGAGAAGAATAGCCAAGAAACTCAGTAGTTAATCTTTTAAATAACATAGATATGTAATTAAAATACAATTACAACATTTTATTTAATAAAGCTTATTGATTGATTGTACACATTTTATTAATTTATTTCATAGTATTAAAATATCTGAGACATTTTATTGCGGACACGAAAACCTTGAACCAGAAAGTAGTTTATTGACTGCGGAGTCGGAAATTTATTGTTACAATTTAATCCTAAGCGATCATCATCGATTCAATCGGAATCATTAAATATTATGAAACAACGTCAAATTGACTGAGAGATTAATGAGGAAGGTTTTAGTGTATAATTAATTAAATGTTTGTTCGAATAAATACTTAAAACCTTAAATATTTTATAATTTATTCTTTAAGGTGTCGGAAAAATCATGCCGACTGAGAGTTTATTATTTATAATAATATTATACTGTGCTTGCGGATTTATCTGCAGTTATTTCAGTTTGTAACTGTAAGAGTCTTATTGTGATAAAATAAAATAAATTACTGAAATACAATAAAATGTTATTGCTGGATAATCGGTTCAACTGATTCAGATGTTATTTACTACAAACAAACAAATTTTTATTCATAATATCATAATGTACAACTCAGTCCGCACGGTTCACGCTAAAATACTTTTATGTATCTCGGTAGACAACTCACTAATTTACTGGTACAAACCGCTATTTGAATACAGGTCTTCGAAAGCTGCAGCCTTTTAAAAAACACCTAAGTTTAATTAATCAAATCAAAATCCTTTCATTACAATTATTTATTCACATACCAGTTCGGAAGAGAAAATACCCTGACCCAAGAAGAACCAACGAAAGAAACTCAGTAGGTTTTTTTTGTTCGTTTCTGATTGTTTACATAATAATTATACATAATATATTGACTAGGTCAAAATATATAGGAGGCGAGCCTGTGAGGTGTGCTATTAAACGTGAACTCATTCAGTGTATTTAACCTTTGGAACACGAGCGTACCTGTACAATTTTTTAACTTATCAACAGAAGCATTTTAAACTAGTAATGGGCCTGAAAATCTTGAAAAAGCTGTTCGTATAAGAGAAAAAACAGAAACAACAGATGCGAATATTTTATCACAAATCAGTAAGACTGATAAGACACAAGAGTGGCAGTAAATGAGCGATAAAAACTAGAATACAATTGAAAACCGGTTTGAAGGTCGCGGTTACAATAAATCACACTTTCACTAAATAACTTCCTGTGTTTATATTCCGTTCGAATTAGCACGGGTAAAATTAAACCATTCTTTCGAGAGCCGTCGCTCTATCGCTAAATATTAACACAGTTCGATTGCGATTTGTGACAACAAATTGTCACAAATCGCAATCGAATCGAATATTAATCGTTGCCGTTCAGCCGTTTCCCTATTCTATTCTACTATTTCATTCCGTTGTGTTCCGGTAAGAGTCAAATCGAAGTTTTAAAATTAATTTCCGCGGTTGACAAAATATCTATATATTAAAAGGCTGTTTGGTCCAATTATGTTTTGTTTTTGTTATCTCTGTCTCATTAAATATACATTTAGAGCAACGCTATAGAAATTTACTGTCAATATTTATTTAGTAGTGTAATAGTAGTAGTTAGTAAAGATTTTAAATGAACATGGTTATTTTTATTACTAACAGTATTGAAAACGGGATATTTACCTTTTGATTCACGAGACTCTCGTGAACAAGACATTCGTAGATAATGTCGAAATATAGAGCTCCACCAAATAAAAATAAAAAAACATGGTAAATATCCCGTTTCAAATACAGTTAGTATAATGTTGGAGCTCGAGACTCCATTCGGGTTTTTAATAAAATAGGTTTATTTCAGTTGCTTCTGATATGCAACATTATAGTTATAGCTTTACACTTAAATCCTCCTGTGAGGATGCAAAAATATCCTCTAAAAAATTAATCGTTATAGTACGTATTCCAAGTCTTTATTTCAACAATATTTCGTGGAGTTATTAAAAGTTATGAGAACTCGAATTTTACGTACATATTCGTTTACCGCCATTGAGGGACTTATCTAAGTGTTTAGGCTAAACAACTATTCGTCGCGATTCTCCCAAGATTTCTTAAAAAGCCTTGCTTTGGTTATTTAGTTTACGCGGCTTATAATAAACTAAAAATTATTATTATTATAAGTATTTTAGAGTGACTGGCAGAAATCCGCACGTAAAAGCGTTATCCCTCTTTTTTCTTTTTTTATTATATAAAGTTTTAAATCATATTATTTAAATTTATTCTTTGTTATTGTTTTAATTCACACGATATTTTAATAAAAAATTTATATCCTGTCGTTCTCAAAGTTTGGTATTTTATTTGAATCTTAGCTTCGCAAAAGCAACTTCGTTTCAACAGGGCGTCCTACGACACCTAGTTTTTAAATTATAATATGTAAACTATAATACAAATTTTACGCGAATAAATCTGCGGCGTACTGGTACTGAAAATTTATCGTATACGATGTATAAGTTCAATTTAAACAAAATATTTAAAATAAACATCATGTATATACCCAATATATATCACGAAGTATATAAAATCTCGTAGTACTACATTTATGGCATCGTTATCTTAAATAGTAATCTATTAAAAACCAATAATAGTATTATCTGTGTCTACAAAAAGACTTGTAGGAAATACAGAAAACAAAACATTTATTCCTTAAACAATATCGATTGTTGATTATTAATACAATTCAGTGATATATCAAGGTGTCTCTGAGGTCACATCCGAGTCGTGATTAGCTCTAAGGCTTAAAGAACGGAATTAACTACGTACCACAGATTTTATAGGACATGCAAAAACTAAGTTATATTGATTTACAAGAACAATTTATGTCTTGTTCCGTTACGTGTAACGAGGAACTTTATAACTTATCATATAACTTTAGTACTTTTTTATGTTTTTATGCTTCCACTAGTTGTCTCCCTTGGCTTCGTTCGCGAAGCAACAGACAGACAATCAGACAGACAGAGTTACTTTCACATTTATAATATTAGTATAGAAAAGTTTTCTCACTTTGTTCAAAACATCCTGAAGAGAATCTCTAACTTCAAAAGTATTTACAGCACGAAAAATTGTATTTATAAGCGACTTTAAAAGTTGTTCGAGGTATGTTTTTATGGTTATTCCAGGACCTACTTTTGTCCTCAGATCAGGTCCCATATGGTTTTCTTTGACATAGTTGGATTTTTAGTATCATTTTTAAATACCGTTAAAATGTAATTTTCTTTCTTAAAACTGCGTTAAATTTGCAATGATTTAGGCAAAATCAAGTTCCATTTCACGCAGCGTATACAGCAAGGTGGATCGACCTGAAGAATTTTACGGGACACGACTGGATGTGGAAGGATTAGGTTAGATATATATATCTAATGTAAACCTCTATATGTATATATCATATATATATACATACATACACAGAAGTATATATTGTAACTGGCTGCTGATAATGATGACGTTATTTATTATCGAAATTGTTTCGATAGTTTCTGAATTACAGTAGTACAGCTTATAACACCTTATTAAATTGAAAAGCACATTAATTGTAACGATTTCTGCCAATGACTTTTACTTGGTGGTTGGGCTTTGTGCAAGCCCGTCTGGGTTGATACCACTCATCAGATATTCTACCGCCAAATAATAGTACTCTGTATTGTTGTGTTCCGGTTAGAAGGGTGAGTGAACCAGTGTAATCACAGGCACAAGGGACATAACATCTTAGTTCCCGAGGTTGGTGGCGCATACGTGATGTAAGGAATGGTTAATATTTCTTACAGCACCTTTGTCTATGGGCGGTGGTGACCACTTACCATCAGGTGGCCCATATGTCGCCAACTAATGCCATAAAAAAAAATGAAAATTACCATTTACACTTGACAATATTTGAACAAATAATCTTCACTATACAACCCAATGTTTCAAAGTACACATTAAGTTTAATCATTTATTAGTTTTCTTTATTTATAAATTATTTCAATAAACATTTATTACAACGTTTCAAGTCTACCGGACGTCCAATGTCGGGCTGTTCTTTTCGTTTGATTGCCAATAAAGTAATTGTATTTTAAAATGATTTTGCTTTGATAGCGGTTTCTATTTATATCTAAATTCAAATCTTATTTAAACTTGTTTAAAATGTATTTTATTCTTTTTATTATTTTAACGCTATCGGTAGTTTAAATTATAAATATATAACACGTTAAATTAAGCAGCACTGCTATATATAATAATATTATATATTGAAACCTTCTGTATTTCTGATATATGATTAAGTGTATATGCTTTTAAGTAGTTTATTCGGTTTGTTATTACAGAACTTCTCTTCATATCTAGCCATTTATTACCATAAATAGATAAATATCATTCATAGTATACTTAATCCGAGATTAAAGAGAAGAACTGGTACGAAACTCATAGCTGTTGAATCTATTAATAAATCAATAATATATATGCATCTATTATACCTCGTAACAATCATATACAATTTATATTAATATATTATTAATATATACTTATTTATAGTAAATTATTTGACATTTTCAACGAATATCATTTAATTTTTGAAGCAGTTAGAAAAATGTTGACTAAATTTAAATATTATTATAATTTTTTACGCCTGATTAATAAAGCGTTCTCCACTCGTATGAGCACAATGCTCTGATTATTCAATCAGGCGTATCTTACGCGTTGTGGCGTCGCTATTT
The DNA here is from genome assembly GCF_037043105.1 of Vanessa tameamea. Lineage (NCBI taxonomy): Eukaryota > Metazoa > Arthropoda > Insecta > Lepidoptera > Nymphalidae > Vanessa > Vanessa tameamea. Next base: position 9,415,475 of record NC_087329.1, on the reverse strand, counting down.
TTAACCATTATTAAATACATAGCTTTAGCAAACAGCTATTTTTTAATTATTAGAATGTTTTTATGTTAAAGAATAGGTAAATATTAATTCTTTGCCTCGGAATAATTCAACCCTTTCATTTAAGGAAAGAATCATAACATGTTTTTTTAATATACGTAATAAAATCTAAAATCAAAATCAAAATATACTTTATTCAAGTAGGTTTTTACAAGCACTTTTGAATCGTCATTTAACAAACTATTTAAAGTAAAGCTACCACCGTAACCGTGATAACATATGTAGTTAGAACATGGGCGTTGTGTTCCTCCGGCTGAGTAGGTACCACCCACTCATCAGATATTCCAACGTCAAGCCAATACTTAGTATTGTCGTGTTTCGGTTTAAAGGGTGAGTGAGCCAGTGTAACTACAGGCACAAGAGACATAACACATCAGTTCTCAAAGTTAGTGGTGCATTTATTATATACATATGTAACTCAAGGCATAAAACATTAGTTCCCAAGTGGTGGTGTATTGACAATGGGTTTGTAAATATTTCTGCAAAATCTATGGGCGGTGTTTGCATATATCACGGACCACTTACCTGATACGACCATTTGCCAGTTTACATATTAAAAAAAAATAAAAACACAATTAATCATTTGACCTGTCAACCGTCAACTTTCAGCTCCGCCGACGTATCAGGCGACTTGTTTACTTTAATATAATCTTGAAGAAAAAGTAGTTCAGATAATAAACACACTCATTAATAAGTTACTATACACCAACTAATCAATATGATAATGAATATATACGAGAATATATACAAAAGGCTTCCATACAAATGTTCCTCTTTCGATCGGAACAAAGAAGGCCTGTGTATAATGCCTTTACTCTGCTTGCGGATGTCGTCCACCGTCTCCGGAGTCATTGTCACGACAAAACTAACACATAATACGATATATCTAAAGGCAGTTCTTCGCTTGTCATGTTTTGTGAGACTTGGTATTTTGTGTAATCGAACAGACACGTCACGCCACGTCATGTCACGTCCTAAACGAAACCCGTGATAATATCGTAATAAGAATGCTGAGAGCAATCAACTATTAAAAATTAACAAATACATGGAATTACGTATTTGATATTTGAATTATTTGCTGCTATTGAAGCTTGAGAGCCGAGATGGCCCAGTGGTTAGAACGTGTTCATCATAACCGATGATTTCGGGTTCAAACCCAGGAGGCACCACTGAATTTTCATGTGCTTAATTTGTGTTTATAATTCATCTCGAGCTCGGCGGTGAAAGAGGAATATATATATATATATGTATATATATAAACATCTTGAACAAACCTGCATGTTAGACACATGTGTATTCCACCAACCCGCATTGGAGCAGCGTGTTGGAATATGCTCCGAACCTTCTAAACTCTTTTCCGCCATTTTAATTACAGAGTTTGTCAGTAAAGAATAATAATTTTTTTATATATCTTACCCTAGAAATCAATAAAGACTAAGTCCAAGTGAACCGGAATTGAATGAAACTTATTTATGTAGTCTAATTTTATCATGTAGTATAACCTCATTTGTAACTCGCTAGTATGCTTGGAAAACATTTATAAAATGTCAACAAGTTCGTTTAGTATATGGGACGTCGCTCTCAATAGTATCAAAACTGAACAACGATCAGTCAACATCGATTAATGTAGACGAGTTCATAGTAACATTCCTAGTTAGAGAAAATTCGGATGCAATCATGGTTGCCCGAAAACCGTTACTCAAAAACACACGGCCTACCATAATGTCCTACAACATACTGCATATCACTTTTAATTTTATTATATTAACGGCTGCTTCACAATATATTTATGATAATATAATGTTTATACAGAAGAATATACTAAAGTATTCCATAAAAGCTGGTATACATACTATTAATACAAGAGATAAGAATAAACTTGTAACCCCTACTTTCCGTTTGCATACGGACAGAGAACGTTTTTGGGCAATGGTATACGCATATATAATAAGATACCGGGAAATGTAACCAATTTACCATTTACGAAATATAAATAGTTTATTAAGACTAAATAATATACAAGTCTTATTATTCATTAAGAGTACTTTTTAGAAAAAAACGCCTGGATTTAGGCTCGGGTTCCATCACAGGACACTATTTTTTGTAAAAAAACCAGCATTGTAAATCTGTTTATTTGAAAAGAGCAACTATGCGAGATTCTTGCCGTTTCTTCTCGCAGGAGGCTGCTTTCCGAAACGGTGATAGTATTTTAATATCGACGATTCAAAAACGCTTCGTTGTGAAGTTTACTGGAATAAAATTGATTTGATTTGATTTAAATACATTTTGTATTTGTTTGTGTTTCTAATGTTAAAACATTTTGGACGTATTCTAAAACTTCTGATCCTTTATAATAATTAACCGTGTTAATAAAAATATAATATAATTGCGTTGTATTTATTATCAGTCAGCTAGGGTGACCAAGTTGGTTAACATATGAGTGTAGTTGTAGGAACAGGAATTATATTTAGATGTCTGCAGAGACCCAGAGATAACCGAGAGTTAAAAAATATTATATTAATCGTATTTTTACATAATATTAGCAGCCTGTAAATTTCCCACTGCTGGGCTAAGCCCTCCTCTCCCTTTGAGGAGAAGGTTTGGAGCATATTCCAACACGCTGCTCCAATGCGGGTTGGTGGAATACACATGTGGCAGAATTTCGTTGAAATTAAACACATGCAGCACTCACGAGGTTTTCCTTCACCACCGAGCACGAGATGAATTATATTATTTATTATTTATTATTTAACTCTTTATTGCACACCAAATATACAAAAAGATACAAAATATATTTTGTTTAAAAGAAAATTGGCCAAGCAAAAGGCGGTCTTATGGCTTATAAGCCATTTCTTCCAGACAACCTTTGGGTTAGAAGGATAATGTGTATGGAAGACGGCAATATGGTGGTGCAGTAAAAACTTACATTATGAAATAATAACGAATACAACTCAATAAATATAGCAAATACATAAATACAAAAAAATACTAATAAATAGAATATAAAGCAGATTATAGATATTTATAAATAAATCATATATACATACATATATCTATATAGTGTATGTAATAAAAAAAAAAAAAAAATAAATAAATATAATATTATTAATAAATATAATAGAAAGTATAATAGGATATTAAATAACTGTATCTCAAATGTCATCATTATTAGTGTCCAAATAGAATTTCTTCAGAGATTTTTTAAATATTTGTAACGATTTAGATTGTCTTATGCTTAGCGGTAAGTTGTTCCAAAGTGTTATTGCCTGCACAGTGAAGGACTGCTTATAATATTTACTGCTATAGGTAGGCAGTTTTAGGATGAGACTTCGTGATGATCTTATACTAGACTGATCTCCAAGAAATTCGAATTTCTCCTTCAAATAACAAGGAGCGGTCGGATTAAACAACACACAGTACAGAAGAGAGAGAGTATGCAAGTTTCGGCGACGGCGTATAGGGAGCCACTTGAGCTTTGAACGAAACTCTGAAACATGGTCATACTTTCGGAGACCGAAAATAAACCGAATAGCTAGATTTAGTAATCGCTCAAGTTTATTAAGCTGGTCCTCGGTTAGATTAAGATAGCTTGCGTCCGCGTAATCGAGAATAGATAGTAGAAGGGAGTTTGCTAACATAGTTTTGGTAGGAATTGGTAATACTTTTTGTAGACGTCGCAAGGAGTTCAATGACGCGTATGTTTTCTTACTAATTTCAGTTAAATGTTCTGACCAGGAAAGTGTTCGGTCAAGATGTATGCCAAGGTCTTTAACTGTTGAGCAGTAAGGTAAATTAGTGCCGTTGTATACAACTTGGGGAATGTTCGCCCAATCAATTCTTGCAGTCATAGTTGGGCTGCCAATAACAATGACTTGTGACTTGGTAGGGTTTATTTTAAGACCATACTGATTGCTCCATTTAGAAATTGCCACTAGATCTCTGTTAATAGCAGCAATTGCGTTAGGCAGGTTCTCAAGGGTTGAGTGTTGATAAATTTGAATATCGTCTGCATACATGTGATAGAGAGAAGAAATAACATGAGTAATCGAGTTAATGAAGATAGAGAAAAGTAAGGGAGACAACACGCCACCTTGAGGTACCCCAGCACGGACTTCACACCATGACGAGAAAGTCTCGTCGATACGAATTCGTTGTCTTCTGCCTCTGAGGTAACTCTGAAACCAATCTTTCACTGATGGAGATATGTTTAAAGAACATAACAGACTCAACAAGATATCGTGATCGACGCAATTGAATGCGTTACTGAAATCTAGGAGCACTAAAATTGTGAGCAGTTTATTGTCCATAGCCCATCGAATGTCGTCTGTGACTTTAACTAAGGCTGTGGACGTACTATGACCTGTACGGAAACCGGATTGGTAAGGATCAAGAAGAGAGTGTTCGTTGAGGAAAGTGTTGAATTGTTGGAAAATTAGTTTTTCAAGTACTTTGGAAAGGAAAGGGAGAATAGAGATAGGACGAAAGTCGGAAGTTGATTGGGGATTACCTTTTTTGGGGATTGGAATGATTTGTGCATCTTTCCATGCGTTAGGAAACTTTTGACAGGTAAGGGAGAAATTGAGTATATGAGTTAACACAGGAGTAACAATGTCAAGGATTGGGATGATCATATTACGACTGATACAGTCTGTGCCAACAGCATTCGAGGTCATCGACATTATGTTCTTTTTAACATCACAGTCAGAGAAAGACGCGAAGCTAAACGGAGGAAAGTTAGGAGTTGGATGAGAAGAGATAATATTAATTGTGTTACTTTTTTCGTCGCTATTAAGTGCGGTTGAAGAAGCAAAGTGTTGATTAAGGTGTTCAATGTCAATATTTATAGAAGTATTATGAGAGGATTTACCAACTCCAAGAGATTCGAGAAATTTCCAAGTTTTTGCTGTGTCACCGTTTTCGACAGATTGGAAAATGTGGCGTCGTTGAGCATCTCTACACGATGTATTGCAGCGATTTCGCGCTTTATTGTACTTTTCTCTGTTAGAGTCAGTGTTATTTAATTTAAATTTGAACTTAGCTTTATTTTTTTTATCAATTAGATCCTTTATATTATCACTCAACCAAGGCGCTGGGAGGTGTTTTCTTTTGATTGGTTTAATGGGCGCGTGTTTATCATAAAGCTGCGTAATTAATAAATTGAAAACTTCAAGTTTTTGGTCGATTGTTTTGGCAGCTATAACCGCAGTCCAATCTAGTTTAGACGCATCGTCACAGAGCCGGTTCAGGTCCATTCCTCCAAAACTACGCTGCAGAAGTATTCTCGATTTCGCTTTAGGAGGACGGATTTTATATGAGAGATAGATCATGTCATGATACGAGAAGGCGTCAGCAGAACATTGGCCGAATTTAGTAACAGAGTCCGGAGAAGAGACCATAATAAGATCCAGGAGTGAAGGTGAAGAGCCAGGAAAATAATGTGTTGCCATTAGAGGTAAGATTTTCATGTTATGGGATTCCGTTATGTCTATTAGTTGCCTGCTCTTAGTGTCGCCTTTAAGCAAGCAGGTGTTAAAATCTCCCATAATGATAGCGTGGCTGTAACCTGGGATAAGATTTCCTAATAGGTTTTCAAAAGAAGGATAGTAATTGATCAGTGAAGAAGGGTTATAGTAGACACCAAGAAGGATTTTAGTGCAATTAGATAAGGAAACTTCAATAAATAAGTGTTCGGCCGCATCAGCCGAGGAAGACGGGGGTGATGAACTAAGTAAAGCAAAAGGGATGTGGGACCGCAAATAGATCGCCACTCCGCCTCCTCTCTTGCTAATGCGGTCGTTACGGATAAGTCTGAAACCAGGTAATGAGTACGATGTAGAAGGTAGACATGGCTTAAGCCATGACTCCGATACAAGTATGGCGTGAATGTTACGGGAGTCAAAAGACGCAAGCAAATCAGGATAATGGGCCGGTATACTTTGTGCATTAATGTGAATGACATTAAAATTTTTCAGACAGTCTGAGAAGTAAGAATCAATGGCGACATTAAGCGGAAGAGGTAATGTACTGTGGTAACTATCATCACTGGATGGATCATCAGAAGACAAGGACAGAAAATAGTCACTATCTAAACTAATATTTGATGACATACTAATAATAATTAAATAATTGTAAATAAATACAATAAATATATATAATAGACTATAAATAAATATCAATAAGATGAACTAAAATAAACCTATACTAAACTGCTATGATATAATAAATAAATGTAAACAGCAACTACCTTCTAACCCACCAGCTATATGAAAATACCAAAAAAAAAAATTACAAACAAATATTTAACAATAACCAGACTACGCGTAAACAATAGTAAAAATTAAACTAAACGAATCCAAATATATATCTATCGTTAAGATTATTAAAAGCAGTAGCTAAATAAGAAATCTATATAAATAAATTAAAAACAACACTAAAAGTTAAATTATGTTTACATCATTATAACTGCTAACATGTTTCCGTACGAATGTTTTTATCTTTTCTATCTGTCACTTGCCATTCTTTACAATTTGACGTTTGACAATTGAACTTTGATATTAATAACAGTTAAATGCGTAAATTCAATACATCAAAGTTATTACATTAAAAGTTTTCAATAAGTGGGTAGAACTAAATCTAATTCATGTACAAAGTGGAATAAACAAAACAGAAACACCCACATAATAAAACATAGCGTTCGTGAATAATAACAAGTATACTAACTACTTTTTAACAGTCCTGACTGCCCTTACACTCCTAGAATTAATGCCTTTAGTGGTTTTGGAGGCTTCCTCTGAAAGTGGCGACACTTGCGGGATTGATGCATCAGTCACAGAGCTTGGAATCGCCTGAAGTTCAGCCATGGTGGAGATATGATGCCGCGTGCTATCAGGAGACAGAACTATGATGATACCATCCCGAGTCCAGCACTTTGTTACCCCAAAACGTTTCCTTGCAGCCAAGAATGTTTTGTGCCGACTCTTCGTAAGGAACTCTGACATCGTTATCCCAGTGCCTTTGAGATTCGTCTTAGCCGACCAGACTTTGTCCTTCACGCTGCCATCCTTAAATCTAATTAATATTGGACGGGGCTTCTGAGTGACCGTGTGACCCAGCCGATGACAATACTTAAAGGAGTCGGGAGTAATGTGTGGCAGTTTAAGATGTTCAGTAATAATTTTCAACGCATTGTAGCCAACATTCTCTTTACTCCCTTCATCGACTCCGTGCAGTAGAACAACTTTCTTCCTCGAGTGCATTTCAAGCTGATCATATTGCCTTGATAGAAATTCAACTTGCAATTGCAAATTTTCTAAGGCAATCAGGACAAAAGATCGAAAAGCATCGAAAAGCATTATAAACACAGATTAAGCACATGAAAATTCAGTGTTGCTTACCTGGGTTTGAAACCCTAACCGCTGGGTCATCTCGGCTCCAAATATTATAAAAAATACATAATCATTGTAATATATATATTAGAGGTCGCCCATTGGTTGAAATCTATTATCTATCTTCCTATTATCTATAGGTCATAAAATTATATGTATAAGATAAACTACAAGAGTTATTGACGTTTTGACTTTGATACGATGTGTGTTGGCTTTGACGGTCGGTACGAACGTAAATAATAAATATGTTTTATGTATATGAGTCTAGCTGTTTGTTTTCATTTGATATTATTAAAATGAAATAAAACTCATGTTATACTTTTGATAAAAGATTTTGATTAAGACAGATTTATCTAAAACTTAATATATTTTTTATAGTTTGATCTTTATTATTAATAAAAAAAAAAATCTAAATATTTTAGTTTAAATAATTACAGTATGAAGCAATGTGTATCATCCCAGTTTAGTGGGATTAAATGCAACCACAACCCGAGCATAATACAAACTTTTTCGAAATCTTACTTCACATAAATATAAAGTCTGGTGTCTTGTGCTTGCTTAAAAATGTGTTTTCGCTAAATTACTGTTTGGTGGTGTTGATGATGATGATGATGAAGATGATGATGTCGTCCTGACCGATTTCGGGCACGGCGGCCAATCTCATAGGAGACCAGCCAAATACGCAGAACATTTTATAGTGCACAAGTGTGTACTCTCTCATAATCCGATTCGACGGCAAATCCAACACGATAGGAAAGAGTTCTAGCGCAGGATCAAACGGTTTTACGTGATTGCCGAAGCAACGAAGGTTACACTTCAAACATTCAGATTCCGGGCTGATAATTTTTCGACAGAAAAACCGAATAATTTTCCATCGGTCCGATCCTGGGTTTAAAGCCAGAACATCGGATTCTGTGTCCTTACATCTGGCCACTTGAACAATGAGACAATACAAGAAAGGATAGCTTGTCACACTAGTACAATTTATCAAATAAATTGTAGTTGTCATTTTATTACACAAGGATAAATAATGAATGAATATATCCTTATCTCAGCACTTGAAATATGGTTCCCCTACACATATTGTAACGCAATCAAAGTCTATAAATGTGGGCTGTCGTTAACAGAAAACACTCGAATTACAAAGCTACAAAATGATAGTCCTGTATTCAAGTATCACTCTCATACTTGCGGTTGTGTATTCACTGTATTACTATGTAACTAAGAATCACGATTATTGGAAGAGGAGAAGGGTGCCCTATTTAAAACCCACATTATGGTTCGGAAATTATATGAATTATATTTTATTTAGAAGAAATTTGCCGAAAGTCACGCAGGAGATTTGCAGGAAATTTCCAAATGAGCCATACGTCGGAGTTTTCTATGGCACGGATCCCGCTCTCATCATCAAAGACCCTGACCTTATCAAACTCGTAATGGCAAAAGATTTTTGTTACTTCACCCATAGAGAGCTATCTCAGCACACACACAAGGAGTTAATTACGCAGAATATGTTCTTCAATGGAGGTGACACGTGGAAAGTTCTACGTCAAAATTTAACGGCCCTCTTTTCATCCGCCAAAATAAAAAATATGTTTCCTTTAATTCAATCTTGTGCGAGTACTTTGGAAGACGCTCTGAGTAAAGAAATAACCAATCAAAATACAGTCGAGATCAAGTCTCTTTTAGCGAGATACACAATGGACTGCATTGGTTCTTGTGCTTTTGGTGTAAACACTGGTACGTTAATGAACAAATCACCGTCTAACCCGTTCATCATAATGGGCGAAAAATTATTTGATGTTTCAAACTATGGAGGATTTCGATGGGTCAGCCGTGCGATGTGGCCCTCCCTCTTTTACAAATTAGGTTTCACACTGTTCGAACGTGATATACAGATTTTTTTCCAAAAATTACTAACCGAAGTTTTTGAAAGCCGAGATTACAAGGAATCGGCGAGGAACGATTTTGTTGATCTTATCTTGGGTTGGAAGAAAAAGACATATTTGAGTGGCGACAGCATAACCAACTCCAACACTGGAGCTAAGACAACAGTAAGCCTGACTGTAGATGACAATCTACTGATCGCTCAGTGCACACTCTTCTTTGCTGCGGGATTTGAAACGACATCGACTACGACAAGCTTTTTACTTTACGAACTAGCAAAGAGAAAAGATGCTCAGATCCGAGTGCTTCAAGAAATCGACGACTATTTCCAAAGACACGAAGGCAAGTTACAATACGAGTGTATCAATGAGATGCCGTTTGTCCAAGCGTGCATCGACGAAACGCTTCGTATTTATCCAGTTCTGGGTAACCTTACTCGCGAAGCTGGCGAAACCTACACTCTTCCTACGGGTCTATGTTTAGAGAAAGGAACGCGAGTTCATATACCTGTATATAATTTGCATCATGACCCAGATAACTTTCCGGACCCTGAAGAATTTCGCCCAGAACGGTTCTTTGGTGATGAAAAAAAGAACATCAAACCGTTCACCTATGTGCCTTTCGGTGAAGGACCTCGAATATGTATAGGTAAAGTCCTTTTTTATATTTATCGTATAACAAGTTTCCGCTCGCGTTAGAAATGTATTAGTTGTCCGTTTCTGTACGACTGAGACCATGTATGCCAATATGCAGAGCAAGTTAAGACATGAACGGGTAACAATCGAACTCACTATACCATTTATAATATAATATATTAATAATAACCGAGCCTGCTGCTTTACCATCATTTTACCCTCTCGGAAAGATTAAAAATCATCGGAATTAAATAAGCAGCCTATGTCCTCCCGGTACTCAAACTATCTCCATACCAAATTTTATCCAAATCAGTTCTACGATGAAAGCGTGAAGAGGTAATAAACAGAGTTACTTTCGCATTCATAATAGTATAGATTTTAGGTTTACTTTAAATAAATATTCTTATAAATAATCGCACATATTAAGATACTGTCGAGATACATGACAATATTATTATAAGCAGGAAATAACTTTATTTCTTTTTTGCTTAGGTCGCTGCGTTTCTGCGCCAAGGCAAGATAATAAACGTTAAAAAAACAAGTTATGTATAAAATATATTGCATATCAAGTTTAAGTCTAGATTATTCTATATAAATATACATTCAAAAGATTGAGTGTTTTCTATTTGGAGAAATATCGTAGCTGAAATCTATACTAAAATTATAAATTCGAAAGTAGCTCTGTCTGTCTATTCGTTTGTCAGCCTGTGGTACTTTCACTATCAAATCACTGAGTTGAATTTGACAACATTTATTATGAAGCAAAATGTACAGCGTACAAAGTATAAACGTCTCTGCTTCAAGCGCTATTTTTATCACGAGTTCAATAACACAGCGAAGAAGATAAGTGTCAATAGAGCAATGGATTACGGACCGCATACATGTGACATACTGAGGGATAAAATACACACATAAATAAAAAATCTATACGGTAGATATTTGGGGTAGTCTGCATAGGTATCACTCCCTTCCCCCCTTTGCTCATAGACATTGCCATAAGAAACATTCCAAAACCAATTCCTCACAGCACCAATGCGCTAGCAACCTTGGAAACTAAGACATTTTATTTTCAGTAGGACAAACAACCGTAGATACAATATCACATGAAAAAATAAAATTACATTTATATTAAGTGACCTGCGCTCCAATCTATTTTTTTTTGTTTATAGATAATTCAAATTCCCTTTTCAAAATTCTCTATGTACCATCGATTCAACATAATCCTGCAAAGACCAATTTCATCGTTTCTTTAGCATACGTTATATTAAACCTTATTTATAAAAGTCATTTAGTTAAATACTGTTTTCTTTCTTTCCGTCATTATTGATTTCCCATTTGAAAGAAGAAGACACAACATTGTTTAAGTAATCACCCTGTTAAATCTGATTTCAGGAATGCGGTTCTCCAAGATGCCGATATTTGCGGCTCTCTTCACTATATTAAAGAACTATAGTGTCGAGCTGGCTGAGGGCATGCCTCGAACTGTTGACTTTGAACCCCGAGCCTTCGTAACTCAGGCTATGGGAGGAATTCATATTAAGTTTAAACGTCGTAAGGCATAAATTAAGTACAAAAGAATTTAATAATAATTATTATTTATATAAGAGCTTGTTTTAAAGTCAGAATTCTTACGTTCATTTATTTTTTATTGCTATTTTTGTTAATAGCCAGTGTTCAAAATTTAGTAAAAAAAATTCGTCAATAGCTACGAAACTAAAACAATAACCTTTCTCAAACAAATGAACTAAAGTTCCGTAATCTGGATCTGATTGTATTCTGTTTGTGTACCTATAACGAATAAATGAAAAAATGAATGGATGGACGAATGGATCAATGGATAGGTGGATGGATGAATGAATGAATGAATAAATAGATAAATTAATAAATAAATACTGTTGTACATAAAGAACGTCCTATTAATAATAGTTTTTGATAACAAAGTCGCGTGGCTCAAACGATACTTGACGTAAACATTGCATCTGTAATTCAATTGCCTGCAGTACTATTAAGTAAGAACTCGCCTCGTATACAGTTATATAATAATTGTACATAACACTTGCTATGATATCACAATTATTATTTTCGCTGAGTTTCAACTCTGTTCCTACAGAATAGTTAGCGAGCTACTATAAAGTGGATCAAAATAAAAAAGGCTTTGTGCAAGCCCGTCTGGGTTGGTACCACCCATTCATCAGATATTCTACCGCCAAATAACAGTACTCTGTATTGTTGTGTTCCGGTTAGAAGGGTGAGTGAACCAGTGTAACCACAGGCACAAGGGACATAACATCTTAGTTCCCAAGGTTGGTGGCGCATAGGTGATGTAAGGAATGGTTAATATTTCTTACAGCGCCTTTGTCTATGGGTGGTGGTGACCACTTACCATCAGGTGGCCCATATGCTCGTCCGACAACCAAAGCAAAAAAATAAAAAAATCGGTTATATCAGTTTTTAAATAACATTTGGTAAGATGTATTATATAGTCTGTATTGTTGTAAAATATTGTACTATAACGTTATTCTAAGAGGGTTTGGTAACAAATAAATAACTCAGTAACATGCCTGTTGCAATGTTTTTTATTTGACAGTAAAGGTTTGAATGGATTGTAACGATGATAACATATCTTTTAGCGTCCCGTTGATGTACAGGCGGTAATTTCTGGAACGGAACAACACTATCAAATCAGTTCAAACAGCAATAATAACACAATAATAATTATTTATAAATAAAGAAAATTAAACTGACTCCAATATTAGAAACAGCTAGTGAACTAATTTTGGGACGAAGAGTACAGAATTACATCTTTATCCGTTCAGTAGTTCGTAAAGAAGTACTAAACACACTATTTTGGACTTTTGCATCAACTTTATGGAATGACACAATAATAATAACTATTAATGGCAGTGATAATAATAACTATTAGTATTAATATTAATGGTAATATAATAATAATAATATATTTATTTGCCAATAAAAGTAGTACAGAAGATTCATGACACATACAGGCAACCCGAGATGAACCGAGATGGCCCAGTGGTTAGAACGCGTGCATCTTAACCGATGATTTCGGGTTCAAACCCAGGCAGGCACCACTGAATTTACATGTGCTTAATTTGTTTATAATTCATCTCGTGCTCGGCGGTGAAGGAAAACATCGTGAGCAAACCTGCATGTGTCTAATTTCAACGAAATTCTGCCACATGTGTATTCCACCAACCCGCATTGGAGCAGCGTGGTGGAATATGCTCCATACCTTCTCCTCAATGGGAGAGGAGGCCTTAGCCCAGCAGTGGGAAATTTACAGGCTGATTATGTTATGTACAGGCAACCCCCATGCTAGGAAAATCCTGTGTTATGGGGACATTGATCCGTCCACTACAACTAATAAAATCGATGTTGTTTTAAAAGTAGAATACACATTTCGTATGGTAATAGCAGATACTATTTTTTTTTTGGTAGTAGTCTGGTAGTGTTTAATTTGAATTTTAGTGTAATGCTTCTATATTGAATAAAGGAATTTGAGTTTGAGTTTATACAACTACCTACCTATATTTACCTATGTATATCGCTGAAGCTACTAGACCGATTTTAATGAAACTGGTCCCAAAGTTGAAGTGTATCTAACTTAAATTAAAAATGATCATCTCGATACGACTTTTAGTTTTAGAGAAATTTGTCGACAAACAAACAAACATACACTTACGAAAATAGGCACACGTGCTAGGAATTCTAAATGGATCATCATACTCAAATATAATTCAATTCTAACAATGTTACATACATACACGTCGAACTGATAATCTCCTTTTTTTGAAGTCGGTTAAAAAGGACGTAAAAAGAAAATACAACATATGTATCTAAAAATAAAAGGGTTTGATTTATTGACTAATTACTAGCCTTTATTCGCGAAGAATTCAACTTGTCAAAATCCATTGCCGTTGTTTTTTAATGTTTAAGTTATATCTTTATAATAATGCATATTTAATTTGTAGAAATTAAAATAAATTATAAATGTCAAAACTCTAACTCAAACACAAATTACTTTATTCAATATAGAAGCATTACCCTTACTTGTTGATAGTCAAATTAAACACTACCACCTGTATAACGTTAATCAAGTATGGAAACTGTTGCATCACAAACATCGATCCCACGGCACGCACTTCTGACTTTCCTAAGATATATATTTCCAGTGGGCCGGCGGAGTGGACTATGGCCTCACTCACTCACTTTTCCAATAATTAATGAGAGTTCTGAGCCTAGCGTCGTTGACATTTTTAAATTATAAATTGTGACAATTATAAGGTACTTTTTATTAAATTTTAGTAAACTTAGAAACTACATAAGTACATTCATCTACAATTTAATTTTAGAATGAATTTTACTAAAAACGTCAAAATCACTTTGTGTTGGTACAATTAGTTAGATACTTCAAAAGAAATTAATTCGCACATTTATATCTTCAAAAATTTAAATTACTTCATGTATTGAGTTTCATACCCCCTCGATATTTAAAGAGTTTGTCTCCGATGGGAATCCTCCAATTCTAGAACACCTTCATTATTGTTCATATTTCTATCTTGACAAAGAATAACAATACCATATGTAATATTGTATATACTATATTTTATTACCCTTTTGTATATTTGCAAACATACATACAATTCTTCAAAACCGATTTTACCTACGTCAAATAGGTACATAACGCGAAAATTCAAATTATGATTTTTAATATATACTATGCATGTAACTTAGTATATATTAGGTTTTTACTATAAGGACACGGTGCACACGGGGCACGTGCCCACGGCCCCCGAAAGGCTTATACTGTAACTTTATTTGGTAATGTTGGCAATACTCCAGAACCGTGTGAGGTAAGGGACAAAGGGAAACATGTCTTTGACATTTTTCAGCTTTGATATGGTTTGTAAAGAGAGAAAATAAGGTAGACTACTATGACCCGCATATTATTGGCAATAGGCAAAGAAGACTCTGATAACTTACTAATAATAATTAATCGGAGTATTTACATATATCTCCAACGGTACATATTCAATATCTTTTTTGAACCCATCTCAAGTTAAAACATAATCGTAGAAAACGGCCGTGACATGGCAAAAAGTCACATTGCGACTTCTTCTTTCTTTCTTCTTCATTCCTGCCATCGACTTGCGACATGCGACATTGACTGTAATTGTATATAATGTTTAAAGGATATCCGTATCAAAATAGTATATCACCGAAAATTTCTTTCGACATTTCTCACTCGAGAACTGAGTTTTTACAGCCAGCTAGTGCTGTGTACATGATAATATTAGTTAACAATTGAACATCATTCTTCTGTATAATAAAAATTATTACACTGACTTATTACGGTCATAAATGTTTTCAAAACAAAATTAAATACATAATTAATAACTCGTAATGAAAAAAACTATACAACTTTATGGAATATTCTTGAATGTTGTGTTAATTATAATAATTTGTTTATGTTGTAGTCATTTGAAACGGTTTCCGTTCAGAAATTGTTATTGAAGCTTAGTAATTAAATTCAGGATTGAAGATCTTATTAGTTTCATGAGACTTACTATAGATTTATACCTTAGATTTTAGTAAGAGCTTTTTTTTATGTAAAATGTAGGTGGACCGGCAAATGAGCCGCCTTCGCTCAGACATTGGCGCTGTTAGAAATGTTAACCATTCCTTACTTCGCCAATGCGCCACCAACCTTGGAAACTACGGTGTTATGTCCCTTGTGCCTGTAGTTACACTGGCTACCAAGTATTGCTGCTTGGCGGCAGAATATCTGATGAGTGGGTGGTACTTACCCAGACGGGCATGCACAAAGTCCTACCACCAAGTAGAAGTTGTATGCCTATGCCTAGTATTCTACCGAAAATTACGGGTTCCAATCCGGAATCGAAATTTAAATTTATGTCAGTCAAAACACGAGATCCTGTATTTTTCGTTTTCTGCGAATATATAGCAACATGCAGCGGAACAGCGTAGATTGAACTTCAAATATTCTCCTCAAGAAGTGGGACTTGATCCTGCAGCGGGTTATTTAGAGGGTATTCCTCTAATAATTAATAAATGCAATTAAAAACTGTTTGTCTTAATTTTAGATGTTATTGTAGTTTTTCTTTGAATAAATAATATTTTATCTAAATCATTTTCAAAATAAAATTTGATCTGCCTCTTGCCAAATCTCAAAGTTCAAAGATTTGTTTTATATACAACATATGTAAGTCTTTTGGATTTTTCTTAGTAATTATTGTATATTTAAACGACACCAACTAAACAGCCATTCGCAATACCATCAATTACCAAAACGAATTATAAAAAACCGACCAAGTGCGAGTCGGACTCGCACACGAAGAGTTCCGTACCATTGATATACCATAGGTAAACAACAGTAGGTACACACATTTATTGATATCAAGCAAAAATAGGCAAAATATGACATTTATGTATGGGAGCCCCCTTAAATATTTATTTTATTATTAATTATTAAAGTAAAAATACAACTCAGTATTTAGTGAATAGTTCAAGTGCCTACCTGTTGCTATTGTTGACGGTCTGTTTACTGTTGACGGACGGACGGAAAGCGAAGTCTTAGTAAGAGGGTCCCGTTTTACCCTTTGGGTACGGAACCCTAAAAATTCAATTTTTGATCGATCGTCAAGCACTCTCCGATGACGTATAATGAGTCGTGGAACATTAACAAGATAAAATCATTTGAATATAATCTAATTAAACATAAAATATATATATAAATGACTGAAACTACCGTAAAATAACAATTGCAACGCGATTATTCGATGTTTTGCATTTTTCTTATCCGTAGATATTACTTGATCACAGTGATCAAGCAAGATTGTATATTATGTCGCGTGTACAAACAAAAATAAAACATTCTGAGATGCAAGTCATGTAAACATCTCAGTCGACAGTATTTCTGTAAACAGAATATTTATAACTTTTGTGTTATTCATTCCAATCGAAGATGGAGCAAAGGTAAACAAACCGTTGCTATGGTTTGCTAATAGTTATGCAATGTTATACATCTTTAATACAACACTATTGCACTTCAGTTTGTATATCCACTTTAATTTCACTTCAAAAATTTCGATAACAGCTTTGCCGACATCACGTCGTCGTTCGATTACAGCATTTTTTTCAGATATTCATACCATAGATTATATAAGATCTCGATAAATGTTATTACATCTTTATTCTTCATGTGGTTGGAATATACAATTGTTTTAAGGAGTTTATCTTTAAGCATGTGTGAGCCTCATGTCTTGAACTCAAGTAGAACAGTTCGGACACAACGGAGTCGTGCAATAGTGCAACCTCTCGCCTTGGAACTTTTCCCGAATACTTCATCGTGTCTTGGCCATAACGTCAATCCCGGCTACCTAAATTATTTAGGGATGCCAAACGCCTTATGTACGAATGATGGCAAGAGACCTGACTGTATTTATTATAGTTGCGATGGAACATCTTTCAACATGTTTATATACTATCAATATAGTCAAATTGAGAGTCCCATACTTATGATCTGAAAGTGGCAGTACAAGTATGGAACCGAGAGTTATAAAGGACCTTGGGAGAGATTTATGACTAAACTGGATAAAGCTTGGCTTTCGACGGCTATAACGATATACGCAGGTGAGGTAACCAACCTATGAAATATTAGCTTGATAATGTATTTATGATCCTCATCTTTATTTGTATTTGGTTTATGCTGTTGAATTGAGTTACACCAGTTAGTTGTCTTCAAGCTGGAATACAGGTATACCAAGGATTGCTGATTGGTGGCAGAATATATCATGAGTAGGTGGTATCTACCCAGATGGGCTCGCACAAAACCCACCAAGAAATATATAACAGATTCTTGCCAGTTTCTTCCATTAGAATTTACGTTCTAAACCAGTGGTAATTTAATCTACGTGAAATATCATCTTGTAACATAACGGCTTCAATAGAGAACATTTTGATTGATTAAAATTCAATATCCCATTATCCAATTATGACAGATAATTTCGAAGTAAGTCGAAATATGATTTGACATTTTCAGGCTGGGCTCGTTTTAATCCAGGGGTGAAAAAAACATAGAAAATGTTGGTCTTGAAACATAAACAACGAATTCATATATCTACACAAATGTAAATAATGGAAGCATCTGATGATGACGATGATTTTAAAGTAGCTGCCTTTTTAAAATTATCACAGGCATTAAATCGAAACTACCATCACTTTTAGTATTTATTAGTTTTATTAGAGAAATTTAAAAACGAGTAAAACTTACAAATGTAAATCAGATTTTTATTGGATAGGAAAATCTCTTTCGGATTTTTATGAAAAGTGACCATATACGTAAATACTACATAACTTTACGTATGTAAAAATATTCCATGTAAACTACAAAATAAACGCTGGCAAGACACAAAATTACTTGAATAGCAATCGTTGTCTGTCTTTTGTGTTTCAAACTGCAACTAGTGTTTAGTGCTACAATTATTTACATAATAGGATTGTTTAAGGTAGGTTTCCATTACAATCATTTCTAATATCTGCACTTGAAACACAGTTCGTCTAGATAAACAATTACTTAACATTATAATAATGATTTATATACGAATGTTATAAAGAGGAAATATCACTTTGTTTGTAATCGATAAATTCTGAAATTAACCGAATTTAGTTATTCCTTCAACAAAAGTAAGATTTCAGCCTGAAATAATGTCAATGAAAAGCAAGTTGTAAGAAAAAGCGCTAACAAGCTGCTTAATCCTCAAGCGCGTATGTACTCTTGTAGTCACAAACTGAACGCCGCGTGCAAAACCACGGTACAGCTAGCCGTTTATAACTTAAGGTCAGTACAGAACCGACACTTGATGATATCGTATACTCATAATTTGTCAATTTTTCATTTGTATAAACGAAGCTTTATATTCGTCTTCACCACGAATAATGTTTTGTTAGAAAACAAAGGTATGATTTGTCTTGTAACAATACTAGACACTAATTTAATGATTCCACTTTATGATAATTCAATTTTTAAAGACGAAAACTATTACGTCAACGTAAATAATATTAGATATTTCAAATTACTATGTAATTTTGTCGTCTCAACAATCATTTGACGTTGGGTCTTGTAATTACACTGATTGCATTTAACTTGTCATTTCCAGTGTTTCTAAACGTGTGTCGACGTTTTATCATTCATACGGTGACCATAAAGATTGAAAATTATGGAATACTCGATGAAAACCTTACACGATCAATATTTAAATGAAAGATTTGGTAGGTTTTCAGAAAATAATGGTTCAACAAAACAGTCTGCAAATATTTTAAGTTTACATAAAATTGCTGCTGTTAGAAGTCTTTTCCACAATTCTGCTACAATTTTTGCGGTGATTGTCAGAATTTCATAGGAAGAAGGGGAGATTACATCCCTTTTTTAGTGTTCAACTCGGCAGTGAAGTTGAAAGTAAGAGATGACATACACAAATTATTGAATGCCTGAATTTGAATCTCAGTCTCATAATATTTCCTATTTGGGACAACACATTAGTTGCAGTTCTACGTAGTGTTATTGTGTTCCCGTTTGACGCTAGTATGTTTACAGCAAAAGGGACTTTTTAGTTACCATAGTAACATATTGGTTACCAGGGTTGGAGTCGTATTAACTATTTAAGAATTCGTTTACAGAGCCAAATTTATATGGATGGCGACAACCACTTAATATAAGTTGGTCCATTTACCAGTCTCGTTATGACAATTTTATTCTCTGAGAAAAATTGCTGTTTCTCAATAAGCGGCGTATCGTATACTCGTAACACTATTTCACCGACGGTTCCTTAACCTGTCACCAGCGAGTCGTTAACCAAAAAAACTTACTTTTTTGTCCTTAAAAATATAAACTAATTTAATACTATTAGTTCTGCTCCTGAAATCAAACCAAGACCGGTGGATTGCCGACCCAAAAATAATACTGAGGGAATAGAGACAATGTCCCTTTACTTTCGCAAACACTTAAATATCGTTTTCTGCGTAGTGTCAACTTTTTTCTCTTTATTTTTTGGATGGGCAAGATGGTAAATGGGACAACTGATGGTAAGTTATCAATAAAGTCCATAGACAGTGTAAGGAATATTATATATCCCTATAATTATATTGGTATATGGTTGGATATTTAAACGAATTACGAAATAAAGAAATTTTTACGAATTAACTGTACAAAATAATTTCGTTGATTCTTTTTATCTTTGTAAAATCATCAATTAGTCTCAAATTGTTAAATTACACTTTACTTAGCGACAGATTTAAATTATTTCGAAGCAATAAAGCAATTGTTTATATCTGTAAAAGAAAATTGATATGATATCAACTTAGGAAGTTAGTGATAAGGAAATAAATACACTGAAAATCCCAGAAAACAATTACTTACACTACAGAATTTAAAGTTTTTTTTCTTCTGATTTTTTAATTTCTATTTTTCCCTCTGACACTAAGAGTGGCAGTGAGATCTAGGGCTCTGAATAGCGATCATTTTTTATGATGTAGTTAGGCGGACGAGCAAATGGGCCACCTGACAGTAAGTGGTCACCACCGCCCATAGACAATGGCGCTGTAAGAAATATTAACCATTCCTAACATCACCAAAGCGTCACCAACTTTGGGAACTAAGATGTTAGGTACCAATTTCCTGTAGTTACACTGGCTCACTCACTCTTCAAACCGGAACACAAAAATACTGAGTGCTGCTGTTTGGCGGTAGAATACTTCCTCAAGATCGATATAAAGTTTTTTTCTTCATTAAGCTGAAAGAGCTTAAGATAATTAAAATAAAGCTAAAGAGCTAAAATTAAAAAAGAATTAAAATTTCATGATGTCAAAAACAGTCTCTCGTATGGATTTTTTTTTTTTTGACCAAATGGATAATGTCATGTGTAACCAGTGCCAAATGATAATTTATCTTAAATTCATTTAATTGTAATAAAATAGTGTAGTGCCACAAGCACTGTAATAATACCAGTAACTTACTAGGACGGTCCCAATATAAATATATTTTTATTTAATTTTTAGAATAAAGGATCTAAAAATAATGTTTTACTACATTCTAAGTCTGTACCTAACGAATATTTAATCCAGTCCAGGTACAAACGGTAAAAATAAAACAGGAATTACTAACAAATCTCCATATAAATACCTATCATGCAAAACCTTTGCATTAGTTGGTATATTCAAATAAAGAGCTCGAAATTCTTTTGTTGCAATTTTATAGGACAAAAATACAAAATACTTAAACGCATTATTTCCTACGTCATCTAATTTTCCTAAAACGACTAAGACGTGGTTACCCTACATATTGAGACTTAGTTGGCAGCGAGTGTATAAATAAGGATGATTGTTAACTTACTTAAGATAAATGAAGTAAATAGCTACAAAATGATGGTGTTCTATCCCATTTTCACGGCCATATTTGCCGTTATATATTTATTGTATTATTATATAACTAAGAATCATGATTATTGGAAGAAGAGAAATGTGCCTTATTTGAAACCTACACTATTATTTGGAAATTATAAAGAATATATTATCTTCAGAAAATATTTACCGAAGGTCACGCAGGAGATTTGCCGAAAATTTCCTAATGAGCCATACGTCGGAGTTTTCTATGGCACGGATCCCGCTCTCATCATCAAAGATCCGAACATTATCAAACTTGTGATGGCAAAAGATTTCTACTACTTTAACTACAGAGAGATATCGCAGCACACACACAAGGAGTTAATTACGCAGAATATGTTCTTCAATGGAGGTGACACGTGGAAAGTTCTACGTCAAAATTTAACGGCGCTATTTTCATCCGCCAAAATGAAAAATATGTTTCATTTAATTGAATCTTGTGCGAGTACTTTGGAAGACACATTGGGTAAAGAAATGACCAATCAAAATACAATTGAGATTAAGTCTCTTCTAGCGAGATATACAATGGACTGCATTGGTTCTTGTGCTTTTGGTGTAAACACTGGTACGTTAATGAACAAATCACCGTCTAACCCGTTCATCATAATGGGCGAAAAATTATTTGATGTTTCAAACTATGGAGGATTTCGATTGGTCAGCCGTGCGATGTGGCCCTCCCTCTTTTACAAATTAGGGTTCACACTGTTCGAAGGTGATATACAGCACTTTTTCAAAAAATTACTAACCGAAGTTTTTGAAAGCCGCCAGTACAAGGAATCGGCGAGGAACGATTTCGTTGATCTTATCTTGGGTTGGAAGAAAAAGACATATTTGAGTGGCGACAGCATAACCAACTTCAACACTGGAGCTAAGACAACAATAAGGCTGGATGTAGATGACAATTTACTGATCGCTCAGTGCATACTCTTCTTTGCTGCGGGTTTTGAAACGACATCCACTACTACAAGTTTTGTACTTTACGAACTAGCAAAGAGAAAAGATGCTCAGACCCGAGTGCTTCAAGAAATCGACGACTATTTCCAAAGACACGAAGGCAAGATACAATACGAGTGTATCAATGAGATGCCGTTTGTTCAAGCGTGCATTGACGAAACGCTTCGTATTTATCCTGTCCTGGGCGTCCTCACTAGAGAAGTAACGGAAGACTACACTCTTCCAACAGGTCTACGTTTAGAGAAAGGCACACGAGTCCATATACCTGTATACGATTTACATCATAATCCAGAAAACTTTCCGGATCCTGAAGAATTTCGTCCAGAAAGATTCTTGGGTGAAGAAAAGAAGAACATCAAACAATTTACTTATATGCCCTTCGGTGAAGGACCTCGGATATGTATAGGTAGATATTTTGTATATATTGTATTATACAATTTACTAAATCAATGTCATGAAGCAATACTCCTAATCCTCCTCAAGAGTGGATATCGAATTTTTACGCTTAAAAATATAAAAAATAATGCAGCCATATTGAGAAAAATAAAGAGCAATTTATCAAATCAAGCTAATCTGCGAGTATAAGCTTTTATATTATGTTCATATCAATTGATATGTTTTACTCTGTTCAGAACATTTATAACAATTGAATCAATTTTGCCCTATAACATTTTTGTATTATTTACTAATTTATTTAATTTATGTTCGTTTACAATTATTGAATTTTATTTTAGGAATGCGGTTCGCAAGGATGCCGATAGTTGCGGGCCTCCTCACTATATTGAAGAACTATAGTGTCGAGCTGGCTGAGGGCATGCCTCGAACTGTTGACTTTCAACCTCGGGCCCTCGTCACGCAGGCGATGCAGAGAATTAATATTAAGTTTATACCTCGTAAATTATAATTATACATTATGTCTTGTTTACTAATATTGACCTTAATACATATTATACGTATATCATTACGATTTGCTATTAATTTGTTCGTTGATAATATTGTCACTTAGGTTAATTGGTACTAGATTTTGTTTGGTGATTAACATTAATCGGGCTGGTGTCTGAAAGTCATGTAACTATTCGATTATCTAAAACTGACTGTCTTAATCTAAAGAAAATATCATACAACATCAACAAATTTTGATTCGAATTGAACTGCGAAAGGAATATTAAATTTTGCTGATAATTAAAGTTCAGTTAAACAAATTTAATCACCAATTAACTGATTGTTTCATTAAGTTTAAAGGCTTACAGGAATCTATAGTTAATTTATTATAATATAAAGCTGAAACTTATCTATCATTTATTGACTTCCTATTGACAATCTCCATATCTTAAGTGAAAAGGATCGTAATAAATTACATCGTTATCAATGTGTGTTCAAGATTATTTATCGTTGCATTCAAACTGCGTATAAATGGAGCTATTAGTAAAACTAAGACATGTCCACACACACGTGGATAAATATATTTTTGCATAGTGTAAACTTTAGAATTAAAACCGAGTTTACAAACAATTAAAGTCAAGGTGGAAATAGCACCACTAATCATCATTATTCACGATTCATATCGTGACGTTTAAGTCTGGTTTGAGTCTTGTTGATGGAAAACGTGGAGCTTATTCAAATCCGGGAAAACAGCAATTTGTAGTTCGTGTCATCTCCTGCTCGGCGGTTAAGGAACACGTTGATAGGAATGCATTGTAACGGAATAACTACTAAGTGAGGAAGTTAAATTTCCTCATTTTGATTTCCATTATATGATTTATTTATTCCTTTAACTCTGAAAGTATTTCTGATAACAATGCGTCTTAGTGTAGTTGATAGTTTATAAGGTTGCAGCTACAAACGTCGTGGTTTCAGGCTTAAGACGTAATGGAATCTTGGTGTCATTCTCATTCTTTGTAAAGTTACGTTAATCCGTTGACTCTGCAACAGATGCAACAGATGCTCTCTTACAAATTTGTGCATCATCAGGGTAACATAAACTTGATACAACTGCATCGCAGCCACGTGCAAAGTGTGTGTCGTCAATCGTACCGGCGCTGCGACACACTTGCTTGTTGTTATTGTAGTTATTATTTCGAATTAATATCGTAAACGAGTTAAAAGAAGCTGATGATTCTCCTAAGAATTAAGAGGTATCTTTTAAAGACAACGATTTTATTGGTTGTAATATTTCCTTCGTAAATATTTATAAAATAAAAATATATTTTTCATGTAGCTGTGCTTTAATTTACCAAAGAAAAATTATTGTTGTGTCACATCTGCTATCTGTCAGTGAAAATCCCGTCAAAGAGAACGGCTAGAGATTATCAGGAACAAACAGACGGACAGACAAAAATTGAAAAAAATGTTATTTTGGTATATGTACGTGTATACATACATATGTATTTAATAAAAAACGGTTATTTTAATATTACAAAAAGACAGTCCAATTTTATTATATGTATAGATATGTTGATATAAATGTTTTATGAGGACCCGCGTGAAACCCAGAAGAGCAAATAAACAATTACAAATCGTGTTTCTAAGAATTATACTTATATTCGAATTATATGACAAAAGAAAGCTTATATGAAGATTACAAGTATTAGTTTATTCATCATCATCATTCATCTCCTCCAAAGATCGCCAAGACGACCGGTCTTGTGCAGCCCGCAACTAGCAGCTTCCCGCGACCTTCACCAGGTCGTCGAACCACCTCGCCTACACAAGCTGCGTCTTCCGGTCCGTGGTCGCCGAAGAGAACTCGTCCGCTCCATCGGCCATCGGTACTTTGAGCAATGTGCCCCGCCCACTGCCACTTAAGTGTCGCAATTCTTCGGGCTATGTCGGTGTACTTAGTTCTTCTGCGGTTCTCCTCATTTCTGTTTCGATCTGGCAGAGAAACTCCGAGCATAGCCCTCTCCATTGCCCTTTGGGTGACCTTGAGCCTTCTTATGAGAATAATCGTGAAGGACCATTAGTTTATTCGAATATTATAAATTTTGTATCTAACAAATACTAGTCAGATATCTACATTTTAGTAATACAATAGTTATATTCTAGTTAACTAACATTGCTTTTAAAATGAATTAGGAGTTTAAGAATTATTAATATTAAGGCCTTAATCATATATAAATAAGAGTTAAAAAATAGTCTCTGTACAAATCATGACAGCGTGGTATGTTGGCAATAATGCTAGCAGCATTTTCCCGTTCACAGTTCCGAACTTCTGGGCAAAAACTGAACCATTCACCAACAATCGATATCTTAATAATTTCATTGTGAATTTATGAAATAAGGCGTTTTCTTGTAATTTTTTTTCTTGTTGAAAGTGGAATAGTGATTAATTATAAATAAAGATATATGCATTAAGAACTGTTTGTAGTGCCTCACATATAATATGTTAACTTAATGTTTGGTTTCAGTAGTGTCTGTCCGGAGGTCGATTATTCAGTTATCGCCACATTCGGCCGCAGCCAAAGCTTTTGTTTTGAATTTATGAATTTATATAAAGAATTTAATAAGATTATTAAAAACAGCTTCGAATTCATTTCAATTATAAAATTTATTTAACTTTAAAAAAAATTTATATAAACTTCTGTTTCAGTTCAGATTTTTTACGTAGTGTAAAATTAGACTAGCAAATTATTTTTTTTCAAATTGTGCATAATTATGTTATTAAGATACATCCACGGGCTCACAGTTGCCCGTGCCTTTTTTTACAATTTAATTTAATATTTTTATGACAATTTTTAGCGTACAGAGATTAACAGTAGTTACTATTCTAACATTATCAGCTTATTAACTACTGTAGATCGAAGAGCAGCAAACATTTTCTCCGCCTCCGACGTCTTCTTGCCGGAGGCTCTCGCCCGTACTGACGTTCATGTATATACTTTATATAGATAGGTATATATATATATATATATTTTTTTTCATGTTACCATATGTGTGGGTTGTGTGTTTCTTATCGGTAAGTAATTACATTTATTTTAGATTTAACTATATAAATAATTTATTGTGCGCCCTCTCGGCCTGCCCCAGTTCTCTAGCATGTCGGGAGCGCTCCTGTTCCACGTTATTCTTGTGGTGGTTTCTTGAGTCCGAGAGGGAGAGTACGGTCTCATACAGCCCCTGCAGACAGTCATGGACAGCTATTTTTGCCTCCTTTTTCATGGTTACGGCAATTTCTAATTCCTCCTTACCCTTCCGCAGGAATTCATTTGCAGCTCCCGTGACCATGTCCATTTCGACACCGGTGCCTCTCCTCGGAGTTCTATATAAGAGACTAACTCTCCTGTTGTAAGCAGAGGTACCCGAACCGACTGAGGAAGTCTCCATATCCTCGCCGAGGTCCGATTCGAATTGTTGTAGCCGGTCCTCTAGGTGGTGTGTGAGGACGATTTCTGCCACGTTTGGCTGTGACGGTTGTGGCAGGTCGGAGGTTGGTCGCGATGGCTGCGAGGATGGTTTTTTAGTTTTAGTTAGGACCTTTTGTCTAAGTTTCCTTTTTTCCGGGGCAGCTTCCGCTGTTTTATGTAAGCTGACAATACTAAGTGTTTGTGTTATTTCTTGTGTATGTATTAATGTTTTTTTTTTTAAGTCAGTACGGGCTCTCCTTTTCTTGATGTTTCCCCGAGATGACTCGCTGAGTACGCCAAAAATCGCCGCGTATGCTTCTTGGCGTGACTTGCGCGTGATCCAAACCGGAAAACCATTGGGGCCAGATGATAGGGTACGTCATGCTGGTTCTAACGAGCCCAAGCTCGGTATGCTTAGGTGGTTGCGTACCCGAGTTATGGCTCGCGGGGGTGAGGTAGTCCAACCTTGGAGGGGGGGAAATGGAGTTTCGTGTGTCACACGAATATCGGATAAAAATTTTTGTAGAGAGGAAAAGTGGGGGTGGGGTGGTTGGGGTGCTTTGTTGGGGGTGGAAGATAAGGGTTACGATAAGGGTAATGGGTTTTCCCTTGCAGGCTTTTCTGCCGTGTTTACCTTTGGGAACTGTGACTTATGTACACAGTGGGGGTGGATTTTTGGGGGTTCGGGTGGTAGGGGGTGGTTTTCTGAAAGGGATGTTTTTGGAAAGGGCTCCTCGCGCCGGTTCAAATGAGCCTTCGCAAGGGGGGTTAGGGTGCTGGGAAGGTTGGATTCTTCTGATTCTCACCTGCCGGCCTGATCTTTGCACTGTCTCGGGTCTGCAGCGGCGTCCTACGCGGTCTCGGAGTTAGAGCACGTGTGCCGCGTGAGAGAGGTTATGTGTGCAGACCGCGTGGTTTTAAGGTTATATTCCTTAGATTTATAACCTTAATAACTTCGCCAGATGGTACCCGATCTTCTCGTGGAGGGTGTCGTCCGAAAGGTCTTCTTGTCCTCTACTTGGGGTGGTTTTTATTGTTGTTTTCGGCACACCTCCTGGGTGCAGCTTAGAGTCAACTTTGGTGTCCTGTGGCTCGGGAACCCTTGGTCCAGGGATGCTACCAACGATAATCCTCGCGAATTCGACACTAATTATTCACACGAACACTTTTTTATGGCGATCGGCCCGGAATTCTATTTTTAACGAATTTTTTTTCGCGGAGCCGATGTGTTTTTTGCAGATGTTAGGCGTGTACTCTTGCAAGAATGGTTATGTACGCAGGACTCCTGACTATATTCAGGAAGTATAGGGTCGAGCTTGGAGATAACATGCCGCATACTTTGGAATTTAAGCCAGTGTCCCGTGTACTCCAAGCTACAATTAATATGTATATTAAATTTATTCCACGTGAAGTTTAAACATTCAGACATCATTTGAAAGCAACAAATAGATATTACAAGCAAGTCATATATATTATTTTATTGTAGCCTTAATAATGATGATTAAGAATAAATCAAAATTAATTCGTGAGTATAAGACCAATATTGACATATATGTAATTTTTTAAAAAACATTAGGTAACATATATTAGGTAAGATGTGTTATATAGTCTGTATTGTGGCAAATATACAGCCACAAGGGACGTAACATCTTAGTTCCCAAGGTTGGTGGCGCATTGGTGATGTAAGGAATGGTTAATATTTCTTACAACACCATTGTCTATGGGCGGTGGTGGCCACTTACCATCAGGTGGCCCATTTGTTCGTCCGCCTACCGATATCATATCATAAATATATATATTGTAATAGGACGTTATTCTATGAGGGTTGTGCTATGTTTTTTACTTGGCGGGAACAGCTTGAATTGCTAGCCTCCTGTTAATGTACGACCGGTAATTTATGCCTCGCTTGGTCAATAACAAATCAGGTTTGGCTGGAAATGCGTAACATACAGTTACTTTTATTTAGCATTTATAAATATATATTGTTGAGTGAAAATCGTTATTTTAACACTTTAGTCATGAACATTACAACATATAACAATAAATATATATGAACTGAATCGAAGCTCTTTTTAGTTACAGTATTAAAGTTAATATTTTTATTTACAAAACTCTTTCTGATCAATTTACGTTCGAAAAGTATGGTTAAAACTTCAAACCTTACCTTATTTTTCAATGTTCATTCCATTACAAATTCAAATGATAAATGTTAAAATTTGCAAGTGTTATAGTAGCGGTGACAATAGAAGAAATTATATTTATCAGAATAGTAATTGTTATAAATAAGTAAATTATTATTATTATGTATTTGCAATCGAAGACCAATTTTTATGCACGCCGATTAATAGATTATTCTCACGCGCTTACGTGAGTACACGCAAAATTGCGGACAGAATTAAGTATTGTCATTTAAATTTAGATAACCTTGACTGCCGAATGTATAAAAAAAACGAATGGTTATTTAAAAACACAACATTATTTGTTTTGTATCAATATCCGGCATCCATCTTGAGTCAAGCACCGATCTTTCTGCCTTAGATCAGCCTTTCCTACTTCCTCTCCGTTAATGGCGAGCCTTTGCTTGCTTTAATCTTGTTACTAGGCTACGCACTGGGTGACGTTTTGTCATTATAGCGTCGTTTTTTCACGCCGTCATAAGTCAGCTACTTAAAATTTATATATAATATACTTTACTACATTAAATTAAGTATTTAAGCTATGAAAAGCCTCTCCGTTAAAATGGAAAATGAAAATTTGGAATTAATACCCGTCATCGAAGTTTATACAAACCAAAAAATAGTTGTGTTCTATAAAGAGTTCAGACAGCGAAAAGAATTATACATATGTTGTCAGTGATGTCATCCCGTAAAAAAGACGTAGATCGAGAAAGGGTTCAGTAACCGTGAGCAATGCACATTTCGAATTTTTATTCCAACAGGTTCCTTATTTGATAAACCTTATCATTAATAACAGTAATAATATAAAAGTTACTAACGAAAAATTAACCCATAAGTCCGATGAAATGATCTAAGTTTACGCTGACCAAAAGGAAGCAACATAAAAAAGTAACCAACTAAATGTATCTGATCCGAAAACTACTGTCAAATATACTATATATTCGAAATCTAATCATAAATATCTACCTAAAAAAGAATAATACAAGAATTTGATTATGATGATTGGTACGCTTTATTAATTTTAAACAGCCCTCGGTTTTGTGGAATTTAAGCTGCCGATTGTTTCTATTTGTTGGAATGTGTGATGAATTTAAAGTAGCTTTACAAGCTTTAGTAAATTGGGTAAATGATTGCATAGACACATTATCTATTAATACACTGTATGACATAATACAAATTTTATTTTGAAAGAATACACTTCTAGTAAAGTAATTAAATAAGTGATGTTCTGCTAAAAATGATCTCTATATCTGTTATAATTGTTGTGTCAGGCGAACTGAATTGATCAATTTAAAATGAGGTACTACGTAAAATTTTTAGTTTATAGAAAAACTGATCATACTGTTATATCTGTAAGATTAGTGCCTGTCTCATTTGAAAGATTTCTTGATTCTCTGAAACCAGACATTAGATATTTTTAGACAAAACATCCTCCTCGACTGTCCTATCATAACTGAAATAGACATGGCAATTATAGTAATACACAAAAATAACGATTACACAATTGTTTTAAAAATAAGTCTCAGGAATGGCTTTTGTATATATTACGGTAGTTGTCTAAATATTTATAGTTTGGAACAATGTGGATCCACTAAGACAAATATACAAATTATCGAATGATGCACGCATTCCATTCATTCTAAAACTGTCAATACTTATTCCTAATTTCAAATGCATGCAAAGATATTGAACGAAAACTTCAGTCAATATGTAAAATGTAAAATAATACAAAATATTGAAAACACTGTAATCGAAAAGGTAGAACTGAGTCCCAGTTTCATTTCTACCTTCTTTTTGATGTCAAAGACAGACGACTCTTTCAGACTAAATCATTTCTTCTATTCAGTTTCTGGGTTACCACTATTTTAGGTCTAGAATGGATGACAAAACTGGTCTTAACTCAAGCCATCATGTATTTATCGCTAACACCATTGCAGATTCCTAATGTTCATTTCTTCTCACAATTTGCATTAGGAATAGCGGGACCGCCGGGAACTGGGGGCTGGGCAGGCGGGTTGGCGATCGCAGGACGCAACTTCTCGCACCAGTGACGCTGCTGCCCGTCACCGGCCTGTGGTATTTAGCTACGCCTATTTTTTTTTAATGGTTATACCGCCATCAGGCGGTCGCCAGAGCCTCGTTTGCTGGTCGGCAGGACGCACCACGGGCAGGTGAGGTTAGCTTGGGGCGCTAAGGTGTAGTTTGCACCCCCTTACATCCCCTGAGAATTTTTGGCAATAACTATTTATCGGCCCGACCTCTAGTTTGAACCCAGGACCATATAGTGTCCTGCTACCTTAATGAAACAGTTTTGGAGGTTGTTATTATCGGGGCTAAATCTAAGTTCAGGATAACTTTTGAATTAATATTTTTGATAAGTATGTAAACTTTTTATATGCAACGATAAAAAACTACCCTACAATGCGAGGTTGAATAGATTCTCCATTAGCTAATTATCTGATAGACGTACACTTGCTGACATGACTTTTCTATTTAAGCTGTTAAACGGAACCATTGATAACACCGAATTGCTGAGCCAGTTATCTTTCCGTGTACCATCTCGTTTGCCACGGCATCCCATCTCATTGCTCAAACATAAACGGTACAGGACAAATCTTGGGTACCACTCCCTAATACCTAGGATGTGCAGGCAGTATGGGGAAATTTGTAAAAGGGATGGGTCCATCGATTTGTTTTGCGACAGCTTAACGGAATTTAAGTCAAAGATTTACAATAGGATTGTTTATCGATCGTTACTGAACTTGTGCTGTGTCTTGTCGTGATTGTAGTTGTTTTGTTCTTTTACAGATTCGTGGTTGTTTCATATTATTGATTTTTCAGCTTTTGTTTGTTTATTTTTTTTAAGTTACCCTATTTTTATTAATTAGCTTATGTTTTATAAATTCATATATACTTAAATACTGGTAGTCCTAGTTTGAGTTTTAATTTTAACCTTATATGTTTTCGTATAGTTTTATTTTTTATGCTAGCTGTGAGTGAAATTATATGTATAATTAATTTTGTTGGTGGTTCCTTAATAAATAAATAAATGAAATTGTCGAGACTGACTATTAAACATCCAAAAAAAAGTGAAGTCTACGGTTTCTGAAGTATACCGAAGGATTTAAGCGACAGGTTCTTACAAAAGGTGATACAGTACCGGCGGAACTCCAGCAACCAGCTGTCGTGACGACTAATTTATTGTCTAAACCCCCGTACGAAATCGTTTCCTCGAGTCAGAAAATAGAGCCGAATGAAGTAAAAGCTTGGAGTAAACCCCAGTACACGAACAATAAGAAGGAGGCTTGCGGAAGCGGCAATCATATTTTTTAGACCGGCAAATGGTCCAAAGCTGCAGCATACAGACAAGCTCGATTAATATTTGCGAGTGAACATGTTAATTGGACCGAAGAGCAATGGGCCTTTATATTATTCACCGATATATTCACATATATTCACTGATGATTTGATAATTATTCACCGAATATGTAGGACATGTTAAAATAGTCCAGATAGTCGCAGATGAGTCTATCGTCAACGTGGAGAGAGATATACTCAAAGTTGCGTTGAAGAGCGTGTTCCTTTTGCAGGCGGTCTGTGTATGGTGTGAGTTGTCATTTCGAAGATCGGGCGAACCGAAGACCCGGATACCTTACATGGGATTAATAGTTGGAAATTTTACTCTAATACTTACATAATGCCCGATCCTACACCACTGCACAAGTTTGACAAGATTACAAAGAGTTATATAGGGACACGTACTAGGAATTGGCCAGCAAAGAACCCGAACAATCGAGAAAAAAATATGGGAGAAAACCTATACAAAAGTGACAGCACTAAGTACGAACTATAGATTTCAATTTCAATTAATATAAAAAGTTTGAATACTTAGTTAAAAATTTTATTTCAAAGTCGTCTTGAACATTGATGCAGTTTATGAAGCCGTCGGTGTATATTGACTCAGTAGATAGGCATTAAAAAAAATCTCCTCGTTTATCATATAAATATCTATGACGTAACATTTCATATGTTATATCATCTTGAATTTCCAACGTTTTGTAAATACATGTCCAAGTTCTTGTTAGTGTACCAAGACATCAAAAATAGTTATTATAGCATGTTCAAATTCTACGCTTATGATATTTTTTTAAGATAGATAAGATATAAATATCTAGATACGCGGTAGCGTGTCAGCCAAGTTCAAGTAACAGAACTGGCGAGCAGCACCGTGTGTAATATTACACGAACCATTTGGAGTCACTTTTGACCTCCTCATAACTCAAAAACTATTTAACATAAACGTGTCAAAATTAGCTCATATATTGAGACTCGCGAGATACATATGTCTTCCAAATTTCATAAACGCATCTCAACCGGTTATTTAGATATTAACGTCTAAAAATCGTCATTTTTATCACTGACTGACCTATAGATTAAAACTATAACCTACTTCCAGGTGACCTAGAAAGTTCAAATTTGACATGCAGGTAGATAATTAGGCCAATATAAAGGCAAAAAATCTGAAACTGGTAAATTTTTGTCATTTTATTATAATTTTTCATTTTATTGGGTCTATTAGGAATACTTATATACTTAGTTCCTGTAATAACTGTAAAAAAATTTATTTAAGAACCAGCGATCAAAACTTATTTAAATTACCATGCGATTAAATTATCTCATATTATATAATATACGAACACTGAACTTGACCGACAGCGGTACAAATTATACAACACACAACAATATTATATCATATATATTTGATATCAAGTCGAGTCTTACCATTCGTGATCGTATTTGATTTGTGCTTAACGTGGAAAATGATTTTGATATTTTATTTAGTTCTATTTATCGTTATTATATTTTTTTATAGACTTTATATATCATTAACAAAAAATAATGATTATTGGAAAAAGAAAAATGTTCCATATCTAAAACCGAGACTGCTGTTCGGTAACTTTAGTGACTATATTTTATTTAAAAAAAGTGCTCCGACAGTAACAAGTGAAATTTGTGAACAGTTCCCTGACGAACCGTACGTCGGCGTCTTTTATGGGACAGCACCAGCACTCGTCATCAAAGATCCTAAACT
Organism: Vanessa tameamea; assembly: GCF_037043105.1. NCBI lineage: Eukaryota > Metazoa > Arthropoda > Insecta > Lepidoptera > Nymphalidae > Vanessa > Vanessa tameamea. The sequence goes on along the minus strand of NC_087329.1, from coordinate 9,381,464 downwards.
ATTAAAACTGGTGTTGGCACAGGACTTCAGTTACTTCAATGGCAGAGAAAATACAGACTACGCTAACAGAGAAGCCGTAACGACAAGTATCTTTTTTACCGGAGGTGATCATTGGAAAGTACTACGACACAATTTAACTCCACTTTTCACATCTGCAAAGTTAAAGAATATGTTTCCAACTATCGCTGAATGTGCTGAGGAAATGACGACGTTTCTTGAAGAAGAAAAAAAAATATCAGAGAATAGTAACTTAAAGTCTTTGTTGGCGAGATATTCGATGGATTGCATTATTAATTGTATCTTCGGTTTAAGAGCGAACACTTTGAAAACAGATAACGGTGTCAATCCATTTGTAATCGTTGGTGAAAAAATATTTGATACATCAACCATGAGAAGCTTGAAAATAATTACTCGTGCTATGTGGCCTTCTTTATTTTACGCATTAGGTTTTAAGTTGTTCGATGAGAAAATTGAAGTTTTTTTCAAAAGCTTATTCATTGGAGCTCGCAAAAATCGTCTTAAAGAGAAAAGTTCGATGAAAAACTTTGTTGATCTTATTTTAAGCTGGGAAGAAGAATCATACATAACTGGTGACAGTTTCAACAATAGCAACATTAGCGAAAATAATATAGAAAGACTAGAAGTAAATGAAGATCTACTTGTAGCACAATGCACTAGTTTCTTTGGAGCCGGTTTTGAAACAACATCATCTACAATTAATTTTCTTCTTTATGAACTGTCAAAAAGTAAACGAGCTCAAGACATAGTTCTAGAAGAAGTAGATGCGTACTTCAAAAAACATGGATATATTAAATATGAATGTTTAAACGAAATGCCTTATCTTGAAGCGTGTATTGATGAAACACTTCGCCTCTATCCCACGTTAGGGAGCGTAACCAGGGAAGTCATGAAGTGCTACACATTGCCAACAGGTCTTCGACTACAGAAAGGAGATCGCGTTCACATACCTGTACATTATATCCACCGACACCCGGATTACTTCCCGGATCCGATATCGTATCGTCCCGAACGATTCTTTGGTGACGAGAAGAAGAAAATTAAACAATTCACGTTCATGCCATTCGGTGATGGCCCAAGAGTTTGTATTGGTAAATATTGAACATTACTTGTATTATTATTTTTATTTTATGATATAGGTAGGCGGACGTGCAAATGTGCCACCTGATGGTAAGTGGTCACCAACGTCCAATGGCGCTGCAAAAAAATATTAATCACTCCTTACTTCACCAATGCGCCACCAACCTTTGGAACTAAGATGTTATGTCCCTTGTGCCTGGAGTTACACTGGCTCACACACCCTTCAAAGCGGAACACAACAATGCACAGAGTACTGCTGTTTGGCGGTAGAATATCTGATCATTGCGTGGTACCTACCCACATGGGCTTGCCCAAAGACCTACCAAGTACACTTATAATATTTATATGAATTCATATAATTTCGTTTTGATTAGTTTTACATTAAATTAAGTATGCTTTAAATTCTAATTAATTAAACGAAACAGACTGCCGAATAGTCATATTATAGTTTAAATGTGTAGGTAAACACACGTGTACTCTTTCTTCCATCACTCTCAAAATCCAACGGCTTTAAGTCTTTTCGAAGCACGGGAGTGTTTACATTGTCAATGTCCAAACTTAAAATTACTACTGGAAATTTTTAGACAGAAAACCTGACATCATTTTTTGGACTGATCTCGGTTGTCATCTAAATTAGCCACAAAACCAACGAGACAGTGAAGTAACATTAACATTTTGCGACATTTACAAGTTTTATACATCAGCCTAACTATATGTTCTTATATGTTCATACGTATTTTAGTATCATCTTAATTTTGAAGTTCTTGTCATCGTAATCGACGATTATAAACCGAATATTTTCCACAATCGTTTCAGGTGCTCGCTTTTCAAAAATGGTGATGTATGCTGGACTACTGACCATATTCAGAAAATATAGGATTGAGCTGGGCGAGAACATGCCCCTTAGTTTGAAACTAAGGCCGGTATCAATAGTTACGCAGATATCAACAAATTTACAAGTTAAATTTATTCCTCGTGAACTTTAAATATATAGTAAATCATCATAAACATCAATAATTGTACAATGTTTTATTTTATTATATGCGTAACAAACAATACAAGATGAACTTTATTAATAAAATACTAAGATGATTCTTAAACGAATACGTAAAATAACCTTTGACTTACGAGCACTTGTTTATACATATATAATATATATAGACTCGTTGACTGGTAAATAAATGTTTAATAATAGGACGTAGTCACTCAAAATGATTGCAGCTAAACTAATTATTTTGTATGAGTTTAGGAAACTTAATCCAAAAAGTCTGTAACTAACGATCTTAGGCCTCAAAGGAGTGCTGGTTGATATAGAGAAAGACTAAATCACGTACATTCCACTGAAAATAGGAAAAAAGATAAACAAACCTTAGATTTACGTATTTCATTCGATTTGCTAATAACTCAGCTATTTTGTGCACTGCTAAGATTTTATGATTAATATTTCTTTATTTATAATACAACACTATTGCACTTAACTACTTATTTTCACTTTAATTTTACTCCCAAAATTCCGATGACAGTTTCGTCGACGTCCAAAACGCCATTTTTTCGCAAATCCATAGTGAATGTCATAGACTAATCAAGCTCTCGACCAATGATATCGCGTCAATTTGCTGTCAAATGTTGTTTATTTGGCTTTTTTCCTGTTATGGTTGGAATAGAGTATAGCTAAGTTTTTTGTTTATATATATATTTTTTATAGATAATTATATCTCCACAGACGTGTATTTGATTTATTTATTTATTGGAAAAGTTACACGATCAACTTATCAATAAGCACTTAAAATTAATATCTGTTGGGTAACATACAAAGTGATACGTCTTTAAAGGTGTAAACAACATGTATATTTACTATGCCTGCGTTTTTTATTACCCGTCTGCATCACAATCTGAACCTCAATCTGACCTTCCCAAATATCCGATACGATTAGAGCATCACCTAATGTGAGTATGAGGTTTTTTGCGCAGGTAAATTTTTTGCGCAGGTAAGCTTGTACCTCGAGGAATTGTCCTTGGAATAATTGAGTAACGTTTTTTTTTTTATATTAGTGAAGATTTACTATAAATAACAATAACGTAGTGGTTATTACGTTCATATTTTGAGAGTAACATTGTGGTCAATCTGAGTAAGGTAGTATTTTTATCAACTCAACATAACTTAGAGACCAGAGGGTTCGTTCTACTTACAATTCTTCACTTTATCAGAATTGAATCGAGACTTTATGGTCGCTGTTTACCCGTTTTCCCACTCTACGAACTCAACGATCCCAGTTGCGGTGCGATCAATGTTCGATTGGAATAGAATCGTTAATGTATTGTTACCTTGATAAACTAATTAAAACTTATTTTTTGTTTTAGCAATCACTATATATATCAGGGTCACATCATTATATAATATAATCCTGTTTAAATAATAGTTAAAATATACAAAAGTTAAATCTTACAAATGAATGCTAAAACGCATCGAATACAAACCAAAATAAAAACAAAGTTATATACAAATACTAGCTTTCGTCGAAAGCGTTCGCGTGTACGAAATGGGCTGCCCCTTTAGGGTAGAGGTTAGATTAGATTACTTATTTCAATTTTCAATTCATCAAAATCATTTTCGGCGTAAAACAGACGTTCCTTCCTGGCAATATTACGCATTGATAATATTAGGATAAAACTATTACGGGCCGAAGTGATTAATTACCGTCAAAAAAAAATTGCCAACAGACAGACATTGAAATAAGCCGCTGAACTTACACGTCTAATGTCTGTTATTACGTGTTAGAGATCACTCTTTGTGTAAATTTGGCCTAGACGAAGCTCCTTTATACCGTATACTGTTTTCTTGTCCTAGAATTCCTCCATCCCTTGTACGACGTTCTCCTTAAGTTATTCGCCAATTCATGTTAAATGTTTGTTAATATTTGTGTTTAGTCCAATTTGTAAATTTGTATTTATGAGTGCAATAAAATGAAGTTGTAAAGAGTTTAGTGATTGTTTATATATTTATTTTAATAGTAATTTATGTTTACCTAATTGATTATTTATGATTGTGTTGATTTAGGTTATGGGTTTACTACTATTATGCCTTCAAATTAAAATTGAGCCCTTAATCTCGACGGTACCGCCCAATCAATGCAAAATCATCTGTGCCCTCTAGGCATAAATAGAAACTGCTTTAAAAAACAAAAATCACGTAATAATAAATACCACCTCTTTAGAAAGAAGACTCTAGCGAGAAAAAAACGACAAGAAATTCGCATAGTTTCTCTTTTCAAATAAACAGATTTACAATTTATCACAATTATTGTTTCAATCATTCGTATGATGGATTCCAAGCCTAAATCCATACGTTTTTTCTAAAATGTATTATTCTAATAAATAATAAGATTTATTGATTAATTTAGTCTTAATGAACTTTTTAAATTTGTTAAGTGGTAAATTGATCATATTTACCAGTATCTTAGTTTATATATGTGTATATCATTGCCCAAAAACGTTCTCTGTACCGTTTTGCGTTACACAAGCGGAAACGTTATACAAGCGGAAAGCAGGGGTTCAAGGGTATTTTTATTTATTGTATTAATAGAATGTACACCACCTTTGGAGTATTTTGTATAATCTGCCGTAAAAACATTGTATCATAAATGTATTGTGAAGCAGCATTATACATCTATTAAATATTTCGCGTAATGATGTGCAGAATAAATATAATTTAAATATCTGCGGCATTACCCCATAAAAACATTTACTAAAATAAACAAGCTTAGCAGTACTTCTGTCTGTGAGTTTGGTAATTGTTTTAATTATATAAATATAAATGGCACTACTTACTTTCCCTGTTAGGGCGAACAAATGGGTGCCCCACTGATGTCAAGGGTAATCCCTACAAAGACCGTCGACTCACGAAACATAAGTTTTTCATTATTCAAAATAAGTGCGAAACGTTAACTTGACATTTATCAATCAGTACAAGTCAAAAGTCTTATTAAAAAAATAAGGTGAATCATTTACACATATTAAAAACAGAAGTGGTCCTCAAATTGAATCTTGTGGTACCATTTCTGCCAGAGCGTCATTTGATTTGCACCGTTAATATAACCCTTCAAAGCTTTTATATGCTTTTATATATATAGGATAAAATGAATTTTAATGCAGGTTTTGATTCCATAGTATTTAAGTTTTTCTAGTATATATCATGCCTAAAGCAATTAATAGCTTTTGATAAGTCTCATAAAACTCCAATAGTTTTTTGTGTCCTCGCTCAACAAATGATGGGGCCCATCAGAAGTAGATTGACCCTTCCTGAAACCGAACTATTGGAAATGTAAAAGCTTGTTCGAGTTGAAGTATAATAGCAATTGATTATGCATGATGTTTGCAAATATTTTACTTAATAATGGCAAATAAATCTTGAAAGATTTATAGGATTCCAAACGTTTACAGAATAGACCACAACAACATTTAGATAATATGTTGTTGCTGAATATTATAGATTACACTAATATTATAAAAAGTTAAAACTTGTTTGTTTGTATGTAGGGAGTTATCTCCGGAACTAATAATCTAATTTCAAAAATAAATTTGATGCTAGAAAGTTACATTATTCCTGAGTGCTATAAAGTTACATAGTATAAAACAAAGTCGCTTACCGCTGTCTGTCCCTGTGTATGTTTAGATCTTTAAAATTACATAACAGATTTTGATAAGGTTATTTTTAATACATAGATTGATTCAGGAGGTTTATACGTATAATACATGCACAATATAGTAGAGAAACATTAATAATTTTCTGAAATTATGTCGTAAATAAACACTTTTTTAGGGATAACCCACAATGAGCGGCTTGTATTGTCTAACGACTAAAAAACTGTGAATGTTGTGTACTACATTCCGTAGTATATTTAGTATCGCACCCGTGCGAAGCCGGGGAAGGTCGCTAGTACATTATAATTCATGTCATTGTATTTATTAATAAACTGCGAAGTGCGAAGCTAGTCTTTTATAGATAAATCATAGTAACAAGTTATTATTAAAAGAGGGGAAATGACAAGTTAAGTTTGATGTCACAAATATTACATCCTTAATAAAATAAATAATTTGTTAATTTTTAAACGTTTTAAATATAATTAAGTTTGAATTATTATACATTTGAAATATAACTATATAATTAACATATAAAAAAATTCACGGTACAGAATAAAGAACCAGTTTTTGCGAATTAGGAAGCGACCTTCGCCCGTCTGTTATGCATAATGCTTATATCAAATTTAACATGTCGAGAATAGCTTGAGCGATTTTTCCGTCCAGGATATTTTATTTATTTAATTTTTGAGTAACGAACACTACAATAGAACGGTAATATTAAATAACAATAAAATAACACATAATACATCAAATTTAAACCAACATCTCATACAAATAAGAAGCAGGAAGTAGTAAGGGAGACAAGAGTAGTCAAAATAAGAATTTAAACAATTAATTACAAAGTCAAAATCTATTTAATAACAGTGATTAAAATATTAAATAATAAAAAACAATGACTACATAACACAAATCAAATGTATTATTATTAATATAATTTGTGTAATTTTAATGTTACAGAATTATCCAGTTTTATGGTAACACTTTGTGCAAGAACGTCCGGTTCCAACCACTCATCAGATATACCGCCAAACAGCATTACTTAATCAAATAAAAATCCGATTTTAAGGGTAGGCGAGCCGGTATGACCAAAGGCATAAAATATAACATCTTAGATAGAGAGTCTGTGCGCCCCAGATATGTGTGGCTGAGACATCGACCGTCGTTGCTGGCGGTGCCCAACGGACGAACCAAGTTGCTCAAAGAGGCGCCACTGACGCGCACGTTACGTACCCTCAACGTCATAGCCGACAGGGTGAATTTGTTTTGTTGCAGCCTGAGTGAACTCACAACTATAGACACTTGGACTGTATCATATATAACATAGAGACTTATTTTAAATATTGTTAAACGTGCTGTAATATCGAATTAGGGCAACCATGTCCTGTAATGATATGTATACAGTTTTGTATTATAAATAAATTTTAAAAAGTCTAAGTCAAAAGTCAAGTCAAAGTCATTTTTTGTGTAAGTACATTATGTTTATATACATGTAAATCAGGGTATGTATGTAGAATAATATATTGCTTATATATTACATCGTTATATTTTTACTATCTGAATCTGCGGTTTTACCCCCGTTTTACCCCCTAAGGAGTGGAGTTTCGTACAATCCGTTCTTAGCGGATGTCTACCACCTATAAGTAACCTACCTGTCAAATTTCAGATTGATAGATGTTATAGTTTTTGTGATTTCGTGATTAATCAGTGACTGGTATTTCGCTTTTATATATTTTTTATATCTATATATATATATATATATATATATATATATATATATATATATATATATATAGATTTATTATACTTATTTACAAAAATGTTATGTATATAACACTGTAACATTGTTCACTTTAGTTAGAATTAGTGATAAAATCACTGTGTGAACACGAGACGTAAGGATGAGATCATAACGCCAAGTTTCCGACACCGCAAAGTTTATAAATCTTTCTTGCGGCAAGGTATTAAAATTTGTTAGATATTTTGAACTTTGCTGATTCATAAATTCAAATAATTTGTTAAATAAAAAACATTAATAAATAAAGAATATTATTCAACACAATATTATATAGATGATAAAAAAGCGTGGAGCTAATACTCGTAAACTTACTATAATTTTACTTAACTAACATAACGTATCTCAAATGTTTGAAAAGATTACTCAGTTTCTTGGTGGTTCTACTCGTTAGTATCTAGATTCTGAACCGGTGATAGCTTTACTTTTAACATACTTGTAAAATGACGATTCAAAGGTCCTTGTAAAAGTCTACTTGAATGAAGTTATATTTTGATTTTATATTTCTAAATTATTTTGTTATCTACGTTAGTTGTAAGTGTGTGCCCTATTTTTGCTCCGCCTTAAAGGTTACCTGGAAGACGTCACTCTAAGTGATAAACCTGCCTATGTATGCTTTATAAATTACATATTCTTCCTTTGGACACGGTGCGTCACACCCTGATGGCGTGTGCCGCTTGTGGACCCCAGAGGCATTCCCTTGTGGCGACAGACGGCCGTGATCTCTCGTTGCCGAACGTGATAACCGCCATGCTAGGCAGCGAGAGGTGCTGGAACGAGATAGTCTCTTTCTGCGAAACTGTAACGTCGCAGAAAGAGGCTGCCGAGCGGGCGCATGAGGTGTCTCCGAGGATTCGCTCCGACGAAGAAGACCGGGGAGAAGGCATCAGCGCTCAAACTATCTTGAATTGATCCGGGAACCAGCAAAAGTAAATAATTGTCAAAATGAAACGAATCTTTTTTTTATTGATAGTAATACTTCAGAGATTGCAATTCGAATGAATACTAATAAAGTGCAACGAAAATCAATGCGAAACGGATCGTCAAACTAAGCTTAGTTAGAATTAATCAGGATTTTAATATATGAGCCGTGGACAAATTTCGATATAATCTTCACAAACGACACAAATTGATTTTTATTTTATTCATATTTACATTTATAGCTAATCATAAACTAACTCATTTCTCAATTTATTTATTTAAATTTTTCAACTGCTAGTAAATTATATATTATATAGAGTGTGTATTACAAACACAGCTCCCGTCTCTAACACAATTTTAATCACAAAGGTCAACTTAAATACTGTTATTAACAATTGTACCTATACACATATATTTATTGTTTACTATTGATCAAGACATACAGTTATCGTAAATCTCCGAATATTATCACAAAAACACGATCAGAAGCAGTTTACAATTAAGTATAGTATTTATTTTAAATGTATTTATTTATATAACTGTCTCGGTTATTTGGCCAACTGCAAAGGTCCCGTTTTCGATCCTGATTCGGGTATATACAAATCATTTGCTTTTATTCTCAAGTATTTATAACAGATTTAACTTTTAACGCTAAACAACATATACTTGACATAGTAGTTTATGAAATAGTATAAGTTGCCCGCGGCTTTGCTTGCGTGGAAGTTGAATATATTTACAGATTAACTTAAAATATTACCTTAATTTAAGACCTCTTTGTATAACACAATAGTGCCTATTTCACCCGTTAGGGTAGAATATCCAGAAATGCTTAAATATGTATCTACTCTTTTTAATCAGTAGCCCAAAAATAGTTTCAAGTCTCTAACTTAAAAAATAACGAACTCCGATACAAATTTTCAAGCGCTATTTGACAATAAAGTAGATTTTCCAAAATCATTTTCTACTACTCAATAAAACGAAACTACTCACCAAATTTCATGGCTCTAACTTTAATAGTTTACGCTCAGCGATGATGACTCAGTCAGTCAGGACATGTTATTTTATAAGTATAGGTAGATATAACTTATGTGTAATTTTTAATTTTTTTCTTAATTTTACGTTTTATTTTAGGGAGATCGAGGGAGAAGAGAAAAGCAAATTGTTTTCAAAATAATGTATGTTAATAATAACTGTTTAGCTCAGCGTAATATAATTTAAATTTTAACGAAACAAAAATCGTAAATGACATCATAATATAATAAAAAATACGTCTCATAATAAAAATTTGATTGTTATAAAATACAAAAATCTGGATTTTTAATTTATCAATTCTCGCGAGGTATGAATTTAAGATAAATATTTATTGAGGCTTGAGTTGCTAGGGAAACCGGCTTGAAGTTCAAAGTTAGCGGCATGTTCTCCGCCATCTCGACCCTATACTTCCTGAAGATCGTCAGAAGGCCTGCATACATTACCATTCTTGCAAATCGAATACCTGAACAAACAATATTGGATATTAGTATGTTTTCTTATTGCTTGGTTTTATTTTTGTGGTAATGTTAGCACCTATACATACTAAGTTGAACTTCAACAAATACAGTATTAATTTCAGCTAAATACAAAATACGAAGACTAATCGCGATACAAAATCCGACATATAAAATATCATCCTCTCGGTTAATAATTATAAATAAATACATTCAAAAAGTCTTTATGTAATGATTAAAAATTAAAAAAAACATATATAATAAACCTCTTAAAAAAAATTATAATATTAGTTTTCTTGTCTTCATTCTAAAAAGATGTTACCTGGAAGGTTAACGAATTTTCAAGCGATTAATTACATTGAATTAAAGAATTGTTATCACTAAAATTATCTATGTACAAAAACTATTAAAGTTTTAAATTGAAGCTTTTCTCTCCTACTGTAGCTGCACTCGTAAGGTTCCATAATTCATTATTTCATATTGCCTGGTTGAGTTTTAAGACAAATTTCTAAATCTAATACAACCAAATGAGAAAATAAAACATATATCATATAAAGCTATCCTCAAATTCTGCTATATGTATGTAAAAAGCGTTGCGACGATATATGATATTTATTTATAAATTATTCTACAGTCAAAACGTCGTATAAAAGTTGAATTTGCAACTGTACACATTTTATTTGTAGTAGCAGTAGTTTGCATAGATAATATATGATAAATATATGACAATTTGGCCAAATAATATTTGTCGCGGTCAAATACAAATGTATTGTTTGTTTTTTATCAAAAGACCAGGCCAACGAGAACCCACGAGTTGAGCTACTCGAGAACAAAATATTCGCACATTAGATATTGGTCGAGCCACGCAGTTAGAGATAAGCGAGTATCCGGTATATAAGACAATCCTAAAAAATGTTTTGGCTACTGAAGGTCACTCACATTAACCCATGAGCGCAATTCGCTTTGGGAGCTTATGTCGTGGAATCGAATTTATATATCGCACGCTGTTATGGTGCATTGCACGTTTTTTATAGTAAATTGATCTTGATCAAGAAATTCATAAGTTTTAAATTAACCTTTAATATACTCCTCAATAGTAAATTGATCTCGATCAAGAAAGTTAAATGTTTTAAGTTAACCAAGCAAGGCAAGATACCCGTGACTCACGCGTGGTATTAAATGACTAGTAACAGGAGACTAAAGTATTGCCCTGTTCCTTTCGCGCTCACACAAGTGGGTTCCCACTCGGTTGCAAAACAGTTAATATGTTGATAAAAATATAGTTCAATTTAAATAATATTTAGTATTTACCAATACAGACTCTTGGACCTTCACCGAAAGGAAAAAAGGTATATTGTTTGATTTTCTTTTTCTCATCGCCAAAGAATCGCTCAGGACGATACGACGTAGGATCCGGGAAGTAGTCCGGGTGATGATGCATATGGCTAACCGGTATGTGGACCCGATCACCTTTCTTTAGTTGAAGACCTGTTGGAAGCGTATAGTTATTCATCACCTCCCTCGTTAAGACTCCCAACAATGGATAAAGACGAAGCGTTTCTTCAATACATGCTTCAACATATGGCAATTCGTGTACACATTCGTATTTAATAACACCATGTTTATCAAAGTATGCATCTACTTCTTCTATGACCTTGTCTTGCGCTTGTTTATTTTTTGCCAGTTCATAGAGAATGAAATTTGTTGTTGTCGATGTTGTTTCGTAACCAGCTGCAAAGAATAATGTACACTGTGCCACAAGTAGGTCTTTGTTTACTTCGATTTTTTCTGTAGAATTTCCAGTAGATTTTTCATCACTGAATTTGTCACCAATTATACAGTTTTCTTTCTCCCAGCTCGAAATAAGGTCGACAAAATCATTTCTCGTAATTCCATCCTTAGAGCGACTCTCAGTAGCTTTGGTAAACAGGTCGTTAAAAAAAAATCCAATTTTTTCATCGAATAGTTTAAAGCCCAAACGGTAAAATAAATAGGGCCACATACTCCTCGTAATTATTTTCAAACCCATCACGGTTGATGTGTCGAATATTTGTTCACCTACAATGACAAACGGATTCGTACCATTATCTCTCTTCATGGCATTTGTTCTTACACCGAATATACAATTGATAATACACTCCATCGCGTATCTAGCAAACAAGGACCTCAAGTTAATATTCTCCGATACTTTTATTTCTTCTTCGAGAAACGTGTCCAATTCCTCGGCACATTCATTGATCATTAGGAACATATTCTTTAACTTTGCCGATGTAAAAAGTGGCGTTAAATTCTGTCGTAATACTTTCCAATGGTCACCTCCATTAAAAAATAAATTTGTCGTAATGGTTTCTCTGTCAACGTAGTCTGTATTTTCTCTGCCGTTGAAGTAATAAAAGTCCTGTGTGAACACTAGTTTTAAGATTTTAGGATCCTTGATGACGAGAGCTGGTTTTGTACCATAAAATACGCCGACGTACGGCTCGTCAGGGAACTTTTCACATATTTCACTCGTAATCAACTGAGCACTCTTTTTAAAAAATATGTAATCACTAAAGTTACCAACAAGCAGGCTCGGTTTCAGATATGGAACATTTTTCTTTTTCCAGTAATCATTGTTTTCCGATAATAAAGTGTATAGCCTATATAGGATTGTAATAACAAAGATTTGTAATAAAATCCAAAACATTTTTAAACGTTTAAGCGCCAGTCAATTACACTACGAAATGAAAATGTTTTAGTACGTATCTCGAATATGTAGTATCAACACGTACGCACGACAATTGTCCTCAGTAGAGTTCACTTTTTATAAAATTTATCTATGTCGTGTCACGTGATGGTGTAATAGTTTATATGTATTTCTTTACAACTGACTATTAATAGCCTGCTTCGCTGGACATTAAATAAACATTAAATCAGAGTTTATATTTTCAAGGTAGTGGTGACCACTTACCATAAGGTGGTCCTATTGCAGTCTGCAAATATATTTTAAACAAGAAAAGACAATCGTTTATGTATTAAACATTGTATATGGAAACATTATTTTAATTAATTATCTCTTGTAATATAGCAATAGCAAAAAATACACGCACCAAGGTAAGTGCACTATAATGTTTTTTGCACAGTTGCTGCACCTGTGGCGAACATGGCAGTCTTAAACATAGCATGTCAAAGAGCATCTTCACTCTTTGACTATATCTAAAAGCAACTTATTACTCACTATAACTCAAGTACTAAAATGACACCTGATAATAATTATATAGCAATAATCCTTTCTATCGTAAATTTAATATAATTATAAATATTTGCAAGGCATTATAGATATCTAATCTTGTATCAGATAATACAATTAAATTAATCGATGACTACTACACAATCATTTAAATTTAAGCTAATAAATATACTTATTTAAAAGATATCATAGCATTAAATTTCAATGAAAGATGTGACGTCAATACCACGTGACATATCGCGAGAGATTTCTGTCAACCTGTAGATTCATCCACCGTTAACATCACACGACTCATTAAAATTAATAAAAAGTTTAATATCAAAATAATACTGATTACTAAACGCAACATTAATATAGCTTATATATGTATAACAATTAGAATAGTATTAAAAATATTGCGTTTTCAATGCGTTATATTTGTCTAAGCCCTCGAGCATATACAACTTTTTTATATTTTCCTTGGATTGATAAAATGTTTCGGCCGGGTCGATTAGACAAGACGAAGACGGGGCCAGCAAAACCGTGAACGAAAAAACATATTTCTCAGCGCGCCTCTTCATTATCAAACAAAAATCTCCAAATTTCCATTCATATAGTGCGGACGTTGCCTTTCTATATCTGTATGTTATAAAGATATAGTTTGGAAACATAATAGACAGTCTTTGTTCCTATTCGAAGTAAAATTGGACGGCCTTTGGATGGATGTTCAAGAGTCGAGACTAACATGTTACTCTCATTTTTAATGTATTCTTGTTGCCCAATTCGTCTGGTTGTCGCCCTCAAAAGCGCATGCGCAAACAGACCAGCCATCTCCCCTGGCACCCAGATAAGTAATGTGACCATCGATACTATAAATTTCGGGATAATAAATTATTTTTAATTTCTCATAATTATTAAAAAAAAAAACAATTATTACAGTAATTTGACTTGCGTAAGTTATTTGTACTTAAAAGTAAAAATCTGATGAAATAAAATCCTAGTGATCTGAAGTGGATATACCTTCAGATCACTAGGATTTTATTTTATTTTTATTTAATTTCATCAGAGAACGCTCGACGTTATCTATAAGATAGACGACAGTAATTTGCTTAAAATTAACAAGCCGGTAATTTCCCTCATACGTATTTAAAAAGCAAAAATCAATTTTATATAATACCTAGAATATTCCTTAAAAGTAAGATGATTTGGAGCTTATTACCACTTTGGAAACCATAAAGATAATTCTTATTATATGCAGGTAGACAACCAGTCTTAAAAGTCTGCCAAATCTCTATTGATTTGGCATTCATGCCAATTACATACTGCGCAAATTAAATGAATGAGATAGGAACAACTTAATGATGTGATTATACGTACCAGATATGATTATGTTATACGAAAACAAAGCTAGAAAAAGCATGCTCCACAGCGATTTATTTCAGCACATCCATTATATTTTTATAATATATAAATCCACAAAATACATGTAGATTATGGACACCCGACATCGCTTGGTTTGCTTCCATAGCCAGTACGTTAATGTTCCTATCAGGGACACCCGCAAACGATAATATGAGTAAAGGGATACGTATTTACTGTCATATATTATTCAAATAGTAACATATCCTTAATATCCGGACATATCTTATAGTTTAAGAAAGCACAGTGTTATATATGACGCGAAATAAATTTATAAATATATTATACAGTAGACGGAAGGAAATCGTTCTGTATGTGACTTGAAATGGATTTCGACGAAGGCGTTTTATACGTGAGTACTGTATTCTAAAATAACTATCTATTAAATACATAATTATGTATAAAAGTACAAACAAAAACGAAAATTTACAATCTTCACAAAAATCAATATCTTGTTAATATTTTAACATATATTGTTGTAATTATACACCTTTTATTTATTTATTTATTTAACTCTTTATTGCACACCAAATATACATAAAGATACAAAATATATTTTCTTTAAAAGAAAATTGGCCAAGCAAAAGGCGGTCTTATGGCTTATAAGCCATTTCTTCCAGACAACCTTTGGGTTAGAAGGATAATGTTTATGGAAGACGGCAATATGGTGGTGCAGTAAAAACTTACATTATGAAATAATAACGAATACAACTCAATAAATATAGCAAATACATAAATACAAAAAATACTAATAAATAGAATATAAAGCAGATTATACACCTTTTATAATCCCCGTACAGATAAAGCTCACTATGAAAATATTGCTTATCTTCAACTATCTGTAATTCGACTGATTTAAAGTAATGCATACGAAATTCTTCTGTTTAATCTGTTGAGGTAATTTGTTTGAAACTTACGTTAATTTTTATCCAGTTACATAGACTATTTTCATAAGACTTTCATATCAAAAATAAGACCTAAGTACGAAACAAAACAATCGATATTTCTACAGTACGCGGTCTCATGCATAGTATATAAATGCTGTTTATGAATTTAAAATAGAAAGGCACATTGGTCTTTTTATTACAGTGACCATCAGATGATGGTCGCCAATACACATTGCCAGTATGAGAAATATAATTACTTATTCTTAAAGTATCACCATCTTTACATTGAGAATTAAGAATTTATAATATACATACATACATCTTGTTTCTAATAACACGGATTAACTTTATCAAACTGTATTACAGGAATATATTATTATAATTTAATGTTTGTTTTGGTGTTTAAAAAAGTATGAAGCACCTGACGAGTTTGCATAAAACTCATTCACCAAGTAATATTAAATAACACGTTCGTTCGTTCGTTTAATATTTTACGATGAATGCTTACCGCCTTTATACGCAAATATTCTATGGACGTTCACTGAATAGATGAAATGATGAACGTCACAATATGTATTAAAATAATGAAGTTCTCGGAAAAAATACTGAAATGCAACTAAATCATCTATATTTTTTTACTATAGCAAGTAATTTACTATCTTCGTTTGTTCATACAGAGATGCTATTTCGCAATCTTATAACGAAACTAAATTTAATTGACCTCTTATCTTTTACTAATTTCTAATTATTCGTATGTATACTCGATTTTTCAGCATTATACACAGTTAGTTTATATACAATATAATACATAAGACAAGAGGAAGATGGCGAAATTAGAATGGACCCAAAATTGTGGAAATTGTGCAAATTAATTCAAGGAAAAATATACCATAACTTTGTTTGATTTTAAGCCCATTAATTCCATGTTCAAAATTTCAAAGGTTAAAACAAAAAAATTAACGAAGCGAAAATCTCAGCGCTGAACTAATCCAGTTTAATGAATCAAATTTCGCTTATAAAGATGATTAACGTTGCTCGTTGCTAATGAAACAGTTTTTATTATTATATTGACTTTAATTATATAATATCTGTTAAGCGTAGATCTGGTTAGTTTTTCTTTTAAACATATTTTTCTAATCATATTCATAGTCTTCCTTGTTGCATATTTTATCTATCACACAGGCAATTCTTACTTTTTGCCTTTTCCCGTCTTCTATCAAATCAAATCAAACCAAATCAAATCAATTTTATTGAAGTAAACTCCACAATGAAGCGTTTTTGAATAGTCAATATTTAAATACTACCAACGTTTCGGAAAGCAGGCTGCAGTGAGAAGAAACGGCAAGAAATTCGCATAGTTGCTCTTTTCAAATAAACAGATTTACAATGCTGTTTTTTACAATAATTAGTGTCCTGTGATGGATATCTTTACTCAGGCTTAGACGTGAAATTCATTGATTCATACAATGATAATTATTTTTATTTCATGACATTATTTTACGTCGAGAATCGCAAATCGCAATTAGCGCCCAGTACCAAGTACACGAAATATATACGATACAATGCCATCATCAATATATTTCAGGATCCAAATTGTGCTTTTAAATGAAATCTTTTCGGGGAATCTCAAAATTAAGAACTAGCTCGAATCTCATTCAATTTTTTGACTTTTAATCAGTACATTCTGATTCTGATCCTATATTTTTTCTGTATTATGTAATTATTTAATTTTTTTTAATTAATCTTACTTGACTCATACATACTTGTATACATATTTCTTATGGATATGCACATCATTGCGTGCTATAAATTATATACCTTTAAAAATTAAATAATTAACAAAAGAGTTAAGATAACAGTTAAGAATTAATTCATAATAACCAATAAGAGAAATAAGTTTTCTAATGGTAAGTGGTCCATTTAAACACCACGTAACCATTCGGAATGGCCATTGTAATAAATGCTACCATTAAATTCTTACTAATTGCAACGTAGATCCTTATCACACGTTGGGCGAATGAGAGCTACGTGAAATCAGTTTAAGGGTTCGACCGTAACGACTTTACTGTATTATATAAGTTTGTGTGAATCGTAAATATACGTGTCCTGTCTTAGTTACCAAGCACATATTATTACCATGTTTTTGTTTTATGTAATAGATATGCAGACGGACATATGCGTCTTCTAAAGTAAATGGTCCCCATCGCCCGTAGACATTGGCGCTGTAAGAAATATTTACCATTACTCACTTTGACAATGTACCACCAAACTTGGGAACTGAGACGTTATATCCCATGCCTGTTGTTACACTGGCTCACTCAATATTCAAACAGCCATCTGTATGAATATTATAAATGCAAAAGTAACTCTGTCTGTTACCACTTCACGTTTAAAACGCTGAACCGATTTAGATGAAATTTGGTAAGAAAGTAGATCGGGATTTGGTCCCGGGGAAGGTAGACTACCTTTTTAAATTCACCCCTCGAAGGTGTGATGGGCGTACTATAAAAGTTTAGCCGCAGGTTCAGCTAGTATGAATACTTATATGAATAATTCAGTACTAAATAACTTTATAATCTTCACTAACATAACAAACTTGAAAAGACGTTTATTTATTTAATCTATGAATCAGATTTAAATAATTGTTTTTGGAATTCGTACCGCAATTGAGAAAGTTTTTAACGTCACAGTCTACAATTAAATTTACAACCTTAAATATTGATCGTAGAGTAGTAAGTACAGAATGGCGAAGGCTAGCCTAAGTGAGCATGCTGTTTGACGTCACAGCATACGAGTCAGTTTCACCTCCAACACGCTTTCTCATTGAAACTTAAATTATAAATAATTCCATAAAAAAAAAAAAAAAAATAATGTTATGTTATTTTAACGATGCAATATTCATTTAATAAATAAAATAAGTGTTAAACTCAACGCTACGACCAACGCGTATACAACTTAGAATAACCTAATATTTATTTAAGTTTAACATTTATTTACATAACAATTATTAACATTGAGTCCTCTAATATATACAAATATGAATTAAAAATGGTTACTGTAATAATCTTGACCGCGTGGAATGGTGGCAAGAATGCTAGCAGCATTTCCCTGGTGAATCGCAATTCCGATCCTCTGGACAAAAAACAAACCAGCCTAACCAGTTGAGGGAATAAGGCGAGGTGTTCTAATTTTAAGTTAATTATAAATTTTATTTAATTGCGTGATATGTTTTACAACTACCATCTACCAAAGTTAAAATGATATGAACTTGAGCAAATTACAATGAGCGAGACCGAGAGGCGCAAATAAAACTTTGGATTACTTAAACTATTTACTAATAGAAGTCTACTGCTCGAAGCGTGAGCCAGAAGTGAAGTCTCCTTCGTAATCGGTACCGATGGTTGGCGACGATTCATCGGTGGTCCTTGATCTTGCAACTCGTACGATTCCCACGCTATGTGTTACGAAGAATTATTGAATTCACGGCGATCGCTTTGGTGGTCTTTGTGTCCACAGAATACTCGAGTAAATTGTTACGAGTACGAAAATTCTTGAATATGGAATTTCGATAGGAAAATTATAGATCGCTGAGTTATAAATACTCCAGTCTAGTGCATTTATAACAAGCACGGTGGTTAATCTGCCTGTTTAATAAATATTATTAATAACACAACAACTTTGGCAACGCATCTGCCCCCCGGTGTTGCAGATGTCCATGGGCGGTGGTAGTCACTTTCCATCAGGCCTCCTGCTCGTTTGCCACCTATGACATAAAAAAAAAATCTTTCGTTATACTGGCCCACCTTCTTATTCATATGTAATAAACATTGTTCATATATGGACACATAGTTCAACGATATTTGTTATTAACAATCATTTCAAACCCGACAGAAACGAATGTCGTGTCATAATTGCATTTTAACGAAAATTCCGCGGATAAACGATATCCCAGGTTTCTCTTTATAATTTCTGCGTAAACTTGAACAGGGTAGTTTGCGTTTAAACGAAGTTTGATCCATCTAGCTGAAGTAATTAAACCCGTCAAGGGTTGCATACGATGAATTTTGATAACTAATTATAACCGTGTCTGGAACTAGTTCGTTCGATATGGAAGTATTACATTTTCATATTGATGGTCAAAGTAACTTTTTAGGAAAGGAAAACTGTGGAATATACTACTTTATAGTATACTGTATTTTTGAATGTTGAAAAACAGTAACTACTGAGTTGCTTGCCGGTTCTTCTCGGTAGAATCTACATTCCGAACCGGTAGTGGCTTTATTTAATATAGTTTGTTAAATGACGATTCAAAAGTGCTTGTAAAAGCCGACTTGAATAAAGTATATTTTGATTTTGAGTTAAATTGCCTATTGATAGATCCTTGGGGTTCAAGCTTGATGCCTATCGAATTTCAAATTCGGTTTAGTGGCGTGGCCATGAAAGCGTGACATACACGTGACAGACAGAGACAACAAATAACAAAGACAACAAGGTTACTTTCCCATGTATAATATTAGTATAGAAAAACAGTTAACCAACAGTTTTATTAATAAGCGATAGTTAGATAGTTTAGCAATCATCATACGGCATAAATCATAAATCTTAGGTGCTATATATACCTTGTGTCTGTAGTAACACTGGCTCACTCGCCCTTCAGACCGGAACACAACAATACGAAGTATTCTTGGTTGTACCTACCTGGGACCTACACAAAGCCTTAACACCAAATAATGGTTATATACTACTTTGTCTCGTGTATCCTTGAAATCAGGTCACATCACTTCATGACATATCTTTATAAATAAATAAATAAATATTGGACAACATCACGTACATTACTCTGATCCCAATGTAAGTAGCTAAAGCACTTGTGTTATGTAAAATCAGAAGTAACGCCGGTACCACAAACACCCAAGCCCAAGACAACATAGAAAACTAATGAACTTTTTCTACATCGACTCGGCCGGGAATCGAACCCGAGACCTCGGAGTGACGTACCCATGAAAACCGGTGTACACACTACTCGACCACGGAGGTCGTCATCACGATCACGTTTTGCAATAAGTTCCGAGTTTGATCTTACATAACAGCTCTATACTGATCAAATAAAATATCATCATATACCTATTTAATATATGAGCAGTTTATTTTCATAAAACTTATATACAGAAGACTATTTTGTATATAACGTTATAGATTAGGAAAATGTATCATCATAACACTTAAAATTTATTGGTTTAATTTAGAACGTGACGCTATAGATAAAACCCCCGCAGCGACATACTACAAAATATTACAAATATTACAAAAATAGCGTGAAGTATCCGCCACTTTAAGTTATATAAATAATAATTATTCAATTGAAAGCAATTTTCCAGCTTATCAACTGTTATATATAGTAACACCCACCAGCTCACGACACTGAAAAATATGTCACACCTGAGAGGAATTACGAAAGAAACTCAGCACCTTTTTTTATGTTTTAATTACAATTTGAAATTATAATAAAAAAATAACTGTTCCAGAATTATAAATGAGCGAATGTTGATAAGAGTCGGATGGTCGTATGGGCAGCCTACCGGACCTGACGGAGCGAACGCGGCCGCAAAGTATCCGGACCGCGGCCCGGACCGTGTCCGATCCACACCGTCACCGGACTGTCATAACTCAGGTATCAGCGCTTTTATTTACTCAGCACGAATACGTTTTTCACAATAATATAACAGTCTAAGGCTGAAGGTATGCCATACCGCAGCATTTTACACACACTCACCCTCCCAGGGCTATGAATATTATATCCCTGTTTGCGAACCAATCAATGCAACGATAGCAAGAGCGAAATCAATATTCGTTCGGGTTTGATGTTTTAACGCTTAGTTTCTACACCTCTCATATTTTCTCAACGCATCAATAACATTTATGGCATGATAAGACAATGTTAGGGTATGTTTCAAAGGCATTCTAGAAATGCATGTTAGTAAAATGGATGGCCAGCGAGTGTATTTACACTGTTACTTGCACAGGATGATTAATCGTTAAATAGCAACTTTGTTTATTAATGAAAACGTCTTTTTCAGATACCAGTAAACACGATATGCAAGAAAGATTGGCCATGGAGGAAATCGAAGGCACCGATAAAAGTTCCTGTCGCTGTAACCAACCGGCGACGGGACTCAGCTGCTTCCTCAGTGGGAGCGGCTTCCGTTCGTCGCCTCATCACGAGACAGCCGCCAAAAATACCGAAACCTCTCGTGACTCGCTTCACATTACTTTGTGTTGCCAGCGGCTTATGCTCGACGGCCCTGTTACCGTTCACGGCTTTTGCAGGCGCAGAAGCTGGAGCGATGCCGCTCGCGATAATGCACACTACAGCCGCTATAGTGGCACCCTTTTCCCCTCTTATTCTACAAAAATCAGGAACGAGAATAGTGATAACAACAGCACATATTCTAGTATGCATCCTCCTCACAGCGCATACTATAGCCACGCCTCTGTCAATTTTACTGCCATTGTACGCCATTTCTGGTATAACACTGTCTCCAATGTCGCTAGCTTTATCCGTGTCAGCTACCTCCTTAGCTCAGGCGGCTGGCGATGAATGTAGAAGAAAGGTAGCTCTACGTAGGGGATTGAGGGCTCTCCGAGCGGCACAAGATTTAGGTCTTGTCGTTGGGTCACTTTTACTTGGAGGAGCGTTGATAATTTGGCCTGAAAATCTAACGCCGCTGCAATTTATATCGACATCAATTGATAATTCATCAGTGAAATGGTCTGACGAATACTCTTTGGATGACGATTATGAGGTAAGTGTTCATATCTGCAAGCCTAAATGTATGTTTCAGATATATATTGCATATACATTCTATAAAACAATCACTTTTTTATATAATTAGCATCTTTTTGTATAATTGAAAAACCATATATAATAGGATATTCTTTAAACTCTAGTTTCACATATTGAAATATAAATTATTTTAGGAGAGAACGTGTGGATCAGCTGGATGCCCTGGTGTTCAGTTCTTGCTGGGTTCTTCTTTAAACGCGGAAGGTCGTAGATTCCTTGTCGCACTATGGGCGACACTGGCACTAGCTGCAGCTTGCCTGGGACTGTATGGCGCCGCCTCGACACCCGCTCCGCCCCCAGATACCCGCTCCATTGTCAAGGATCCTCGAGCATTACTCGGAGCTCCAATGGGACTCTTTATCGGTCTTCAACAGGGATTTATCTATACGTCATATATTAAGGTGAATATTAATACAAGAACTTAGTCCTGTTTAGTTTTTACATTAACTATATATTCTATTACTATTTATGTAATTACCAGTGGTACGGTGTGTGTGTCGGGGGCTGGAGTGGTGCGTGGCGAGCGCTGTGCGGCGCTGGAGCGCTGCAGGCTCTTGCAGCTGCGACTCTGAGCATGGCCGCGGCGCGTGGCCGACGAGTCGCTCTCGCAGCGGGAGGCGCTGCAGCGCACGCCTCGCTGCTCCTCGCTCTACTCCGTTGGCGCGCCGAGAGAAGTGATCTGGCTCTTCCCGCCGTTGCTGCTGCAGCGTGGGGTGCCTGTGCTGCTTTGTGGGATGTATTACAGGTCAGCAAATATTTCAAAATTTCATACAAGTCTGCACAACGCAATGCCTTATTGGCTCGGATTACACAAGAAGCTCTGTAAGTTTACATTTTTTTTTACAAATCAGATAAAGACGATTTCAAAATAAGGTATTTCCATTTATAATTTCAAGTTTTATTCGCATTGAAATAACTGCCTGCCTAAAATCTGAAATGAATCAAAAGATAGTAAAAATGTATCGTGTATCATAATACTAAACACTACAAGAGAGTTTGTTTGTTTGTTACGATTTATGCAAAAGATCATCACCAAATTTCGCATATATGTTGTACAGAACAGCCGCTAATGAAGCCAATAACATAATATTTTCAGACGAAAAATATAATATATTACAAAATAGAGATACACGTGGTGGTCTTGGGTCGATACCATCTACAGCCATCAGGTATTTAACCGCCAAACAGCAATACTTAGCATTGTTGTGTGCACAAGGGATATAGTATCTTAGGTCCAAAGATTGGTGGCATATTGGCAATGTAAGGAATGGTTAATATTTCTTGGTGATCATTTAACATCAGGTGGTCCATAAGCCCGTCCGCCTACCGATTACATAAAATAAAGAAAAATAAAAAAGTAATTTTCACTATATTGTCATTTTATTTGAATAAAACGGCACTTTGAATACCTTTGAATACTGTTGCCACATTGAAGATGGGACAGATGGTCATAGCGACACAACAATTTTATATCAAAATAATATCGAGACAGGCGGGTATATGCGTCGGCGGCGGCGGTTGGCGCGGGCCGTGGTCCGCCACGCTGTCGGCGCGGCACGCCGGGCTGGCGCTGGCTTGCGCGGCACGGACGCTTCTCTGCGTGCGCACTCAGCTGGCGGCGCTCGCTCTAGCTCTCGCTTCAGCGCTCGCCGCTCACGTGACGCTCGAACTACGCTTACGCCGCACTGAGCGACATCGCTCCTAACGACGAACTGCGAGCGGAACTCCGCTCGCTCAGCATGAGGAGGACGTCGCTTGCAACGTTCTAAATTAACATGTTTTATACGATATTGTTACCGACTTGGCCACAAATCATATGTTATGCTCTAATTGCCATTTGCCTCTTCGAAAAATCTAAGATGTAACTGGTAATTATTTTCGGTCCGTTTTGTCAAATCTATTTTCAATCTTGGATTTTGGATTTGCGAACCGCAATTACGGCACTAGAGGGTCCTATCACGGTTAAGAACCTTGAAAACTAGTTATAAAGTTGGCTGTTTATTGTAAGATATTTAAGAGAAAATGGACGTATTTGTAAATAGAATAAATAAAGATTGAATTATATTGAATGAGTAGATTTGAATGGAATGAAAAAAAATAATATTGTAGTTTACAAGCTGTCTAAAACTACACACTAAAAATACATCCAGTCTCTAAAAGGAGTATCGAATTAACTGGATTCTTTTTCAATATTTAGGGTTAAGCACTCGCATTCTCAACTCTTTTCAATTTACACATCCTCCAAGTAAACGTCAATACCCTCGCACAGGGTGAGATTGTATATCGAGCTGTGAAATAATATACTTATCTATAAAATTATAAGATTGTCTTCATGTTCAGACGTTTTTAGTGTTATATAATTTTGTACTTATAGACGTACTTTTCTGAAAACTTTTCGTGTCACACGTGTATTTAAATAATTATGTATTTATATATTAAACGATTGTTATGTAATTATTTTGTTTCATTGGTAGTATCCAATGGTTGCTTTTCGTTTGGTACATACATTATGGATAAGTGATATCGGCCTCTTTTACAGACAGTAGATGGTCGCCATTGCTCATAGATATGATAGATATGATGAGATATTCAACCAGGGCTGTTGACGCGTTACTAGCCTTACCTGTAAACGCGAAGTTTGTAAAGTTCCATATTATATCGCACGAGAAAAACCTCTGGAATATTTAATAAGTTAATAATAATAATGTCGTCTTGACCGAGAATTATTATTGAAAGGTTTTGGAAATGGATGTGGATGGATATAGATGTAGGGGACGACCAAAGAAACGATGGATGGACTGTGTGAGACGATATGGTTAGGAAGAATGTTACTTGTGAGATGACGTCCGACAGAGAAGTATGGAAGAAGAAGACAAGCTGCGCCGACCCCGAGTAAAATTACCAATATCAAGGGAGACCAGCTTGCGTTGTTACGCAGGACATATTGCAGTGCACAAGTGTGTGTCAAACACAGGCGCACTCTCTATTCCCTCACTTTCATGATGGGATGACAAATTTGACACAAGCAGAAAGTTCAGACCCAAGACCAACGGATTTACGTGCTTTCCAAGGCACGGGAGTTTACACTCTTCCAACTTCCAACCCAATAGCTTTTTATCGGCCCGACCACCACCAAGGCACTGCCTTGTAAACCTAAATAACCTACACGTGTGCAAAAGGAATGATTTTGACGCACGTACATTAGAGGGATGCCAAATATCCTCATGGTATGATAAGGGTGTCACAGAGGAAAAGCCTAAATATTTTACATAAGCAGATAGTTTAAGAGCTAATTTCGATACTCTAATGCCAGTTTTTAAATATAAATGCGGCCTATGCCGTATATCATCCATCCATCCATCCAACATAAGTAGCCTTACTTTACAGTCCAAGCACGTGCACAATTATGATCACAAACATGTTAAAACTCAACGATGCTTATCCAGATTTGAAACCACGATATTCCGCGAAGATATTTTTCCGCCTAGGCCACTGGATCCACTTTGGTTTCAATATGTATTGCCAATACATCGTTATAGGGCAGGATAAATCCATATAACAAACTTAAAGCGCGTATAGGTAGTATTATCGCTGTATCCTTTATTACAGTTTAACTATCAGTATAAAAATGTGGCTAAAAGGCAAACTTCATACAATGACGGGTATGTTTGCATACTGTATAACTCTTAAACGGATGATTTAGTGTCAAACGTCTCCGTTACTTATCAAAGTAGGTCACTGGATAGAACATTAACACATACATACATTAGCAGCCTGTAAATTTTCCACTGCTGGGCTAAGGCCTCTCACTTTGAAGAGAATGTTTCGAGCATATTCAACCACGCTACTCCAATGCGGCTTGGTGGAATACACATGTGGCAGAATTTCGTTGAACTTAGACACATGCAGCACTCACGATGTTTTCCTTCACCGCCGAGCACGAGGTGAATTATAAACACAAATTAAGCACATGAAAATTCAGTGATGCCTGCTAGGGTTTGAACCCGAAATCATCGGTTAAGATGCACGCGTTCTAACCACTGGGTCATCTCAGCTCTCCTTGCACATCATAGGTATTTAATATAATGACGGGTATGATTGCGTACTGTATTCTGAACAGATGCCTTCATGTCCCCGTTACTTACTAACGCAATTGGATTGGGAGAACATTAATATAACTATAAATTAGGGGGTCAATAAATAAAACAAATGAATCAACATTAACACTGTATTTCAATCCATATAAAGCCCTAACTTGTCAATTTACTTGAACTAATAGTAATCACTATAAAGCCTTAAAATAGAACAGATTATTCGCAGTGTCCATTATTCATAAGTAAAAAAAAATCATTCGCTAAAACATAATTAATTTGTCAAATAAATTATATGCATGTATCGGAACATATTGATTTATTATAGCGTTGGACAGTACTTCAAAATGGCGCTTTAATTATGCAAGACAATATATATATTAGGAATTCTTTACGCTTATAATTAAACTAAACAAATATTTGATATAACCTGTTTTAAAATACAGCGATATTTGGTAATCAGTCGAATAGTATTACAGTATTCGGTATTAACCAGATCTGCTCGGATAGTATCTAAGGATAAATTGTAAAAACGCAATCACATTGCCACACAGACGAGTCAGGGCGTTAAAACACGACAACATGTATTCGTTTCAATTTAAAAAAAAAACCGTTATTTTTAGAACAATAACGACTGAGTAGGTCAAGTCTAAAATAAGAAGAAGGTTATTTAAATTTTCGAAAAGTAAACTAAAATTTTAAATTATCTAACGTATTTATAGAATATTCTAATTGAAAAGGAATAAACAAACCTAAGATTATTAGATGATTAATAATCTATATTTATAAAACAACACTATTTCACTTAAGTAGTTAAGTCTATCCACTTTAATTTTACTTACAAAATTTAAATATAGATATCTGCTTCAATGGCGTTCAAGACGCCATTTATTCGAGAATCCATAATAATGAATAACATAGATTATTCAAGCTCTCGACCAATGTCGCGACAAATGTATTTGACTTTAATCGTCATGTAATTGGAATAGCCTGTAAGTACTTATTTCAATGACAGCAGTAAAAATAAGAAAACAATTTTGACATTAAATTGACATGATATCATTGGGATCTTGTGTGTTGAATACGCTAATTAGGCATGGACGATATCCGAGTTTTTTTGTGTAACGGATATTTGGATTAAATATCGGTGTTGCCATCCCATTTCATGTCTTTGTTTAACTTTACATTGTACGATATGTAAGAAAGAGATGAAACGAATGTTATATCGAAATCGGTTTAACATTCGCTTCATCTCTTTCTTGCAGATGGGTTACTTCAAAGTTGAAAAGAGATAGGGCGAATATTTCATGAGTTTAATATTATCGTACTTTGATTACGGTGAAAACGGTTACTCGTCAACATCAAATCGATGACATCTGATATTCCGACGACATCTGACTTTAGATTCGTTTCTATATATCAGAACCATGCCTATACGCAATGGGTATGTAAATAATTGCCTTTTTAAATGACGAAGACGTTGATAATTAACTTAAAAGTGAAATTAAAGTGGATATTAGTAATTAAATGAAATAGTGTTATATTACAAATGAAGATATTCATCATCAAGAACTGTTCGTAGTTTGTAGTGCGTAATATAATTATTGCTATACGCACATCTCATAGAATATGTAAACCTAAGATTTGTTTATTTTTTCTTTTTCTTCGATTGGAATAGCTAATGGTTTTTTTTATATATTGTTATATATATATTAGTTATATATTAAGCAAGTTTTCACCTTCAGGTACTGAAGATTCTAAAATATTACATAATAAATGTCTTATAATTAATAGGACTAAAAATAAGATAATAATAATTATCATTCAAAATTAATACATGTTGTCGGTACATACATATATATGGACAGTTAACTATATAAATACTTATTATTGTCACACAAAACTACTATTGATACATATATATATATATTTATATATGATATACATAGCAGGGTTCGCGGATATATATCACAATATATATCAATTGTTTTTTTTTTTTCTGAACAACACTCATAGATCTATGCTTAAGGCCTGACTCTAAATGATTACTTTTTATGATTAGTCGATTACAAATTAATATTAAAATAAAATTAGTTGATTTATCTCACAAACAAATGAAGATATAATAATAAAAGGTACTTGTTTTTTAAGTGTTCATTAAAAAGTTCTTTCTCAAATAGATAGACACTAATTCCTTTGTTACTTTTTTTTAATAAAAAATGTGGTATTTCGACACTTGTATTATTTTACAAATTCCTTTCACATTTTTAAGTGTTTACAGAATGAAATTCGCTTCGTTTTCTTTGCCTGGATATATATCAGATATATATCGGATATATATAAAAAAATAGGATTTTTGATATTTATTACAAAAATCCGATTTTTTCGAACCCTGCTACATAGTATAAGCAACTTTTTAATCCTTTTCATCTACCTAATCGCAGCATCACGCAGCACGCCATTGTTTAAATATTCAGTGCAGGATGAACACAAAAGCGCGTCGTCTGGATGTTAATAAAATACACGCGGTCTAAGTAGCTTGATGTGAAATTAGTCACGACAGAGCAGATTAACTTTAGGAACCAAAGATGCAAATATATCGCGTTCACAAATCGATTTTATCGTAATTTTTCTAGTTTCACATGTCCGATGGTTTCGGAGAGCCTAACTTCACACTGGTCGACTTTCGTTACGCGTATTGTACTGCACGCGTTGCTTCGAGATTCGGTGATTTTTGAACTTAGTCTAATTATAAAAGATTTATTGAGTGTAATAGATTTGATAAATCTTCGATCGTTCCAACGTACTAACACCTTAATTTTAAGTTACAATTTGATAGAAGCTAGTCTAAGCGATTTATTACTATTAATTTTATTTCACAATAAACTATCTCTAGCGGTAAAGCGCGTCACACACATGATACTATAATATTACAATAGCTTAAGATGTACGTACATCATTATATCTCGACGTACAATTACGTTTATGGAATGTGAATTTAATAAATATTTTTATATTACAGTATCTTAAGATACCGAGCGATTTAGATGTTTTATATAAAGATACGAAAATTTGTTTTTAATTTTTTCTTTTTTTTTCTAATAAATATTTTTTGACAAATCAGCCAGTTAGAGCAAATTTCGTTTCACACTTATTTGACCGGACAGTTAAGATGGTTAAAATACCTAGTGGTTGGACTAGCCCCTCTGGGTAGGTACCACTCACTCTTCACTTATTATTGTTGTAATCTGGTTCGGAGGGTGAGAAGTGCAACTATAGACACAAAGGAAACATCTCAGTTCCCTGTGTTTTGCGGTGAGAACTTAATGGATGGTTAATATTTCTTACAGTGCATTCTATGTGCAGTGCGTAGCAGTGCGTGACCGTTTAACATCAGGTATTTATTTGTCAGTCTACTTACCTATTTATATTTATTTTATATGACAATGTTGCAACATAAAGGAATATTATAATATCTTTACCGTGTGACGCGCTTGACATTGACAGTTTACTAATATTCATTACTTCATCTTTGCCCAACATTAAATTTAAAAAAAAATGTCAATTTTTATCATCATCAATATAATCTTTACACAAAACAACAATTTATGATGGCACTAAAAAATTGTATTTAGAATGTCTGTTTGTTTTTCGAATTATAAATTTAAAAAAAAAAAGGTTAAAAAAAAGAAAATAAAACTTTAAGTTTGTCTTTATTCAGATGTCTACTTGTAAAATATCTAAATTAGCATCACAATTAATAGCGCAGATACTTTAATAAACCGCTTATAAATTAAATTAACACGAAAAAATATTTAAAAAAAAAACACATAAATAAATAATCGTAAGTAAAAATGTGTAATTCATCGCTTCTAACGATACTGCCTTACTAATAAATATTGTATAACAGACGTAACTATAATCATATATTCATCTCTTTCCGTCTCAATAATTTAACATTCGAAAGAAGAAGACAAGCTATGAATGCAATACAACATTTATTAACAAGGCGAATAGTTTACGAAGCATTGTATGAGGTAAATTAAATTTAAAATAATTTAATTAAAATAGCATATTTATGTATGTAGGAACTAATTGAAGATTACAACACATAATAAGAAGTCCTAGAAATAAACATTCATAATTTAATTATGAGCAATTTAAGGTGAAATAGTGAATCGTCAGCCAACACAGCTGTGACTTTCAATTCAGATTACAATAACAAAAGCCCATTAGGTTTTAATTGAGCTTAACCAAGAGTCTAGCTCAATAAAATAAAAAAATAAAAAAACAATAAATAATACAACATACTGAATCATTCTTAAGTATTAAATATAGATCACTCGAAACATATCTACGTTATTCGGAGCCCTATTTTATTAAAATACATTTCGCTGATTAATGTCCGGTTGCTATATTCATGAAACGATCCGTTTTGTTACGGATGTGTCGTCTACAAGGCGATACAACAGTTCCCAGAGAGAACGATTAGTTAATTTCGACGTCACTTTTAAAGTCACTCGTAACTCTAGAACGATCGGTTGATTACAATACGCTAAATATAGAAACCGGGCGAAAGCGGTCGAAATATCAAATGCATTTATCAGCTGGATTATTTAATGCGAGGATAATTTTGGCGATCGACTTAACCTCGCTGCTATTGCCAGTCCAAATAAAACAAGCCCGGCAATATCAGCTATCCTGTTATGAAAATGGACAAAAAGTAACCAGATGGTACGCGTTACTTCGTCCAATACAACCATTACAAACCACAATCCACAGGATCTAAGATATCGTATCCCTTAAGCATGCAATTAAACTGGCTCACTCAAGTACAAATTGACACAATAATACAGAGTATTAAGGTTATTAAGAGATTTTGTCCAACACAATAGGCTCTATTGTCTAACTGAAATTTAGAAACATTCAAGTGTTTTTAATTGTGGCGTTACGAAATAGGGATGTTCTCTCTAAACGTTATTTTTAATGTTACCATAACTGCGAAACGATGCGATACAGTTGTATTTATAGTAAAGTTGTTATTGTATTCTCAAGAATATCTAACCCAACAGCTAATACATAATCTAAGCATGTTATACATTATCATTATATCGCTACGCATAGCGATATCCATTTGGTGGAAAATCGACTCTATATTCTGTAATACGGGCTTAAGTCGCACTAGGTCCAATCTAACTCTTTTAACTTTAAGCTAAAAAAGCGCTTTATCTTTTTTATTACTATAAACTAACGTTTACATCAATGCAAGACAACAGCTAGACTAGTGCTAAAATAACCTTCCGACTAATACAAATAGACTGTCTTGCTTGTAATATATCAGATAATAAAAATGGTTCATAGTTAAATATATTATTGTCTTCCGTATTTTATTATTTTAAACGCTATAAAAACGTGTTATATATAAAACATCTTCATTTAATAACGCAACGTAACCATTGCGTTATTAAATACAATTATTGATTTAATTAAAAGAAAAAATAATATTCGTTATTGTTATTTTAATTTCGAATAAATTGTTGTTGCAAGATTAGTTATTATTTAGACATTTAGAAATGATCTTCCTCAATATTGTACATTATATATAAAACCTGTTTTGGAATTCCAAGTCGACATCGCAGATAAAAATATCAAGTCGCAAGCTATGGATACTTTTTTTAAAAATAGTATTTTTAATTTTGTTTGTATTTTATCATTGCCATTATGTTTTAGTTCATAATACGTAATACAAAATAAAATAGAAACAGACGCAAAAAAAAAAAACGAAGTAATTCAGAAAAAATAAATGTGAATTTGACAGTGGCAACACCTACGTATTGTCATTTCGACTTTAGTGTAATTGATTAGATATACTTAATATCAATGACTGGTAGCAATTGAATGTAATGAAGTAATCATTCGCGAATTATTATTTTTATTTGTCGAACTAAGTATATCACTGAGTGACGGCTGGGCTCGTAGGCCATCTTGTTTATGACATTTATTGGGCGTATAACGCGACATAAAATGTCATTATTTAAACATACTTAAAATCACATTGGTACCTAAACAAAAATACGAAGTAATAACATTTTTAAAACAATATATATAAACTTTTTGATATTTACCGACATTATTTTTCCAACGAATCGATAGACAGATTAATAAAAAACAAAAGACGTTTCTAACCAACAAGTCAGCTATGAACAATTCATACTTCAAGGTCATTCAATATGAGCCTTTTGTAATTTCTTACTCAAACATACCGGCTTCAAATTTTCGTGTGTATTTACGATGGTTATAGTGTTATAAACCTGTTATTTTAAGGCCTATTATTTACTACCGTTACCTTGCTTCCGTTCCAAGGTCAATAAAACTAAAATGGGCTAATGTAAATTAATTAATGATACAGCCGATAATCTCGGTTAAAACTTACTAAAAATAAAATTACAGCCAATGAAATATTGTCAATTGTACAATATTTTAATATTAAAGATTAAAAAAAAAATCTCATTTCAAATTTCAGATATCGAACATTGCGACCAACTTATCATTTAAAAAAAAAAAATATTCGAACACAAATATACATAAATATTTTTATAAATCGAAACATTTGAAAATGCTTTCAAAAAACAACTTCAAAGCGCGATTATTTAAAAACGACTAGCTTTTAAAAAATACGATCCTATAAAGCCATTGTCTATGATTAATACTATTAATAACAATACTGTATATACGCCAACAAAAACAAATATTACAAACAAACACATTTTTTCGTAGATATCGCTAACTCTTTCGAACGAGTAATTCAGTAGATTTTTTTCAATTAATATTGAAATCATTTTCCCTCAATGATTTATAAATAAAGACGCGTCCCATTGAAAACAATCCAAAGACATCGACGCGGAACGTCCGACGGTAGTCTATCGTGCACTCATTGTATGCACAGATTCGAGTCCTTAGATATTTAATAATTCCTAATTCAATTACAATAAGTTAGCTAACGTACAAATAACATATTCGAACAACGTTTACAAACAGCTGTCGCGGGAGGCGGAGGCGCCTCGGGAGACCGCGGTCGTGACGGTTCGAAGTGGACTATAACACGACGAGCGAGTTCCGATTTAGACCGGCGTGTAATTTCCGGACGGCTTGTAGAATATTTGTCCGGTGAAGAGCCGACGGAAAATCTCCTTCAACAGGAGCCCCTTCTCCTTCTTGATCTTGACGAGGAAGCCGCGGTTCTCGTTGGCGCGTCGGGACAGGTAGGGGAGCACCTCCACCACGGGCCCGTACGGGACGTACTTGTACGCGGAGTACCCGGCTTGACCTGGAAAGAAAAATACCATGTTGATATAATTCACTATGACGACCTCCTGGTCGAGTGTGTACACCGGTTTTCATGGGTACGCCACTCCGAGGTCCCGGGTTCGATTCCCGGCAGAGTCGATGTAAAAAAGTTCATTAGTTTTCTATCTTGTCTTGGGTCTGGGTGTATGTGGTACCGTCGTTATTTCTGTTTGTCCATAACACAAGTGCTTTAGCTACTTGCATTGGGATCAGAGTAATGTATGTGATGTCCAATTCAACTATGCTAGCTGATGATGTGAACTGTATACGTCCTCTAAACGATTGTACCTACTTTTGTCGTATCCACACCAATGGATAAGTTTTAAATAGACTTGATGAAGCAATGATAAGAATTAAACAATAGTAAAATCATATCCTCATCTCTAATTATAAACCTTTCAGACAATATTTTCTAAATAATCTACAAAATTTGTAACAAAGATCGATACAAGAAAGACATAATACAATACATATCTCTTGCAGCATAAGCTTGCAGCTTTGTTTCGTATTATCGGAAGTTCAGTTAATTCGGTTCTAGTTCGCTACGATAGTTCAAAAGTAGATACATAGGGAGGGAGACTGACCGAGGGGGAAGGTGATGTGGTCGCACATGCCGAGCAGCTGGCCGAAGCAGACGACCTTGTCTCCGGGCTTGATGTCGTGCTCCTTCATCAGCTGGATGGCGTAGCGGACCGTGTCCTCGTTGTGGGAGGCCACCATTATGCCGAGACGATCGCCGTTGGGCTCGGTCTGCGGACGGGAAGACATCTCTGTAGGGTCACGTCGGTGCGAACGACATACCAAAAATGACGTTTCGAAACGGAACCGCACCTTGACCCTGCCGAGGATCTCCTTGAGGCAGCGGTGGAAGGAGGCGCTGGTGGCGCCCACGCTGTCGCACGTGGGGTCCTCGTAGCCCATCGCCGCCGCGCGCGCGCGCTCCTGCAACACGCGGCCCGCGGCCTTATATATTATATACACTACGAGCTCTCGGCGGAGAGTCTGCTGCGACTCATTAGACCGACGAATAAATCTCTCCCGTGGAACAAAAACAACGTCCTCACCTGTTCTATGTAAGCTCCGCGCACCAGCTTCGCTCCCCAGTAGAAGTTCTGTCGCTGCGCTTGCTCCAGGTCGGTGACGATTTCGTTATACGTATTCTTTAGGTAGGTTTGGTATGTGTTGAAAACTAGGAACTTATCCTGGAATCGATGAAATGAGAGGCTAATTGAGTACACTCCCATTAGATTCCCACTTAAAATTAGGCATCCTCCACTCGTTCTACGTCTTAAGAAAGTTTGGATAAAATTTAAAGAAACTAACATCAGGATTGAGCCTTAAATATGTTAATAAACATTGTGATTAAAATATATAACCACACATTAAAATTATTTCAAATTAATAATATCGGTGATTGAGATCTACTCATGTCCGTCTGTTTTAAAGCAACTAATTCACCAGTAACTCTATTGTCAAACTAAAATTTTGTAAATTTCATTGTTTCAGTTTGAAGAGTATGTATACGGTGCACACAATAAGTTTATAACTTCTTATTTATTTAGTAACAATTTCGCGAACGTGAGGGATGGGTGGTTCACTACCAGATGAATCATTTGCACCTAATCTCGTTACAGAAAATGACGTATCGACATCAGGAATGTTACCATAAGATTGCCAACTTTGGGAACTAAGATATTACGTCTCTTGTGCCTGTATTTACACTGGCTCTCTCACCTTTAAAACCGGAGCATAACAGTGCTAAGTATAGTTGCTTGGCGGCAGGTTTTATAATAAGTGAGTGGTACCTACTCAGGCGGGCTATCACAAAGCCCTACCACCAAGTATATATATACCATAAAACGTATGCCACCAACCTTATTGTATCTTCTCATCATTTCTAAACAGATCCTTGAAATAGCTGGTTGGAAATAAGTCTGTTCAGCGTCAATCATTATCCTAACATCAGACTCATTGGCGACATGGATTATGTGATTAAGTCTCCGTAACATGTTCCTAAACATCTCCTCTTCCTTAGGGGATATCTGGGAGATGAGCCGTCTCATCT
This sequence comes from Vanessa tameamea, assembly GCF_037043105.1. Classification (NCBI taxonomy): domain Eukaryota; kingdom Metazoa; phylum Arthropoda; class Insecta; order Lepidoptera; family Nymphalidae; genus Vanessa; species Vanessa tameamea. Next base: position 9,345,664 of record NC_087329.1, on the reverse strand, counting down.
GACCGGTCTTCGGGTCTGGAACTCGGAAGGAATCGGACAAGCCCATGTCCTTGTCCAAGATGTTTGACCATGGAAACAAATGGACAATACTGAAAAAAAAATATATTTAATTACTAATTATTTAGAATACACAACCTGAACCAGTTAAGGTTTCTTAGAAAATAGTCCTAATCGAATAAAGTATATTTTAATTAATTAATCAATTTGTTTGCAATGGTTTTCCCAGTTAAAGCTGCTCTTCCCAGTTACTTAAATTGAAATTTCCAATCGTTAGCAGATGCTTACGTTATAAAATAACTGCATGTTCCATGTTGATAGTCAGTCAGGAGAACGATTTTATAAACATAGATAGACCACTTTGCAAGTATTAGCTCTGGTAAAAGCAACACTCATAACTAGAGAAAGATGAAACTCCTTATAATAATACAAATAAAAACAAGCGAGACGGAATATTGTTAGTTTGAGAGTCGAGCTCTAGAAAGTAAATTACATATAAAACACTCAAAAGCTTATTAGAGTATCTACTCTAGTGTTATTTTGAGGTCACTACTATTGGCCTACAAAATCTGTAAAAATACTTTTGACTATGTCTTGGAATTTCTGAATTTAGGTTTAGTTTATTTCTGTAAGCGTGTCATTTCAATGTATGGAGGGTATCAGTTGCCTCATAGCAACATACTGCCGCAGATTCATAGTCGAGGTAATTTTTTCACTCCCTTGCATTATAGGACATAAAGCCATCAGACCCAACAGACCGTCCCATTGGATTGTGACAGTTAGGAAACAGTAACTTCTACTAAAATACACGCTCTCCTTTTATAACGTACGTGTGAAAGAGATAGCAATACATTAAGGTAATACTAAATTAGTGAACACCAAAATCGCACATCAAACACATCTCTAGATCGATCTAGTTTAAAAATAGAACAGTTTCGTTGATATCGCAGTACCGCAGAAAGGTGAGAGGGATTGATCACACAGTTGCCTCGTCTCTTTCTAGCGTCGGCAATTTTGTGAAGCTACTAATTGCTTAGTTACTTCTATTTCTACGATGTTCACGAGCATGCAAAAAATATATATTTTATAGATATATTTATTATCTGCTACTAATAACATTGGCTAGACTAACCCTTCCTTATCCGAAGTGATTTTCTTCATGAACTCCTGAACTTCCGGCTTGGAGCTAAGGTCGCCGAGATACCTTTGTAGGTCTTCTATAGTTTTGTGGTGGGTCAACACATTGCCTGTACCACCAGCGATCTGGTGCATATAGCTACGCGCACGCATAATCACCTCAGACAGTTGTAGCTGAAAATATTAATCAAAATTTAATAAATTTCTTCAATTAAAGCATTTCAGATTTTATACAGATTTAATAAAATCGTACCAATAGTTGAGGTCTTCCGAGAGCCGTCAATTTGACAGCCATTAAGCCTGTGCTCTTCGTTGTTTCTTAAAAAGAAAAAAGAACGAATTCAGAAAACAATAACCAACATATCCGACCAGATATATTCCCTTAATTTACAATAAAATCTAACCAGCAACGGCATCGATGCTCCTCATGAAAGCCTCCATGTTCTTCTCGCAGGCGGCCTCGTTAAGGTAGAAGTATGTCCTGGCGCTGGTGACCTTGTATCTGCGGTCAGCGAACCGCTGTTCCACGTGGTACTGCTTGAGTTGCCCCTCTTCTTGTGTGTCCCCGAACGTTGAGATCGACGCGCTGGTGGAGACAGGAATATAACACGTTATTCACGATGATCCAATCAAAACTTATCTACTATAAATATATACATATATACAATCATTTAATATGTATATATCACTCAAATATAGTTCCGCAGTCATACATTTCATTTTACCATTTAAAGATATATAACATCAGTAAAGTAACATTTCTTAAATGGTTCACTGCTGGACAAAAGCCTATCCTCTTAACGAGGAGACTATTCCATCATTCGCTTGTGTAGGTTGGCAGACATGTGGCACAATTTTATATTACACATGCAGGTTTCCTCACGATGTTTTCTTCCACTTAAATGAAAACACCTTCTAAGAGCTTAGTAAAACATATTTTATTGTTATTATAGGTCCTAAACATGTGTACCATAAACAAAAAGATTAAATTCTTCATTATCTTGTTGTGGCAATAATAATTTTATCATTAATCGATTTTTAAAATAATAGTTAGAAAGCTAAATAATTATGAATAGCTGTCAATAAAAAAAGGATTCGGTTAATATAATAGGTATCTATGGTAAATAAAAAATAGGTACACTACGACTACAATACTTTAAAAACCGAAAACGAATAGCGAATTTATTAAAAAAAAAAAATTACACATGAATTTTTAAAAACATTTATGTCAATTCAAATAAAAACTACGAAACAAAAAATAGATTTACTTTCCGAACGTACAAATCACTTTCTTCGCTTCCCAATCTCTATTTCTATATTTTTGACCTAGAAAAAATTCGGCAAGTTTCAGCTAGTACAAACTAAAATCGACCCAATGTGTTGGACGGAATAGCGAATTTCGCGTATACGTTATATAATCATGTTTTTAAGATGTGACACATCAAGGTCGCCTTAATTGAAGACCAGCGACCGAAATCGTTTTCTTACAATTTACTACATATATGAGACAAAACAATTTACACTGTAAAGTATTCCTATACAATATATTCTTTATCCAGCAGCGATAAAATTGTTAATAGATTACAACAAACAAAGGCGTTACAAGATTATTATATCCAGTACATTCCAAACGCGACTTCGTTCGCTTGTGTAACGGCATGTTAGGTTAGTCATGTTTTCCGTATCCATGACAACGATTGAGCAAAATTTAATGATGATCGGTTGAATAGTGACAATTATCTTAGACACCATACGACACCTACTGATCGAGATACGATGACTATTTTACTCTGCGCGAAACCCCATGTGCCGAAATATTTATTTATTTCAATAAGCATATATGTATATGACATGCATTATTTGCCGTTTGTTGCTCTCTTCAAATAATATATTATTTTTATAACATTAATTAATTTTATTCGTATAAAAGAATGTCTACTGAAATACTTCTACGAATTAATAAGCGACAATCGCGGGACGCCTGATTAATACGAAAGAAACATTCAAAATTACAATAATAAAAAAAACCGATCGATAAATATCATGTAAAATAAATAATCGCTTCGTTAAATATATACTTATAGATATATACTATATACATAATAACAATTATGTATATAGTATACGCGCCACGCAGACGCAGGGATTGTCCCCTAATTTAACTGAAATGTTAAGTAAAGCAAGTTTTAGTATACATTACGATGATTAAAAAAGAGGATAGTATCAGTTTTACTATTATAATATACTTTAAATTCAAACTAAATGCATTTAAAAATTCCGTCACACTAACGTGACACTAGAGATTATGGGTTACGCTATACAATCTACCTAAAAAAAGCCAACTAGATGAGTCGAATGAAAAAAAAAGAAAAAAAATAAAAATAACGCAAATCAAAACCCAGCTATGACAAGATCTTGCAAATTCCTCGGTCCGGTTTTAATTAATTCATTTAACCGTGAACTTGTAACACAGCTTCTGAAATAATTGAAATTGTTACAAGATACTATAAAAAAAAAATAAGACTTGCTACTTCTTATGATATTCCTTAGTATACATGTATTTTAATTATATATTAACATATGTAATTTAATCTATACTAAGGAGCTCCCCTTATGAAATCGTTAAATATCTCTCAGTGTTGCTAAACCTTTAAAACGTTTAAAAGTAAATTAATTGTTAACTAAACTTCTTCGCCAAGCCGTCTATTCAAAGTTTTTAATTTCCAAAAATCAGTTCTGATTTCAGTAACAACAAATAAATTTAATGATAAGGCAAAGGAGTCAAATTTATTGTCACAGTAGCATAGTTTTTATATGTGTCTAGCTCTAGAACGACATTTGGCGCAATTAAAGCGAGCCAATTTATCAACGTAAGATTAGAATTTTAACAAATAATATTAGTTGAGTCACTGCATGTAATTTAAAAATCGCAAGCTGAAACTCCAGATGAAATATTAAACAAAATTTAGTAAATATAAAAATTGACGCTTAATACTTATACTTGAGGCTCAATGAGACATTTTACTTTCAAAGAATTTATGATCCACGATCTATTACATTTTAATCATAAACCTTTTTATAAAATAGCCGCATATGTTATATTCCATAAAAAAACATGTGTGTCCAATTCACACACGCTAGAAGTGAAAAATTTCTTTTTTTCCTTTTTTGTGTCTACTTGTCGTGACTAATTTTCGATTCACCGACTCTAAAGAAGTTTCGCTTCGAAAAGTAATAATAATTAAAAAGATTCGTTTCGAAAATTACAAAAGAACGTGGATCAGAAATTATATATATTTTTAATACGTTACATTTGAATTTAGCAAAAACTAACAAATACAAAAAAAAAGAAGGACGTTCTGTGTATGCAAATAATATAAGGTTTTTAAGAAATTATAATAAATCTTATACCTGAATTATATTATAATGAAATACTATACCTGACTTCTCGCTTTTCGGCTTCCTCTTGTGAAAGATCTTCTTCCACGGAGTAATCAAGAATCGACTTCACTCCGAACGATCGCAATCTGCAAAACATTAATGCAAACTTATCATTATAAAATATTAGTGCTTGGTTATATACGTATCCTTTGCGTTTACGCAATGTTCATCGGATTAAATTAAAACAAAACATTATACACTTCTTTCTGGTACTTGTATGAAGATACCTTTTTTTTTATAAATGTTGGACAACATCACATACATTACTCTGATCCCAATGTAAGTAGCTAAAGTACTTGTGTTATGGAAAATCAGAAGTAACGACGGTACCACATACACCCAGACCCAAGACAACATAGAAAACTAATGAACTTTTTCTACATCAACTCGGCCGGGAATCGAACCCGGGACCTCGGAGTGACGTACCCATGAAAACCGGTGTACACACTACTCGACCACGGAGGTCGTCTATCTGATATTAGTATTAACGTGCCTGAGCTCCTCGTATCGTATCATTACTATCTCTATTATAAAACTTCGGACCTAGAAAAGTCTCATTTACATTGATGAACACCTTCGATTAAAATACCAAAATTTGAAATGACATGAGTTAATCAAAACACTTAAATAAAAGAAGTTTTGACTCAAATTCATTTTTGATTTCTCTTTTTTAGATATAATATCGAGAAACATTTGAATCACGTCTTATACAATCGAAAGTCCCACATAATTCTGTTACAATTAATCAACTCGTTGAGACATTCTATATTATTTTCGATATTATTAAATACTATCAGAACTCGCAGCTTCACCCTTTTGGCATGATATAATTAGTTGAGATCTTAACTTATATGGTACTCATTATGAATTCGCCAACACACAGCGATTTGAATGTTGATGTTACTATCGGAACTTTAGAAGAAAATTAAATTATATGTATTTATGTAAGTAGGTAAATAGAAAAGTACTATAAATAAAAAAAAATATTTATCAAAATTGCATATAACAGCATTATCAAAGGTTATAGACATTAAAAATAAACTTGTTAATTAAAATACAGGCTGAAATATAAATTTACCTCTCAAGAGTAGGACGAATCTTGTTTTGATCTTCGCCGGCCACAAATTGCCCGTAGAAGGTAGCCTTCATTATAGCCTCGAAGAGTCTTTGTCCCACCATCTGACGCAGACTCTTCATCAACTGAGAACAAAAGGAATTATGAATTAATTTAATAATACAATAATAAATACAACACAAGGGCAATCTACCTGACTTGATAGAATTTACCTGTATTGAAACAATCAGATTCAGTTTTTACAATTTCAGACAAATTGTATCATTACAAGTTACGCACTGTAATGCTCAGTTCTTCGAACTCAGTTAGTAATGCTCGGATCTGAACTGTTACATTATATGCTCCCGTTGAATGACCTGATATAAACAAACAAATATGCTAATACAGGATAACGTTATGGTTTTATCGGGAGAAATTTAAACAGAAGTAGTTTTGCTCTGTAAATCTTGGTCGTATTTCACACGTGAAATCTTGAAAGCCAACTCGTAACGATACTCTATTATAATGCATGTATCCTGTGTATGTCAATACGCATATTATGACTCTCTGACATTTCAGGTTCGAGTGAGTATCGAGTTTGTACGATCGCTGTTCCATCTTAATTTTCATTTAACAGTGGAGTCAGTCTATTACTATTAGAATTCTGATGAATTGTCAGACCTTTGTAAGATAAAGGTAATCCGCCCGGTTTCCATGTAAAACTTTATCGATGCTCTCCCGTAGATCGTTACGTGATTTTATTCTTTCTAATGCAAAAAAAAATGTTTGATTCGGACTAATAGATCCTGAGATTTGCGTGTTTAAACAAACATACAAACATTTTGACGGCACAAGTGATGTCAAAATCTAGCCAAAATGTTTTTGTTCCAAACCTCGGATCGGACTTATAACTTGAAAATTGCAAAAAAAACAAAGACACTTTGACGTTCGAGACGCTGACTAAAGAGAGGGTTGCCCTTTTTATTTAGCACATTATTAGCATAAACATAGCTAACGGAATCCACGGCTTTATCATAATGACGCAAATGTCAGAAGCAATTTGGGAACTAAATAGAAATGTACATACAAATAATTAATTTAGAATACATATAAGACGGATCAATGAAAAACTAAATAATAAAAAAAAAACACAAAAAAGCGAAGACGCAAAGGTGGACAGACAAACTGCCATGACAACAATACAAAATAATGTCGTTCCTGTAGCAAACAAATATGTTTATGTTTTTTTTTTCTCATCAATCTTTTCAAAAGTTGGCAACCTTAACGATAAGGCGGGAGTTGACAACGTGACATTGAAATTCTTCAAGGTTAAGTTAAGATCATATTTTAGAGGCTCGTATGTATACGCCAAGTCTGTTGAAAGACACGTCGAACATCGACCGATTATTATTAAGCATAAATAATGAAAAATTCGATTCTGGTATGTTAGAGTTAATTTTCAATTATCTAAATGTTAAATTGTTAAAAATAATCAAGTCTACGTTAAGTACGATCTATAATTCGAAAACTTTACTTTACTTCAAAAAGATACAATTTGTGACAACCCTAACACGAGATGTTCTGCCTCGTGCTCCTGTAATTCGCAATATTTCTATTTTTAGTTCACTTTGGCTGCACAAACGGTGTCGTGAAGCCACTGATATCGTTAGCCTCAAACGTGGTTATTTTTGACTGAGTGCAATACACTCGAAGAAATTTATTACCGGAAACATTGCAATAAATACAAACGAAAGAAACTTCCTAGATCGCTAATATATGCTTTAATTTTTAATTTTATTTATGTTCATATTGAAGACCAATCATTATTTAAAAAAGATTTTCGTGGGTCCATCGAAAATCCGTAACTATTTTAGAGAATAAAATCGATTAAAATAAATTAGCGATATGGCGATTTTTATTATAAACGACATTAAAAAATTTAAAAAAAATACAGTAAATATATCAGTACAAAAGGCTGTCATAACGCTTACCAGCGATTTCCTTCAGATGACCTTTAGTTCAATAAGATCTTGGAAATAAATTAATACAGGTTTTAATTATACTTATGTTTATAATAACTGTATAATGTCTAAGCAAATGTTTCGAAAATGCCAGTGTAAAGCACGTTGGTCCTACACCTGAAGTCAGTACGTAAAGCCGTCATTTCTACGCCTAAAATCAGCACATAAAACCTTTGGTTCTATGCCTAGTCTCAGAGATCGTGTTGAATTGGTTTCCTATCGTCCATGTGAGCAAAAGCTTAGCTGCGCAGTTGCCGAGTCTCCATTGAGAATGGCCGTTTTGGGTTAAATAAATCTGAAGAACATTTATGATTTGCGTATAATAATGTAACAAACCTTTTTTTTCATAATTCAAGTCATAAAACCAGTAAAATCGGTATTCTTAAATTTGAATTCAAATCAAAACTAAGGTGAAACTGAATAGTGTTGCGATAGAAAATCTTTGAAAAATAAAAATCATTTGAGAATGTTTCCTAACTACTTCCGAAAAACTCAGACGAAAGCGTAAATTAAGACTATTTCTAGATATCCATTTAACAAAAATTATAAACATATAAACAAGATGTTTCTTTTCCGTGTCACACTATATATCAAAACCTAGCATCAGATAAAACTATGTTACACCTACCTATTATCTCTTATAAGCGTATAAATCAATAAACTTTCCAATTATTTATCGGCGAAGATAATCTTCAGACCAGCCAGACGTGTAGTTATCAGACGTATTCATCTTTAAATTGCATTCCCATACATGACGGGACGTGATTTGGGGTTTTTCAGGGGTTTTCACGTCCATCCAATGATTTTCTTTTTCAGAACTTAGATAACATTTTTAGAATATCTTTTAACACGTTTTTATATAACCGTATCGTGTCAAGTATGTATGCAGATATCAAACTGTCGAGAAAGTCAGATGTTAATCTTTTTACATATAATATACATCATTTTATACTAATTATCTTGTCTTTGTCATAGTTCATGGGATTCAGCGTAGCGTATTCCAAAAGACAGGCCGAAAAAAGATTTACAAGCTTTTACGGCCGGCAGTCTACCTACGAGTACCACAGTAACTCAGTGTTGCCAATCTCCTATTTTAAGGAAACAAAAACATAAGCAATTCAGCGTTATATAATAATTACAACTACGTGAACAAAGTCTTCTATCCAAATATAAACAGACGGTTAAATAGCGACTTGAATATTAAAATAACCCAATTGTCTGAAAACCATGGCAACAAAAAGAGTGACTAAGTCCTTATGTAAGTATATTTGGCTACCATTCCGACAATGTTTCTTAGACTATGAGGATTTTTACGGCTTAAAGCTGCCAAAAAAGTGTTGAGAATATAGCTTTGCCAATAATTTTCAAGGAATTCTCCGTCTTATATTACAAATTTATTATTCTTAATTTTTGTTCTTGTATTTCAACGAACTCTTATATTTTATCTCCATCATATTGACGATTGATCTATGATAATAGTTAGACACATTAACCCAATAAGCTTGACTGTTACACAAACCATCATCATTCGGTTGCGTCTATCGTATTTATTTGGGATGATGGTACCGCGTTTAAACGGCATCGAAGGAGTTTGCATGTTCACATTTTTAATAGCATTAAGGAATCCCTGAAACTGCTCAATAGAAATGTTTCTACTCTCACTTCAAATAAAACCAAAAATGCCACCACAAAACCTCACAAAATATTATTACTGAAAATAGTGTCGACCGATCAAATTAGTTTCTGGATACCCATTTGAAGAAACATTAATTGAACTAGTGGAATATCTATCCAATGGAAGTAAATAAAGTAGGTACTTAGTAACAAAAAGTATAAAGTATAGTATAATTTTAGTTCTATAATTTAACATTTGTCACGATTCGACGGAGACATGATTTACAAAGTAGTAAATGATGAAAAAATAAATAAAAAAAGTGTAAATTGTACCATTGTTACACGACTGCCCAAACGACGAGTGTTAAGTTTTCAGCATTTATGGATATGTGAATTTCTTTATTTAAACATAAGTTTTAACGTCTAAACAGATTTTAATGTACAAGGTATCATTAGACCCCTTCCCGAGTGACACTGCATATATTTTAAATTAAAAAGGCAGGGCTGTCGTGTTTTATAATTCGAAATTCTCCTACATATTTGTTTTCCATAGTTAATGGCAATATATTTCTCTCGTACATTGTACTGTACTGGTTGGCAAGCCTCTTAAGGGAAAGGTTTGGAGCATGTTTTACAACGCTCTTCCATAACGAGCTATAGGATGTGACTAACTGTGACTTTCATCCGACACATGTAAACTTCGTCAGGTAGTTTCCATCACCGTCAAGCTTGAGATAAAGCCTCAATTTGAACCCATTGGTTATACTCCACGCTTCAAAATCGATCAAGGGAACAACCGTACACCTCTTAGAAACTTACAATTATCATAAAATACGATCCTTTACCTAAAGGTTCTCTGAAAGAGATAATAATTTTAGCTATGCCAGCCTTTGTGCTACTTTTCCATTGTCCTTGTTAACTCCTTTTTTCTAGTTATTTTGTTTGCAAATCAAGAATCAATATGATCCAATCTGCAACTTTCTGATTTCAGGTTTAATGCGGTTATTATAGCTACAAAACCGCACTTCTTGTGCAAGCTTTAAGAATAATTTGTTATCGAGCTATGTGCCCACATCGTAAGTTGTAATTTTATTGTTATTTATTTGGAAATAATAAAAAAGGATAAAACTTAGGGATACACCAGAAATATACCTATATATCAATACAACGATATCCTCCTGACCAACTTCGGCCATACCAACAATTCTCAGGGGAGATTAGCCAACTGCACAAGACATAACAAATCTAGTAGGAACATAAATGTGTGCGCAAGTGAATTCTCTACATCATTACTCTCATAATAATCCATCGAACGGTAAAGTATATGCGATCAAAAATTCGCAAAATCAACTGCTCTGGGTGTTTAGAAGAAATGTATATAATATTCCTTTAACTATCAACTGTTCCAACACAGATCTCAAAATTCCATTCCAGATTCTAGGGGCTCGGTGTCTACACTAACACTACACCAAAGTACGTCGTTAAGTGTCAAAATTTTGCCTCTTTTTCAATCGAACGTTGACATTGACAGTTCGTGGAAAAATTAAGATTTCTTGTAATATTGTAAGTAAAGATTAAAAAATCTTAATCAAATTACCTATCAATTACATTTATCATACATCAAGGAATTTTCCCCTGTTATTTCGTTCACACGAATGAGTTTAATGTAAAAAAAAGTGCAGTCGTAAAAAGTCTAGCGATTTCAACAACACAGCAATCTGCTACTTTTATTTCGTTCAAACAAAACTATACCCAGGGGAGTTGAACATAAAGATAAAAATAGATTGACAGAAAACAGCCGCATTTCCCCCCTACCAAGAGTTCGTTGCACAAAACTCAACTCTAATATTATGAGATACAGATCATCTGTCTCTTGTCCGTCGGTCTTAAACCGGTTCACGGCAATCAAGGTTAAGTTCATTGACGGGAACATTTGAACTTATCTAAACTTTTTATTTTACTTCATACAAGGTATTAAGGATAAAAGTCACGATTTTTTTTATGACTACTTTTAATTGTAAATGAGTCATGAGCCAGTAGCTTGCACAGTGGCATGCCAGCTATTAGATGGCGTGCAAGAGCACGTGTCAGCTGCTAACACAGCATTCTTCATAAATAAGTCGTTTTTCATTGAGGAACATAAAAAAATATGAAATGCAGTAGTATATCATGTTGATAGCATTACATATATATGTTCAACTTATCCATTTTCCATTTATATTGTATGCCATTATGATGTTCTCACCGTTCGCCAGTCTGCTTCGTGAATATTTTTTTTTAATGTTTTTTCTATAATTGATAGGATCTTTACCAACGACTCCCGATGACCATTACGTGATTGATCTCTACCAGAAAATAATTACAAATGATTATCGAGCTTGTGACCTTCGATCCATAACCAATAAATTATTTTATTCCATTAAAAACCCGATGCAACTTTTTAAATAGGAAACTGAGCCCTAAAATGGAAAACACCTAAGTCGGCTAAACTCCTGCACGAGGCGCGATCTTGCACTTTGATCCATTGTCAAACTAATGTTGTTTTAAATATGCAAGCCAAGCATGGTTGCAATAAAAACACTTGTTACGCCGGGGTCAAGTCTACATAGATTCACATGATGTCAAGTATTCTAACACAATTTTAAATTAATAAAATTAAATTTAAATGACTAATAAAACATTAGTCTTTTAACAGTTAGAACATTATGTCCAACTTTTATAAACTAGCTGAACCTGCGGCAGGGGGGAGGAAGGAACCTACCTGCTAAATTTCAAATCTGTACGTGTTTTATTTTCTGAGATTCCGTGATTAATCAGTGAGTGGTATTTCATTTTCATGTATATATCAACAATATCAACTATAATATATTTGGTTATATTTTTTACTGTACATTGATGAAGAGCAAATATTTAAAAACAACCACAAAAAATCTAGTACACGCACTGGCCTACTTATCTATGACAAAAAACAACCGTTATATTTCGCTGAACTGTATTCGCGAATAGCAAAATCAAATCTTACAACAATCATACAACCTAAGAGTTATTACTCGTTTATTGACTGACAAAAATGTACCAATGTTTAGCAAAAAAATATATATATCTTAAAAGTGATATAATTAGGAAAAAATTAATCCATTTGACAAAATCTAAATATTCCTTAGACGAGCACATTGAATATTATTTCTAGAAGACAACATTTTACGTTCAGCTACCACCGGTTCGGAATGCGAAGAGCAGGCAAGGATTTCGACAAGGTACTCTTTTCCAACAAACAAATACTTGTCAACATTTCATTAAACTACCAAAAAATATAAAACGATACTCTAGATTTCATTTCAAAAACAATTTTATAATTGTTTTAAATACGGCTAATTAAAACAAACTCACCTGGACAGGACTTTGAAAGTACATACTTAGGAGACAATATTAGTTAAGGAATTTATAACTTTGTCGCAAAATACGCTAACAAATACGTTTGTCCAAACCATTTTAAAGCAATTTTTACGCAAACACGAGTGATTGTGTTTGTCTATTAAATAAGAGTTTCACGTTTATTATATCAATATTCTAATTTATAGCAAATTTTATCCCAATGGAAAATTTTAAGTGGCATTTTTAGTTGGGAAAATTCTAAGCTTGAGGAAATATCGGCAGCGATCTATAGATATTCGACTAATCTGATTTGATTTTAATCTGAAATATAATTATACTGTCATTAATAACTTTAGGGCAAACGAGCGAGAATAAGCGAGTTTTTCCTAATACAACATTTTGGTAACAACGCTTAATATTATAGACCAAGAGTCTATGCTCGCAAATACAGATATATTTTAACTAATTCCTTGCGTGCATATTAGTATGGGAGAATCTGACTAGAAAGAGAGCGTTAGACCAACGACTTATTACAAGTTATTATTTATACCATAAGATTATACCAGTAGAGGTCTGAGAGAAGAAACATAAAACTTGAGCTAGAAATGTCAGAATTTGAATGCGAATCACTGTAAACCGACTGTCAATATTTATAAGAGATTTATAGAGATAGATAAGCCGGATTTAGGGAGTTGGTAATGAGAATTTTATGCCCAAAAATTCAATAACTTTTACCATCCCGACCCGCGATATCCTCCCGCGGAATCTGCAGCCATAAAAACTAGCTAAAATAATATACCCAAAATATTTCGGAAAAATTCTAATCTGGTCATCAGCCTTAACCTTGCAGTATAACGAACTTTTGTTTGTAGATAAGATAAAGGTGTTATCTTTCCGAGTAGAGGATTCTATAAGAAATTACAAAGTATCTTACGAGTATATTGTATACTTGCTGCCTGAGTTTGTATAATATTCTTCAAATAGGTCATTGCTTCGGTTTAATGTAGTTTTAGGTAGTGAACGACAGATAGTCATTTTGTAACTTATCTTAACATTATGTTGTTTACGACGAGATAAAGAACGTCTTTATTTAATTTAATGAGGATAAGGGAATGCGCTTTTTTTAAATAATCTTTATCATGAAAAAAAGTGTTTTTTTTGTGGTGGTGTTAAAAGTTTCCTATGCAGTATTTTATTTAAACTTTGAGATTCGAACTATATAAAGAAAAGAAAGATTCCATTTTTTTAATTTAAATGAGTGAATCTGACGAGTATATAAAATTATTGGTTCATCCCACCAATTTTGAATTGTCAAAGCGCCACCGACCACAATTTACATTGACTCACTCATCCTCCAAACCAGACCACAAGGACCAATACTTTCAGTGGTATGATTTCCGAGTGGGTGGTAAAACACACACGAAACAATCAACTGTGCACGTATATAAAAGACAGTTTTATTTCTGAAACATGTAAAAATCTGGTAGAATTTCAAAACATGAGCAATTGTCGAAATATCAATTTCCAGCGGTACCAATATGACAATTGTTCACCGGAATAAATATTGTGCAACGGAAACAATCATATCGTACTTTCAGAAAATCGATTGTCAAAATTAATATCATTCCAAAAGAAACAATTGCAATTTTAGCTTCGTCACAAACTAATTTGAATAAATGTCTTTTCTAACAACGACAATAGAAGACGCAGTGCGAGTGGACCAGCAATTTAATAAGTCATTTACGATTGATATTCTGATTTTATAGAATCATACAGATATGGAGCAGATAACCCTTTATCATGTTTAGTTCTTCAAAATAAGATTTCTAATTTTTGTTAGTTTTGAATCGAATATAGAAAAAGTCTTTGTGACTTTGCCGTCAAGATGCTGTCGATCATGTCCGTAAATACGATAGCCGAAGTAAAATATTTACCCTGAAGTACCCAACTGTACTTTAAAATGCAATGTTTAAATTTGTTATCATTTTAATAATACAAAACAGTTGTCGTCTGTCGTATTCGCGTCTGTCGTATAGTATCTGATAAGGTTCTACTGAATGAATCATATAATGTAAATATTTGATAATAATATAAATTCCCCCTTATCTTTTATATTATTGACATATAAAAGAAATTGAAAGATAAAAGATATACAAATTTGATTATTTTTTTCTGTCATAGTGGAAATGCTATATTATGACACCGAGCTACGTCAATTACCCGTGAGGTCAGTCAATGTTCTTTCGAACTCGAGAATCCTCTCCTCATCCTCTATTTTTGGGATTTTTTTTAAACAAAAGTCAATATTTTTAGTTAACATATCACTTGTCTAATTGAATTAATCGTGTCATTTCCATTTGTATATTTGAAAATATACAAATCAACTGACGATAAAATCAATATTTTTATTCAGGTAACCTCTTAGAAACACTTCTGAATCGCCGTATTACAATTCAATAGCTATGCTATAGATACCAACGGTTCAGAATGAAGATTGTATCGAGCAGAACTTGAGATGAAGTCAGTTAATATATTAATTCTAAAATGTAATACATCGTCAACTGAGATCTTTAATCACGAGTACTCAATATAACTTCGAGTTAAAATTATTACAGCTTATCTTAGACGTTCGAACAAATGTATAATGTCGACCATACTTCGCTCTCGTTTAAAGTTTTGGTTGTAGTAATTAATATTAGTAATTAATAATTCCCCTTTATAATTTCGTACATGTAAAATTCTTACAGTTAACCCTACTATTTCCTCACCTTAAAATTTTATTTACCAAAAATCCTTTTTTATTTTACGTCATAAATGGAACACGTGTGTTTTAAATTTCAGCTTTCTTGCTTAGATTTCATTGATGTGCAGTGTTAATCAGATAGATATTCATTATTATTGGATGTTTATTAATAATTTTAAGTATTTACTTTGGCTCTTAATAGGGCAGAAGGAAATAATTTGATTTAATTGTCACTTTTAAACTCGAAAAACCCGAAACTTCATTTATTTAATAGTTTCATCACTGAAGGAAAACCTGCGATGATTTATTGATATACCTCTTCATGACGTCCTTATGACGTCACATCGAAGTCAATAAGGACAAAATTGTATAACTTGGAATAAGTTTTCATTGTAATATTTCACAGTGCATTCAACGCTGGTCGTAACTTGCTTGAACTTCTCGTCAAATTCACAAAAATTAAGATGATTGGCTTAAATAAATTATCAAAATTCAAATTCATTTAAATAAACATTACAATATCAATTTACAATTTTCACTTAAACACTAATAAAATATTCATGTATATGCGGAAGAGATTTTATAAAAATCAAATTATTTAATATCTCTATAAAAGGTTAATTTCAATTCATAGCATTTAGATTTCGGTTGACTTAAACTTGTTGATCAATCCAAACGAAAATTTAAATTAAATTTATATCAACAAAAGTTGAAAGATGGCAAACATATATTGAAACGATGTTTGCTGTTTGCTGTTTGAATTTGATTAAAAGTCTGTTCAAAGCGGTTCGAATCGGTGTCTATTCGAAGATGACTAAAATCTACTCGTGCCTAACAGTACATTTTATTACCTACCTGGATTCAGACAAAGCGACGAAATAAAAAGATCTCTTTATGTTCGTACATAAATTATAACTAGGCCTTACTCTTCCCCATGAGCTCTTATTATTTACAAACATATTTTAACATATTTACAAACCTTTTTCTTTAAATAAACAAATAAAATATTTCAACGTACTGAACGTGATGAACGTGAACAGACATACATCGCACGGCCAAAACCGATCAGCCTAACATTATGTAATCGTGCACAAAAATGCCTTATGGATTATATATAACACACAATTCATCTCCCAAGTGTCTAAACAGGGGATGAAAGTTTGTATGGGAATTCGTCATATAATACGATGTTAGCATGAAAATCGTTACTTAGACTTCTGTTCATGAATTAAAAACATTTGATAAAACGGTTTTAAAAATTCATCACCTATGAGTGTAAACGGAGGAAAGTTATCTTCTCCTCAAAAGGAGAGGAGTCATTTGTCTAGCGGTTGGACATTCACAGATTGTTGCATATATAGCACAAATAAATTTAATTTAGAAATGATAACTGATAAGTTTTTATCTAAATGTAAAAGGGACGTCGTTACTTTTTCTTTTATTTGCATTATATATTATATAACAACATACATATAATATAGATCTTAGAAACTATGACAATAATTGTATAGTCACGAGGATTTAGGGTTCAGGTTATATAAGCTTGTAACACCTGGTTTCCGACATCGCAAAGTCAATACATCCTTCCTGGGCCACGGTATTCGTTTCTTTAATAAGAATTCAGTTATTTTTAAGTTTAACTATTAATAAATTAAGTCTAATTTCAAAAAACATTGATAAATAATTCATATTCGTTGAATTCCAGGCAGGATATATACATATATATAATTTACTTCATTGACAACTCTTTAGTTAAAATAATGGAAAAGAGTATCTACTGAGTTTCTTGCCAGTTTTCCTCGGTGGTAGCTTTACATTGAATTCAATACTTAAACATGTTTTTCAAAGGTGCGTTTATGAGACTATTTAAAAAAAGAACACTTTGATTTGATTAAAACACAAAAACAATTGAATCGGATTAATATTATTAAATTGAAAGGACTCTTTTTGGCCGTTTGTTACGTCATCGTGGATAAACCGCTGAATCGATCGCAGTGAAAGACAAGGGGACTAGGTCTTTGAATTTATGGAAGAAAGAAATTTAACGCAAATGGCGATAGCGTGGAAAATAGTTTAGTAATATAGCATCTATTAACTAAAATCATAATCAATGTTGCTTTATTTTCATACTATTTATATAATTAAAATTTTATTGTGTCCGAAGAATTTGTGTCTTTGTCACTTTTTAGGTGCTTGTTTTTTTTTTTTTACATTGAATAGTTTAATTTCGTTTTGTAAGACGAAAAGTCATAGTTCCTAGTCGAATTTTATCCCTCGATATTTTTTGTTAAGGTACACTTTTTCCATCCACTCACCCGGTTTACCTTTTTAATTAGTTCGTAATTTAAAGATCAAAATTTCTAACTTAAACTGGAAGCCATTAAATTTAAATTAAAAACGCTTTATCAAGGTAACGTAGGTACTTCACATATAAGACAATAATTAAAAAAAATTCACTAGCAATTATCTTACAAAGATAATAAAATTTGTGAAACAATGGATAAAAATGAAAGTCTTTAACATTTATAGTAAATAAATGGTATTTGAATGAAAAAAAAAACTAATATTAAAAGTTTAGTTTCATTCTTTATCGATGCCCTAGTTTATTATACATAAAAATGTTCTTTTAACTTAATGATTTAATAGCAGAATACCGTATAGAGCTATTAGGTAATATCCCATGCCTCTTAATTTTAAGCCTAAGTGAGGTCTAGCCAGCGGAGCCGGCGCATGCGCTGTCCAACCGAGAGAAAATCCATTTTTTCATTCATATAATGTTTCAATTGTAACTTACTGTTAAATCTTTAGACTTCGACTACGTAACTGTCTCGGCATTAGCAATTAAAGAATTATATTGTTTTTTATGTTAACATCTATCTTAAAACCGATCAACTCGCCGATATTCTAGTGACGTAACCTCTCTCCGCAGAGTATATTGCGATATTTTATTAGGTGTGCTCAGCAAATATCCTATTTTCTGCAAAGTGCACCATACATTAAACTCGGGTTACATAAAACAAGTTACCGTGCGGGCGGCTAGCGTGCCGGGACACGTGCACGAAAGCAATGCGTTCCTGAATCCGAACAAACGAGACATCATTCACCGTAGCCGAATTAAATTCAAGGACTCGTGTCTCGGTTAATTTTAGTAATTTCTGTACGTTAGCGAACAATAGCCGGTACATCGAGCCACGTTACATAACTATCAGCTGAGTATCGATTCACTCACCATATCGTTGTTCTCGACAATCCAGTTGATCGAGCATATTTGATAGACGAGATACGCCCGGACCAATTCGCTGGTTTTTTTGCTTTTGAATGCGTCTTTCGGACTATTGAAGGATAAGTCGAGTTCGTCGCGAGAAGGCGGCGGCGTGGACAGCACTCGGACGCCTCGGGGCGCATTCACAGCCAGCCGACGTAGCAGAGCCATAGTTAAAGCTCCGCGCACTGATCACTTGGTACACACGCGTCAACCCGCCGCCGCTGACAACTGACAACTGCTTGACAATGAACACTGACGTACCGGCGCTCGATACCGCGACTGAGACTGCGCACGCAATCGTTCCAATTATAAATCCCACGGAGGTGTGTCTCCGGTGCAAAGTGCTATTGGTCGGATTTCTGCCGGCCAGCACGCGTCGCCGGTTTTCTATACAAACGTCACTGCGTACACCACACTGAGGATCGATCTCTATCGCTGTCAGACTGTTATGTCACTTATTATGCTATACAATGCTGTTATTCCTTAAAAAATGCGACGTTTTTTAATATTATTGGGAACTTGGTGAGCAATGAATATGGTTACTTACGATCAATACTATTATAAACAGTCGTGTAAAATGTTATGTAATTGAGAAATTGTTTCATTTATAACCATGATATCAGATCTTTGACTCGGGCGCAGATTAATCTCAACAGGATAGGTCAGGGGAAGCGGATTTGTGAAAATGAAAGTATTACAGTTCTAGCAAGCTGAACTCTTAATAGGTTAAGTTTGAAATTTTACAAAAGTTATATAATTCGTAAACAGTTAAAGATATTATGTTAAAATAAACTATTTTTTTTTAAATTAAATTAATAAAATTAAGGTACCAATTTATTATAACCTTTTTGAAAACAAAATTGATCGGTATTCAACGCCGAGCCGAATTCGAGTCCAGTGCAGAGCAGTCTTCAGATAAGAAGTTTATGCAGACATATGCTAAATCTTAGAGTTTCTAAAACGTTAGAATAGAGACAGGAAGCTAAATGCGATATCCTACCAAACTTGCCCATATTTCCCTCGTCCGGGAATACGCTGTTATAAGAACGGACGTCAAACCCACGGCCGGAGATTTACGACCGACATTACAGCGTCTTATCATCAATTAGGTATGTCATACGTCATTTTTGCATTACATTGCATTCTTAGAATTATATGCAAATTTCATACCAAGCGAAACAAGGCTGTCTGTCTTAGATAAAACAGAAGCAAATATTGTATGATATTTTTATTTTTATCATTTACAATTTAGTTCGGATCGGTCAGATTAACAAAAGTGGGTAATTTCCATACATAACGATTCAGCGTGCTATTATGTAAAAACTCACGTACCTATCTCAGTCGTGAAGTGTTGAAAACAAAGTATCAATGAAACGCCATTTTGATCCTTAAATCCTGTAGATGAATCAAATCAAATCGAATTATTATACTTTACTAATTCCTCCCTTGTCTTCGTTCGTATGGCAAGGGGGTGGGGGTTATTGTCGGTGTACCCCTGACAACGTTACGATAATCAGTTTAGCAGTTAAGACGTGGACATGACAATTCACGATCGAGCTGCGTTGAGTTTAAATCTTGTTCTTACAAAATAACTCTAATAATCTCACGGTTGGGAGAGCTTTGACAATACTTAATGTCGGAAGGCCAATTTGTCCATCCGCCTTGCTACAGCAAAGTATGAAGTAAATATTCGTTAAGATAGGGAAGAATGGAGGAAGGAATTTGCAATTTCATTATTTCAAACTCTCTTAGCAGCGCCGGTTTGATTTACAAACTTGATGACAAAACCATATTCGTCATTAAAATTATAGCAATTAAGGATAGTCACTCATATTAATATTACATGCGTATAACATTAATGGTACAGTCAAATTCTCCCATAATATTATTTTCCTTCTATACAATGGTCAGAATTATATTTGAGATAATCTGTGCACTCTCTTTGGCACAACTAAAAAATAATTTAAATTCTATTATCCCCAGTAAAACTACTTTCCGCAGATGCTTAACCGTAATACATTCAACCTCACCCCTGTATTTAAAATTAAAATCCTATTCAAAATTCTCATACATTTAAAATTTTATTTCTCGGACAATTGACAAAACATTTTGAGAAAAAAGTAGACTTTTTGCTCAAAGACATCCACCAGATAAGAACTTACTTAAAATATGTATAATTGTGAGAATTTATTACGTATTACATAGTTGCTGGTAATTTATTTAAAATTATGTAGCCAATATAAAAATAAAACGAACCACTTTTTGTATTATTATTTTTATTAACATCTTACTTGGCTTAAGTTTCACTCAGTATCATTCCTTAATTTAGCAAGTGATTTAAACGGGTATAAGACATAAAGTAAATTTATTTTTTTCAAATTAAGTACATGATTTTTTATATCTCTACAATGATATATGGCCACAGGCCAGCATTGAACACATATACAGGATTATTGGTAATTCGACGTATTACCGTTAGGAGGTGATAGGGGTGACTAATTGCGATAATTTTAACCCCCATATGCATGATGCAAAAGTGAACCATTTTTGTGTTATCGCGTTTTTTAGATTTTTTCAAAATAAGTCAAAAATGCAACTTCGAAATTTTTTTTAAAAAAAAGTATCAATTAAAATCTACTTTTTTCTTCTGATTTATATAAACGATTAAACACTGGATATTTTCAATATTTAAACAATAATTATCGGTCCAAATTTAAAAATGCGAGACGGAAAACGATATTATTTCAATATTTTTTTCCATCAAATATGCCTGAAAAACAAAAAAAACATTATGAAACTTGTTTTGCAGATTATTTCAAAAACATAATCGTTTACTTAGTTTTCCGAAAATGTATAAGAACTAGGAATTTATTTCAAAGCAACCGAAATAAAATGATCAGAAAGGACGCTGGTGGAAATTCGTATTCGAACATGACCGAATTCGTAATAAAGGTCGCTCTTTAAAATTCCCACAAAATTGATTTAAAATAATAACCAATGTAAAAAAACTTACTTATTTACTTAACTTACTTATTTAATACAAATTTAAAATAAAATTTAGATACATAAACAGTTCAGTAGCTAAGTAACCAGAGGCCCTTTGGTAAAGAATGTACATATACTAAAAAATAAATAAAAATTCCCGTATTGGCTTTAAATGCCCAAATAAAGATTCATTTCATTCATTCATACGCCATTACTTGACTATTTTCTTCTCGATAAAAAATGTATTTTTCCAATAACATATACATATATTTTAAATATGAATAATAGCGTAATACCCCAGAAGATTAGCTACACAATCAGAGTACGTGAGTGTCAACAAATTATTATTATCTTTGACATTCTTTGTCCGAGTCGGAAACACTGGAATATCTTGATAATGATTATCAAGATTTCGTCTCGTAATTCGATTTCCGATTTCGAATATCAATTGTCTCATTATAATCGCATCTATTATAAATAATGGGAAAAATAAAAAATTATTTAATTTGATCTGTACCATAAATAGAAAAAAACTCTAGAAGACAATTGAAATTACAGTTATAACAGTAGGTAACTCGTCATAAAATTTCGATTGTGATGTTGCGAATAAAATCATGCAGGTACGTCCAGATAATAGGAAGATACAGGAAAGGCACGAAGAACACCTCTAAGGTTTTGGTCTGTCTATTTAACAAAAAAAAAACATCACAGATCACAATAGTGTCTTATGAATGGACGGATACGCGTTTCTTTTTTCCAAAATATTATATATACTCATAGGGAAATATAACAAAAAGTCAAGTTGAGATATTACACAATTATATAATGTATGATTTTACGTTGAAGGAGTGACAAATAAACAATACAAGTAATTATAATTTACCTATTAAGTATCAGTGAAACAGAAAAAAAACACATGCGTGCATTTTTATTCTGTTTGCTACACTAATTATAAACACGCACACACATGCAATTTATATAATCATACCTATCTATATAATATTCTTCTAGTTTCATATAATTTATCCCAAGAATTTAATTCAATAAATATAACCATATATAAATATAAAGTTGTAGGATACTTTAAAATTGGATACTTTTATAATTATGTATAAGAAATGACGTATCTGTTACTAAGTGAATAGCTATTTAAATAATTTTAGTCTCAATAGTTTGACAAAAACACAAAAGATCGTAATTTTCTATTGACTTTATTCAGTTGCATGGCACGAGGTTTTGAATGATTTGAGCCAACGACATACCTATTATATAAACATTATTTACAAGGCTCGCTTCTATATAGATATATACGCAGTTTTGTAGAACATTTTATACACTAAGTAGGTACATAGCGTTTCAGTTCTACGACTGACATTGCCATCTACGTAAAACTATTCAGTTTTATTAGTTCAAACAATAACCACCTTTACATATTTGAAATTAGTGTTATTTTCGTTTAAATTGATATAGTCATGAATATTCTGGCATTGGAATTTTATGGTTTTATGAAAGAGTTTCTTGTACGGTCTACGTTGTAACATTGTTATTCAAGGTGAAAAATCTCGTGATTTTTTTATTGCAACGGGTTAGTAAAAGAAAAGCGTGTTTATATTCAAAATATTTATTGTATTCGGTTTTTTCTTGCCTCAAAAAAAACTTATGAAATAACGGCACAGATGTGTAAACGATTTTGATGGTTAATGAAATCATTTATAACAAAAAAAAAACAGGTATAAAAAGAGTTTCATTAAACGGCGTCGGAGACACCTGAAGCTTCCTGCTGTTTGCCTAGAGTTTTTTTCACATAAAGAAAATAAATACAGTATAGTGAAATCTACATAGATGAGCTAACTTTTAATAAAATTTTCTGAATATTACACCATTTTACGTCGGCACCTGCAAAAAAATATTTTTTTTGAGGATTTTTGATTGCTTTTTCAGATTTAAGAGGCCTATCACAAAATTTCGTACTTCAAAATTAGGTATTTACCCACGACGACGATTCGATCGCGACACAGTACTATAGCTGTGACTTAGCAATCTTGATACTTTTTCTATAATTTTTTTTTTCTTGTTTTTTATGATAAGCTATTAAGGAATTCTCAAAACGATACGCTTTCCAAAATTCAAATAATACTCACTTCAAAATCTATTTACCAACGCTGAATATTTATGAGTATTATTGATATAATTATAAGAGTCACAATGAATGTGATCTTTATAGTTTAACCATATAATAACACCTATGTACACAAAACAATCATTATTTTGTTTTCCTTCCCTGTTTCATATTTTTCCAACAAATTCAAAAGTTAAAATAAAGTTTAATAATTATTGGGGTATAACTGTTTCATTTCAGTTTCCTTTTGTTAGCTAAACATTAATAGGCTACCTATACTTAATATAGGTTGGGAGTAAGGATTTGTGCAAGCCCGTCTACCTAGTTACCACCAGTGGCGAACTAACAGGGGGGCGGAAGGGGCGGTTCCCCCTGATCAAATCCTAAACAAGACTTTAAAAATGTGCTTAGTACCTACATAATTTCATCAAGATCAAAACACTACAACACAACACTAAACACTTTACAACCAACTAGACTTTCGTATTTATAATATTAAATAAAATATTTAGTATCAATTTATTTATTGCACATTTGATGTTTACAGTATGTGTTACAGCATAGTCCTACAAAACCAGGTGACTGGTTTTACCGCGAGATCAATAACTCAATCTCGTATCTACCACTAAGTTAGTATGTATTAATACTTACATGCTAATTATAATTATATAAGTAACACTAAATATTTGATTTTGGATATATAAGTCATTTTCCCGTGTAAATTTTTTTCCCATTTTCATAAATTATATAATATACTAAAGCACTCTAATAAAAGTTAGTTTAATAATATTAAACAACTACGAAAAACGAAAATATGTATGAGAATTAACACGTAAAAAGAACATTGTTGGAAATAACCTTATCGATCTAAAGTACTACTGGCGTGAAGCCAATGGCATATTTTCCTTGCGTAACATCTTTTACGTAACTTTATTGAATGAAATAGTAAAATGCTGAAATTATAACACAAACTATTGTAGATAGATCAGAAAAAAATTTAGTAATAGTCGCGAACAAATAGCTCAGAATATAAAACAAAAGACATTTAGAGTCACGTAATTAATAGTGAAGCAACAAATACGAAAACAAAAGTGAATAAAATTTGTCTTAAAAATTCTTTTGACGCATTATCTTGCTGCCGAATTTTTTTTTTCATCCGCTTGTCGAAGGACACGTCACACGACGAAACGAACTGTCAATCTTATTATAAAATTAGTAATTTTATAATAAGATACACTTATGTCCGTAAAAATTTAGTCTTTATCAGTTGAAATCTATGTTAATTAATATTTAAAATAAAAAACAAAAATACTTTAGTAAGTTCAAGTGATATTATTCTGTACACGATTAATTATGTAAGTAGATGAAAAATGCGAAGATCTGTTCGGTGACTAGTTTCCCGCTGAGCAGGGGGAGGACCTATGTGCTATTCCACACTTTAATCTAAATTTGCCAAATTTCCAACGGTTCTGACGTGAGTTGAGTAAGAAACATGTATCGATCCAAACTTTCGCATTTATGATATTAGTAAAATTTTCACACAGGATATAAAAATATATTGATATTTAATAAAAGAGACTAAGTTTCTTGCCTGTTTCTTTGCCGGTTCTTCTTGCTAGAATTTACATTCTAAGCCGGTAGTACTTTAAAATGACTATAACATAATAATTACATATGTTATGTATGTATATGTAACACAATCTGTGAGTATTCACATCCTATTTCCTTGTTTATCCAATAACAGGTAAACAATACTATCCTATATGTTTGAAATGTATTTACCAACATAAAGCAATTACTCACAACGTAATATCCCAGAGAATTACGAAATAATTATCGTCATATAAACATTTTTCGTTGACGTTTATTCGGAGGCCTGACACTAAACGTCAGGCCTTCAAATGTCATGTCGGTGATTGTTATTATTGTCTTCTTTTTAGGTTATGGATTTACAACAGTCTATTACTATTATGTCTTCAAAATTAAATTGAGCCTGTAATCTTGACCGTACTGATCAATCTATATCGTGTCTTCTCCATCTTACGTGACATTGCCGAAATAATCTGTGCCTTCTCGGCACAAATTAAAGCCACGTATGCTTATCTTATACATTTACGAAATTAAATGTTTGTATATCTGTTTGACATTTATATATTTCGACACCGTTTGATCGATTACAATGACATTAGACACGTTCATGCATTTTTACATGAAGGTTTTTATAGTACCCATCAAATTTTTGTAGTTCACTGCTAGATAGCGTTGCAGTATACAGCACAACCGGTGGTTGAATTTTTTTCTGGTCCGTCTAAGTGGTTAACACACAATCATTACCAGCGCCGGCGTTAGTGGGACAACCCAGGGCGCCAAATTTGGGACGGTGCTAAGTTCTAGAGTCTCTTATCTCCCGTCCTGCTTTCACTCAATACTGTGCTCTACGTATATAGTTAGAACTTAAGAGTCAGTCCCCGATCACACTGCACTTACGCTTGCCACGGAATAAAGGTCGTCCACCATTCTATTATATTCCAAGGTCCTAGACCCAGCAGGACCCTTACGGCCCAGTGTGACCCTGGTGGAATATAAAAGGGCCGAGTGCATGTCCAGTCCGCGTGTATGGTTAACGCCGGCCCTGCACAGTACCTAATACTGGTTTACTTTGTTCTGGTTGGATGCGTGAGCCGGTGAAATTACAGGCACAAGGGATCTAACATCTTAGATCCCATGGTTGACCGCGCTTTGATGATGTAAGAGATGTAATATATATTCTTACAGCAACTATCTATTGATTGACGAAGGCAACCGCTAAGCAGGCGGGTCTTTTGCTTCATTAAATATTTTTAAAACTCTCACAGTAACGATTAGCCCCATGCTATAATAACTTTAATAATATCTTATATAAAAATATCGTAAGCCGATTTTGGTCCCATTGATTATGGGACGATAGCTGCACATAATAAATCGGTTATCGTCTCATTTTGACGATGTCCAGCCGTAGATGTGCAGAAAATTGAAGAGGATTCTTGATTGCAATTTACTAAATTTTTAAAATTAAAAAAAATATATTAATTTTAGAGAGCGGAAAAAAGTTACTGCCCGGTAGAGAACTGCTGTATAAGAAAAAATTGTAAAACGGGAACAAAATGAAAGTAAATTGTCATCGAAAAATTCCAATTATAACATAACTAATGTATACTATTTTACATTTAAATAAAGTTTCATCAAATGTAGATGAGTGACTTGCACTTTACAATGAAATAAAATCAAAACAAAACCATAGGTCAATGACCAAGGTTAAAAAATATAGATTTTAAAATTCCTAAAAAAATCTTTTGAATAAACGATAATATACTATAATAACTATTATGATAACAACCGGAATCTATAATTCGTTTTATTTAATTTATGTTAATTTGCAGGTCATTAAAATTTTGTGTCATTTCAGAATATCATTATTCTGAAAAAAAAATTGTCACTCCCTTCTTTAGCTTTTAATCAAGACTCTAAGGCCCCAGAAGTTGCACTGCACTGGAATGCATAGCTGACGGAATTGCTCGTGAATGTTATATAAAGCTCAACAATTGATATTTTCACCTCAAAGTTCCATCTCAAGCAATCGATGAAGAGCGAATAAACTAACATATGCACGAAAACTCCATGGATATGCGTCACAAACAATATTTAAAAAAATATGTTAAATTTAAATAAAGAACTAAGAAATTACATCGAAAAAAATTTAACCAAATACCTATTGCAGTCAATTATTAATGTTAATATTTTATTTACTTAAACAGGCGCCAAATAACGCTAACCGAATTAGTGTAACATGTGAACATTTAACATCAGCGCACGATTCACCTAAAAACACGCTACTTAAAAAAGAAACAGACATACTTATTATATGACATACATATAGTTAAGTACGTTAAATCGGGTATTTTGCTTAATCTTATTCGGTTTAATTCTAATATTTTCTGAAAATACGATAACAATGATATTTCTTTATTTTAATACTTTCATTTGAAGACAACAAACAAAAAGTGTTAGATCGTTTTCACATTATCCGATCCGGCGTCGGTGTCGGACGAAGACAGCAGACAGTCGTTGACACCATATGCTATTTTTACATATTTCAAACTAAATCCTACCGATTCGGTCATTCGCTCTTCGTACGGCAGATCATCATGGCTGACTATAATATAAAACTTTATTCACTGTATCTATTATATTTGAGACGCAGAAAAGATCTGTACAAAGAAAGTATTGGATACATCCCATTCTGGAAGCTAAATATTTTTTATATAAATTTTTAGCAAGCTACAAAAATAGCCGCCGCGTATACGGCTCTGCGCACATACAGACAATTAAAATGCACGTATAACACATTTACAAACAATATCTGACGGCTCACGAGCATCCAATGGAGCCGCCAACACATCGGTGCCGACTCCGATATCGGATAATGTGAAAGCGCCCTTACCCTGATCGAATATCGGCAATGGCAAATCAAATCAATCAATCTCAAAGTCTAACCAACTGTGCAGGATATGGTATATTATTATGCATTTCCAGGACCGGATTATCCATTAGGCAGTATAAACAAAAGCTTATACTCTATTCCAACTATTAGAGGAGAAAAGCCAAATAAACAACATTTGACAGCAAATTGACGTGATATCATTAGTCGAGAACTTGATTAATCTATAATAGTCAGTTAATCGACTTCAGTTGACGAAACTGTTATCAGAATTTTGGACGAGAAATAAAGTAGGTATAAATAGTTAAGTGTAATAGTTTTGTATTAAAAGTAAAGATATCATCATCATAAACTCTTAGTACTGCTCAATATAGCAGTTATTAGCAAATCGCTCGAATTACGTAAATCTAAGGTTTGTATTTATTCCTACTTCAATTGGAATAGACAATATGGACCCATAATAGCAAGCAAAAATTGGAAAAATAAGAGTCCAATTACCTACGTAAAATTATTATAAAATAGGATAATTATAAATAAATTTATCACCAAGTAATTTTATTGTCATTATAACATTTACCTTACTTTAAAAGTACGCAAGCACTTTGTTCTAGCAGGTCTCGCGTTCGAAGGCTTCGGTACTTCGAGCGAAGCTGAAGACAATTACCTTCCCCTTGGCTGTCAATTTTATCACAATGAGCTTCGCTTGTTCGGTCTCATACTTATGATATGGCAATTGCATTGCTGTTTTAGTTTGACATGTGAGTGTGATTTATTATCAGACACAACATATTAACTCCATGGTTAGCAGGGGATTAAAAGTTAGAACACTTTCCATCAGATGGACTCCAGGGAGTCATTTTAAGGTTTTTGTAGTTCGAGTTGGATGCAAGTGACAGGTTTTCATTCAACACATGCAGTTTCATTCAGTAGTGATAACTCAAGTCGTCTTTTAAACCAGAAATTAAATAGACATACATACTAAATGGGTAAATAATTAAAAAGAAAACACTTTGTATCGGTGAATAGCATCTTTTCTTATTCTAATATCATATTTAAAATAATAATATATAGTTGACTAATATAAACCGACCACTATAAAAAGGCACCTGATAGTTATCGATAACTCCACAATGACGGGCCAAGTTAAAGTGGTCGCCACTATGTATGGTAAATCAAACACGTCTAAATATCTTACAAGTACATATAGTATTTATATAATAAATCTTAGTAATATAACTTATTTATATTTACAAAATGCCTCATATATTTATGATATTGTGATTTCTATGCCAGTTTCACTTCACGACCGTACATAATATCTCTTTAAAAAAAATTTAATTGCAAGCAATAGTTAATCCTGTTTTAGTGTAGCTGCTAAAAAGGAAATTTTGTTATTGTGCGCGTGCGCAATATAATTTTTATCATTAATAAATGCACGTTACTCATTATTCGTCTGATTGATTAGTGTCTCAATTTTCGGTCACAACTAGAAATAAACTGAAAATAAATCAATGAATACATTCAAAATATTTATATATGTGATTCTTTTATATTTCGTCGAATTAAAAAAAAGTACTATAACGTACAAAAATGTTTTTATTTCTTTTTTAATTTCAAAAAATCTTGAGGTTGATGATATTTCTTTTAAATTCAGTATTGCAAATATTATTATTATTTTTACAAACTGTCGTTTATGGAACGCCAATGAGATTCCACTCTGTTATCACATTCGATTATAAGAAGCAGTTACAATGTGGCATTTGAAATCGTTACAATAATAAAAACCAATTCGCAATTAATCTTTCTAAACGTTAATCATATAAAAGTCACCACCCAACCATTCAATATATCATTCAATCGTTACGAGCGCATATTTACAAAGCCGAGCGTTTCATTTCATTCTCGTTCCTGTACAAAAATAAAGGACAATACACACATCGCTTACTGAGTACTTTTCATTTTAATTATAATATTTACAATATCTAGAATAACTAATTTTAACGTCTTGGTGTTACCTTTTCATATTCACTAATATTACTCTCAATTATAATCTAGAGTATAAAATTTTCACTCAAAATACAACATATATTCCGCTATTAAATGAACATCCAAAATAATGTATAACACACACTTACCGAGTTACATATAACCGTTATTGTATTACAGGCACAAATGAACGTTACCGTCTGCCTTCAAAAGCAATAACTACAACTACATATAAAAATGAGCGAGGGGTTTTGTCCTACAGTTCATTCATCGTTCATTATCACTACTTTGAGAGACACTGACCGTACTCTGGGCACGTCCAATGCGTCTCGCTCGCACGCGTCTTTTAATGACATCGCTATCTCTTTCTTCGTTTTCCTTCCAGATTACTAAATTATTTGTAAATCTAATATAGATTTGACAGTTTTAAATAATATTCGCTGCCCATTTATCGAGCAACAGCACTTGGCATAACGTATACATCCTAATATAATCTGTGCGTTATCTGCACAAATAAAATCTACATTAAAAAAAAATCAAAAAAATAACCACTTGTTAATTTTGCTTAATTATATGAAATGATGAAAATTATATATAAATATGTTTTACAACAAAATTTTTAATTGGCATTTATGGAGACAAATATAAGTTTATATTCTATTACATGATTTTTTTTTAAATGAATCTCGACAATTTTCTATAAAACTGAACAATTATTGCTTTTAATTTCTATTCAATAAAAAAAAATGTAAATTTTCAACAAAACAAGTTTAGTATTAAAAAAGTTATATAATGTAACACTTATATTCTTAAGCGACTTTTAAGAAGACCAACAAAATGCTTGATTAAGAAACATTTGAGCGATATTTGTGCATAGCATTGCATATCCAGTGGACGGTCAGTGTAATGGGTCGATTAAATATAATCCCCCTATATATCCTCTACATATATTATTGATATTTCAAATTACATATAAAATTAATACAAATGAACGAATTGGATTGACTTTGATTGATTTATAAAACAATAAACAATTTGGACGTTATAACTAAATACCTTTATATACTCTATATATTAGTAAAATATAAAAGTCACGAAACATTAGACAAAGCTGCCTCATAATCTGATCACAAACAAATCGAATTCTAGTCTTTATAATAACCTGCATTAAAGAACAATTTGCTTTGTAATCAGTCTAAATATCTACATAATGATATATATTCAGTTTTAATCAATTGTATATAATATGATACTTATTGCAAAAACGCAATTGTATAAACATCTATTATCCTTTTCATTACAAGTTGTATAAAATGTAACCAAGTTGTGTAAAATTAATTTCGAAATTACTGAGTAAAATTCAGCATAATTTATTGAATTTTATATCTAAACTAATATTACAAGAACTGGAAAGTTTGTGTGTTTGGACGCGCAACTATTAGGAAGTATATAGGAAGGTCATACGCCTGTTTATTGAGGAAGGTTATATATTTTCTCGCTTTAATGAAATAAGTTTTAATCTTAAATGTCAACTACTTTGGCAAACTGTATCATATATCAGTATTCAGTTAATGAGATGTACTTTTCGATGTATTAATTATCAAGCTTTGTAAATCAACTAGAAGGTGGAAAGTGAAATTTCGATGGGCAGGATATATGTATATGTCAGTTAATTTGTACGTATTTTAATAATATTGGATTTGTTTACCAGTCATACAATTCATAATGAAATGGAATAAACCGCGCTATGATTTTTTCTGATAATAACTAGCCTATTCAATAAATACAAAACTATACTTCTGTATCGACAAGACATTAATACAATGTATCTAAAAAAAGTCTATATCTGGCCTTTACGACTACTTTCTTTTTTAAATAAGTTTTTTTACTTATCCCTTTTAACGTTAATTTTGATGTAGACCTAAAATTAGTAGGAATCGAAGCGGCGACCCGCCAACGCCATCAGAGTTCCGCGAACCTCCGTCGAAGCACTTTCTAGAGGTTCCGGAGAGAGTCCGGCCGGCCACCGCCGGGACCGAGTACCGGCGATTTATTGTCCACTCGATACTCCACCGCCGGCGGCGCGCACCTAGTCGGAGTCGGAGTCGTCGTTGACGCTGGAGCGCAGCTTGGACAGCGTGCGGCGCGCGGCGGGCGTGCCGTCCTCCTCGTCCGACGAGATGACGATGCGCTGGCGCGGCTTGACGCCCGTGGCGCCGCGCGTCACGCGCCGGCAGCCCGCGCCCGCGCCCGCGCCCGCGCCCCCGCCCGCCTCCGAGCCCGAGCCCGCTGCGGACGCACGGGGTGCTCGTGATTAGTGTGTGCGGGACAGTGACTGCCGCATTTTTTGTATATACATGAGACCGACTCGAGCAGTAGGACAACGATGTGCCACCTGCTTTCACCGATCTATAAATCTTTTGCTTTCGCTCAGCAGTGGGATGATTGTGGTTTCTTACTTAATTTTAATGACTATACATACCATCGACGTCTTTGTGCTTGGCCCTGGCCTCCTTCTTTGCCATCTTCTCCTGCTCCTTCTTATCCATCTTAGCTTGTTTCAGTGCTTTACACTTCTCTATCGTCGGTTTCCCCTCGAGTCCGGCATTCACTAGCAGCTCTAACATTTTCGCTACACGCTCCTTATTTTTTGTGCAACCTGAGAGGGCAAATTATATTAAGTTTGATTAATAACAAACTGAATAAAATTTAATTGCACGTCGAAGGCTACTAAGCGACCACCGATTCTACACATGTATATCTATTTCCTCATGAGACAAGAAAGGTATTTAATAATAAATATAGAAATAGTATTACCTAGAATAAGTATTACCATGGTAAATATCCCGTTTTAGATACTGTTAGTAATAAAAATAACCATGTTAATTTAAAATCTAATATAGAAATAAGTTCAAAACTAACTATAAGATTCAGAAATTCAGAAATGAAAGGCTTGGCTAATGATATAATACTCTGTGACTGTATGTGGTATGGTGGTGCCGGCACTCACCGTCGACGAGCTTCTTATAGTCGAAGCGTATTCCGGCGGCTTTGCAGAATTTTCTCATATCGGTGATGCCAGGCTGACGCAGCTCCGGCGGCACAGGAGGCCGGCCTCGACGGCCAGTACCCGTGCCGGACCCGGCCGGACGCGGACTACTGTTCTTGGAGCCCTTCGGCCGACCCGGACCGCGTTTCAAGGGCATATCCTGCGAACGAAGAGAAGAGACATTAGAAATTAAAGATTGGAAGATTTTTTTATCAAGCAGTCATTTAGCAACAATCTACGGGGTCCGCTCCGGCCACTCACGTCGTCGCTGTCGTCGTCGGCGCTGTCGTCGTCGTCGTCGTCGTCGTCGCTGGAGGAGGAGTCCACGGTGGTGACCTCCCCGGGCGGCGCGCGCGCCTGCTGCCGCGCCGCCACCAGCTTGGCCGCGGCCGCCTTCTGCGCCGCCAGCTGCGCCGCCTGCACCGCCAGCCGCTCGCGCTCGGCGTTGGCGTCGTAGTAGTTGTACAGCACGGACAGCGGCACGGGCACGTCGCCGAAGTACACCTCGTTGGGGATGTGCGACGAGTCCAGGCACTCGTCGCTCCAGCGCCTGCGGAACTGGATGCCCGAGAAGTCCTTGCGGAAGGGCCGGATGGCGTACTGGTAGCCCGGCGCGCGCGGCCGGCCCACGGCGGCGGGCCGCGGGGGGGGCGCCGGCCCGCGCGCCGGGGGGGGCGCCGGCGTCGCCGCCTTGGGCTTGTTGGTGGAGCCCTTGGGCCGACCACGCTTCTTGGGCTGCGGACGAAGCGAGGATGAGAACTTGTAACCACTTTTACCCACATAACTGTTATGGTCAATTGGCAATCATTTCAATTATTACATCTATTTAAAATATTTTTTTCGAACTACTTCATTGTTTTTCATTCCTATTTATGTTTCGGAGAGAACTTGAGCAGAAGAACTCACCTCGAGCCCAGGCGTAATTTTTCCAGGAGTCATACCGGACTTCGCGCTTTCGGGACTGCTGAACGGTTTTCTATCCTCTTCACTAAAAAAACAATGATATAATATGATATTTTTGTTTGTCTACAAGAATTATTTGTCAAATATTTTACAAACAAAAAATATAACATTTTTTTATTGGTGGCTGGGTAATGTCTAACTTTGCCTTATATATAATACCCTGTAGTTAAGTTTCAGTTTAAAACGTAAAAAGGTTATGTGACAACCCATGATAATGTTTCTCAGCTGGGCAAAAACCTTAAAAAGAGGTTTGGAACTCATCCTACTATTCTACTCCAGTGACTTTTAGGGGTGACATCCAACACATGCAGATTTCCACACGATATTTTCCTTTACACGCGAAGTCCTTTACGAACACGAGATGAATTATAAAACACAAATATCAGACGATTGTTGCTTAGGATAAAAATCTCATCTTTTCAGCTTCAATTTTTTAAATAAAAATTACCTTTTATCTGAAGGTGTTACTGAAGAAAGTGAGTCGTTGGGGCGTATTTCTTTCGCTATTTCTGAAAGACCGTCTGGCTTTCCTGGTTCTGGAAAAAAAAAACTTTTTGTCTTTAACATTCTGAAATATACTCAACTACTTGTAATTACTCAACGTAAGTGGTCGAGTCATTCTAACTACAGATGGCTATATATATTTTCTGCAACCCAGACAAGGTGTATGCAATATATCTTAATGTAAGTAAGACTTGAAAGCTTAACAAACAAACAAAACTCGCTTTCGTATTTATAATATTAATAGGATGTATATGAATTGTATGTATTGGTTTCTTACCTATTGGTTTGTCCACATCTAGTCGGCCTGTTTGGATGTCTTCTGAAACAAATACATAATTATAAATTACATTTATTACAGTTAAATATACAATACAAAACATTTATCAGACAAATAATTGCTTGCAAAATACATAATAATCACAGGTTTAAAGATAAATAAACAACTTTGATATGGAATCCATGAGATGATGTGATGATGATGAGATGAGATGGAATTATGATTTTTGTTTAATTCATAAAGTGAAACCTATTCAGACCATTGCTATAAATTCTCTAAAGTCAAAACAAATAATTATTGCATAAACATTTTTTGCTGTCCATACAGGCGCGTGTTCGCGTGACTGTAGAAGGCAGTATCGTGTGAGCGAGAGGCAAATAGGAGAACCGTTGTTTATTTATTTTTTTATGATATAATAGGCGGGCAAGCACATGATGTACATTGGCATCCGACACCCGTATGTCGTCAATGCGCCACCAATATAATACACATAGTTGACTAATTAGTATCAAAAATGCTCCTACAGATTGCGCGCTATGATATTGAATAGAACCAAGTTCTCAGCTCAAATGTCAAAACAAAAAAGGGGAGTGTTATAATGTATGTATATTATATGTATGTGTGTGTTATGATGTTTGTTCTTAACTAACAAGTGAGGTACCGCCGGCCACGAATCTGCGTGCAAGCGTCGGAACCCATTCTGATCGCGCACATATACTATATAATACTAAAAAAAAATCCTTAACAACGATTACGTACCTTTAGATGGTTCTAGAGATTTTCCAATATCCAGAGGCTTTATTGTCGCATCTGAAATATATAATAAATATAATTAATTATATAGTATAATTATAATTTGGTAGTTAAACTTTATATATATAGTCTATTACAACAAACAAGAGGAGTAACTCAAAATTGAATTGATCAGAAATGGCAGTTTTGAATTTCGGCGAATTTGATATTGGAACTTTAGAAGTAAAATTAAAAAGTTGGTATATGAAAGTAGTACAGTTGAATTGTGTTATATGTAACATATCTAGAGATTTAATAACAAACACTGCTCGTAGTACATAATATATCAGAGCTACTGGTCAATTGCATGGAGTAATGTGGTTTGATAATCACTGGTGTTATATAGCTGTATGGAGAAGACAATAGTGTGATGTATATGGCCCTTTAGACTTATTTATTGAAATGATTCACAATTTCATCAACAATCAACCCAATTAGAGTTACTTATTACTATGTTAAAGACTACCGCTATCCCCAGCGATAGCTGTGGTCACAGCGTGTAACCTTTCTCAATAAATAGCTAGTGTATGTAATGTAAATTAGATTTTTTTCAATCAGATAAAGTAGTTGATTGGAGTATATAATTAGAAAAACATATATTCAGCTAGAATTATTGTAAAAAAATCTCACCCCGAGGTTTATCAATTTCAGGTCTGTGTGCCAGATCATCTGGCTTAAATATATCTGTCTTGATCTTGATTTTTGGCTGTTCTAGATCACTCGCCTGAAAAAGTATTTTATTTCATACAATATTCACACAAATATTTTTGGTTATAAGAAAAGCAATAATTTTGAATACTTATTATTATTGTATATGCAGGAATAATCACAGGGATTTTATTAATCAATATAAATAATTTTGGAATTGTGTATAGTACAGTTTTTTTTTTTTCTGTTTACAATCACAACATATACTATAAAATAGCAAATCACTTAAAAGAACCTCTTAGAAGGTCAAATATATTGCAGAAATACGCACCATCATATCAGCTTCTGGGTGAGGTCGTTTCTGTATATCGGATGGTTCCAATTTGATTTCTGGCTTAAGGTGTTTTATATCAAGCGGCTTTTGTGTATCAAGTGGTGGTAAGAGATGTGGCTGAGGCGGCCATGTTGGTTTGTGTACACCAACATCAGCACCATACCCTTGGACTGAAATATCCAAAATTGATGAATTTTGCATGCAGTACTAAGTAATTAGTGTTTAACTTTATTGCTGACCTTTACAGTGCACTGCTATATTATTTTTTAAATACAAAAATCATAATACACTCAGCTTTAGTTATTTCTTACAACCATAGATTGCAGTTATACAATTAAAAAATAAACTATAATGCTATATATAAATGAGTTAACAATTTTGAACTATTGACAGTATAAGAATTCAATGTATGGTGTCAGGTAATGTTTGTTAATTATATTTTTTTGTTTACTCTAATCTTTATTATACTAGACAGAAGATCAAATAAGGAAATAGAAAAAATATATATAGACAACTTTTTTTTTAATCATCTATTTCAGTATCTTACACTATCATTGAAACAAACCATTTGTTATTGTTTAATGCTCAACTAGTTTCCTTTTTTATATTGTTTATCTAAATATACTTTAGTTAACTTATGTACACTACCTCAGCATAAATATTGCAATAATTTGTCAATACTAAATTTTATGTAAACAAAGATTTTTATTTTCTTAGTAGAAAATTACCCATATGTGATTGTGCCATATGAAGCTGTGCCTGGGTCGGTTGTTGTGGCGGGAAACTCTGATGATGCGCATAATTTTGATGTGCTGGCGGCGCGTACGACAGGTTTTGTGGAGCATAACCCCCCGGGGGCGGAGGCCCATACGCGGCAAACGCTTCGGGCGGCGGATAATGCGTATTGTACGCACCGGCATACGGCTGGTAAGGTATTTGGTGACCATTATCTACAACAATATAGAACAATGTAAGTATGTACAACTAAATGCTTTTCCCGCGAAAAAAATACTTCATAACAACTTACCTATATAATTAAGCGGCAATCCATTTCCTTGGACAACGCCGTGTCCCGGTTCACCCTCCATCCGCAACCGCTTTTGATTCATTGCCCTTTCCGCCTCATAGTTCATCTTGGTCACTAAAATAATAATGCTTTTATAAACGCACCATTCGTAACAGCCAAAACATACGTTTTCACATCGACATAACAACAAAATAAGATCTAATAAACTGTTTCGTGTTAAATATGACAGACGCCAACCGGACGCTAGCAATATATACAGGTTATATGCTCAGCAAAAGCAAACATAAGCGTACCTTTGTTGGACACTGATTGTTATTGATTTTAGTTAATAGAATCACTTGAAGCTTTCTTTGTAATGTATTGGTTCATAATAAAGCACAATATTGAGTCAAAATAACTGTTGCATACAAAATATGCACTAAATTATCTGTTAGGTGACAGTAAAATTAGAAAAAAACACAAGTGAAGCGGAGTTCGTATATTTTTTTCTTTTCAACTTTTTTTATTGTGGTAATACTATACTATATGGAGTACAATAGTGTGATACACAATAAAGTTAGGTGCAATAAAAAATATTATGTAACGATATAAAAAATATGTCTCTTTACTTTTAGCTAACATAATTAAGTAATTTAAAGGTATGCATACGGATTTATGAGTCTGTTATTATTTAGTGAAATATTTTGAGTAACTTTATATTGCTTGCATAAACAAAACGATTACAAACAGTTTAGTAAAAACTCTACATCAAAATATATGTGAATTTTAAACAGTATATGCTTAAAAAAGTATCACTTTCGATAAGATTTTATCATAATCGAAACAGCCCATTTTGCCAAACTAATACAAAGCTAAAATATGACTACCGACCGCAAGTGAAAAGTTATGCCTGAACAAGACTTTTTTGTATATGTTAAATATATATATATTTTATATTTTGATTATGAACATTTTTAATCAAATATATTTTTTTTTCTAAAATTTAATTATTCTGTCATAGGAATGTTCTTATTTAGAAAAATAATTAATTATCTAGGCTTAAAGTAAGTTAACAAAATAATGCAAACATATCTTCCACAATGGGTGCTGTTTAGGATAATATGTTAAATATTGTAAATAAGAATTGTCTACTTTTTAAAATATTTTAAATTTTACTGTATACATAGGGCACATAGAAAAAATAATAATAATAACAACGAGGTAGTGCAGGCAGCTAGCTTTGAATCTAGTGGTATTTTGATATTATGTTGTTGGGCGCCGAATATGGTTTTTGATATGGCAACATTACTCTTTAATTTTTGAATTGTAATTTGTATTTTTAATTATTTGTCTGTGCTCTTCTGCGTCGGTCGAGTTGTTTTCACTGACTTCTATTTTGCTATTTTTAATTTACCGACTTATCGTTTGGCGTTTACGTTTAGTTTATAATGATCTGTTGAGCCCATAGATAATACACTTATACTAGCTAGCTAGCTGGTTGAGCCGGTGGCCATTGTGTTTTCAGTTGACATGAGTTTATTCTATTATTAAGTTAACATTTAAGTTTTTCGTCTAAGTTGTTGTGAATTCAAATTGAAGTTTATAAACAGTTATTATTTTATTATAGGTAAATATTTATTACAGTTAATTTGCACGTGTTAAAAACCTCCCTAACAAGCTTGTCAATTTCACAATATTCGTTTCATACAGTAAAGAATGAGCTATAAGTTTTATTATAAAATAACTTGTAAGAAACTATGATGTGATTAAAATTATATATGTACAAAGTTAATATACGCGTTAACTCAGTTTAAAACAAATATCAGTTTAACTATAATTTCAAATGTAAATTCATGTTTTTATAATAAATTGTAAAAAGTCAGTAAATATAAAGTACTGTCAATTTTATAATTATTTTTAAATAATGTTCTATTTGTTGTTTAAAAAAAATATCTAATAATTAAATTTAACTTCAACTGATCAAACTAATAGTAAACATATTATTTTCAGATAAGTGCTTTAAACCAAAATGATGGATGACAGTATCCCTTCATCCATTATCTTGTAAGTTATTTTTTTTTTTAATCAATTGGTCACATTAATTTAATTTCTTTCAGCTATCAGCAGTGTGCCTAATTGCAGAATAAGAATTTGTTATTAATTCTATTATTTTACTAAGTTTAGAAAACTTCCAAAATCATTCAAGGTACATGAATATTATCTATGAAATATATGTCCATAAAACATAGCATATTATTGTAATATGATTACTGTTATTTATAACTATATAATTAACTCAATGGGTTTAGATAAGATTAGCTACATCTTACTTTATATAACATAATATTAAGACTTGGAGTTCATCATCATATATTTAACTAGATAAATAAATAATTTTCATAATATATAATTGAACCTACAAACATAACATTCATTGGACACTCATTTGTCAGTGATGAGGCTTTGTGCAGGCTGTTATAATTGGCTATCACCCAGTTGTCATTAATTCCAATGCTCAGCATAAATATTTCCATGTTGTGTTGCAAAGTAAGTGAGCCACTACAATACAGAAAAAAAAAATACTGCAAGGTTTTTACTATTTGCATTCTTCTAGTTTTTACTACTTGCATTAGCAGTGACCACTTACCACCAGAAGGAAAGATTACTCTACAGCTTTCTTAAAAAAAAAAAAAAAATTCTTGCATGATTCCTGAACCATTTATCATAGACAATTTACATGTATTTTGAAACATTTTTTGCCTTTAAATGTATTTGATATTATTGTGTTTTTGTTTATTAATGTAATATTATTGTTTCAGAGACGAAATCCACAACACTCTTTTGTTTGGCGATGTTGTGGATATTTCACCCGTAAGTATAATATTATTTTAAAATTTATAATACACGAAAAGTATTTTTTATAATAAGTAAAATATTCTTCAATATGATATAATCTGTTATGTTTTTTTTGCACCATATATCCTCAGTTCAGTTTAAAGTAAACATAATATCTGCTTTTTTGTTTAAGTCTAACTTTGCATAATTTACACAAATAAAAAGATCACAGCTACCTTAATTTTATTATTAGATTTGAGCCAGTTACAAACTCCTCTCTGTATGTCTGCACATGCACTAATTCTACTAGCCTAGGTTTATTTATAACATTTTTCTTTATAATGTATTGTACAACAAAGGGTATTTGTTTTGTATAGTAGATAATAATAGATGACAGATTCCCTTTTTTATTTTCCGCTTCCATTTTAAATCATTGTTTCTTAATGAACTTTATGATGGTAAATTTGTTGCTAAAAATTTTTTTTTTTTTTTTCTTTATGTGTCTTATTGGTTTTATCCTGAATAAAAGAAAATTATGTTGTTAATAAGGGTTAATATACCATACCCTATATGGTATATTAAATGTGTAAAATTTGTAATTACAATGTTAATTTACATGATATAAAAGTAACAGCCTATTATTGTCTCTTTTTGAGGAGAGAGTTTAGAGCTTATTCCACCATTCTTGTCCAATGCTGGTTTTTCGATACAAATGTGGCAAAATTAAACCGATGAGAGTTGGTTTCCTCACAATGCTTTCTTTTACCACAAGTACAAAGCAAAAAGAAATTGAGCAGGTGAACATTCTGTGATGCGTGCATGGGTACAAACCTGCTATCATTGGCTAAGATTTCCTAGTTCCACCAGTGAGGCTAACCGGTTCACATAATATTTAAAAAATAATTATAGGATTTTTTCTTTATGTGATAGGTGGCATACGAGCAGGAGGCTCACCAGATGGAAAGTGACCCCCCATGGACATCTGCAACACTGGGGGTCTTGCAGGTATGTTGCCGGCCTTTGACCTTCATAAGTTCTTTAATTTTACAAACATTGCCGTGCTACGGGTCAGAT
This sequence comes from Vanessa tameamea, assembly GCF_037043105.1. Lineage (NCBI taxonomy): Eukaryota > Metazoa > Arthropoda > Insecta > Lepidoptera > Nymphalidae > Vanessa > Vanessa tameamea. The sequence goes on along the minus strand of NC_087329.1, from coordinate 9,303,968 downwards.
TTGATCCAGTAGTAGAATTTGTAATGTTGAAAGTTAAAAGTTGGTTATATTGATGAGGAATGTGTCAATTAAAAAATATATATTTAAATTTCCTTGAGGCAAAAAATAAAAAAAATCGGTAGAGATGGAAAAGTTTTTAAACTAAACAAATCCTCGGTCAACCAGTCGGTCGGTTTCGGCATTACCGCTATGGGGCCTATAAAGGCACGCGTAGATTCGCGGATGGTCGTCGCAGTCTACACGCAGCCAGATAATCGATAGGTCCTGCTCTTCGAGGCTACCGAGGCGTCGAGAACAGATATCATCTCTGACGTAAACGCACACCCCAGCTCGTAGTACAAAGGAATGTTCCAATTTGTACCCGAGGTAAGAAAGAAAAGTCGTATCGGCAGGAGAGGATATCTGGGTCTCGGTAAGAAAGAGCAAGGCAAAAGTTCAAGTTGGAGTTGAGTCCCCTTATGTTGGTTTCTCATGGTCGATTGAAAGATTTGTTTATAACACTTCGTTTTAAATACATTTAGCAAAATAATATGATTATCTGATCACTTTTGGTAAACAATAACTTGTACATTACTGTTTTATACAAAATAATGTTTTATTTTTATTTTAGACGCCAATCGGACCACCTGCTAGGACTGTTTTTAATGGAATACATAATTTCGTTGTTGAAATAGATGGATCAAATACCCAAAAACAGAAGTACTTGGTGAGTAAAAATGCTTAAGATATTATTAATAATATTAATTCATATAATAGGATTCCACAATTGTTTTTCAATCAATTCTTAGTTAAGTGGATTTCAGTTGTGCCGACAGGGTAAAGATTATTTCGCCAATATCACGTAGGATGGAGGAGACGCAAATGAGATTGAGATGAGTTTTTAACTTAGCCTAATAATATATTTAAATTTCGATGATAATTAGGCGTATTACTCAACACAAGATTTTTGAATGATAAACGAGCATTGAGTACCTGTTTGGTTTCTTGAACTTAATTTTAATCATAGAATAGTCTTTGACTGGCGTAATTGTATTTAAAACGATGCAAAATATTAACTACTGAGTTTTTTGTCAGTTATTCTCCGTTGAAACTTTAGTATATTTACATTTTGTTCAATACTGTAAAGATAAAAAAAACTTAAATACTCAAATTTATATACATGTATGAATAAAATACTAAAAGCTATGTGGTTAAAAATATCTTTAATTTTATTGTAAAACTGTTTTCTTTATAATATTTCAGTTAGAGCATTCTTAAATGAAACAGTCAACCTAAGGATTTGAATAAATTGTGATGTAGGTGTGCAAATTACTATTAAGCCAATTCATCTTAGCCTCTAATGGAACATTAAACATTGTACTGCTATCATTTAAAACATTGCTCGGTAAAGTCTTGAGAAGAAAACTTTAATATATAATTTTATGTGATTAGTACATCACATTATTCATTAATTTCATTATATTATGATTGTTTATTATGTATAATGATGGTAAGGCTTCGTGCAAGGCCGTCTGGGTAGGTACCACCCACTCATCGGATATTCTACCGCCAAACAGCAGTACTCAGTATTGTTGTGTTCAAATGTGTGTGTGTGTGTAAAAATGTAACGAAATTTTAAGTTGAAATTATTTAATTAAATCATCTATATTTTCTGTTTACATGCTCCGCCTATTGCATGTTGGATCCATTGTTGTATACTATTCCAATGGCAGAGTTGAGATGAGAAAACTGAATATTAACACATTACAATATTCAGATTAAATCAATCTGAAAAACAGTCACTAGCTGAGTCCACAGAAATTTTAATTTAATTTATAATTTTATACGATTTCCTATTTATATCGACTTCAATCGTACGCAATATTTTCAAAATTATTTATATATTTTTATTATATATTTTTTTAAGATTATTTATATATCGACCAATAACGTCACGACAATTCAAGGTCAACATTGGTTTTATACCTCAACTCTTGCCATTGGAAACAGGTTAACTATTTTTTATAGTATGCATGAAAATGTACGGTAAATCACGAGTATCTAGAGTCGAAATACTGGGATTTGGGATGTTATAATAATTGTTTTTTTTTTCCAGTATTCCCATCGACTGAATCGGATATACGTGAACATGGAGTGCAATTTCTCGGTGAATTTCAAATGGGACACAAACGAGCCGATGTACGTGCGCGCCACCACCGTGTTCTCGGAGCCCGCGCAGGCGCAGAAGAGGGTCGAGCGATGCATACAACACTCGCACGACTCCTACAACCAGCGTGAGTCTCGCACCCGTCCGGACCGGCACCCGGTACTCAACGGCACAGCAGAGTGTATTTCTATGATCGAAACCGCCAACCTCCGCCCGCAGCGCTCCGGCCGGAGCCGCACGTGGTGAAGAACGTGCTGCGCTCGGCGCGCGCGGCGGGCGGCGCGGGCGTGCACTACTGCGGCAGCGCGCCGCGCGCCGACTCCTGGTACTCCGTGCTCGTGGCCTTCGCCGCGCCCGCCGCGCACGCCTTCCAGTTCGTGTGCAAGAACAGCTGCTCCACCGGCATCAACCGCCGCCCCATCGACGTCATCTTCACCCTCGAGGACGTCTCGTGAGTCCCCATTTGTGTGTCGAGATCGATCGATGCCGACTGCGAGCTTTTATGTCAGTCGGATTCCTAAAACAATATACCATATCACCCGTCCGTCAGTCGGCTGACGCTCCCGATCGCGAACGTTGCTGAGCACATATTTGCTTACAGTACAATATCAGAAATATCTTTAATATGTATTCTTAATAATGATATATTCGCACGTCCGGCGCGTGTTGCAGCGGCGCCGTGCTGGGCCGGCACGTGGTGGGCGCGCGCGTGTGCTCGTGCCCGCGCCGCGACATGCTGGCCGACGAGAAGCAGGCGGGCGGGAAGCGACGCGCGCCCGCCGCGCCGCCCGCGCCCGCCGCGCCCCTCGCGCCCCTCGCGCCGCCCGCCAAGCGCCGGCTGCGCGAGCGCGAGCGCGCCGACGAGGACGCCGTCGTCACGCTGCCCGAGGTGAGTGCCGAGCGTCAATACGTAATAGGAGATCGTTATAATAATGTTATCCTGTCATCGTGAGCACGTTGATAGCGTCACGTCGTGAACCTGCCGCGTTTTGTGGTCACTTTTTCGTTTGCCTCGATGTAAAATTTAACATTGAAAGATAATAATATGTTTCCCAGATGAAAATTTACGGTGTGAGGACGGCGACGGCCGGCATTAAAGTGATGCTCGAAATGATGGAACACGTGAAAGCCATCAAAAGCAGCGTGCAGCAACCGGTCGACGAGCTCACCAGAACGATAAATGAACTTAAAACTATTAAAGAGAACATAAAGTCCATTAAGAAAGAGAACGAGCAGTGAGTTATTTTAAGTTTAAAATAAGAAAATATTTTTAAAGTTTTTACAAATTAATTCATAAGTATTTTTTTAACCGAACACCGTGCTCGGTGAATCAGTGTGACGCTGTCGACGCCACGTGACGCGTGACCGTTGGCAGCACAATGACAGTGTAATGGCTTAAATCAAATTTTCACTATGACAACGTGTAATAACATATATCCGATATAAGTTAATATCGCGGTCCGTACTTTTAAATAGTCGATTAGAGTTAATGTGATATATGTATATGATATCCCATAGTGAAATTTGATAAGCCTTCGCTCATTAGAGGGGCTCTCTAATGAGCGAAGTTTATTTCTTGAGGTCGATCTCTATGTCAGGATGATCAACCTGGTGTTCATCCGGTGTGTGTTCTATTCTCCAATGGCAAAGGGATAAAGAAAGAAACCTCCTTTTACAGAATTCATATTCCAAGCTGTGATAATAGTGGTCTGTTCTATTATGCACTGAAAAGTTATTTTTAATACAACACTAACTATATTTCTAATAGTTTGTCGACATTCAAAATCATAATTGATACCATGGATTCATATGTCATGTGAATTCAAGGTCATAGTTAGTGCTTATCCTGTCTCCAGCCATTGGAGTCGGCTATAGAAATATTTCTTCACAATTATCAAGATTATGTTGCTTTATACATTCCGATTGTCATTGATTTATTTGATATTAAGTTTTCGAATTGGCGTTTAGTGACTTTTCGTTATTATTTTTTTTTGATATAATATATGATTTTATGTAAAATCATGAAAAAAATCTTGCAATAGAATTTATTGTGCCATTTTATTTTTTGTTAGTTTTCTTTTTTTGAAATTACGTCAACATTCGGTTGGAAACCGAATATATTCAAAACAAATATATATTTAGATATATCATTGACATTTATAGTATATAACAACTGTAATTCTGCAATTCCGTTCAGAATTACGTCATTTAGTTCTGTTTTGCTGACCATCTTTTCGAACTGAATGCAAAAGAATATTTTTTTCTTAACAATTTGTGACAATGTGTGAACAGGTTCACTTATCGTCTTCAATCTGTTCGTCCACCGAGCCTCTTCTTGAATAATAAATTTTGGATCGAAAGCATCGAATCAAAATATCGAGTACATTTAAATTAGGTATTAGTTTCTTAGACATCATTGATATTGCGTGCTATTTGGACTGTGTTGCCGCGACAATGGATATCATATTTGAAAATGCGACTTTAAATAATTGCCAGTTGCAAAAAACGTTCTTTTTTTAAAATATAAGTTAAGGACAAATGACAACTTGAAAAATATCATAAAGTTACATTGAATTTAAATTTGGAATCCACAGTCAAATGCAATAAAAAAGTTTAAAATGGCCAGTATAGAAAACGCAATCTCAGTAGTGAAATTCGAATAACAAATGTTATTCGAATGTTTTCCCGCCTATTTTACATTTAATATAAGGAATACGTTAGTGGGCTGAATAATTTATTCAACTAACGAATAACCACGGCGATAAACTCAGGCCGATTAGTGAGATGGATTCGATTAATTAGTAAACCATTCAGTTGTCTATTCTCCGTTAAGAATGTAACGAACGGAAATTGTTCATATCATTCAGTAGGCTTTTGTTTTAAAAATAACATGAAGGGATACCATATTCAAGAAACCATTATTTTGCTTACGGATAGTAGGGTAAATGTATGAGTATTTAATTTAAAAAATGCAAGTGAAACTTAATAATAGTAACCCGATAAAGTTTATAAATCATCAAATGTATTAATGTTTTTCTACGGAATCAGGTATGTTGTTGTAGAAGACCTACAATTTCAAACAATAACCAGTTATTATTTCTGCAGAAAATTTATATCCGACTATTATATATTGTTTAGTTGATGTACAGTTTTATCTGTTTTTGTCATCGTTGATTTTACATTCGAATGAAGAGACAGCACTGTTTCTAATCATCCCCCTAAACGACATTTGTATGTTAAGTTATGTATTATGTCTTGTACGATAAGGAAACGTTTGCAACTGTTACTTGTTAGTAGTCGTATTTATTTACTGCTTAATTCTTTACTAATGGCCGGTTTTAATATTAAAAAAGGTTTTGGTTACGAATAATATAATTGTCAAAGAGACGTAATAACGAATAACGGATAGTATGAATTTATAATACCAGTGTTTCAATAAAATATTGTAAACTTCTGTTAGACAATTGTATGATGCATAAACAGAACGAATCTGACAAAACATTATGACTGATACTGAGTGCTAACAAAAATGGTTTCGGTGCTTTTATTACAAATCTTATAAAAGATATATGTCTCCAATTGAATTTATGTCAATTTATAGAATTGTATTTACTCAAGCTTTTATTTAACTACACTTTTTAGTATTATTCTGATATTGCAAATGATTTTTTAAATAATTTCCGTTGAATCAATTGATTTGATATTTGCATACTTATTTTTTTCCACTAGTAACAAAATTTTATTAATCTGTGGATGTTGATTAAATAAAAGCTTGTTTTAGTAAGTTAAAAAATTTAACTTTTAAATTTAATGTTCAATAAATGAAAATCATTGTGCCTTCATGCTTTATAAAAAGTAATAAACTATTTATTGAATAAAAATATAATATAGAAGTTAAGTTATAATAAGTATACAATTTTCGTTTCCTTAATCATTTTTGTATTACAATTTTAATTGTTCACTTTCGAATTTAAGAAAATACATTTTTATTATAGTAATGAGTTTTTATTTATACTTTCTTTCACTGATGTGTTTATTATAATTCTATATCATATGTATGTATACGTACAAATGTATATATATATGTATTATATGTATTATGTTGTACTATATTTAATAAATATAAATAAATAAATATTGGACATCACATACCTTACTCTGATCCCAATGTAAGTAGCTAAAGCACTTGTGTTATGGAAAATCAGAAGTAACGACGGTACCACAAACACCCAGACCCAAGATAACATAGAAAACTAATGAACTTTTTCTACATTGACTAGGCCGGGTATCGAACCCGGGACCTCAGAGTGGCATACCCATGAAAACCGGTGTACACACTACCTGACCACGGAGGTAGTAATATTTTGATTCACTTTATTTATGATGTACTTGCAAGTATGACAATCCTTTTTTATGTTTATTTCTATATAAAAATGTTAACAGTTCTACCTTAAGTGTTGCCATAATTCTTATCATAAGTAAAACTTAAAAATTTAGAAAGGGAACTCATTCCCTCTCACTCACTACTCAGGGACATCACAAAGATTACAAAACACCCACATTATTCATAGTTTATTTTTAATTTTTTAGGTGATAGGTTTGGCAGGTTCAAATCAGACAAATATCTTAAACTCATGTGCTTAATTTGAGTTTATAATACACTCAGTGAGGAAGAAAAATATAGTAAATAAACCAGCACATCAGTCGGAATTCTACCACATATTTTGTATGGTTGGATAAACTAAACTCTTTTAGAGATCTTTATTTGTTTACTTTAATTAATATTTTAATGCACTTTAAGTTTGAGTTAAGGTAAGCTTATATGATTTTGAACAGAAATCTTAAAATTAGTTACTAAGTGTAATAAATAATTAAACTGTATTATTATTTAGGTATATATTTACAACAATTTTAAATGTCCAGTAACTTTATCAATAACATCCTTTGGTGCAGGACCCACACCGAGAACAGTGATGGAGTTTGGTGCAATTTGAGTTCTGCCTGCGTCTCTTATTAATGATGTGACTAGGCCCATCTTCTTTGCATTATCAGCTATTTGCTTAATTTCATCTACTGAGTCTGTTTTAAGTGCAATTTTTGCCTGGCCAGTCAATCGCCATAGTTTTAAACCGTCTGGATCCCTTTTTAATGCTTTTTCGTAGGCTCCAACAGCTGCATGACCGCACTGTGCGGCTATTTTCCCTTTACCCATGTTTAAATCTGTTCTTACAACTAATACTAGTTTGTATTCAGAGTTTGATGCAAACTGAAAATTTTAAAATATAATTATTGTGGTAGTAAATTAAATTAATTGAGATTTATAGAAATGTTAATTATTAAGTACAAAATGTACATGTTAGTTAAAATTATTTGGGTAATATATTTTAAATTAGTGATACGAAAATCAATCTAGAAAAAATATTGATGTAATTGCAGTGCCAATGATTAAACAATGTTATGAAACTTACATCATGAAATTGTCAGTTTGATACAAATCCAATCAGATAAAATATCAGTAAGATAAAGATCAGTAACTTATGTTAAAACACTTTTTTTTTGTTGAAAGTACAAAAATGTATTTATAGGTACTGTTCGTTATTTATATTAAATAAAAACAGTTTATAATATAACTTAAATGAGTACGATTACCTTTTTTATAGCTTTACTGGTGTCAGAAAACATTCCAAGGTATTTTTTTAAAGCAAATAGCGATAAACCGATGCAAATACCGCAACCTAGACCGGTTATAAAAGTGACATTAAACTCCATTTTTCTTTGAGACGAAATGTTTATAAATATAATGACTGCAATGTTTTAGAAATACACTTGTTTCTTAAAAAGTTGTATGAGTAAATATGAATCAAAATAATCTTGTAACCTCAAAATATAGCTATGGTCAACCGCTCTATTGACTTTGACACTTCACTGGAGCTGACTGGATTGCTGATATAATAAAGTTTGACATACACGACGTTACACAATGAATAAATATGACTTGCTATCAAAGCCAATTCTCAAAAAACATAAATCCAACAAATTTTTGTTTATTTTAAACGTTCATATTTGCGTTATTAGTCATTAAAAACAAAGTTTGAGTATCATGTTGCTTAAGGATTCTAAATGTTAAAAGAATCGTTACTTTGCGTCGAATCTCGCTTATAGGACTTACAATAGTATCTGTAGGAAGTTAATACTCTTTAAAAATAAATTAGTTAAATTAATACTTTAAAAAAAATTACAAAGCTTATTATCTTTGGGAAATTGATAATTAAACTGCTTAACAACTGTGGTAGCAACGGTTGTTATTTGTACGGTATTGAATAAATATCTTTGAATACAAGTTTTTATTTATTTATTTATCAATAACGACAATTTTAGATTTTACAATGAAGAAATCTTTAAAGGATTTAGCCCCTATAGTAATCCCACATGGTCCACCCGTGGAATCGACGGCAGAATATTACAAGTCTTTGATGGAAACATCTCGAATGGTGAAGTAAGATTTTTTCGGCTTATAAAAGTGTCTATTTCAACGGCTAATATAATGTTATATCAATTAGCTATGTATGTAATAGAATATACCCTAAAATACCCTCAATTTTATAAGTATTAATAATATTAATTGTTGAGCGTATTTCCATTATTTATCAATGACTTAGTAAAATTTCAAATTTTTGAGTACAATATTTTCGTTAGAAAATATCCAAAATGGGACGTAGCTCGACCTACTCCACAAGTATTGATGGAACAAGCTCGGAGAGACCTTATGGAGGCGGACGAAAAACTCGCACTTAAACGAAGTGAGGAAGAAGCTAACAGAAATACAATGGACGCGAAGTGGCAAGACCTTCGCGAAAAAGAGATGCTTTTGAAAGATTCTTTTATCAGCTTCAACAAGGTTTCTTTGATTACTCTGTTTTCTTTGTATACACTGTTTGCTGTTAAATTATTATTTAAAAGATATAATTATTCAAAATTTATATATTTTTTTATTTATCTCGAAACGTTTTGAACAGTTTATAAGAGAAAATCAAGAGAAACGCGATCGGGCGGAGCGTAAAATGGCAGCTGACAACGAAGTGTTAGAACGTAAAACCAGAGAGACAGAAGCCATGAGACAGCGAGTTGCGGAGATGGAAGAAGTTAAACAGCTCATGGAAAAACAAGTTCATGACTACACGATCTACGAGGTACGAGAACGGGTCTTTCGTAAGGCACCGATTTGACTAAACTCGTAAAGTTTTGACAGTATGCAATTTAACAAAAGTGTATTTACTGATTGAGCATATATATTTTTTTTATTTTTTCTCTATAACGTTTACTGTCTTGTCTTAGTACTAATTATACTTTATCTATAATTATTATAATATACAGAGTGACGCCGACGTTATCACATTAAATGAAACGACGATTAGTACTCGTTAATCTAAGAATCCTCGAACTTTTTTTTATGATATCGGTAGGCGGACGAGCAAATGGGCCACCTGATTGTAAGTGGTCACAATCGCTCATAGACAATGGTGTTGTAAGAAATATTAACCATTCCTTACATCACCAATGCGCCACCAAGCTTGGGAACTAAGATGTTACGTCCATTGTGCCTGTAGTTACACTGGTTCACTCACCCTTCAAACCGGAACACCACAATACTGAGTTTAGCGGTAGAATAGGCAAGGAACAAATAATTCACACGGAAATAAAACAGAGTAATAAACCAATTGCAAAATTAGTCCAAAAACCTTCCAAAACAGCAACTTTTGACTTATTTTGGCCATAAGTAAAATCCCCTAGTATTTATGTAACAATATCTGTGATGATGTTATAGGATGTTGTGAATTAATAAAATTAAAAAAATATATTCTGTGACTTAAGTTAATGAATGTATGTGATTGTTTTTTTTTTGTTTTTTGTCTTAAAACGCCTTATGTTATAAGCGGTCTCATTTAATGCATTGACGTCACAGGTACATTGTATACTAATCATTTTTTACAGATTCTCTAGGCAAAGACCCTGGTGTACATTACTCTAACATAGCCTTCTGGCGTACTGTCAAAAATGACTAATCAGAGACAATGAGATATAGATATACATATAAAATTTTACAACATTTTAGTAATTGATATCCCTAACGTTTTTTAGGACTACCTGATGTCGGTCGTGCATAATTATCCCGAATTTAAGCAACCTTTGGATGTTCTCAACCGATATGAAGCATTAGGTAAAAATAAAAATTACATTAGCACACTAGACGCCTCACGAGATCATTTCTTATTGTTTACGAAGTAGTGAGCAATTTATTTATGTAATAATTTAATATCTACTAAAAATAAAAATAAACAGTTCTTTTAGTCTGAAATACATGTCTGAATATTTTGGAATTTTTTTTTTTTATTTAGCATTACCTAAATTACCGTGTACATTGAAAATGAATTATTCATGTCCTTCAGCTGCAGCTAAAAGCACGCTCGCGGAACGTCAAGAGCGGGATCTAGAAATGCTTGAAACGGCGCGTCAAGAAATCGCAGCACTCACCGAAGAGAAGAAACTTTTCATAATGGGGCTTAACAACACTCTCGCCGATCTCAGGGTAATCGATGCATCAAATAATTTACTATATGGTGTATTTACGTAAGCAACGTATGAAGTTCTCATACCACGGCCAACTATCCGACTGCGGCAGCGGGCAATAAGTCAGTTGCATATTTTCAGTGGCGGTACGACAACGTCCGCAACCGTGTGATAAAATGGGAGTTGGCTCTCAATCGTCTGAAGGAAACCGCCGCGAAAAAGCAAGTCGAACTCTGCCACGTCCGATCCGCCATCTGGAGCCTCTACGTGAAGATTTGCAAGCAGAAGGGACTGGCGCTGGACGTGCGCAGTGACGACTTCGAGCAGCAGCTGGTCGTCATCATGAGAGCGCTGCTGGAGCTCAGGCGCATCTATAGGCTTGCTCTCCGACGCTCCAAGGAAAGGTTCGTTATGATAATTATGTTACTTGACAATCTGCTCGTTGTCAGACCTCGTTAAACGCGACTGCTCCGTCCCTGTAAGTCGTAGTGTGATGTTATGTCTATTACCGGAAAACATTTTGTAATTAATGGACTATCTGGTCAAAATATTTTTAAACCGGCTCGGTACATCCACAGATCAGCACGTTCGAACATACAAACTGTTATATATTATATATGTTATATATATGGCAGTATAAAGGTAGTAATCCAGTATTCGTTATTTACAATTTTAGTTATAAAACTTTTAAATAATTGGGTTATGTACGAATCTACTAAATAATTCGTCGCGAATAGTGACAGTTTCTTGACAGAATAGTTCGGTAAATATTAATTCTGTTTATAAAATGATTATTTGACGTGACTTATACTAGTACTACTAATCATATAATAAATGCTAATACTTATATAGTCAAAATTAAAACGAGAAAAATTATATTTGTATGTTTTAAGAAACGGATTTTTTTGAGAATTTGGTAACACAATTTTATTAAAATACATGACATATTTATCAAACTATAACTTCTGTTTTCAGATATGCTGAATCCACTGAGGCATCAGAAAAATAACAGAAAATGAACATTTTAATCGCGATCTTTCGTAATCTTTCAATATTTGCCATAAAATATAATGTGCTATCTTTGAAATAAACTTTTGAAATTGGTTGTTTTTTTTTGTTGTTGTATCTGTTGTAATTAACTAGACGGATAAAAACTCGAATAAATCAACAGGAAAATACCCATTTTTAAAAACAACCTTTTATACAAAGTTGCGTATCTCTGCTGTTGGCTGCCGAGGAGATCCTCAATGATCAAGTCATGATTCATAAAAAGGTGTATTGACATCGGACCCGAAACTACGTGTAAAATTTCAACTCCATATGCCTAGAGAAAGTGCAAGTAATTATGCTTTGTCTTGCAAAGCATAATTAGCAAGACTGAATTAGTTCTCCTTCTCCCTCCCTCTCACTTCTTCCACTGAATAAGAACTATTGACCGAAAACAACTATTTTTTTTTGTCATATTTTTTTATGCAAACGAACAGGAGGCTCACCTGATGGAAAGTGACTCCTATGAACACCGCCTCCCACCCCACCGCCCATGGACATCTGCATCACCGGGGGACTTGCAGGTGCGATGCCGACCTTTAACGGAGGAGTACGCTCTTTTCTTGAAGGTTTCCAAGTCGAATCGGTTATGAAAAACCGCCGGCGAAAACTGATTCCACAGAGTGTTTGTGCGAGGCAGAAAATGTCTTAAAAATCGCGCTGTTGTGGATTTTCGGACATCAAACAAACATTACAAGTCAAAAGCCTGCAAAACATGAATACGAGTCTGTGGAGATAAAATAATAGGATTAAATTAAAACATTACTTATAAATAAGATTTTGTCGCGTTTGTCCAGCTGTGGGAGTTTTATAGGTTATTAAGATTATTAAATATTCGTAAATTAATGTAGAACATACTATTTGCTAAGTACTGACGTTTAAATCCAATGTGTCATTAGCGATCGACAATTAACAAAAGTTTAACTGAGTAATTAGGTTCTAGTTAGCGAAGTTTCGGCCGAGAAAGAGTTAATGGGTTTGGTTTAATATTACATTAATTAAAGCGCCATACACACGACGCTAGTTTTTCTATTTTGTAATTGAAGTCGATACGAATATTTTTATTCATATATTATTTAAAATATTTTGAGCTCATTGTATTAAGTTGCCTCACTGTGTGATTATAGATACTTACAAAAATTAGTTTAAAATATGCCAAACAGAGACCCCAGTCGCCTCTTTCTAGAATAGATATGTCACATAGTTTACTATGATTGAAAAGGAAGAATCTCTTTAGCTTACTTTGTGTAAGCCTGGGTATGATCAACTGATCATCATGTATTTCACCGCCAAACAACAATACCCAGTATTGTTGTGTTCTGTGTGGTGACCACTTATCATCAGGTGGCCAATTTGCCTGTCCACTTACTTGTAGCAAAAAAATAAGAAATCCGATTCTACCTGCTCCTTTATAAGAATATTATATATAATAATTAAAATCGATAAACGATTGTTGTATATAAGTTTATACCCAACGGCATAATTTCATAAAATCCAGAACTTTACTGCAAATAACTCGAAAACCGGTTAACATTGATTTAAATTATTTTACAATGAAGAAAATAATATTAAAATCTAACGAGTCGGATTCCATTAACACTGAAAGAGTTCAAAATTACACACATTTTTTGGAGATAACGCTTAAAACTGTCGGGTGCTGGGATTGGTTTGTAAAGCCTCGTAAAGAATGCGAAATATTCATCAATAATATATATTTGAGTCTCGTTTTATTTGTACTTCTTAATTTATTACTGTCGTTACTCGTGAATTTGTATATTGAATGGATTGACATAATGTCGAGCTTAGATAAAATGGCGGACGGGTTACCGTTAATAGCATCTGTACTTATCGTTTCTTATTTCGCTACAAACAAAGATGATTTGTACGATTTGGTTGGGTTTATGAACAATAATTTTAAATGGCGTTCAGCTCGAGGGTTAACGAATATGACGATGGTGAAAAGTTATAAGACGGCGAAAAATTTTGCCTTCTTCTATACAGCTTGCACTCTATTCAGTGTTACCATGTATGTGTTCATGCCTGTAGTACTTCACCGTAAGTTTGACGTTAATGTGACTTTTTTTTTAAATTTCCCACTATAAGCAAAAAACGAGCGAAACAACATCGCATAAATGAGTTGGTGCCAGCAAATTGTAGCTCTTTGCACGCTCATTGGTCAATACAAACAGCACGCGGTTTCTCTGCTGCCTTTTACGGACTTCCGTCCCTTTTCTCGGAATCGCATTCACAAATTGCAGGGAAGCGAGAGAAAAGCTGATACACTTTAAAACTTATACGACCTATCTGTAATATTTGTAACTTAATAATTATACTCCTTATCAATCACTAAAATATATAATTTATTCACTCAATTATGTATTTAAAATAAATAAAATCGTAAATCAAATCTTAAAGAGATATAGAGATGTTTTTTTATTTATTTATGAAGTAGGTACCTTTGTGTAAAATATAACTAAGTAGATTTGTCATGGATTCTACTGCACCATAATCATGTTTCTCTTTTAGTTTGGACAAATCAATCCTTACAACCTTGGATTTATACAGAAGTCACTCGAACACCCTTGATCATTTTGATTTTCTTGCGCCAATGTCTGGCACAGGCTTTTGTGGCGCTTTCTTTGGGGCAACTTGGTGAGAGTTTGTTATATTTAAAGATTTGTAAGCAAAGCTAAAAACCGTTATAATAGTCAATCACACGAGTTAGAAGATTGTCAAGTGTCTTACGCCCTTTCTGATTAGTTTTGAAGTGTTTTCTTGTTTGAAATGAATCGGTGGTAGTATTTTGAGTGTTAATAAGAGATTTCATTGTTTTAACCAGTAATATTTATTATATTATAAATTGCAATTCATTTATAGATTAGTTCATCAATGTTATTAAATGTTTGTAGGAGTTTTTTTCGCTTGCAACGCTATCTTGTTATGTGGCCAGTTAGACTTATTATGCTGTTGTCTTCGTAATGTGCGTTACACTGCCGTCCTTGAAGGAGGGGTCCAACATAGCGCGTTATTGAGCCAATACATCGTTATAGAAGATGACGAAAAACATAACTACCTGTATAACACGACCGAAATGGTCGATTCAAAATACCATTACGACAACAAAGTGGTAAGTGAATTTATTTGATTAAAATTTCATTATATAATATTAGCTGAATGTCAAGAGGTAGTAGAGCACTCTGAGTTAGGCCTTAAGACACTCTGCTTCGTTTTGCCATTAATCTATACTAATATTATAAATACGTAAATAGCTCTGTCTGTCTGTTTCACTTTCACGGTTAAAACACAGAACCGAATTTGTTGAAATTTAGTATAAAGCATGCTCCTCCTAACATGCGGACGAAACCTAAATGTTTTATATGTTGATTTATTTTACACTTTGTACGAAATGAATTTGTATAACATCTCAACGTATTAAAGGAACTAATCTTATTTCAGAGATACTTAAACTCCATCTTGTAATTCATTTAATTTTCAGAGACGCAATTACATTGGAATGAAAACAGAATTCGGTAAGTTTAAGTACCTACCTAATAAGTAACTCGTGGCATTAAACAAGCGCAATGACGACCAGTACAAGTTGAGGTATACAAAGACTACTTGAAGGCAGGTTCCAGTGTAATTGTTGCAGTACCGACGCGTTCGAGTAAAGTCCTCTTGCTTATTTTTGTTTTGTTTCGCCTAAGTGAGACAATACTACTTAAATACGTTTCTATGCCATTGAAAATAGCCTACTTCAATCGAAGTGAAATAAAGATAAACAAACTTTAATATTACGTATTTCATCCGATTCGTTAATAACTCAGCTATATTTTGCACTGTTAAGAGTTTGTGATTATTATATATTTATTTATAATACAACACCATTTCTCTTAACTACTTATATCCACTTTAATTTTATTTCCCAAATTACGATAACAGTTTCGTCGACGTTCAAAACGCCATATTTTCGAAAATCCATAGTGAATATCATAGATTAATCAAGCTCTCGACCAATTATATCGCGTCAATTTGCTGTCAAATGTTGTATACATAGAATTTTTATGTTTGTTAAAGTAATCGTTATATGAATATATGTAGATATATACAGTTCTGAATATGATGACGCAACTAACGATGCGCTTAGAGAATGCGCACGGATCTGTCAAGTAATCTACGAATACAAGGACCGTTTTGAAAAGTTCGTGTCGCCGTTACTCGTGCTGCGGGTTGTACAGGTCACACTGTACTTGTGCACCTTACTGTATGCTGCTACTTTAGTAAGTTAAATAATATAATACGAACAGGAAAATATACCTAATTTTGTAGGAATAAGGATTAACAGACATATTTTATGAATATTATAATTTAGATATTATGTAGCACTTAAAAAAATCTGCATCTCGTGATATTACCCCTTACTAATATTAACGCTATATATTCTTAGCATCAAAGACGTTAAAAATGTTTCTTGCAAGAAAAGTGCAAACATATATGTAAATACAATATAAGGTTTATTTATTTCAGAAATTTGACATGATTACTGTCGAGTACTTGGGAGCGGTCGCTTTGGACATTTATATATATTGCCATTTCGGTAACCAAATAATTTTACAGGTATTCATATTTCGTAAATTATTCCTTTTAATACCACAATCAATACAACTTGTCATGTCATGGTTTTACTGTATTTTTATTTGCAAAAAAATAAATAGCAAAAAGTGTTATAGTTAGTTGATGTTTGTTTTAATAATTTCCCGCGCAGGCCGATCGCGTGACAACGGCTGCGTACCAGAGCGCTTGGCCGACCATGGGCGTGAAGCCCCGTCGCCTCTTACTCAACATATTGCTGTCGAACTTGAAACCCGTGATTGTGCGAGCTGGTAGATTCTTACCTATGAATCTACATACATTCGTCGTGGTTTGTATTTTAAATTATCTGGTTTAGGTAGGTACCCACTCTATCTACACTGTTCCAATCGAAGAAGTCCACTGTTGGACATAAGCAAGGCGGTATATTTTTTTAAGTATTTGGCAAATGCCTTATTGTGTACACCAAGTCTAAATTGTACTTTATCCCTTTTAGAACCAGGCCACAGATTTATATTTTTCTTTGTTTACAGATTATAAAGACTTCATTCTCGTACTACACGCTACTAGTAAATGTTAATGAGAAGTAAGAATCATAAGATCTTCTGTCACGTGTAATGTACAAACATAATTTAAAATACAAAAAAAAGTACTATATAAGGTAGAAAATAAAACTTCAAAATATTCAGAAAGTATTTTATTTACGAAATTAATATACAATTCTCTTGTTCATACATCAATAAATCATTGATTTTAGTCGGCCATCGGCCATGTACGGGGCTCAGTCTGATTCATAGCGAAAATAAATAGTGATTCAATGCATCGCTTCCCGCGCTCCAATGTTTTTTTTTAAATGTTACTGTTTGGAGTTGGACACGGACCGATTAATAATTACATGACAAAAAATAAAATACATTTTATCATAATTATTATAAATAGACGCTTATACGATTCGAATCGCTTCATTTAATAAAACACGTTCAATATTTTTATTTTTTTTTATTTTCATTTCATTAAGGTCATTGCACTATACAAAAGTAAAACTACAGATTAAAAACAGAGTCAGTTAAAACGGTCCGTGCGGAAGCGGCCTTATTCAAAAAGGTTCATACAGCGCGGGATCGCAGACACGAAGTACGCACAAAGCACACTACACCATGATCTAGAAGCGTCCAACCACTAGGGGACGGTTGGAACGTCGAAAATGTAATCGTCTCGGAAGACCTAGGCTGTTCACAAATAATTACGCTTACTACTTAATTATAAACGTTTATCCGATATACTCAAAGTCATTAATTAATATCGCTGCGCGGTTTCAATGTCACAATCCGGCTTTACTTGCCGTCGGAGCGATCCGTTTCCGTTCATTGGCAGTGAGACTGTTGCTAAATAATCCTAGAATGCTACATCGAAATCGCGTAACGCCTTACAAATATGGATATTGAGTACGACACAAGCGTAAGAGCAGACATACGAACGAACATACAATAATACATACTAGCATTCACATCTTACGCGCCTCCTACTTGGACTCCCCGGAGCCATTTGTTTACACTTACAACGCTCGCAGCTCACGCTATAAGGAAGCTCTGAGCTTGGAATTTCGATTACGTGTTTTTTACTTGAAAGTGAATGTTGCATACTTGTGACAGTTAGTGTTTTTTTTTTAAATTTGTAACTCAAGGCAAAGATTTTGTTAGCCGATAAGCCCATGTCTACACTGAACACAATTGTCCAGCAATTGTTAAATCGAATGAAATTAAACATTAAAAACTATTCGACGTGAATTTGTGTTAACAAAACAAAAAATTGAATATAAATAAATGAATTTGTTTGAAGGTGGAAGAATCGACAATACGAAGGCGATACATTTATAGGCAGAAATATTACGGGTTTCAAATATTTGAAAGGAAATGGCGATGATTATTGAATTAATTAAAAGATAATTAATTAGCGTGGGAATCCATGCAAGTCGTCGACTTCGATGCGATGGCGGCGGTCGGGGGTTTAACTGTGGGACGGACAGACACGTTAAAAATGATCCTCGTAATAAAAATATACGTTCGATTTTTAAACTTCTGTCACAAACTATACTTCAATGAGACAAAATCAATTTTATTCCACAATTTGAAATTTTAAAAATCGAACGCAATTTTTTTTTTTTTGTATCTCTACAACATTACGACATAACATCTCTAGACACTAATCTTATTCATCACGTCGCTAACATAAAAATTATTAATATAAAATTGTCACACCAACGAACTTGCTCGACAAAATGCAAAGATCGGTTCAGCAAGTATAACAGACCCGGATGAGTAATGATAGTTTTATGTTAACTTCTCAAAAAAATAAATCGATACAATATATTTATTAACAATGTTCAATTTAAATATTTATACATTTAGCTTATGCAACGAAATAGATAATTAGTTAAGTATCAAAAATGCCGTTAATACATACAGATGACTTTTTAGTCGTCGCAGAATTAATTAACAATGTGTCTCGGCGACGTCGGAGGAAACAGACGCTAACATTTCGATAAAACAAAACAATGGCCGGTGCGCGGGTCAAATTATAGGCGGTTCGCACTCTCGGGCGATCTCATTTAATTTTTGCGATAGTGTGATTAAAATGTAGAATAATTGTCATTTAGAGATTTAGAAATAATTAATGATGTTTTGTGCTTTGTTAGTAATTATTTTAGCACACCACACTGAGTCTGTACCTTAGTTCGCTGGCTTCATATATCTCTGAATGGAAGAATAATAAATATTTATAATAAACCATTTCTCACTAAAGTACTCACCGGTCGATATATTTCTAATACCTTTACTATGTCATTAAAAATAATGTAAAGCCTCAAAAACTTTGATAATTATAAATAATAAATGAATTATTCGAGCAAACCCCGCGACCATGAAAAGCTGAAGATCGAAACGCAGAATTTTATTACATAGGCAGCAGCCGATCAGCGTAATGTTTCTATATCGAACAGTTTTTGACATCTACTCGATAGAGCTTGGTCCAATTTCTCATCAGGTACCACCCACTCGACCGCCACGCGGTAGCACCCAGCACTGTCGTGCTCCGAGCTCGCACGAGGGATGGGTCCCGAGGTTAGTGGCGCATTAGTGACACGAGGAATGATTAATATCTATGGGCAGCGGTGACCGCTTGCCACCAGGCGACCCATCGGCGGGCGCCTACCTACGGGCGCGACTCACTTCTTCTTGTTCTTGGGCTGCGCGCGCGGCGGCGTGTTGGGGCGGCCCATGTTGAGGCCGGAGTACAGCTTGCGCTTGTCGGCCGGCTTCAGGATCTGGAACGAGCACATCAGCGTCTCGTCCACCGACATCAGCGCGCCTGGGGGGGGGAGACTGCGTTAAGCCTTTTGACATCACAGTGAGTTCATCACAAAAAAAAAACATGGCATTGCTTATCGATTGACAGTCGTTTAGTTCATAAAGAACAAGAAAATTATTTTTACGACTGACAACTAACGTGTTAAATTCAACCGTTACACGTATCCAAATTATTGTTTAAAGTATATTACTTCACAGCTATGGAAAATATGAGAATTTACATTAAATGGTTACTAGGTCATCTGTTTGATACTAATCGAAAAAAAAAGGTTATGACCATTCAGACCACTGGGAGGGGCAGTCACGCGGGACCTGTCCTTAATTGTAATATATTCAGCATCAAAGGTCACGTCGTTTGTGGTAATAGAGATGGACTAGTTTATACAAGCCAACTCCGATTAAAATCATAGTAAATCATAACCATTTTACACACGCCTCATCAGTCTTGTTTCGACGAGCGATTTTATTTACTTGCTTCTACATAAATATACAAATCGCTTCGAAAGCAAACAAACAACACTTTTTTATACTTGTATCTCCAACAATGTCACCCATGCCTTTGGTGATTTTATCTTTAATCTGTATTTTATTATTTCAGAGTGTCTGAATTTATTTTTCCAGTCATAAGAAACCAACAGTTCAGACTCGTTGAGCCAATAGTCTGATAGTCGTCTGACCTGCATTATCGAACTCCCCGCAGTAGTTGGGCGCGGAGAACAGCGTGACGAGCTGCCGCTTGGCGAAGAACTCGTAGCCGTCCTCGACCACTTGATGCGCCCGACAGATCAGGTCGAACTCGTGTTTCGACAGGAACTTGCCCACCACCTGGTGACGAATAGGTTTCATTACAAAACTTTCAAACATAACAAGATTGAGATAGAATTGGGTAACATAGTGATACCGGTGTTTGCAAGGACATTGAAATCAACATTCGTAAGATTTTGAAAGAGTTGGTCCAGTGCTTAGAAGATGTCGTTTTTAATCGTAAAACCACTACAACGAGGAAACTCGTACGTGTTAAATAATATTTTGCTATATGTTAATTTACTAACTTGCACTGAAGCAACAAAGCTTAATAAGCTTTAAAATCTAATATAAAAAAAAGAGTCCCTTGCCCCATAATAAACAAAGGACAATAACATGCTGCCATTAAAGATTGGCCAATAATCGAAAAAAAAAAAAAATGCCAAACATTTTTCTCCGTACAATTTTGATTTAACTGAGTTCAATTCATCGATTACGTACAAAGGAATGATGACTTCAACAAAAAAAAAAAAAACCTTAAAAACCGGCACAACGACCACCGAAACAAATGACGCTTGATTATTAACTCGAAAAGGGTGTGGTCATCTCCATTACCCGTACCTTGCCTGAGGATTCGCCGACGATAAACTACAACGATTCAAGTTTTTTTATACCGGTTCTGTAGACGACTTGCTTGGCGAAGAAAAATGTTACAAGACGATTTGTTTTTAAAACAATTTAATAACTACAACCAATTACAATCACACGAGTATAAATATAATAAACGATTTTAACATTGAATTGGTCGAAATCTAGAATAATCTACGGTATTCATTACGGGCACGTGAAAATGTCGCGTTTTAAATGTCGTCCCAATTGTTATCGGAACAGTGACAGTATAATTCAAGTACAAGTAAAAAGTTAAGTAGAATAATTATAAATAAAGATCTATTAATCAATAACTGTTCGTAGTTCAGCTATTAGCAAATCGCACCAAATATGTAAATCTAGGGTCGGTTTGGTTTATCTAAACTCCTGCGATTGGAATGTATAATCTTGTCAAGTTATACGCCTTCACAAACAATATACTACGTATAATTAGTAGGTAGTATTGTATGTATATGTATAAATTATTAACTTAATTAAAAAAAAATGTAATATAATGAAATTTGTTTACGGATAATTCAACTACATGAAGGCAAATCACAACAAAATCACTGAGAAATATGAGCGAATCTTGTTGAAAACAGTCGATAGCACCTAATTTGAACGTAACGTTGAATGTACATTTATCGGTATTCAAACGTTTAAACGTACCAGACTACATACGATATTATGACTGAACAAACTACAAGTACAAGTCAAATCAAATCAATTTTATTCAAGTAAACTTCACAATGAAGCGTTTTTGAATCGTCGATATTTAAATACTACCACCGTTTCGGAAAGCAGCCTCCAGCGAGAAGAATCGGCCAGAAACTCGCATAGTTGCTCTTTTCAAATAAACAGATTTACAATGATGTTTTTAACAAAATATTATGTCCTGTGATGGAACCCGAGCCTAAGTTAGATTAATTGTGTGCTCTCTAGAGGACATAAGGTCACACAACAGTGCTTACATAACAATCATTGTTTCAGGATCGAATATTATTATGCTGCTATGTATAGAATATGGGAAAAACACCTTTTCAATAATCACTACAAAAGCTATCCTTTTTCCTTAAATATTTGCACACGGGTCAATTAAAAAGTCAGCACGTTACGGATACGATACATCGATTATATAAGATCGAGAGACGTCATTAATGTGTTTATAATCTTGGAAATTATACGTATTTCATACAATAAATACTTATTACGTAAATTGACCTATAATACGTCGGCACTAAAACGCCTTTTACACGGTAAACAAGCGTGAATACTAAGCTTAAGCTACATTTGTAAAATCGTTTGTCCTGACTGACTAACAACGCCAAAACTAGAAAGCTAGTTTGGAACATAGGTTGATTCATAACGTAAAATTTCGCTAAGAAGATACTTTTGTAATTTTTTGGACACTAAGGGGAGGCAAATGGGAGAGATATCTTTGTATATATCATAGCCATACGAAAACGGGACGTTCAAACATGTACTAACATATATTAATTTAAACGTTTAAATGCTCGGACAAACTGATAGCATGATGAGATTATTCGCTTGGCTTTTTTTTTTGGGGTCGACAATAAAAAAAGCTTAATTTGGCACTTTAGCTTCCAGCCGCCTGCCTGACGCCAACCCTCCTTGGGAATGCTTTTGTTGGGATGTCGAGACGCTTACGTGTTCGATATATGAATACGCTTATAAAAAAAAAAAGATTTTATTTACAAGGTACTTTTCTATAGACACGTGATAAAACAATACTTCAATCTTTTTCTATATTTTTATTATTAAATATATAATATCATCATCTGCTGTATGTTAGTTGGTTCTACTATACTACATCTTGATCAAAAAGCTGTTCAGTATTCAATTAGGCATCGGATAAAATTACTTTGGAATAAATAACATCATTTATGTACACACAAATATATTTCCATTAAAAAACGCGCACACATACACAGCAAAATACTTTAGGAGACCTTAAAGATCATACGTAAGTCGGAATAAAACAAATTTTAGTACTGTACATTAAGTATATACATAAGGCATTTCGTTTATTGGTAATGTATTTGTGAAAGAACTACATTTGATTAAATTATATACTACAAGTTTTTTTATTATAAGCAATGTAGTTACAAGAATATATATATTTTTTTGGAGAAAAAAATATAATCGATTGAATGACACAGAAACGATGTATTGCCAATGTTCTGAGAATTGAGAGTTTTTCCTTGTACCGCTAATTAAATCGACGGATAAACCAAGAGAACACCTTCTATAACCTCTCACGATAATAAATGTTTTTACGATGAACTTCCCGTTTTGAGTAAAACAGTACCATTTTCTACGACCATCACAAATGATATATGAACGCCAAAAATGTTTCAATATGAGAAAAACAAGCGGAAATAGGCCCACAAAGTAATCACATATTACTGGGAAGCAAATTTTGTACTTTTCTTTGAAGTTGCATATTTCTCGGAATCATTTATAATTTTTTATTTTTTCTGTTAAGTCCCCCCTCTTTTAGTATCTGCCGGATTATTCATTATACCACCGAATTACGAATGACTATACCATTTTTGGACTAGATCGTATCATGTGTATAAAAGTATCGTCTAGTAATATTTGAAGTATTTAACACGATAACAACGCACATACATTGTATATTTGAACGACTTCGAAAAAAAGAATGTTATCAATACGATTTTATGTTTGTCATCGAAAAACTTCGTCATCTATGAATCGATTTGGAAAATCCATTGAAACACACCAATTCGTATGGTCATGCCATAGGTTGGCGGTCGAGCATATGGGCCACCTGATAGTAGGTGGTCACCACCGCCCATAGAAAATGGCGCTATAAGAAATATTAATCATTCCTAACAACGCGCCACCAACCATGGGAACATGTTATATCCCTTGTGTCTGTAGTTACTCCCTGGCTGGCTCACTCACCGTCCAAACCGGAACACAACAATACTGAGTACTGTTGTTTGGCAGTAGAATATCTGATGAGTGGCTGGTACCTACCCAGACGGGCTTGCACAAAGCCCTACCACCAAGTAAGATATATGATCCAAAAAAAGATAGAAGGGATTCATCTAACAGTGCAACAATAACAGGCTTTAACTCTTATCAAAATTATCCAAAAACTCACTGAATCGTATACTTGTTGATTATTATTATGAACGCACGCAGGATAGTATTCATGATTAAGTTGATAAGATACAGAGATTGCGAGAGTTCAAGAACAATCGAGTTGAGTACAGTATATTACACTGCGATTGTTAGAATTATAATTGCGTTTGACGAGATAACGTGATTGCGATTACCTTTGACAATAGATATTAATTTACCGGAAATTATATTAAAAAAAATGTTAAGGGCCAATTTATATTCAGTGTATACTGGTACTGGTAAAATGGTCGGTTATGCTAGATTCGTCTGTGTTAAACTTCCACATAAGCTAAACTTGAATAGCTAGAAAGCCTCGACCTGCTCTTGCTTCGGCCGTGTGTGTTTGATTATTTTTGTAGCTATCACGATACCTCAATGCCGAATGTAAAGCTGACGCCACGGTCGTTCTCTCCCCAACCGGCGGTGTCCTTATCCGGGTCGGACCAAAGCAGGTCGCAGAGTAAGCCCTGGTCGGGCACGTCGGTCGGTCGCATGATCCGTCGGATTTGTTCCATCGCCTGTAAATCTGGAGATAGACCGCCGTGGCAGCAGAAGATCTTCTCGTCAACTGTAAAACAATAAATGTAACATTTCATTAAATCTTCTTTTTTGTATCTTACTTTAACCTCCTTTCTCTCTTTCCGTGATCTTTGATTTGATATTCGAAAACGAAGCCCTGTGTCTCACTAACCACTGCCTGAACAAAATTTATAGTTAAAACAGCCGTATGTGTATTATTTTTTCAAATTTGATATTTTATTATTAGTAAGTTGAGAAACGGGCGTTTTTTGTATGTACTATTTTAAGAATCTGGATAGATTGTACGTGAAAATCTGTGGATTAAAATTATTGATTGAAATTATCTCCTGTGGTACAGTACAGAGAAGATAATTTTGCTTTCTAAGAACAGATACACTGCAACTTTATTTAATCACGTTAAAGCAGATCACTCTTTCTTGTGTGTAGTAGAAGACAATTTAAGAGTATTCCCGAAGAAATCAGTCTTTATTACAAGTACCTTTTAATATACAGCAATGAACATTACAAACAGAATACATTTGAGGATGAGACAGCCTAAGGAATAAGACTAATCGTTGAAAGTAACTTTTAAGCAAAAGAAAGAAAAAAAACGAACAGACGGTCTCTTAAAACAATAGCATTCCCGAGGAGGGTTGACAACAGGATTGTGTTTGATCGTAAAATGTTGCCAAATCTTTAAGCAAGAACATTATGTGGCGGAAGAGAACACAAATACATATGTACCCCATATGTACATATATTGGAATAAAGTTAATAGAATAATTATTACGTTAAAACACAGGTCGTAATTCTCGAGATGTAAATATTTATTTACTAGAAATTATTTGAAACATATTCGATGATATGACAAGACAGTAAATAAACAACAATGAAAGATAAAC
Organism: Vanessa tameamea; assembly: GCF_037043105.1. Classification (NCBI taxonomy): domain Eukaryota; kingdom Metazoa; phylum Arthropoda; class Insecta; order Lepidoptera; family Nymphalidae; genus Vanessa; species Vanessa tameamea. The sequence continues at coordinate 9,278,271 of NC_087329.1, read as the reverse complement.
GAATGATTAATACAATGCGTCGCGCGTATCACAAAACTACGTTTAAACATGGAGCGACCGGCGCCGGAGAGCGATAACCCTAGAAGCTCGTCTAGAATAGCTCTGACATGACACTTGATGTTTTAGATAAATTTGTTCTAGAAAATTCCATACTTCAGTAACGCATCCTATCAATTCAAGCAATAGCATGAAACGTATATAATTCTCATGTTAATATGATTGAGATTGCAAGAGATCTACGGGTGATCAAGTTTTCTGCAAGCTTAACTGGGGGTCGGTATCACAAACTCCTCAGTTTATACTCTATTCTAATTAACAAACAGAAAACATTTTGTGTAGATGCGTTCCAATTTGAAGCGTAAGTGAGCAAACAGTAAACGTAACGTAAGGTTTTATACAAGGCAAAAGATTTGTTGACGGAAGAACGTCTATGGGCCGTGGTGACAAATTTACCTCAGGTAGAACAATGTGCACTTCTTACATAAAAAATCAGTTATATTAGTAACTTTGTCAATATCTCTAATATCTTCGGTAATGCAAATGAACGCTATCGTGGAGTAAATGACCAAGGAGCACCAGAAGTGTACGAAATGCAAACGATGGGGTAAACAGCGTCCCAACAACACATATGGCGGTGGAAACAACCTATCATTAAAAGCACTCCGTTTCCAAAAAATGATTTTAATGATTCAGTTATTACGATTCACGCGTAGGTTATACGCAAAATGGAAGTTATATTTGGTCTAATCTAGAACGCGGATAAGGACCTGAATTACCTGATCATCTATTAGAAAAAACGTTTTATTCGCATTATTTCAAAAGAAAAGTTTGGCAATAAGAAATAAACAGTACGAAATTACATTACATTTTCTTTGGCTGAAAACAATAGTCCATTGTCTGAGTTATTAGTTCCAACAGTAATAAAAACAACGAACTTAACCTTCAACTAAAAGTTTTTAATCATTAATTCAGTCAGTCTATTCATAATGTTATGTTTAATTGTGCGATTATAAATTAATTATGTGTTACTTGAGCTAATTAGATAATTAACTGTCTCGACGTCGTAAGTTGCTAGCTTAAGGCTTGACGCTTATATAATTTACTTGATTGTAGGGTTTTGTGTAAACCCGTCTTGGTAGATACCACCCACTCAAAAATATTCTACCGATAAACAACAATTCATGAAAGTTTTGGATTCCAGTTTGAAGGATACCAGTGTAACTATAGGCGCAAAAGACTTAACAACTTAGCTCCCAAGGTTGGCGCATTGGTGTGATGTAAGCCATGTTTCTTACAGCGTCTGTCTATGGATCGTGATCACCAATTACCATCAGGTGGTCCATTTACCCGTCTATTGATATTATAAAAATGAAATATTATTTGGTTTTTCCGTCAAACTGTTCTCAGTAAAAGCCCGAAGTTTAAAAATTGGAACACTTCGATTGCTAAAAAGCTCGTAGAGCCGTTGGGTCCTGTGCCTGATGGGATGCCTCCTCTCGTGTCAGATTGCCATCCCAACGGTTCATGAGGTTCGAGAGTATAAAGAGCACTTCTGTATTTGCGCACTCGCCTGGTCCCAGTAATACTTCCTGCACAATTGGCTAGCAAATAGATAATAATTTTTAAATAATTAAGCCGATTGTTCTATGTTATTAAGTTAAGCATTTACGTAGAAATAATTAAGTTATTTCTTGCTGTTAATATCAAACACCTTAATAATGGACGCAAGTTCTAAACAATCTTGAACATAACCCCTTTGTTTAAAATCGAGACTATTTATCCGTATAATTTTCTTTATTAAATTCTGTCGATGTTTGTTTTGCGATCGTTGCTCCCAATTACAAATAATAAATATAAGTTTCAAATAATAATAGACTAATTTTGTTATTGAGTACAAAACATGATTTAAGACTAAAATATTATTATTTAGTAAATAGTTATTCTGTAAAAGTAACAGTGTCAGGTATGAATGTCGCGTAAATAAACTTTGTCTCCGATTATGAAAAAATTGACAACTTTTGTGTTGACAACACGCCTTGGTGACAAAGAAACCTATTTATTATCTCAAGTTATTAGCACTTTTATGTCTAATTGTTGGTAACTTTCTGAAATTGTTTATTAATAAAGCGCTTTACAAGTCCCCAACCTTGATTCACTAAGATCTCAAGATTAAATACTGTTGGAAAACTTAGCAAATTATTTCCACAGACACTGAAGAAAATATCATAATATTGTCGAATATTAGTGTGTTTGTAAGACTACAATAGCCAATATAATCATAGTAGACGTTGATCTCACCCCATCCCGAAACATACATGATCATGTTTATTTGCCTTGGAAATTCTAAAGGGTATTTAACTATGAATAGGTCAATTAGAAGATTTAACAACTTTCAAAATCCTTTCTTAATGCGTCTACATCACGAAACGAGGGTCTTATCCTAATTTCAATTATCTATGTCTTACAGTTTAAGCTGTAGGTTAAAAGTCAGACAGCGAGGACATTGCCTTCTATATTAATACTAGCAAAACCCACCAGACGTCCTGTCTGTGTCTATATATTTTTTTTATACATACCAATTGTCACGCCGATCGGTTGAGCGATATAAATGTCTATACAAATATCTAGTGACGATTTACAACAAAGTGGACTGCAATCATCGTCATAAAAAAAAAATACACATGAGCCAACTTTTGTGGTAATCAGTCAAACGGTATCGAAGTATATAAATCACAGATACACTACCTAAGATATGGATACTGGCATAAAATATCTTCTGCAAAATGAATTGTTACGTCATAAATTAATTATGATATTTCTAATGATGCGCACACAAGTGCACTGTCTATTCCATAACCCTCATAAAACGATGGATGAGACGGCAATCCGACACGGCCGAGATAAAACTTACGTTTTAAGCTTTTAAAGGTTCGGAAGATTTAACATTGCCAAATTCAAAACATCGAACTGCTACTGAGAAATTTGAAAAATTGTCAGGTTACCACAAATCTCTTTTTATAATGATAAGAGTTTTGTTTAATTAATGGTAAAAGTTACTAGATCAAATGATACTCAGACTTGTTTGTAAATCAGCGAGAAAACCTTGACGGAGACAGATACCAATATTAGTATCACGTGGAGAGACAGAGAGAGGTCGAAGGGTAGGCGAAAGCGAAGGTCGGGCAAGATCAAATCTTATCGATATGTCTCGTGCAACCAGTCGAGGTATAGTAATAGTGAATCTAGAATGAGAATTCCTATTATTTGTAATCGTGATTTCAGCATCAACTTAAATTTAGTTAGTTTTTATTGCAATAAGATTCATACGACCAGTGAATCTCGACCCACACAATTCTGATCTTATGTAATTAACAAATAAAAACACGTTTTACTTGATCTTATTCAAGTAAACTATATGAGTTTTATAAATTTAAATGCAATTACATAAATTATATTTAAAATTTTATCAACTGAAAATAACTTCTCTTCTGGCACCCTATCAATCTGCAGTACACACTCTGTTTATAAAATAAATGTATTTATTTTATTATTAGGTACGAAAACCATTTGGAATTGATTAATTACGTAAGTAACGCACGCTTACTTACAAATACATACATACTTTGTTACTTACTGTCAACAAAATCAATGAACTTAAAAATAGAGCTTCGAAATGAACGTGAACGTAACATCAACAAAACAATACATGACGTCAACACCTCGAGTACACGAGACTCGCTTTCGTCATTCGCCTATAAAGGAAGTTTTGCTAATTAATAATATCAGAGGGCCTTTTGTAGCGACAACGATAACAAGTAAATTAACTAATGTAAAATTTATTCACAAAAAAAATGGTAACGTAAAATAATATATTGAAGTAAATATCCCATTGCTAAGAGTGACTTCTCCTTTTCGAAAATAAAATTTGGACTACTCCACCAACCACCCTCTAATGCGCGTTGTTGGGATACTCGTGTCGGATTCTCATCCGCCACATGACAATTTTTTCTTTCACCGCCGAGTTGAGATAAATTATAAACACGAAATAAGTACCTACATGAAAATTCAGAGGTTCTTGCCCGAATTTGAACTCTTGTAATATCGCTTAAGGTTCCCGGCTCACTGAAGTATTTTGCTACATACATATCTTTTTTATAATTAGATTGAAACGAAAATATTATTGACGTACAAAAATAATGCCAGATTGAGCTGACGAGCGTTGACACATTCAGTAACGAGGTCGATCAAAATATTTTGATCTCTGAAATCACATCAAAACAACGAGAATAAATAGCGCGGTGTCGACCGTAAAGCGGTAAACTAGTACACGAGCTCTATTATATTATGTAACTATTTTTATATGTGAGCCGCAATGATCCAATGGTTGGAACACGTGAAACTTAACCGATTATTGTCGGTTCAAACCCAGCGAACTATACTTAATACTCATGTGCTTAAATGTGTTTATTATTTATAGAAAGATAATATCTTCAAGTGATCTGAAAATAAGAACTGTCAGGTGTGTATCCACCAAGTCAGATTGGAGCAGCGTGACGGAATGAAAGTCCAAACTGACTCCTCAAAAGGAGAGAAGACCTTAACCCAACCGTGGTACAATCAGAGGTTGCACTTTTTTTTTTACTTTTCTTGTATATTAAATAATATACCTCTCAGTAAACAAACGTACGACGAACGAGTAAGTAATATCCGTCATGTTCTCAGATCGTATCAGGATGTCGTTGCGATAATACGAAAACGAAAACGTTGACTGGTTAGTTATGAGGAAATTCTACCGTAGCACTCGATATCAGGAAACAAAGCAATTAAACGCAAATATAGATAATAATTATCTATCAGTTCTATTCTTATATGTTATTAATTTACCTGTTCTACTTAAAGATTACTAGCTAACACGAGATAGAAGTTAAACTTCTTAAATATACATATCTCATTCTCTTTTTCTTCTCTTATGTAACGTAAATTCCCGTCCACCTATCGATTATTAGTGAAGCCGAATTGCCGCTTAAGATGTTTTCAAATTCGAATCATCATTGTTCTGGTCTTCAATCTTTTTGTGAGTTATCACATTGGTAATTGTTACAAATGCAAATATAAAATGTACATATTCTAAATAAATAATTGTCTTGTAATTGTCTTGTCTTTTGTAATTTGTATTTTTATATTGTATTATTATTGTTAGTATTTTTTTCCCCCGTTTTGTATAACATAGTAGAAAAAAAGTTGTGTTAGGTTAATAGATAAAACTGTCCTTTTCCATTCCGTGATAACTTTTAATTGAAACAACAGTTAGCTAAAAAATGTAATTACCTTTATTTTTAACCTATAAATGGTGTATGTTTTGTGAGTTGTCCTTAATAAAATAAATAAATTAAAAAAAAGAAATATATCGAAGTAAACTTATTCATCTTTATTCAGAAATATTTTAGTAGGTACTAATATCAGACTAGACTGACTCGAAGGTCACACTTTACCACAAATACTAAACATTTCCTTCGAGGTTACGATATAACGACGTGTAGTTTGTTATCTGTAGCAATACAGAAACTAAGTCTTTATAAATATTCTACAAATACATTATATATGATTATAGATACATTAAATATTTAAGACTCATAGGTACAGTTCTGTATATTTATAGAAGGCCAATGTTCTCTGATCGAAGAAATATGAAGTAATCAATATCAATCACTTTAAAATAGGCTACATCGTTTAACCAATTTAAACCTTTTTATATTCGTAAGTGTTCCTTGGCATTTAAATTGAACACAGTACGGGACGAAATAAATCGCCAATTAATAAATAATAACCGAATTTCAATTAACATTTTCTTTGGTTTAATTTTTAGTATTCTCTACATTAGTCATTAGTCACTTTCTATGTCTAATAGACTTTAAACCGCGTGTTTTCGACGAATCTACTGGAGGTAAAAGGTTCAAATTTTACACTCGGTATAGTTGGGTTTGTTTTCTGATCATCTCATTAAACTAATTCTGATTACGGAGAATCGGTTTTTGGTTTTAATTTTTTAATATGAATATGAAACTTTTATTAATATTTTATACGAATTTTATCGAAAATCGTTTTGCATATTATTCTCAATTTATCATTTGCATCGTAATTATTTCCTTATATCTACGTAACGACGCGTACCAATTAAACGCACGCATTTACATAAATTGTTTATTCTAAGGTAATCTTTTACGTCCAGCACGTGACTACCGATTCCTAAAACGCGAGCGAAGCCGCATCCAACAACTAGTTCCATACGAGTTTTATTCAATGATGACAGTTATGGTTACGCGATATTACGTATACATGTTTCTATAGGAGAAACTTTCCAATCGCTTCCCTTCCTTTACATCGAGACAATAGTACCGACTTGCACGAATAAGTAGGATGTGAAACATCGATGAAGTCTCTCATATTCAGACAAACGCAAATGTATGTACGTTTTAATTCATTGGTAATAAAAAAAAAAATAAAATTAAACAACAATATATTTTTTTAATTGAATTACTCCGCTCTGTGACAATGGGCACTTTAGTCATCCCAAAATATATGTAACATATCTCGAGAATGCTATTAGCTACGACAGTAAAAAATAATAATCAACGCCGAGAACAAATAGAGACGACCTCAGAGTCTTACATCAAGGATATAGATGACAAACAATTACTGTTTGAACATAACAATGATACAGTTGAAACTAATCCTCGACAAACGGAAGTATCAAAATTGGAACAGAGATACGATGTAAAAACATAAAACATTACGCTGTAACCTTGGGACGACGCTGGCAATTTTTGAAATTAACAAAATTAACAATTTCTCTCGACACTGAGGTCAGAGCTGTTAGGCTGTCACGTAATGTGGAAATCCGTCATATCAGGTTTCACTATGAATGAATCGTGAATATAAATTGAGTGACGTGGACGTATTCGCTCGCTCTGCACTTCATTAATATAACGAACGCTTATTTGAAAGACGGAACGTTTTTGTTTCGTCGTTGAAAATTCAATAATACTGCGTCGCCATGATCATTAGCTTGTTCTCAACCCATTTGTTTGGGGCCGACGCATTGTAAATCAAATCAAATCAAATCAAAAATCTTTATTAAATATAGAAGTGTTTACACTTGCTTATTGATTGTCAAAAATCTACCACCGGTTCGGAATTTAGCACCTCGGACCTGAGAAGAACCGGCGAAAGAAACTCAGCGGGATATATATATATATATATATATATATATATATATTTTTTTTTAAGTACTGTAAGAAAAATGAATTGTCAAATTTTTCGTTATCACTACCAACATTATCTGAATGGGAATACTTTTGCTGGTTAGTATCATAACAAGTCGGGTTTCGAAGATACCCAAAGTGCGACTTTACATAACCAGGATCATTACATTTATATGCTTAATTTGTCCAAAACTTCTCAAAACAGGAGACGACTTCGCCCAGCAGTGGGATATTGACTATTATTACTACTGTTACTTTATTTTACTTACATTTAAACATACACTCACAGAAAATAGCAAAGCCGATAAGTACTAACTTAACACTTAACTGAAATAGTTATTTCCGTTAAATAGAAAATGAATATCATCAAAAAATATACAGTCAGAAAAATCATGTTATAAAACCATCACCTCGTAAATATTATTTCTCTGAATCAACTTTAAAATTATCAGTCAAAGCCACGTAATTTTGAAATAAAAAAGAAACATTAAGTACTCTGTTGCAAGAAAAAAAAAAAGCAAATACGATTACTGAAGATCGTATGAGCATTGTGAACTGAGATAGATGGACAGGTTGTGGGCGAAGAAATTAATTTGCACTCTAAGCTTATGTGTAAACGATCAATACATTATAGCGTTGAATGTGTGCGAATAACGCCTTAGACAATGTCTAATCCAATAATGGGTTCATACCCTTAAACCCACCTGCGCTTGAGCTACCCATACCAAATTCTCGGAAAGGTTTAATATGTGACCTACTAAAGTAATAGCGTAATATTTAAGGTAACATTTCTAACGTAGCATTACTGCTCTTGTACATTAGACCGTAAACTCATTTCATTGGGTTTATTAAGAAAACATTAAAATTATATACGGAAAACTAAATTATACGTTACGCCAACAGACACTTTTCGATCGTTATTTAACAAGTTACATTAACTTGAAACTATGAATCATATGTTATGTAGATACTTATGTATAATTACCCACATATATACATATATATAATTTTATTTTCATATATACATTTCTAAATAAATAACAAAACAATGTAAATTAAATTTGTTTATCTGTATTAATATTACTCGGCCTAATTTTCCATTTCCCCTACTGTCATTTGCCTAAAATGTTTTTTTTTTTTAATTTAAACAAACGAACAAAAAATGATTATACCGAGCCATGTCTGTATGTTAAAAGTACGTGTACTAAAAATATGTAAGAAATGTTAATTTGATCATTATTTTGTCTATATTGTAAATATTATGATTAAATAAATACAAATTTGTCATTGATGGAATGGAAAAAATATAATGTATATACTCTGAAGCATTCAGGAATGTAGCTTTCTAACATTGATTTTTATTAGAATTTGATCATCTGTACCAGCGATTACCCCTACGTGCAAACAAACAAATTCAATCTCTTTATAATATTAACATAGATTGTTCATCTATATGAAATATTTGCTCTAGTCCTGTTATCTTTAAGACTAATTTATTCGTCAAACTTGCTTTCTTTTTTAACGTTATAAGTTTATGGCTATATTTCCTGGCTATTTCTAATCATATTCAATATATGTATTTAATTTGACTGACAAAAAAAAAAAAAGACCCGCTGAGTTTCTTTCGCCGGTTCTTCTCAGGTCAGGTTGTTTTCTTTTCCGAACCGGTGGTAGTGTTTAATTTGACTATCAATAAGTAAGTGTAATGCTTATATATTGAATAAAGGAATTTGAGTTTGAGTTTATATTACAAATTACTTTAGATTTAGCGAAGAACAGAATCACAAATGAATACATAATGAAGCCTAACACCAAACGAGTTCGTTAAAATTTCTTTCATATAAATAAAATTAATCGAATCGATATTTATATTAGAGAGTCGAACGTTTCATTTTGTCCTACACGATCTTCGACGTACCGTTTTCAAATATCAAATAAGTACAAAATGAATTCGAATTACGATCCGCAATATGATGCCACCCGTGTTGATCCATTAATGACGTAGGAACTGCCTAAAGATTTTTGGGTATTCATATACGACGAACTCAACTTAAGCGCATCAACCACTCCTATGGCGTCAAGATCGAATGCATGTCCCGCTTTAAAATCCTACCAGGTCTTTGTTTGAATCATACTTAATCGACCACATATAATATAAAAATAATGCCGACGTTCATTTGTTTCGATTCAATACGTTCTTACATAGTTTATATAAATAACTACGCTTTAATTATTATACGTGTTCAGCCTCGTGAATTCGCTCAAAGCCAGGTAAAAAAAGCACGTGTCGGCCGGAAATAGAACGTCAATCGACGGCATCTGAGAACCTTGAACTGCTAAACATTTGCGGCATCTGGCGACTAAATTTGCGTACACGCAATCACAATCTTTATTCGTATTGCAATAGAACCCTTTATCGAGCGAAACGATTCGTGTAATCATCTTGGAACACAGTCGTAAGTAGCGGTACTGTAGTTATAAAATGTGCGTATGTTAAATTAACATCTGCTTTCGTTTATAAATACGATATAATATGGAGTCATTTCATTATTTTGATATAAAATTTACAACTAATATTATAAAACCTGTCTTTTAAACCACTGAGACGATTTTGATGTAATTCGATAAGACCTTTATTCATCCTGTGAGGAGGTGAGGGGGGGGGGGTTAATTTGGGAATACAGGGTTGTAAAAAAGTTCTATAAGGATTTTCGACTGAAAACGAATCCTAAGCGGGCCAAGTTGCGGCTTCAGCTAGTATACAATACACTATTTTTACATTACAAGTTGTAAAAAATAATAAAACCAACCATAGATATGTAAGAATCAACTATAATTAATTTAACGACAATTAAGATTTAACAGTGAAAGTAATTTACCGAATAGGGCTTAATGTTGCCTTTGTAATCAGCGTAAAGATTAAATTGTAAGAATTACGAGGAAACGAGTGATCGTAAACCGTAACGCCCTTGAACTGTCGCGAACACGCCCCGTAATAAAAACATCCAGGTTCGACCGAAATGACGTAACCTTGATATTTACATATAAATTTTGAGATTGAATTTCAACATTAATGAAAAAAGTTTACATCATACAAATCCTGATCTAAGGATTTATTAATGCTTGGGTAAAAATAATTTGATTATTTATGCCTGACTGACTATTCGTATCGTTTCAGATTCACCTCAATACAGGTTCATTGTACATATTTTTAATAAAATGTCGATAACAAATGAAGTATTGACCTCGATCTAATAACTAAGTGAAGCGCACTAAGTACCTGTATATTTAGCTCATTTATAAGAGTTTAAGGTGCTTAGTAGTCTAGCTGACTATGTAAGCACATCAAGAATGCATTACGGTGCAATTATATTTGTTTATGAATATTAAATGGTCATTCACCGCCCTACTAATGTGTTCCTGAGTGACAACTAGTCGCATATCTCTTACTTTATACACGTATTACTCAACCTAAGGATGTCCGGTAACTAACTCATACATAGTCTGTCAAAGACCTATTTAGTCACGATGGGACGCTCCTCCACGTGAAATTATCATAGACCGTGCATATGTACGAGTGAACGCTCGTGCTCACAAGATATCTTAGTGTGCGTGAGATGACCAAGTAAAGACAGCAAAAAAAATACAAATTCGATTATTATTTTAAGGGGGTATCATGTTTGTATGTATGTCGTCGCTGCGCCTGCAAAAATCGCTTATGTTTTTAGTCTTATTTTTAGATTGTTATGCCGTTATAATCGTTATTTCAATACGCACGTACTGTAAAAACAGTTTTGTGATAACTTCAATAATTTATTTTTTTAAATTTAGCCATGTGACGTTCTTACACCGAAAGCCACATAAATTTAAACAGCGACTTTCGCAGGCGCAACGACGATATCTAACTCTACTCGAGTTAAATATTACTTTAGATAACGAAATTACTAGTAAATTTTATTTTATCGAGTGACATGAACGACGTTCGCAATACTAATTCTTGCTCAAATAACAAACTGATAGCTTAAAGAATATTCATTTTCAAAATTATGATGCAATCGTACTCGACCAATACGAAAGATGAGTCAATATCAATATCAATATCTGGAATAGGAATATCTGTTAGATTGTGTGCGTTTTATTCATTATTACTTTAAGGCACACTAGCAAACATGCTACATATACTTGGTGGTGGAAAAAACATTTAAAATAAATAAAAATTACACTTAGTTCTCTTTTGTGGAACATTTTTCTTTTACTACTGGAAACTTTTACCCACTTAGTACTTCAAATTTTTACTAAAAATTATATTTTTATACCACAGGACATTACAAAACTTACGAATTTACTTCAGGCCAGTCTATACCATTACTCGTATTATTATATAAAACCAAATTATTGATCAAAAAGTTGCCGACGCGTTGCTAATTTTTTTTCCAAACCGGAGAATACTTTAATAAAATAACAATATAATTAAGATTGTGACGTTCAAGGTCGCTGCTCAGCAAACCATCATTTGATCCTGTACCACAAATTTCCAACACAGCTATTCATAATAATATTTTTGAAATACTTTCAACAATCATTCAGACTGTTCCAAATAACGAAAACGTATAGGATCGAATTCCCTTGAGATGGCAATAATCGTGAAACATTCGATCGGCTACGAGGCAGCATCAACAAAAACAAACTAAAAAAATACTAACTAATAAATAACTCGCATTCATAATAACACTTCTAAGACATCTTCAAAGTTTATTCCAACTGTTCAAAAAATATGAATCATTACAGAACTTAATTTCCTGCAGAAGGCACTATTCGTGACTTTTCTTTCGATAAAATGGATAGGGCTGCCCGTTGAAAGGTTTCCTTTAAATTCGATATATGTTAAAGGGTGTTTCTTACTTTCAACACTTTGAAGGGCGTCTGTGGGAAGGAATATTATAGAAGTTTTGCAATTATTATTAATCATTATAATCATAATACACGTACGCTTGGTTTAATGTTAAAAGAATTAATATAATAGCCTTTGGCCCTTGACTAATTAAAAATAAAAGTCTTTAATAAGATCAACGGGCTATATTATAAGATTCATTAGCTAAGCTCATTAACCATGACGTAAGTATTTATGATGACGTTTTAATTATTATTTTTTTTACATCACTTTAGACATGCTGACAAATGGTCACAACTATTGGCGCAGTATGAAATATTTACCATTCCTTACAACACAAATGCGCCGCCAACCTTGGGAACTGTCTAAATTACCGATGTAAAAAATTAAACAGAAAAAAAAAATCATAAAAAGACAAGAGACTATTCGTCTGATAGTCACTTCTCAAATGTCAAATTAGCCTACAGTATTTTTTATGAAGATAAAAGTTGCAGCCCTGTGTATACCTACCGCGAATTCTTTGCAGTAACTAGACGGGTCACCGACCGGCATACTAAATTGTTTAATGTAATGTACTGCAGTTTCTTTGTGCATTAAGCGGTATTGAAAAATTTACGTAAATTCGCCAAGCTAGAGAATTGAGATTTTATTGCTCTAATTAACACTAAATATTTGAATAATGCATGAAATAATGACCACTTAACCGAGGTGACGTAAACGATCATTGTCGTCTTGTATGTGTAAGCTATTCTATATTCTATGACGTCCCAGAGGGTACCGATGATTTTTCGTGGGTAGTCTGGCATTAGTCCAGGAATTCTACTAACCTGTCTCTTACTGTAAGAATACGCAAAAACTGATGTAAATGATAGAACCTGTTAATTCAGGCTATCTTTGTAAAGATCACTCGTAGCTATATCGCGACAGAGGGAGCTGTTCAATCTCCATAAAGTGTCACGCAAGCATAACACGGGTGAGTTTATGAAGATTATATAATGACTTATCTTGCACGATGACAAAAGAAGATTTATTAATTATTCCGAAATCCTCTGCCACCATGGCGTTCTTGAGCTCATCAATGTAAATGACCTAACTGTCCACCATCTAACGACGTATATTGTTGTTACAAGGTCCAGCAAACACAACAATATTTTTATTGTTGATTATATATAACACCCATATTGGAACACAGAGAAAATATCCCATTCTATACGCTTTACTATGTTACTTGAAGATATATTGTATGATTTACTCTGTCTGAATGTCATCTGCTTGTGATTTATATAACATACCAATACGATCATGAAGCATTATTACGCTATGACTGCGTATAAAACAGGCATTGATGTCTTATAAATGTAAATAAACGTCCTTGCCGTTATGCTTACTTGAACACTTTGTATAAAAGTTGAGTTTTCATCTCGATGAAAGTAACTCCGTCTATCTATCGGTCTGTCTATTAAGGATAAACTACTCAAACGATATTGTTGAAATCGTGTATTAAGCAAGCTTCAACCCTAAGAAGTCTTTCCTATTAAACAAAAAACCTTCGACCGACGCTGTTAAATAATAATTTATCTTGACTTATTGTATGTACGTATATGATCCATAATTAAATTTCAATACAAGAAAATTTCACTTTTATGACGTCATAAGTATTATTTTGAAATACTTTTTAATATTACGTCACTCTAGTGTTATTTTAATTTACGAAACAACAAGGAAGTCGATTCGAACGCAAAGATTAATCGTTCTTCTGTCGTCTTATCCGATGTGACGCGCACCAGAGGCCGATAAGAATTGAATTTTACGAATAGTTAACTTTGTTTTTCGTTCGTTAAATAGATATATAAAAATACATATATATATGTTGTATTCATAACTGTTTGGTTAGGTTAGGTTAGGTTAAAATAAAATAAAAAATTCATAACTGTCCTAAAATTCATAGTTACAAATCAAATTTCACATACTCAAGTTGAAATTTCCAGAAACAATTTCTTATTCTAACAATATATTATTATATATAGTTTTATTTATTTATTATAAAAAATAAATTAAAAAAAACTAACCCAACCAAACCGATATAGTCGCATTAGCAATTTTACTTTTAATACGTAAGTAAGTATCTACCTTTATTTTCTACATTCAGTAATTTCGGCTGTACGTTGAGTTAAGAAAAACATTTTTTTTTAAATATATATAAACTACTTAAAAAAAAAAAATGTATTGTATTTCTTATTTTTAATTATTATGCTTATGTTTAATTCATATTTTCAATAATTACATTGTGTAATATGATAATGCATGATGAGACTACCTGTAAGTAGTAGAAATTTGCCTTGATAATTTAGAAATGTAATTTTAATTTTAATTTTAATTTTGGATATGACATTGTATCTACTGTTGGTTGTCCTAATGAAAATAAAATAAAATAAAAGAATATCCGAACAAAGAAACCTCGCGTTTCACTTATATGTCTCGTGTATTTTATTCGAGTGAATATAGTACTCACCTATCGCGGCGACCGGTAAACAGTTGAAGCAGTCCGTGAAAGTTTTCCATAGTTTGATGTTGTACCTCCGTTTGCATTCGTCGTAGAATCTGTTGACAATAGATAACATGCTATTGAAACTGTCTTTTTAAACGTAATAATGTTTATTAATATGTAACATTTTATCTAGAATGTTATGTCTGTTGTATTTAATTTACCGTATATTATTTATAATCGAAGTTTTCATTCGCGTCGAATCGTATCTCTTGTTGCGAACAGTTTTATGAATCACCCACCTGAATAATGTGATTATTCTAATCGACTTCGAAATCAGTGTTCCGAAAGTAAAAGGAAGTTTTTAATACCTATCGATATATTCTTCACTGGTTTACATTAATTTTCATCTCGAGTGATTGTGTATGTCGCGTGGCTAAGCGTATAAATAAATTTGGTGTACGATGATCCATGACTATCAACACGGACCAGTAGAGAGAAGTTGCATTAATGTATATCTTTTAAAAATAAATTCAATTTAATGTTCAACAAATACAATAAGACGTTTTCCTTAAGTTGAGAGCCGAGACGGCCCAGTGGTTAGAACACGTGCATCTTAACCGATGATTTCCGGTTCAAACCCAGGCAGGCACCACTGAATTTTCATGCGCTTAATTTGTGTCTATAATTCATCTCGTGCTCAGCCGGCAATGAAAACATCGCGAGGAAACTTGCATGTGTCTAATTTCAACGAAATTCTGCCACATGTGTATTCCACCAATCCGCATTGGAGCAGCGTGGTGGAATATGCTCCAAACCTTCTCCTCAAAGGGAGAGGCCTTAGCCAAGCAGTGGGAAATTTACAGGCTGCTAATGAATGTATATAATGTTTTCCTTACATAGATCGCATGACATGACGCATAGATAAATGAGGGTATCGTCGCGCAGAGAACAGGATTAATAGACGAGTTTTAAAGCAGGACCTAGATTCCGTGCGGAGAGATCGTCCTCCGAGAACTCATAACATTAATTCAGCTTTCTTTGTTTAAATCAGGCCAACTGTCAAATACACTCGTAATCATGACATAGTACATAATATGTAAACTTAGATCTTTAAAATTAAGCAACGGATTTTGATGCGATTTTTTTTAATAGATAGATTCATTCAAGAGGAAGGTTTACATGTATAATACATGCACAATATAATAGTGAAACACTGATAATTTTAGAGGTTTCTAAAGTGATGTCGTAAAAAAGATTATTTGAGCTTACATTGCGAATGACCCGCTAGTCGCAAATAAAGTATTCGTTACGATAGTTGAATCCTGATTCTGATTTCTTGCAAAAACTAGTACTTAAGTACAAGTATTGGACCGCGGTATCGCGTTTTAGGGACTATTCCAATATTACTAATCAAGAGTTTATATATTAAAAAAAAGTAGCCATGTCTTTCCTTGGGGATAAAGGTTCGTACCAAATTTCATCTAATTCGGTTCAGTAGTTTGGCCGTCAAATCGTAACAGACGCACACAGACGCACCAGACCACACACACACACAGAGTAAGATTTATTTCTAGTATATTATTTATCTAATATTTATCAGTATTTGTATACACATGTAACACGTAGTTTACGCATGATATATTTATTAATATGTCTTTAGGTGTAAATACATCCATCAAATACTCCTCCCTACCTAAAGTCACGTACTTATAATCTAAACCAAAGGTACTCTGGAATAATTTCGCTCGTACTTAGCGTAACGACCGGATTATAAGCTGGAATTCCTCTTTCTCTTTAAAACATCTTCATTCACCTTCATTGCGCAGGAGATATTACAATGCACAAGCGTGTGCGCACACACAGATGTAACCTCTATCCCTTCATTCTCTAAATCAAGGCTTTTTCGAGCTTTTACAAAACTAAAGGTAAAGCTACCACCGGTTCGGAATGAAGATTCCAGCGAGAAGAACTCGCAAGAAATTCAGTAGTGTGTACTTATGATAGTTATATACAACAATAACATATAAATGTATATATTATATAATACGCTGCCCGAAAGTCAATAAGTATCAGCTCCACGCTTTCTTATCATCTATACAATGTATTTTTTACAAATGATTCGAATTGATGAATCGGCGAAGTTAAAAATATCTGCGGAATTTTATTATAGAAACGGATACCTTGGTCTATGAAATAGCAAATCAAGAAGAAGACTATATGATGAATAAAATACGACCCAGTTCATAAAGTCACAATTTAACGATTGCAATAGTATTCAATGAATGGTTGAACGTTTCGACGAATGTGAACAACGTCCGTAAAGCGCGAGGCGCGACCCAACCTGACTCAGATATATGGCGAAACTATTGGCTCGACTCCAAACGGCAATGCGTGATGACCCTCGGCGTTTCACGTTTTACTATCGATTGGATCTCTCTTATCATATTTAACATTTTAAAAGCAGACGAATACATTCATTATTTCATTCATAAAAACATTCACTTTTTAAGAAATCATTCATATTAATAATTTCTTGCTGGTCTATACGATACCATCCGACCCACCGATTGAAATCTACCCACAATTGTAGATCGGTAAAATCGAGATATATCGATGTTATATCCATTAAATTCCATGAAATGACAGATCAACGGGCAGCCATGTTTGACGTTTACGGGAGCGTTCAGAAAGGGTGTCCAATAAAAAGAAAACGTGCAAGGTGTAAACTCGATGGAAACTTATCCAAAATAAATTATAGATCAACGTTTATGGAGAAGTTGTATGTTATATGAAAAGTAAAGGATAAACCGTTTTGTAGATTTATTTTATTTTACCCGAGCAAAGCATGAGAGTATGAACAGTTTATACTTTATAATTTTTAAAATAAATTTTATTTTCGAGATTGAAAAAATAGGAAGATGAGACGAAAAATAACTTACTTAGAGGAAGAGACTTGGCTGGACGAAACTTTGTTATTGTTACCAATGTCAATAATTTTATAGATTTTTGTTTGCCATTTAACATCGACAGTATGGACGTAAGCTATGTAAGTTTATCGCTAGTTTACAATGATGTATATATGGGAAAGTAACTCTGTCTGTTGTTCTCTTACGGCCAAACCACGCAAACGAATTTGAAGAAATTAGATATGAAGTAATCTTGAACTCCAAGGAAGAACAAAAGTCTTCTTAAGTCTATAACCTGACGAAAAATTACTTAATCACGAGCGAGGCCGCGGGCGACATTGTCATATTTAATTATTAGCTTCCTGCACTCCTTCGTTTAAAACTTTAAACTTTAAGTGTGCTAAATCCAAAAGTCACATCCCCAAGTGCACAATATGCTTAAAAAGTGGTACGAGTTTCTCTTCACGTATCAATATATTGATTTATTTCCTGCACGTGTGCTCCGGTTACGTAAATTCCATTCGAATGACAACGTGTGAGGTTAATAAACTCAAATTAAAGGACGTTTTGAATTAGATTGCATTGGCTAAAACAGAGATACAGACGAGTTACACAATTTTGTCAACTGACTGACTGAGTTACAGATGGAAATGATCTATTGACAAGATAAGCGAGAACATATCGACTAATCATTCGATAAATAAAATTAATAGATTCGATGATTAATTGCCTCATAGCGAAGGACTGAACTGAGTTAATGATAATGGGAAAAAAACTACAAATCATATTAATATATATATATATATATATATATATATATATATATATATACATGTATATATATTTTCACCGGTCTTCATTTGTATGTTTATATATAAATTATAAACTATGTATCGTATGCGTTCGTAAGACATACGATTGAGTTGAAACTTTGTACAGTTGTTGGCACTTGCGTAAGAACTCTGGCATAGTACCATAAACATAGGCCAGGTGGTGCGTTAGTAGTATCGGATTGTCTACACAAAAAAATAAGGCGGCATATTGACGCAAACCTGGCATTCAATATAATATGAATAAGAAATATATTTAGTGGTTACGTTACTTTATGCAAATCAAATGCAAACCACTACAACGCTGCCATACCCTCAATCTGACAATGTCAAGCGGGTGTTCGCTGAAACACCCTCTCTTTCTGGCATCATATGTTTGACATACGAAAGAATGAGACAGAGCATTGTTTAACTAATGCTAAGTGCTACGTGTTAAGCAACATATAAAACTTTTAAATTGTATACACAATGTTATCTTAATATCGAAAGACAGATTGATTGTTTTAGACTTGAGGAGAACTGTCAAAGGGAAGTCAGGCGAGATTCATTTGATTTCAAGATGGCAGCACACGACAGCAAACGAGATGGAGGGACAGAGTACGGAACGGATAAGCGTAAGAGTAATCGAAGACATGACTAGATATATAGATGAATGGAAGGAAGAATTAAGACGAATGCCCTTAAAGACGAGATAACACCGAACGAGCTAGTGATGACGACAATGATCACGATAAAACTAAAAGCAATTATGTATAAACAAAATAATATCACAGTCGTTAAGTTGCAGTTCACCAATTTAGCAATATAGATATTTAAGGAATTCTATCGCTACTTCTTTGGTAAAACCAATAACTGTTCGACTTGGCTCAGTTTTATCTTATCGCGTTTAAAATATCAACTTGCCGAACGCCGTTTCCTAATCTACGTGTATGTTCATTACTTGGATTACTTATTATTTGTGTTAAGCGCTTTTTTGTTTTAGAACTTGTGTTAGTTGTACAGAATAATAATTATTACTAAAAGTAATAACGTTTTCGTGAACACATTTAATTTTTTAATGTATTAAAAATAATAGCAAAGAAATAACATTAGTTTACTTTAAGTTTTTATGACACCGAAACTAACTACTTTTACTTGGTGCATGTCCGTCTGTGTACCAACCACACGTCATATATTCGACTGCCAAGCAACAATACTTCATATTTTTGTGTTCTGATTTGAAGGGGGAGTGAACCGTGTAACAGATGCAAGGGACGTAACATATCTATAATAAAGTCTAAATAAACTAATTGTTGAATGCATTTGAACTTTGAACGATCACAATCGAAAATCATCAGGACTTCATACATTGTCCTATATGATAAATTAATCTAATTAAACTAATGTACGATCCACATACAATTCATGGCACTCAAAATGATTGGACTTTATAATAAAGACGATCAAACCCTATACAGCAGTTTTTTGACATGACTACCATTCGTATAACTAATTTAATATCTGCTGACGGCAAATATAGCCTTTGACGGCGCACGTTATGCCGTGACTTTACCGAAGCCGGAATACTAAGTTGTTGGTGTATTTCAAAGCATTACGTCATTCTGATCTAAATAAAGCTAGGGAACATTCTCACAGCGGTTTATTTTATCGTATACGCAAGGGTACATGAAACGTTTTCTTAAAAGATGGCGTGTGTACGTATACGTATGTGACTGAACTCGTACGCATACGACGATATTCCAGATCCAATAAAAAATACCGATACGACATAATAAACATATAATAAAATAATATAATAAGCGTAGGATACTTTGAAACAAGTAAGATTTCAAGAACGACGCTTTAATATATTCAATCGTATCAAATCGAAAGAACTTCAAAAATCCCATTCAACCATTTCTGTATAAAAATGTAAACATGACTTGTTTATCACAGATCACATAATCAAATATTTATCGTATCAGTTATTCGCGTTATTTGCGCATTAAAAAAAAAAATATTTTTTTCGTAATACGTTTCTCATAGCGAGCTAAAATAACCCCAATGTCAAGGCATTATTGATCGTGAGCCTTATCTTGTTGAGCTTATCTTTGAAACGAGTGATGTCATTCCATTTATAACAATGAAAGTATATTGACTTTTCAAAATCCAGGAACACACGTTCTTGTCTCAGGAAATTTATAAAAATCAATTCTAATAACATAGCGGTTTTTATTCCGATCCAACTTCGACTATTCTTCACGAAAATAAAACTCAGTTTAATCGTCACTGAAGGCCAATGCTACTTATTTATGTCGGTTATGATACAATCCCGATTATATTTCGATATACATCTTCGACCGAACCGGAACTGGATCGTTGTGTTAGTAGAATTTGAAAACTGAACCTAAACGTTCCGATTCGATTGCGATAAAGGGACACTTGATAGTAGAATTGGCGACCAGCTAATCGGCGCGGTTTTGTCTGCGTTCAACATTAACTTTACAATATATAGTCTATACCTTTCTTAATAAATAAGTCATCCTATGGAAAACAAAACAAAACTCTTCATTTAAAATCATAATTCCACCAATTAATAACGATGTCAATCTCAATATACTCATAGTATGATATATCTGCCCTATATGATATAAAAACAAAAATGGACCAAATATTGCACCTTGTCTGACACCTCATACGTTCGCTTTACATTTAAGTTTATACGATCAACTAGTATGTAGTAATAATACTAGTATTATATGGACAGATATGCAGAATAATTTGGTATAAGTCGATTTGTGAATATCCCACAGATGGGCGAGGGCTTTCAATCCTTTTGAAGTTACTAAAAATTCGTGTTATAAAATACCTTTTTTCGAAATTAAATTTTATAACAAAATTATAATTCTCCTCTCAGGTATATCTTATATTTCGATCCAGATTCCGATCGACAGTTGGTACAAACGACCACACCCGCGCGGAGCCGGGTATGGTCGCTAGTATTTCATAATTCGATTAACTTATTAAGAATTTGCCTTGTGCAACTGTATGTTAGATTATAAGATAAAGGGAGATAATAAAAAATGCAAAATCATATCAGACAGGATGAACGATTACGCGATACGCAAACATAGAAAAAGATAGTCGATGTACGATATTAATGTTTTGCTTAAACCATTGAATATATTTATTCTTTAATAAATTAGTTTTAGTAAAGTTTTTAACATTGTTTTAGAAGTTGATCGTAAAATAAAAAGGATTAAAAATTAAGAGAAAAAATATCATATGAATACATTACGATGACGATAAGAGGAAATAAAAAGTAACAATTAGTAAACTATTAAAACTAACACGCAAAACGAACTTGAAACACGATCGACCTTCGATAATATGATTCAGTGCAATGACTAATGCGTAATTTGTTGGCGAACGTAAGAGGGGTCACATAAGGCGCAATATTTGGCCCTTTTTATTTTATATCATACGAGACAGATACATCGTTTATATTTGATGCAATTTTAATATCACATATATTTTTAATTATTTGAAATATGTAGGCAGACTGGCACATGAGTCACCTAATGGTAAGTGGTCACCATCACCCATAGACATTGGCACAGTAACTAAAGTTCTTTACATATTCAATGCACCACCAACATTGGAAACCTAAGATGTTATGTTCCGTGTCTCTATAAATTCTACTGTGTACAAAAAGGAAAACAATTGTATGAAAATATGACAGTTTTGCGTTAGAATATGTGATGACGGTGGTACCTACTCAGAGAAGCTTGCACAAAGCTCTACCACCAAGTATATACAAACACGACCGAAATTCTTTTAATAAATAATAATTAACTACAGTGTTTAACGTCAGCATTCAAATAACAATATTTAATTTAATTACTTTAAATAACGTTAAACGTAATAAGAATCGGTATACATAATTTCAGTTCGATTAATTACAAGGCATGCGTGACCGCCGACTGAATCGTCTCCCATGACAGTAATAACAGTATATTTCCCTCAATAATAAATGTTATTTTAATATTAAAATATTCATGCATACGCTGTGTAAAAGTTTTAATGCTGCATTAATCAATAATTAAACAAATATGTTACTTTTATGTTTCTTAAATTTAACACGGAAATAAAATTATATATCGTGTAAAATGTGCATGATATTTTTTTTAATATTGGGTTATGTAAATATAATATTGAACTTATTTACTCTTTACAAATATAGCGTAATGTGTAACTGTAATTTGTATTTAACATGCTCAATATATGAAAACTTATTTGCTAATAATCACCAAACAAAGTTTTGCGAGTCATATGATCAATAAACATATGTGAGATAAGATTACATACATAACCGTTTTGATTTTTTTGCAATCATAGTGAAATAACTATTTTATCATCTAATAGATTGGACGATATTATATGTCTAATATAATATAATATTTTACACTAAAAAAATCATACATAGATTTAAGGATAAACATATAAGAAGTATATTAAGTTTCAAATATGTCCTTTGCATTTAAATTATAGCAACTAAACTATTATTTAAATCTGGTAGGCAAATACGCCCAATTATGGTAAGTGGTAGCCACAGCCTATTCCAAACATTGGCTTTGCACTTCCAATCTTGAGAACTAAGATGTATGTCCCTTGTTAAATTAACTCTAAAATAATGCCACAATGACGAGAAAAATCCTAAGTATTGGATGTGTTATGGACAAAGCTCAGTTAATGTCTAGATTTGCAGTTGAATTACTCTGCTGATGGCTCATACTATGCTTAGATTAGATTTGATAAAAACAAAGTGAACTAGATAAAAACATTGTCATATGTTGTTAAAAAATAAAATATTCCATAAAAATAATTCCCTTATGTAGGAAAAAACTTACCCATAAATTCTATTAATGCTAGCGCATTCATGGTTTCCTCTTAATAAGAAGAAATTCTCTGGATATTTAATCTTGTAAGCGAGTAGCAGACATATCGTTTCTAATGACTGTTTACCGCGGTCCACGTAGTCGCCGAGGAACAAATAATTTGACTCTGGTGGAAAACCGCCGTATTCAAACAGCCTTAACAAGTCATAGTATTGACCGTGGATGTCACCTGTTGACAGATAACAATATTAGCATATTTGCACCTTCTTAATTTATAATAATTACAATTATTAAAATGTATCACAATTATTTTGTAAATCAATTTTGTTAAAATAGAATAAATATCCTTATCACTGTTTTATATACTTGAATAGGTTCTTGTGAGCACTATGAAACAATATTTTACAAGATTAAATGAAATTTAAAGTTCACAATAACCAATAATCAGTATTATTACATGTTTACGCAACATATTAGTCATTATATTTGTCATAACATACCATAAAAAACTGTCCTGTTTGGAAGCCTACATTTAAGTATATTAGTACTTAACAATATGCAACACAAATGTTATAATGTATGTACTTATTTCTAGAGGGATATTCAATGTAACATGTTTTTAATAAAATCATTTACGTGTATGATGTTTTTAAAACAAAACTCAAATAGGAATAGAATCAAATTTGAGAATATAATGAAAATGAAAGCAATAGCTTCTACCTGGATAATTAATTATGTAAATTGATTAAATTCTAATCTATATATTTATTTTTAGTATCATAGTAATTTGAAATCATTTGCAAGTTTGAAAAAGGAATAACACACATTTTGTCTGTGCCATATGAAAATAATATATTGGCTAATTAAAATCACATTATACTGGTTTTAATAAATATTTGCATTAACCTTACAAATATCTAAAGTTGTCAAGGTTGGACTACTATATTAGAAAAAAAAACAGTTATATAATCACTACACAACATACATATGTAACAAAGAAAGAGAAATTAACTAATTATGTTTTCATCTGTTTAATCTTTAGTTTACATTATCTGTTGAATGTAGATAGGAGCAATGAACTTTACAATAAAAATTAAAACTATTTTTATAAGAAAAATAGTTGTGTACTATACATATAATCGTCGGTATAACATAGTAGGTAAACAAATGACTCATGATGATGATGATGAGTTCAAACAAACAATACTGATATATTTCAAATTTTTCATTTACTCAATTGTAAGTATCTTTATTAATATTTATGTGTCCCTAAAAACTTAGCATACAAAATATATGTAATGAAAGTTATGTACGTTGGTTATAGATATGCATATCAGATAATATTGTGATGTGTATCATTTTCCTTCTGTATTGTTTTAATATGTATATTATATTTACTTTATGTACATATATGAAATAAATACATCTTATGTGGGGTAATGGGGTAAACATAACTTTTGTATACAATTAGGGAAAGATATAAACGAAAATAACGTTATTTGAAAATGTAAATAATAAACGTGAGGATTTCACTTGTTATATCCTTAAACATGTTTGGGTTATATCGAGTTTGAGTATCGATAAAAACAAATTGTTCGACAAAAAATATACTGAACATCTATATATAACACGTAAAGCATTCGTGATTTTTTTTTTGGGGGTAGAGATTTTTTTTATTAAGAACAGGCAGTACGAAAATGAATTTGAAAGTGATAAGATCTTAGAAAGTTAGAAAGCGAATTATTTAAATGTTGTACTTTTAAATATTAACGTCAACTTACCACATATTTTTAATGGTGCTTCTAACTCAAGTAATATCGGTTGTGACAAGAATATTTCTCGTGATTTCAAGCATAGCCCTTTAATCTCAATTTCCGATAACTGTACATTCATGCCAGGCTTCTCGCCTCGCACTGAAAACAACAAAATATAAACATTTCACCAACACTTATAAAACTCACAATAAACTCACTGATACAAAACACAAAAAAATAATTAACTTTAACATCACAAGAACAACTTATGAACACTTTACTGTCTATTTTACTGAACCTATTTGGCTTTTACCTTTTAATAATTTTTTTATTACGTTATCGATGTTTAACTCATCTGTGTCTCTGTCTGCCATTGGATATAATGTTTGTGCACGAAATATGACTAAATAGAATAAGAAATAGAAAAAGGATTGGTAAGATTTTTGCCGATTGCGAAAGGTTCACCCTATTTCAATTCTCGGCTAAAATGAAATTCAATGGCGGAGAGTTCAAGACATCACTCACACAACCAAACGTATAACACATAATCAGTGTTCCCTGTACAAAAAAATATAATTTATAATGTTGTAAGTTGTTTGCTATTCAAATTTAAAAAATTATATTTGAAAAATTAGTAGAATATAATTCGACTTTGTTTGCATAAATTATCATAATTAATATCATAATATTTTTAAGAATAAATGAAATTATCACATCAGCATCTTTTAAAAAAAATACAAATAGCACACAGTTGACCAAACAGCATTAAAATTTTGGTTAAAATAAATATAGTCACAAAATTATAACACCAAGCAAAATATAATGTAATTATTGTTCTATATTGCTAGTATATATTAAAATAAATTACCAAATAAAATAAAATATATTAATATGTTTCGTTTCAAGTAATAATAATAAAATTGAATCGTTACAAATATTATATATTTAACTTTATTAAAATGACAGCAATAAAAGCACTTTTGACAATTTTTCTAATCTTTTTTCGGTCCTCTGTACGGATGACGTTTACTGAAACAAGTAATTTTATTTGAAATTTTAGTATTACACGGAGCATATCACTTTTATATTCGGATTATTTGTTCGTCTATCATTTAAAAGTATAAAGGAAAAATCTTACGCGGGTATTGTTAAAGTATAAATTCCAAATTTAGTGTTGACATCTTCCAAATGGAATATACTTTGCACATATTCTTTATCCGCTGGAATTGCCGGTGTCTCAAACACTAAATTCATTATATAGTCTTCGACACAACTAAAATAAACAAATATGAAAAGTTTATTACGATTCAATATTTATAAAATTATATTTCGTTACAGGAAAGAAGCATATGTGACTAGAGCATAATTTATTATAAATATCTATGTGAAATGGCCGACTAATTATGGCAATGTTGTTATATACATTCCAAATCCGATCAAACCATTAAGCGTCCAAATCACATGTAGGCTTGACATATAGCCAACCCCATTAAGAAAAACATTCCTAACGAGGTTGGCATCTGAAAGGGGGCTTGTCGTAAAAATCTGCCAGTAAGTAACGTGTAATTGTGGCTCGATCTGAGAGATACGACTCCGAATAAAATTACGGTATTAAGTAGCATATAAAACAACCGGTTAAAAGTGTAACTCACTAAGCGCATGGTTGATAAGGAACTAGTTTTTCAATTCTGTTAGGACGAAGAGTTTCAACGTAAGGGTCGGCAACAAGTTTAGTGGTTTCTGGTGTTGGACCTTTTCGAGTTTTGGGAGTAGGAGCTGGAGGCTGAAAATGGATGATGGAAAATGTCCATAGTTTTACTTAATATACAATATCTAATTTAATGGTATTTAGTCTAGTTGATTGATCGAGATTATAAAGCAGACCGATTTGCAGACAGATTTGTTTTATTAAAGCAAGTTAGTAGAGTAATCCTGTGGATCTTCTACCCAATTCGATAGTGCTAGTGATTTATGACATTATATCATATCTATATATTTTAATTTATAATAATAGCATTATCGAAAAATTACTAATTTTATAATCTCTGGAAAATTACTAGTTTTATAATCTATGAAATGTAGAGGTAAGGAGAAGTAACTTTGTATTTAAAAAGTGTCCCTTAAAATATATGAAGTTTAGCTGGCGGAGTTAAAGATTGATCAAATTTGAGGGAACGTGCTAATACTCGGTAGAGTAAAACGAAATATATTTTTTTATGGCTTTTATTTGTACAGAAAAGACACAGATTTTTTCGCCAATGTCACGTGTGATGGTAAAACTAATTTAGAGGGACCTTTATTTATTACATTTTGGTACATTTTTTCAGGTAACCCATATGATAAACTTCTCCTTACCTCTACACTCCATAGCCGCGACATTACAACTGCAAGGAATTTTGTCAATTTTCTCATTTTGTGCGGATGTATTCCATTACACATACGAGTAGAACGTAATTTCACTGGACACATTAAGTTAAATTTAGATAAATCAATTTTGATAACATCATATAATATATGTTACTAAAGCAACAACTTTAATTGAAACTTTAAGGTCAAATTCGGTATTCTGACAGGAATAGGCATATTGTAGTGAAAAAAAAATCATATCAGGACATCGACAATAATCAAAAATGAAATTACAATAGAGCTGTAACATAAGTAAATTTCGTGATGTGAAAATTTAATTATAATGAAGCTATTGGACAAAATATCTTCCGAAAGTTATCTTTACCTTGACAGCGCCATAGACAACTTCAATAAGGACTTTAACGTCTGCTTCTAAGATTCTTAGAAATTTACGCA
Source organism: Vanessa tameamea (assembly GCF_037043105.1). Classification (NCBI taxonomy): domain Eukaryota; kingdom Metazoa; phylum Arthropoda; class Insecta; order Lepidoptera; family Nymphalidae; genus Vanessa; species Vanessa tameamea. Next base: position 9,250,461 of record NC_087329.1, on the reverse strand, counting down.
CGTTCCATTTCGTTACTTCCTTATGATTTCCCAATAAACCTAACAGCGGCGTTACGTCACATCTCGCCAATCTAAGAAACACGTATCATAGTAAGGATTTTACAATTATTTATTTCAAATGATAATAGAATGATTCCTTTGGACAGAATTGCTCTTAGATATGACTTACAAGAACATGAAATTCTGAATTTAAGGATGTAAGGAATAATATATATTAAAATCTCCGAAAGAACTGTATCGCCTTATAAGTTTTATGTATATTGGCAGAGTAGTTGCTTTTCGTTAGGCCTTACAAGAAAAACGCCTCATTTTTTTTAATACAGGCAACGTCAAGCGACATCGGTAAGAGTACTGTTCGCAACTCAACGAGGGTTTTTTGGAATTGTATTGATTTATGATATTTTAATGGGTGCTAAACGACCGTATGCGCTAAACAGTCGTGCAATGTTTTGGACAGTAAAAAAATACTATTATTATTTTTAAAGGCTTGCGCCATGAGCGACTTAGAATAATAAAATTATACGATTATTTTTATTCAATCAGACTTATTATATTCCTTAGTTACTTAGATTATGAAATATAACTGTTTATGGATGCTGCAACTATATTTATTATTTTATAAATATAAATTTACAATCTGAATCACTGCATTTCTTAATTAATGGTAAAGTTTTTCCTTACCTTACAAGATCATCAATTCCTTTTAACACTTTCAGTATTGTCGCATCAGCGTTGTTGCTCAAATCGTTAACATGTTGTGTCTTTTGTTTCTCCTTTTCAAGTTCTGCCATCAGCGCGGCTAACTTCTTATCTTGGGTCTCTTCGCGAGATTCGTTAATTTCCCGTTGATCCACTTTAATATATAAATCAGAATATACTTTATTCAAGTAGGCTTTTACGAGTACTTTTAAATCGTCATTTTTCAGAACTATATTAAGTAAAGCTCATTTCGGAATGTAGATTCTATCGAGAACAGTAATATGTTTGTTAAATTTAATGATTTAAATATGTCCTGCCTGAAAGTCGACAAGTAGCCTTTTTAACATCTTTATAATCTTGTGTTGAAAAATATGTGTATTTTTAATAAATGATTAAAATGTATATTCGGCAAATTTAAAAATATTTGGATCAGGATTAGGCCCCCTAATATATTAGTGATCATAATACAGGGCCAGTAAATTTTGATCAACTGATTGAATTTTGGATTTACATAGGACACATCTGCTTTGTTATTCTTCGAAAATATCAGATTGACTAATGGATCGATACGGGCAAGAGTCGCTGAGCTAAGGCTTTTTCTCATGAGGAGAAGGCTTAAGCCACTACGCTGTTTCAGTGCGTGTTACTCATCGGTAAAACAAACCATTGTGAAACGTGCATGTGTTGGTAGAAAATATATCACACGTGCTCTAACCTACAATGCAGCATTAACCAGAAAGGGCCTTTAATAAGTTAGGATTGTTACTTATTAAATAATACAGCTTTAATCATCAATCATCACAAATCACTTACTTATTCTCTGCCTTGATATTTCAAGATCCCGTCTAATCATGATAGATTCTTGTAGTACTTCACATAGAAGCACAAAAGTTGAGAAGTTCTGTATCTCAGACGCATTAAAATGATTTATAATAGTCACCACTCTATCGGAGCCAGCATAGTTCTACAAGGATAAAATTTACGTATTGGGATACGTACGTTTGCATAGTCAATGTCAGTAAATAAATAAAAAATTGCATTGTGAAATCCTAGTTTTTTATATTTACTATTTTGGTACCTTAATGGAGTTGTAATGGTCTCCTAAGCAGAGCTCCTAGTTTGAGAAATATTTTCATGTTTGTAACTTACAAAGATTTCTTCTAATAGAGCATCATGCCTTGCAATTTCTTGTTCGCAGCGTTGTACCTCTTCTTGTCGTTTAATTTCTTCTTTTTCATCAGCTTCACAGATTCTTCGGGAACCCTTAACTCGAAGAAACTCCTCTAATTTCGCTAAATGGTTCAATTCCCCTTCAAATGATTGCATTTCCTAAAATTAAACTGAATCATTAAAACATTCGTTTTCCTGAAAGTTAAAATAGCAATAAATACCTTTTTCCTCAAATAAGAATATTATTATTAGTTAGTAGGGAAAGATAACTTTAAAGTCAAGTGACGAGCCAAAAAATTGGTTTCTCGAATTTTGAAGCAGTTTATCACAACAATATCGGGATAACCAATATTTCAATGCTCTAACTATTGTGTGAAATCTTGCGCTAAGACGATAATGAAAACATCAGACCGATATATCTCTATTAAGTTGGAACAGCCCCTTCCATTTTAAAGCCTCTAACATCCTGCAACACTCATCCCTGTCTCCAAAAGCATTGGCGGCTATCTCAAAGATATCCATAAGATATTCTTTACCCTTCACCAATTTGCCTATAGTGCGATTCCATTGTATATTAAAATCATTCCTGTAACAATTGATGTAGGTGCTCTTATTAATTTTGGATACATTAAATATTAGTATATTTTGATCGGTATTAACATGCGGTGCGGTAAGTGAGTAATTATCATTCACTATCATTAATTGTTATTTTCCCGCCTTCAATCCTAGTACAAACTAAGACTAATTTATAATATACATGAACAAATCACTTTTGCTGCATTATCAAACAGCACCGAAAGCTGATAAATGAAGTTGTGTTCGGTATCAAACCTCTCAACAAGAAGCCTATGAATCTCCTCACGAACGCTCTTGTTATTAGTGTTAACGACACAAAAACGTTTTGTCGCAAGATCCAGACGGTTCTCCATGCGTCGTAAACGATTGTTCGCATTTTCAATCATTGCCAATTCCTGAAAAATTGAATGAATATATATTGTATCCATATCCAGATCCGAAATTACATATCCATAAGACTATCCCTCCATTAAACTATTCTACATTTGTTAGTTTTCTGTTCTGACAACGAACAATTGGTATGTAAGTTATTTCTAATTTCATATAGCATTCAAATGTAAATGTAATGTTAAGTAAGCCATGTATGTCTCTGGTTGACAATATTAAGTTAATAATTTCGAACCATACCATATGCCAATAGTCACAATGTATAAGGATATACATATACATCTTAAAAACTATTATTTTATATAGTATTTAAATATTTTGGATAAGTACGTTATAGTAACATCCCTCAAATGGATTCAACTGTTGGACAAATAGTATGAGATGGTTTATAAAAGCCAATTATATACACAAATGAGAATGAGTGAGAATTTAATTCTTGATGCAATCAGTAACTTTCGGTGCCTACAATTCACCAAGTCATCCCGTTTCATTTTAAAATAGACCCTAATATTAACTTGATTGAAAAAAGACTATTGAATAGAGATGGTCTGTTTTGTCTTTTTAGCTCTAAATATTACTTGGATCATGTATATGACTTCAATTTGCAGATATTGGGTTACATACATCAGCCTCAGTGGGTACTTTCTTGAGCAGTTCCACGAGCTGTTTTTGTGCTAAATAATTCAAGCAATCCAATTCCGCCTGCTGCGCTCTTTCGTCTCTTAGTTCGTTCTCCAAGTGCTCATAGTCGACGATGGATTTCCGAGTGCCAGACTTGTTCAGGTTATCACGGAGAGCATGCTGACCTTTTTTTGCAAGCTGGATGAATAATGAAGGAAAAATTTACATTTAGACGCTCAGTCTGTGCATGTGCAGTATTACAATATTCAGGAGGTATAATATTTTCAACAGGAAAATACACACTGACTTCATTTAAATCTTACAACTTTATATGGATCTAGATAAGGTAAATGTTGGTGTATATAAGTGTTTGAGAGAAATAGATTAGTTCGAGCCTGTTGGAACGATTCATATGATTGATCATATATGGATTTATTGTAGCTTGCCACTAGCTGGCGCTGCAGCACATCGGTGGACAGAATTATCTACGAGGCGTAATTTAAAACGTTTCAAAATCCTATGTATCACCTATAAGAACGCCTCTAACGGCTCATAACTTTACATTACACGTAACTTAAAAACTATAATATATCTGATGTACATTGAACAATAAATATTCGTTAAATATAGTAACTGTTCCTAAATTGTTATATTTTTAATAGCAGTCTTTATGGAGTCATCCTTAATATATGCGGGTCCAATTACACGTTTTCTTAGTTATTTAAAGATAAGTTATATATATATTTTTCGTATTTCGTTACAATAATAATTACACTAATATTATAGGTCATGCTTTCACATCTTAACTACACGACCGATGATCATGACATTATGCTTGTGTCGTGTGACACAGGGAAAAGGGCACTCACCTAACAGATTAACCCCCTCCTCATAGTCGGGGGGAAAGAAGTTGTAAAAAATTATCATCGTTATTATGAAACTTTATTTTTTAAGGTCAAATACTAGTAATAATATCGATAAGATTATAAAATAAAACGAACATTGATACAAAGCAGAGTCTCTCTCAATTCAGAAGCGAGGATGGATAATTGCTTTTCCTGGGGCGCCAGCTGTGGTATACCTCCTGCTCGCTTCTCCACGCTACACATGGGCGCCAGTTTTTGGAACTGAAATTGTAAATAACATGTCGAGAATACGATTAAATAGCTGTGATAGCTTTGCATTCATTTAACCCTGTAAATATAATGCCCGAATGTTTAATAAATAACCAATACTGTGCGCATAGTACTCTGTAACCATTTTTTTTATAAATTAATAAAATATATAATTATATAGCAAATTTTAGTTACAGTTGGGAAAATGTGTCATTAACTTCTGGCATCCCTTGGAATCTCGGCGCTCCTTTTGTTCCTTGTCGTTGCGGAGTATAATAAAATTTAGTGCAAATATAGCCTATGCCACGCAATATACCACGAGGCACAGGCTGTATAGATCATATTGTTTATTATTAAATCCTATTCTTGAATTAAAATTTACGTCAACTGAAAAAATCGAACAGAAGCAAAAATAATTATTTGAATTGGTTTTACCGTTCGTTGTACATTGCTGAGTTCAGCTTCAGGGTCTATAGTCTTCTGTTCTACTTGAGACGGCATTTTTTATAATAAATATGTATAATATTTATGAAACAACAGTCACTTTAGCAAAACTCGAAAAATATCAATATTTTGACAGAATATTTATTACTCTTTCCTATATCTTATAGATGACAGGCCGGTACCACCTTTTTAGTGTTGCGCACTTTTGTCCATATAGGTATTTAAAATAGATCCACTGGAAAATGGGCGAACTGGGGACAAATTCTACTAACTGATAACGTTTATAATATGTTCGAGTCTATTCTTTACAAAAATAAATCTCAGCTTAATCGTAACTGAGTGCTAACTCTACTTATTTACGTATGATACGACATGATCTCGGTTATATCCAACTTCGGCCGACCTGCAACCGGATTGTTGTGTTATTAGAATAAGAAACCGATTGAACGTTAAAGATTATGTTTCGAATAATTTCGATAAAGTAAAATTTGTTAGTAGAATTGGCGCCCAGTTCGTCAGTGGGGGTTATATATCCTTCATCGTTAATGCGCCATCAACCTTGGAAACAAAATATTATACATTAAATGTCTAATAATACTATAATTTCGAGTTCAGGTTATTTCCAATATAATAGTATTTAGTTTTAAGCTTTAAATGTATATTTTTGTACTTTTGTATCTGATATCAGATTAATTGTTTACTATACCTAAAGACGGTTCTTATTAAAAAAAAAAAAACAAAAATATAAATTCTCAATTTATTTATTTCATTAATAATTTCACATAATGCTTTATAATGTAAATACAAACTAGTCATCATTAGGTCTAAAATTAAGTTACAATATTTAAGTACTTATGCGAGATGCCTATGTTATATGGATCGTGTATGTTTAATGTTCCCATTTAATAGTAAGAAGGTTTTACAGCTGTTGTATAAGACGATGTCGTTGAAAAATTAAAAAAAAAAAAACATACAAATGGAATGTATGAAGATCAATACGCGAATTTGTGCTTATAGAAATACCTATTTGTATAATTCTTTATTTTATAATATTATTTAAGATATGTGTGTATTTTTTTACGATTTCATGCAGTAAATTAAAAAAATAAACACTTGATAGATCACATTTAAAAATATTCATATACTTACCCATAGTGTTATAAGGGTAAATAATAAAAAAAAATTGCATAATAAAATAATACCATTGTAAACTCCTTGACTTCAGTCTCAGTTAAAAAAAATCTCACACAATAAAATTCATTACATATTATTATATTAAGATATTCATAATTTTATGAGATAAAATAGACGCAGTACGTGTGACTCGCCAGGCCTGTAGACGCGTGCGTGCAAACAATTAACTTTCATAGAACTCTTACAGCGAACTGTTTAATGATTTGCTATTTTTAATAAGTCTGTGCGCACACTTGCAACAAAACAATCTTTTATATTCGCACACATACATTTTTGCAAGCGCAAAAACAGAGCGATATAAAGTTTGCTCCTGAGTTGCGTGCGTGAGTGCACCACACGCGTGTACGGTCCAGCTTTATATTAAAGTCGGTTCATATATAATATAAAAGCATGTAGCAAAAACGACTAATATTCATATTATCCAACGGCAGGAGATTGATAAAGGATTGTTAGGATTGTAAAGAAAATTATTAACTGATTTTAGTTAAGTTCTTGGTATTCACATCGACTGACTCCCACGTATACGTACAGTGCGGTCGAAAAATCATTGAGAATTTCTATCGGCATTTCTGATTAGATAGATATACTTATATAAGATGTCTCCAATTGATGTGTTACTCGCGTAACACCGGATAGTGTTTGCTACATACGTTTATAATATGAATCAAACTTTGATATCATTAAAGCAATTTACAGTGGCTCCCTTGAAGGATATTCGACGGTCACTTTAGTTCATCGACGTTCCTTTGAGCGTATCAGTGTGCCGGATGATTTAAATGTAAACATTTCAACGGGTACAAGTGGCCATACGTTACATTTTACTAAAAAATTACCAGCAAAAATCTTGAACATTTTACAGTTTAATAGGGGTTTACGCATGTTTACTCACGTACGACAATATATTGGTCAGTTCAAAAATGATCGTCTGAATCTACCAATCGCGAGCTCGAAATAATGTTATTCCTTTTAAATCGACCAATGACAGAGCTGTTGGTTCCTCGTGCAACACGATCACTCAACTACGACAACTATTAAAACGAACTCTGCGTATTTACCGTGCGCTCGTTCGTGTCAAGATGTTTGCTCTAACAGTGTTTGCTATGGAAATGTGTCAAGTGTATTAATTTTAGGTTACAGTCACATCTGCTTGTATAACGAAACATGTATAGCAGTAGCATTATGATTTGGGTCTGGAACATCAGTTACAATACAATATAGTTATTTCAAGAGTATATTGCAATAAATATATCACATATATATTTAACATACTTATATAGATTTTTTCTATAATATTGCACAATTTGGAAATAATTCGTGGCAAACAATTTTTTTTTATAAACGATTGATTTCTATTATATTTAAGGCACTTACAAAGGCATTTTGGTATTAAACATTACAAGAGCCTTGACGGAAATTTAGCATATATATAAAGTTATTCATAGAATGGTAAACAGTACGATGAACAATATTTTAAATCCATTTAAGGCACTCGGATAATAATTAGAAATATATTGTGAAAAAGGAATTAATATATTAGATATTAATTTAATGATATTGATTAATATTTTAAATCTAAGATTGCAGCAGATCGTTATTGTATATATTATTGTATATTAATTATTGTTAATAATATGGCTACTAATGTATTCAGTGAACAATTATTACCTCTACTTCCGCGTTTATTTTTCAAAGTGCACTAATAATTTCACTTCCAGTGATCTACGACTAAAATAAGTGTTATTTACAAAATGTTAACGTGTAAGACTGCTTAGCCGCCAAAAATCTTTTATTTTTCAAATATTCGATTTTTAAATCTTGCTTTTTTATCAGCTTGACAGAGGGATGAATGACTGTTTTCTTTTAATTCTATTGTCACGATATATTTACGGGAATTTCGTCACAATCTCGTTTCTCAAATATAATAAATATATAATTGCTTATAGATAGATTTAATTCGTTTTAAATAATCCTATTTGAAGTCGAGACAAAGCTACAAGAGAAAGGGAAAGAATAAAAAGTGCATGAAATATTTGTAATAACTAATACTTCCTTATTATTAATTAAATTTAAAACATTCTTTTCTTTTCTCAAATAGCTTTAGCTGTTTATTGTGCACTTATTATATGTTATAGTATATAATATAAGAATTATGATAAAGAATTCATAATTTATGCCTTTAAGCAGTGCGGACAGAATAGTGATACACATATATTTCAGATGACATTAAAAAGGATTGTTTTAGTAATATCTCTCTCCGTCTTGATTATCTGTGTATTTATTTGACAAATGTCATTTTTCTCAGGGACAGATTAAGTGAGTTATTAAAAAAAAAGACTAATTTCCAATTTATGTTTTAAGTAATGTCGGTAATTAAAAGAGAGGCACTTGTACTCTACTCATTTTTGTTTAAATTTATAATATATTATTTTAATAATTTCTAAACATAGAATACGTTCGAATATAAAATAGTGATGTCTATTATAATAAAATAGATAATATTTCAATATCGAATTAGTTAACGTCTTTAATTTTGCTTTTTAATATATTTTTACAGATATGTACTTAAATTGGACCTTAATATTTCTTTTATTTTGCTATATATAAATGTTATTTTATCCTGTCACTTGATATATAAATACGATTACCTTATTAAGTTCAGTTATTTTTCGATTTTTTTTTAATTACATTATTTTTTTGGAGTAGAGTTTCATACTCAAAGGCACTTAAAATTAACAAGATGGCTGATGTAAGTTAAGAAAATGGGGGATTGGCAAAAAAAAATAGATTAGTACTATTAATGGCGTTTCGTTTCGTGTGATTATTTACATAATTCGTTTATCGGTATTTATTTCGAAATATTAAAACTAGTTTGTGTGTGAACTCCTGGATTTCCCCGGTTTAACATCTGTTGTACCATATCCGCCCATATATATAAATTGATTTAAAAAAGGAATGCTATGTTTCTTAATTTTAATTTATTTTTGTACGGAATGCCCAAATCGAAGACAAATACTAATCAGCCACTAGAGTGCAGTAACCTACGAATCTCATTATCTATATAAAACTCAGTAAAACATTAAAAATTACACGTAAAGTAACTATCAACAATCTAATTAAGACACTAACTATCACTGCAAATGTGTAAACATCACACGGTTTTAAAAATAAAATTAGGCTATATCCTAAAAACGCGGCAATACCGATCGCATCCGTTCGAAACAAGATGGCGGCCACGAGGACTACAGATGATAAATTATTTTTGTACAATGGTGTAAAAACGCTCAACGCAGCGGGTATAATGTTTACGTCGTGATGTTTTATAATAAATAGATATAAAATGGTGGCGGTGTTTTTATTTATGGCTTGAGAGAGTTGCACCAAGAGTCGGGTACAGCAGATCACCGTTGAAAAAATCCTAGGATCCTGGAGGTCCTCGTCGGAGCGGCCGGCGCAGGGAGCTTCCTGCGCTTCTCCTGGGTCGTCAGCTTGTTCTTCATTTGCTCATCGATCAGTTCCTGCATGTCCATCTGTAACGGTTACGTTTTTTATAAGACGAGAACAATTAAAGCGATTTCGTTCGTATTTTTATTAAAGGTTTTCTAATACTTTGTAAGAAGAAGCAGAAAATTAAAAAAAAAAACAGAAAACATTTGAGTGTTTACGCCGTATTAATAGCATACACGGGGTTATTTTTGAAGTGGTAACTTCTTATGGGAGGGTAAACCGCTTCGTTACGTAACGCGTTACGGCGCCAGTCTGTCTGGCTTCCCTTTCTCTTACGCCTACGGCAGCGGCAGGCAGGCTCCACCTCTCTCACTCTAACCCACAGCGCTAGTTGTATTTCGGACAGTTGTAAGTTATCACTTCTGTCGGGTGTCCCGAGACGCACAGGTACTAATTTTGATTATTCATGGCTGTCAGATCTGCTAGTAGTTTGCACCATTAACTAATCGAAGATAATTAATTTGACTAGTTCAGAAGGTAACGAAAAAAGCCGCAAATTTTTTTTTTAATTAAGAAATTATTTTTTTAGCTGTCTATAAATAAATGTATACAGCCTACATGAAAATCAATGAATACTGTAATACTATTTTATCATCTTAAGTAAATACATAATTTATGACAAAATTATCATTAAAAATTAATATTCAAATTCATTCAGATAACGACATTTATAGCGGGAAGTTCGAAGTGTTTAAGACAAAGCTTATTTAAAATGATGGCTTTGTGATATCATACCTGCCACTGTTCCAGTTGCTGTCCTAGATCGATCTTCTGCCGGACAGCCTCGTACAGTTGGCTGTTGGCCTGCATCAGCTCAACTCTGGTCTTTGCCAGTGCCACCTGGATAGTACAAAACTATAGTTTAGACAAACGATTTCATACGAAAAAAAACCAATCAAATGACTTCGTTAGCAGTGTTCGACCAGTAAGTTTCTCATTCTTTAAATTTTGATGGACTGAAATGTTTAATGTGTGTGTTATTTTATTTTTTTAATAGTAGTAATATTATAGAATAAAAACAAAATAATAACAGAGCCGAAATTGTCAGAGCGTGTATTGCAATGTGATTGCGGTTTCGAACCCAGGCAAGCATTTTCATGTGCCTAATTTGTGTTTATAATTCATCTCGTGTTTATTGGTGAAGTAAAATATCATGAGGAAACTTGTCGTCTAATTTCAATGAAATTCTGCCACACGCAAAACGAGGGCTTAGCACAACAGTGGGACATTTAAAGACCGTTACTTTATCCTTTTAATGTAATAATTGTTAGGGTGAATCTCGCATATCACTTTCTGATATTTTACTTTCGTGTTCTGCGGTGAGTTTCGAGTTTGTTATAATAAAACTGTAAGTTTACTTTTTATCCCGAATATAGCGGAGTTCTATGGAGCGACCATGCTTGGTAAATGCAGTTAAAATTGTCAATGATACTTAGATAAGTGTCTGTCTTTCGTGGGAAGCTTATACACGCGTGTCTGACTTTATCAAATTTAAAGAGTATATTAAGATATACATCTATTATTAATTTATAAATTGGTAATTCATACGAATTATATGCAATTATTAATTGTCTTCTAAACTTTGACAAACACTTACACCGTTCCTCTTTATAACTTAATTCTAATGCACACACAGAAAACTAAATCTTCCAAAATGTTCCCAAGCTTTTACGGACTGTTCCAACTTTATTCCTTAAATTCACGCGAATTTTTCGTTAAACGTGTATCCGGCTATCTTACCTCCACGGCCTTCTTTCTTTCAATAGCTTCGTCCCTCTCTTGCCTGGCCTTCGTAACGGCTTCGTCGTTCTGCAGGCTGTTGTAGTTGGCATCGTTAAGAAGTTTATCCCTCTCTTCAGCGGCCGCACGAAGTTCAACCTCTGCCACTGATAACTGTAATGAGACAAAGATGCAATTAATATTTACATATTTGAAAACATAGGTAAACGAAATTACACGGTGAGCTAAATCTATACATTCTAATATTATAAATGCGAAAGTAACTATGTCTGTCCGTCTGTTGCTTTTTCAAGGTCAAACCACTGAACTAATTTTGATGAAATTTGGCATGAAGCCAATTTGAACTCCAAGGAAGGCACGAACCAACCCCTAAAACGTAAGCGATGCTGCGGGCGACAACTACCTGCTAATAAATATATATAATTTAATATAATAAATTATATAATTTTTGTCATCTGTCTCTATTCATTTGCGTAAGTTATTTTTTTATATCTGTTTTATGGTATAGTTATACGGACGTGCAAGTGCGTGCAATATTCTTTTAACCATTCCATACATCGCCAATGCGTACGTACGTACGTTATTTTATATTAACGCCAAGATTTTCTAATTTGTACATCGTCTTTCAGCAAGTAATGTCTCAGTTACGTATAAATGTTTTTGTTAAGACGTGTTAAGGTATAAAGAAGTTATTTAATGTATATTGCACCAACGTGTACATACAAAATTCAAAATGGTCGTTATCAAGTTGCAAGCATCTGTCACGGTTATGCGATACTTAAAAGAAATCCACAAATAGTTGGCCTTCGATTTCGAACGCTTACTTTTATTTTCATAACTACTCAATTGTGTTGGTTTCGAATGAAGACTCGTTTAAATTAGGAATTCAGTACCGAGGTTGGCCTTAAAATTATTTATCAATTAAGAAAAAAAAAATCAGTAAATATTAATCTTCATTAATTGAATATATCTATACTAATCAGAGGGGGGGGGGAGTTTATTGTATTGCCTAAAGAAACTACTAAGCCCTATAACTGAAGACGTAAATGGTTTTAAATATTATATAGTATTTAAAACCTCCATTATACATATAAATAGTAGCGAGTTCACCTCGTTTTAGACTATTGACGTAACAAATATGCATTTTATGTTATTTTAATTATATATATCACATATAGAGTAAAAAACAATATAGTATTATTATTAAAATTCAGTCGAAGTAGGATTAGTATAAACAAACCCAAAATTTACATATGTATTTCGTGGGATTTCAAAATGGAAATTAATTTTTTCGTAAATCCACAGTGAATATCATAATTTGTTGTAAAATGTTCTTTATTTGGCTTTTATCCTCTTGTGGTGGGAATTTAGTATAAAACTTTTTTATTATTGATGGAAAAATACATATTTAGCACGTAAACTACGTGAGTCAATGTTGCCATTCTAAAAAAATATACACAGAGATTTAAAAAAAAAACCTTCGTTTCTTTAAATTTGGCTAAGGTTAATTGGCTCTAATATTTAGATCAAGATAACCGGAATTGTAGTTTGCACCGTGGGCGAATGTGTGGTCGTAACGATGTACTTTTCCGAAAAACTAATATTAGATTAAAATAAATTCATTTGCCAAGGTAACCTTTTCTAATGTGGGATATATATCAAAGGTTATCTGGAATTTACTTTGGGTTTAATTGTTTTAAAAAATAGACATAATATCGTGTGAAAATAATAATAATTCTGTATTCAGTCTCAAGTTACAATGCGTATCTTAAAATCTATATCAACAAAAAAATATCTAGTTCATAATATAGTTTAACAATAATTATTATTTTAATCATTTAATTATAATTAACTACGTATTATAATACGGTAGTGCCACGTTCCTAATACGTCTAATCGAATTTGGGCCAAAGCGGGTATTCTTAAGTGGTTCTAGCCAACGCCCATATATATATACAGAATTAAGATTTATATAAATAATGTTTATTTTAAGATATGTATATTTATTTGCTTATAAACCCTAAGTTATTTTCGTATTAGTACATGATTTATGTTTTTAATATTTTGTGTTCCTAAAGTAATATAGGTTAATATTATTTTCAAAAATATTTAATAGTTGTTTAGTTTGTTATATGTATGTCTTATTTAACTTAATATAGTATTATATAACTACATAACTTAGTAAGTATGTTAGCAGTAACACTAAGTTTGTGATACGAGACTGAATTATTGATCTCCTGGTTTTGTAGGACAATGTTAAACACACATTGTAAACATGAAATATGCAATAAGTAAATTAATACTAAAAAACATTATAAATACGAAAGTTTGGATGGGTTGATGTTTGTTTCTCAATCTTTAATATAGTCAGGAATAGTTCATAAGTTACTCTTATCCCTAACACCTGCTACCTAAAACACGGGCGAGTCATGGGCAGAAACTAGTATATTACTATATTATAATACCCATTTAATCATACTTCGTATCTTCGATTTGGGCTACCTGGTTTGAAGACCGTTGGTTTTCTGTTAAAATATTTGAAAATGAATTTTAATTTTCTTCTTTAACTGTCAACGAGGCCGGTAAGTGCGTTAACGCACACCATTCAATCAACGCGTCGCTAATATATCAATCAATCATTGTATAAAAAAAAATCGATGTATCGAAACCAATTTATACCGATCACGAGTAAACGGTATCGAAATAACCGTGGTAATACCGTGAACAATGTTGTTCCACATCGATTTGAAGTAAGCAACGGTTAAAACAGCCATTGTTACGATATAACGCCATTATAATCATTGCCTTTTTATTTTTTAGTTTTTTTTATATGATTATGAGAAAGAAAAAATAAATTAATTGTCTGCCATGGCGTCTTATAAATATCGTAGTATAAGTAGAATACACTAATATTTTGTTGAAATAAATAGTTCGTTTTCAAGGCAACCTCCTTAAAGTTGCAAATCAGACTATGAATTCTATTTTTAAACGCAACGCCTTTTTTTTTAAACGTAAAGGTATTATAAATAAGAGTTGAAATGTATCAGTTGCTTAAAACGTATCTTAGACGAAGATATCAATCCCATGTAACTTGTTTATTTCTTTGTGCTTAAAGCTTTTGTATTAAAATTAATCTCTTTCTCGGTGTTGAAAGAATACAGTGAAGCTAAATATCGGATGAATTTTTGGACACCATATATAACCCCGTTTGTTTGTTATGGAATAAGCTCTTAACTTCTTAAGAAGAAAATAATCCAGCAACGGAACATTCACAGGTTGTTAAATTAATTTCTCATACATGGCAACACAGACCAAATGCTTAATAATAAATGTTTCTTCAACTTTCAACATAATGTTCGCTAAATGTTGCCAACATTTGTGAAATAGATTGCGAATTAAACGTGAAATTATGCTATTAAAATTAATTTTCACTAATAAAATTATATTTTATATACGAGCGGAAATTTTATTGATATTGTTTATGATTGTTTTTTGTAACAAGTTGCTTTAAAATGACAATAGTAGTGTTCTTTTTAACGCATGTATTCTATGAACTGTAAATAAAAATTAATGTACAAAAAACTATCGTTGAATTTAAACATCTGTTATTGATATGATTCGTATTTAACAGAAATGTTAAAATAGGTTGACAAAGAAATGCGATTTTCGTTCCCCGGCGTGTTATTGGTATTGATAGGATTATGAGTTAATTAAATTTATTTAAAGAATAACATTTCAGTGCTTACATTAACTTCAAAAAACATATATACATATATAAAGAAAAGACTTCTCACTTTTTATTTTTTGGTCATAATTAAAAATAGTTTTCAATTGCAAGAAAATTATGTATTTCAATAAAACAATAATAATCTACTTATGATTATGATTCAGGTAATTAAATATAATAAATAACATTCAGTTATGAATTTAAATACATACATTTTAAATTTGTAACAAAATAAATATTGTAAAATAAGCTAAGTTGTGAAGTTGTCTATTTCGAGCGACTTGAAATTTAATGGGCGGTTTAAGCGAGCGCGCGTATCGTAAAAATTCTCTCGACTCACTTATCATAACGCGCCAAAAGAAGTATGAAGGGAAAAAGCTAGTGGTTTTGAAAAATTGTTTCAAAACAGCATTTTCAGACGCCTCTAAAACTAATTTGACAAGGGAAATCAAAAGGCTGGCAACCCTATCTGAATTATGTGGAACGACTGATTCGTAGTAAGCATTACATTAAAAGGATTGTTCTAAATTGTCATGGTTCTATTTACCTTAATCTCGGACGTATTGCGCTCAATTACATTTAATGGACGAAACAACCTACACGCATAAGCATTAATTGAGCTTATTGTATTATTTATAAAATACTCTTTTTTATCAACGTGTACTATTAAATTTCATAAGTGTGTTTTTAATTTCGGGCGCCAAGCATTTATATGGTAAGATAGTCATGTTTGGGAACAGGAGAGAGCTAATCCCGCTCGGCGGAGACGACGAAGGCGTCGCCTAGGACCTCACACAACCCCGGGGCTTAAAATGGTCTTTCATGGGGCTTAAAGAAGGGGCCGTGAACTGAGATAGCTTCGCGTTGTCTTACTTACTGGCGAGGAGTCCGCACTCTTCACTCCATCCATATGAACGAGATCATCTTCGCCCCCAGAGGAGACCTACGCCGAGTGACACGGGCGGGCCACGGATGCGTTATATTGACACGATCCCGAAGCCACTTCGTTCCGTACCGAAGACAGCCGACGAAAGAATCCCACGTAAAAAACGTTTAAAACGAAACAAAGTATAAGGTATTGATGCTTAGAGATGAAATAACCTACAGGATATCTAACTAAACGGACCTTCATAAAGTCATCTAACTGGACGGATCTCAAAAATAACTTTTTAATAATTAATATTATTAAAGAGGGTGACTATTTTTAGAATTTTCTATAGGATAAGTTTCTTACACAATATAATATCCTCATTTCAAATTTTGGCCACGGCGACATCAAGGACTAGTCAATTACTCAGGAGATGATCTACACGTGACACTTTCACGGGTTTCTTTATAAAGAACAATCGCTAACCAAACACCGTCGTTTGTTTTTTCACTTGTATGGAACAGTCATAAGGCTTCACTGTGACGGCGGACGCTACAGTCAGACAAAATAAAATCCTGGGGACAATTCTACTCTCGAATTGGCAATTAATCGTTAACAATATTTTTATTGCAATCGTAGCCGTTTTCTCATACTATTAACAAACCGATCCAGTTGCGGATCAGTCGAAGTTGGATTAGAGTCCTAATTGGTGGTGGGGATATGTGCAAGCCCATCTGGTTAGGTACCCTCTCATCAAATATTCTCCCGTCAAACAGCATTACTTAAATCAAATCAAATCAATTTTATTCAAGTAAACTTCACAACGAAGCGTTTTTGAATCGTCGATATTAAAATAAATAATAAATAAATATTGGACAACATCACATACATTACTCTGATCCCAATGTAAGTAGCTAAAGCACTTGTGTTATGGAAAATCAGAAGTAACGACGGTACCACAAACACCCAGACCCAAGACAATATAGAAAATTAATGAACTTTTTCTACATCGACTCGGCCGAGAATCGAACCCGGGACCTCGGAGTGGCGTACCCATGAAAACCGGTGTACACCCTACTCAACTACGGAGGTTATCAAATATAAAATACTACCACCGTTTCGGAAAGCAGCCTCCAGCGAGAAGAAACGGCAAGAAACTCGCATAGTTGCTCTTTTGAAATAAACAGATTTACGATGCTGTTTTTTTACAATAATAAGTGTCCTGTGATGGAACCCGAGACTAAATCCAGGCATTTTTATCTAAAAAGTACTCTTTTAATGAATAATAAGACTTATTTATTAATTTAGTCTTAATAAACTTTTTTAATTTCGTAAATGGTAAATTGGTTACATTTCCCGGTATCTTATTATATATGCGTATACCATTGCCCAAAAACGTTCTCTGTTCCGTATGCAAACGGAAAGTAGGGGTTACAAGTTTATTTTTATTTCTCGTATCAATAGTATGTTGTTCGAGTTGCTTTTGCGGGGTATCAAGGACACTGAAATATTTTATTTTTATTTTGTGTTCTCCGTTCTAATGTGTTTATTGATTAATAACTTAAATACAATTAAATAATTAGCTTAACATATATAAGTTTTTGTCTTTGTAATTCAGCCCAAAGACGCTTCGGGAGACATATTAAAAAACACGTCACTCGTCTGGTGTCGGCTATTTTGAAATTATTGTTGGCATTAAATAATATAAAAACCATGTCCTGTCTGAACGCGATAAACTCAAAACTTGTTACAGTTTTCATCAATGAAATCAAATCAACGTATACTTTATTCAAGAAGGCTTTTGGAAAGCAGTTTTTAGTCGTCATTTACCAAATTCGTATTAATTGTAAAGCCACCATCGATTCGGACTTTAGATTCTACCGAGACGAACCGACAAGGAACTCAATAATTACTCTTGACACATGTTTGAAAAAACAAAGTTATGTCAATCAAATCGACGGAGTGATTCTTGAATAAGATTTGTTTTTCAAATTCGTTAAGGTTGTGTGTCAATCGGTACAGATATGGAGATGTTTGTTGGATATGTCGGAATAAATCATGCCGAGTAACGTACATCCCCTTTAACTTGGTTAGCACCAACAAGAGACGTGTAGAGGCATCTTGCGGGACGGCATGGCGAGGGCGACTAGTGTAGCTCATTCTTGCTGACCGTACCAGTCGTCTTCGCGTTTGGACTCCACTACCACTTACCGTCAGGGGGAGTGGAGTCATATACCTAACCGGACAGTATAAAATAAAACAGTTATCTGTAGACCCTTTTTCAACTCGTGCGAAGCCAGGACGGGTAGCTAGTCCATAATATATTTAAGTGGTGGCTTTTTATGAATTTTTGTTCGATGTTATCCAATTGACCGTGTTCACTGGATTATTTATCGTATGACGCAAGGATCGCGTTCTTAATGAAATTTCGTATCAAAAAGATTGTATACAGTACTATAAATACGACAGTATAAGGACTATAAACAGATAGACTACATTCTATCACATTGATAAATTTACGTGTAACAGACAAGATAACATAAGTTTTTTGTTGATGGTGGAAGGCAGCAGTCCTTGACTCAGTCATTTCTGTAAACAGCTACGTACAAAATACAAAATTGTGAATTATCTATACTGATATTATAGGTGCGAAATTTACTCTGTCTGTGTGTTGCTCATTTACAGCCAAACCACTGAATCGAATTTTATGAAATTTGGGATGAAGTAAGTTTGAACTTCAAGGAAGGTATACGTACTTTTATATGCCTTACAATTTCAAAGCTTGGGCATTAGGACCAAGCCCTAAAACGCGAGCGAGTCTGCGGTTGACATCTAGTTAGGAATATAAATAAGATGAGGAGATGAGATAAGAGTGAAGATTCACTTAAGATTGTATTTTTATCAAATTTAAATGAGATAGAATTCTTGGTTTAATTCGGTTACAATTTTTTTTTTATAGTTGCAATGGAATAGGCCTTTCTCTTCCATCTCACCTAATGAAAAGTGTAGATGAAGACGAAGGTGGAACACGTCCATCCAAACCAAGGTTCACTCTACTCTTAATTTATCGAAGACTTCGCGTCATATACGCTTGAAAAAATCAAAAGAAAGTTGTATAACCCTTTTTTGAAAATCGATTGAAAATATATTTACAAACAATATACTTATAATATAATAATAATAATTTATGAGCGCAAAAAGTAAATATTACAAAAATAAGTTTATATATATGAATTTACAAAATAAGTATGACTATAATTAAATATTACTATTAGTTAAGTACTCTATTTACATGTGGTTTGGCACTTTACAAAGAGTGAAACTTATTATCCTTTATGGGTTATTTACATAACCTGTGTATATATATACACTTGGTAGCAGTCCGTCCGCCTACCGCCTACTGATACCGCCTGCCATAAAAATCACAAGGAAACTATGAAAATGATTCTGATAAAGCACCGTACTCATCATTATATCTTCAGCGCGAGTAACGTTTACAAGGCAAGAGACATCTCTCCCATTTCTGACGTCGCATCAACCGTTTACGGAATGACTTAATCTTCTTAAAATCTAAGGACATATACGAATAACTACTTCAAGTCTGCTTGAAGTCTGCTTGAAAAACATATATATATATATATAAACTTACCTTAGATGATAGATCAGCTATTATTTCGTTCTTCTCGTCAATCTGCCTCTCCCTTTCTAGAGAACGACGTGCGTGCGCGGCGATTGAGTCCCTCACGCGTGACCCTTCCAGTGTTGCGTAAGCGGCAACTGCGTCTGCGCAGGCTGCAGCGAGCGCACCACGTCGTAATGTTTCTCTCTCATCACCGTCCAGAGACGACAGTGACAGATCTGAATGCAGACCTGCAACAGATTAGAATGTAATTAAATACCATATATAAAAATGATAAAGATGTCGGACCAACTGCTGTACGTGCTTTCCAAAGCACGGGGGAACACACTTCCAGCTTCCGAGCTATTACCGAATATGTAGCCAACCTGCGGTTTAAATGCAGAACCTCGGGATATGTGGGCCACTAGTTGACTAGACCAACGAGGTAGTTCAACAAGGCATTAAAAATAATATATGTACAAATTTCGCTACTCTATATCTAATTCCTTTTCCACGTCACCGTCATGAAACAATCGTGTTTTCAGTTAATTTAACATTTCCAGTTTAAGCAGAGCGTTTGAGTAATAAATATACACATGACTTTGATGTTTATATACATATAAATTATTATTATACATACCTACTGCGGTGAAAATATTGCGTTAGAATCGTGTTTGTAAATATTCATTTGTTTAGTCGAAACCGCTCTTCACTTAACAACACACATGATATAGGTAGATACATAATTTTATCAGTATAGCGATATCTCCCAGCGAAGTGTTGGGGCAGAGGACCAATTGTAACATATTATATATTTGGAAAGGGGCACAATGAAATAAATACATATTTTTACGACTTTTTTTAAAAGTCGATTCTTAAGTTATTTTCATAATTAAAACGGCCTACTTTAATAAGGTCACAAATTAATTCAAAAACGTTCGTTACAAGTGGCTTTTATAACGTTTTAATGAAAACAATATTTTTTTATATTATTGAAACCTTGTAAGAATATCAGCACTGTAGTAATGAGAGGTTAATCCTCTTACTTATTTTGTTATGGAAATAAAAAACATTCTATCCTTTTTAAACCCACACTGAAGAAAGAGATGGCAATATCCTTTGACCTACTAAGTTTACATGGTCATTATTTTTAAAACTTTATTTTAAAAAATCCTTATCTTCATTTAAGGTTTGCTTATTCGAAGTATACGCTAATTTCATTACATTTTCTTACCGCAGTAACTTTCCTGCCCCCGATTCCGTGAACCTTTTCGATCTGAAGAAACGAAGACATTTCTCAAACCGAATTTCTTTTAAAATCTTCGAATCGTTTTTGCTCAATGCCGAGTTCCACAAACAAAATTTTAATTATGATTTTGTTAACACATTTCGATAAGTACTTAATTTATGCAAGCCTATTGTGTCCGAACACGCAATTAAATGACGGGTATCATTACAGACACGAACTTGACAGTTCATTGTCAATTTAATCGATGGATTATACTTGATAAATAACGACCATTAATATTGGTAGACCACGTATCAGCAAGTTCATTATCCGTCTGTCTTCGGACCATAAAAAAACATTGACAATTACACACATTTTCAATTAAAATAGAAAAAAACCAGGTCTACTGTTTAAGAAAATCAATAATTACTCTCGTAGACCAGACATTATACGTCTGTATTTAAAAATTAAAAAAAGACATTTCAAACGAGTATAAAATAAAAAATATCTGATACATTATTTAAAAAAAAAAGTATAAATAGCTCATTTACAGGATGTTACTGGCCTAAAGGTTAAGGGCTAATCTCCTCACTAGTTGAAGGGTTTATCATAATACTATCAAGGTGCAAGGATGTGGTATAATCTATCCAACAAAATTTTCAATGTTTACC
Organism: Vanessa tameamea; assembly: GCF_037043105.1. Taxonomy (NCBI): domain Eukaryota; kingdom Metazoa; phylum Arthropoda; class Insecta; order Lepidoptera; family Nymphalidae; genus Vanessa; species Vanessa tameamea. The sequence goes on along the minus strand of NC_087329.1, from coordinate 9,228,898 downwards.
ACTGGACTTCCTTGGTTTAAGAACTGGTCCTACACCCGTGTACTCAGAATCTTTTTGAGAAGGAACGAGACAACAAAATGACCTTATTGCTCCACCGCAATGTCCTTGTAGATATTTGATTACAAGATGTGGCTTCTTAATATGATACCCAATACGGCGTGAAAGACACACATATAAGAAAGTATGTGGTTTATCGGACATAAACGAAAGTTATTTATTAATAGTAAAGTCCGGGTTAGATTGCGTTCTACTAATCGGACGTCCAATTATTATTACTATTTTGTTTTTATTTCGCAAGGAGCAGACTCAAAATCCCACTGCTAGGACTAGGTGCCGAATAAAAGTCCGTCCTTTACAGAAGTTTTCGAGGTCACAGCGCTTCGTCAATAATATTGATATAGCTATACAGGTATAGTAAAGTGAACGCGAAGCGACGAATTACGCAAAAATGCCATGAAAAAGATAGTGATATATTCATAGAGAGAATTGTTGAGTATTTCGTAATTGACATTTGCACGAATGTCCATTCGAATTGTATTATTTGTTCGTTTAGATGCATCATTACTTATTTCGAAAATCTCATTGTCTCTCGCGTGGAGTAATGTTTATGACAAATAAATTATAATGGTTCCGAGTCTGTTGTAATAACGTCCAGTGCAGTGGCATTCTCGTCCCTCACACAGAGGATCGTGGAGAGTTCTTTAGGACGTTTTTTCCGTGGCATGGGAGAGTGCCGTTGCAAAGTTACTTTGTCTTAGCATCACCAAGTATTATACCCTAGAACCTCAGGATCTGCGGCCTTATTAACTAGCAACCGGACCAATTCGTTGTCATGACAATGTTAAACATGAATCTTAGTAAATTTATATAAAATTAGTAGGGTGTCCATAAATTAATTGACTGAAGTCGAATGTGTTCCACTTGCATGTTACCCCAGAAATGGGACATTGACAGGCACTTGACTAACCAATTATACAGGAAGATTGCATCTAAACCGGTCAATGATTGATCACCCCTGTACATAAACACTGACATTACAAGAAGCGACTTTTTTACATTGCCGACGTTTGACAAAACATGATATATAACTATTATATAACAGTGACTCGAAGTCGTTATCTAAATGTTTAAACGAATAAAAGAAAAGTATTATTGATTAAATCGATACTCATGCATAATATGCACTTTCTCTTGCAAAGTTTTAATGTTAGAATAATCGACAATGCAGCCGCGCGAATCTACTAAAATATGATATGAAATTAATTAAATTTATGACACGATTGCTGATAGTAAAATTAATAAAACTTCTGTGCTCGTTTATAAAAAAATGTGTTATTAATTTGATTATGTTTCGTCAATGAGGTAGCTTAACGGTGCGATTCGGATATCTTGCGTTTAAATATCCGGTTGGACCAAAATAAATTTATTTTGGTTTCTGTTGAATAATTCTCAGTAACCTGGCAATTGGAAGTTTTACAATACCGTGCTATGGACACGTGTAAAGCCTTTGTTTGTTCTATTGCAATCTTTTCTCTTTTTTTTAGTTATGTTATTAAAAAACTGTTTCATTTATAAAAGTATTCTTTGCAGTACCCACCTGGGCATACACATCCCTAAATCCGGTTCAACGATTTCGGGATTGAGCTGATCTATTTAATGTTCTAATTAAACAAAATATATATATATATCTCTGAATATAATTTAACCTACAAATATTAGCTTTATTTAAAACGACGAGGTGATTACGTCACTCGAGAATCGTATATCACAGAACCACATTATTATTGCAGTCAGTTTTTTTTTTTTTTTGTGTTTCTCAAACAATTTAGTGGAAGGCGAAATCGTGAGTGGAGCTCGTGACGCGCCGTGCCTGCCGCCGGTACAGTTATGATGACAAGTCTCATGATATTATTAAAAAATATTCGTAATAAAGGTAATCTCAAATTAAAAACAAAAAGGACTATACGTTTATATATTGGTGTCCTAGTGCCAAAAATATCCATAACTTTTACTTTTGGTTATCAGAATATCTAAATGTCAAATATCAATGAACTGATGTTGATTGTAAATAATCATTTTTATGTTATGGTATTTATACCCTTTTTTAAATTGCATAAATAATTAAAATCAAAATATCCTTTATTCAAGTAGGCTTTTACAAGCACTTTTTAATCGTCATTTAACAAATCTATTAAGTGAACGTACCACCGGTTCGGAATGTAGATTTTACCGAGAAGAACTGGCAAGAAACTCAGTAGTTACTCTTTTTCAACGTTTAAAAATAAAGTAATGTTAGTTAAATACAATTATATATGTATGTAATATATCCTGCCTGAAAGTCAACAAGTATTAACTCCTTTATATATTTATAGCTTTTTTATCATCTGTATAATCTTGTATTGAATAATATGGTTTGTTTACCAATGTATTTTTTACAAATGATTTGAATTTATGAAACGGCAAAGTTAATAAATGTTAACAAACATAAAATATCACTTTCCTACTTATATCCACTTTAATATTACTTCCAAGGTTTCGGTAACAACTTTGCCGACATTCAAAACGTGATTTTTTCGCGAAACCATAATGGGTTTTCTAGATTTCGACCAATAACATCGCGTCAATTCAGTGTCAAAGTTGTTTATTTTGCTCTATTCCTTTATGGTCGGTATAGACTATAGTAATGTTAACCTTATGCGGAACAAATATTTTTCTGTTTTTAATAATTTTTGAAGTTTCTAAATTTTGTTTACATTGTATTCAAAAATATGCGCCGACCCTTCTAGAATCAGGCCACAGGTATGTACACGACGTTTTGTATTTTTGATATGTACGTTAATATCTCAAAAAGCAGGCGTTCAATTTGCGATTCAAAGTATATAAAATTGAATTTGAAACTAAGGCTATAATATTAAAATATAGTTAACAAACGTATCCCTCTCTTTCTCATAGTAGTATAGTGTGAGTCGTGGTCTAGTTAACTTTGGGAAACACTGACAAATTCCAAATAATTTAAGACATTCATTTCACAAATTTTAAACGAATTCTGTTAAGCTAGATTATTCTTAAAGCATTATAATATTAGGAAGGATACAATAATATATTATGAATTAACACTTATTTCAAAATTAGAAACCTAAATTAGAGTATGATTTTATTTTATTGTACTTAAAATGTTCAAAAATGAATAGACGATAATTTAAATGATTTTATACGTTGTACTTAAGTAATAAAGTTCACATTTGAATGCTACATAATATTCCTATCGTGGAATAAAGTGAACATGCGAATACAGTTAACTGAAAAATTGTTTAATGTTTTTAATGACATTGTATGTTTTTTTTTTTATAAATTGAGCGTTTAGCCATTTGATTTCATTTAAGTGCGAAGATTTTGATGTAACGTTTAATTAAATAATTTTTATTACAAAGGTTTTATATCTGTTAATACATGAAACGTCACATCTACTCAATTTCCGTTAACAATGCACGTTTTTTTGTATCTGTATAGCAACGTTTCCAAAATATATCTTAAAATGTGCATATATTCTCTACATATTTAAAAAAATAATATTATAACGTACATTATTTTAGTTGTGTTTAAGGTTTTTCCTCAACGAACTATGAGTAATGTAAAGCTATTGTGCTGTACCAGGAAGTCAATTTATTCAGTTATTCGGTCAATAACACGATTTTTTACTGTACTGTTAGCAAAATTTATTGCAATATTTTAAATGGACGCGTATTAAAAATGTACTGTGATTTATTTAATTGATATTCTGAAAAACAAAACAAAACTTTATATAGATACATGTGTATCGTATCTGTAATCAAATTCGACATAAGAAAAAATATTAAATATATATTTTTTAATATTAAGAGTTTTTTTTAATTATTGGTCTATATTCTTAACTTTTGAATTTGGCTGGGTAATCGCTAATCACGTCACACTACACACGGACGCGCTTTAAATTACACAATGACAATTCGTGCATTCGTGCGAGTGATTCGTGGGTTTCATTTAATCTAATTCAAAGCGAAACTAATTGCTCGTGTGTAGAGCTAAGAGTTACCGAACGTGTGCTGGCAAAAGTCAGACTAATATGTCATTAGTATTGCGGTGAGTATAGAAATTTACTTTTTAAACTGGAATTGTTTTGGTATCTTTTGAAAGTCGGGGAAATGAGACTGCTTAACTGCCTATATAAAACCCTATCGTATAGTTTTAAAACTGTACTTAAGTACAGTAGCTCAGTAGATTTTCAGTTTGGCAATAAAATAAACATTAAACTATTTTATAAATATAGCATAACAATAAAATCTTGCATATACATAGAATCACATTATATCTACCATCCTTCCCATTTACATTCCGACATATATTAACATGGAACACTTTTCGTCGTGACTATACAATGAGTAATGTTAAGGCTATTGTATTTGTATGGGGAAGCATTCACCAAGTCGGTTAGTGTAACGATTTTAATGATATGGCCGGGGGCAACGTAACTTAGGTCATTGTCTAGTTGAAAATCTCTATATAAAAACTATACTTGGTAGGGCTTTGTGCAGACCTTGGTAAATACCACCCACTTATCATCATATTCAACAGCCAAACAATACTTAGTCTTGTTGTGTTTGACGGGTGAGAGACCCAATATGAATACAGGCAAAAGGCATGTCTTTGTAAGGTTGGTGGCGCTTAATTTGTGTTTAAAATTAATTTTAGCGGCGAACGTTATCGTGAAGAAATCATGACGTGTCAAATGAGATTCCAATATCTTTGCATCCACTGTATATTGACAGCTATCTATTGATGAGACGATTTTAAAACGCTTATATTGTGTTGACCTACATGCTTGTAACGGAAGATTTCAACATGATCACTATCATCAAGGTGTCTGATGAACTGGAAGCCAAGTTTCCAGTTTACATTTATGACCGATGACAATACAATAATTTAATCGTAGTATCCTGGTCAGGTTCGCCAGTATAACAAAATGTCAATAAAAAAACTGGTGTTGCAGACTGACGTACCATCCTGCTAGAGTAGGGAAATGTTTATATATGTATAATGGTATTTTATTGTTTCAAGTGTTTTTTTAGCATTTTTTTTTTGTACTGAAAAAATTATACAACTTATACCATGAGATCGAGCGCGTTTGATGAAGATTTTGGTATAGTCCATACTAATATTATAAACGCGAAAGTATCTGTCTGTCTGTTGCGTTTTTACGGCTAAACGACTGAACCGATTTTGATGAAATTTGGTATGAAGCAAGCTTGAAGCCCAAGGCTACTTTTTGCGCATAACGCCTGACGAATAACCTCTATATTGCGAGCGAATCCGTAGGTAACTTCTAGTATAATATAATTATATGAACAACTGCACAGTTTAACCAATTTAAAATCAAGACTATTGACGTGTCGATCGTGAAATTCGCGTTCTTATCTTCACATATAATATTCAATGTTCGGTGTTTAATATTATATTGTGCAAAAGAATAAATAATTGAATAATATTGATCTAAGCCAACGTTAAAAACTAGTTCACTTCATGCGTGCGTACAAACAAGTATCGATTCGATCGCGTGATGGACTAAATATAATTACCAACTCCTTAAGACATTGTATATAAAGGTCAATATGGCTTAAATTATATTATACTTGTTGTTTAGGTAATCGGTAGTTTGTCCTTTGGCGGTGAAGAGGGGAGAGTGATAATGTTTGCAAATATAGTACAAAGGTATAAGCAAACAACAACAAGACATAAGCTGAAGGCTTTACATGGAATTCCTCAAGAATCCGATATTCCAGGACTCTGAAGCTTTAAACTCAACAGAGCCAGATTTGCCACGTACAGAGAGAGTGCCAGAGGCAAATAAATTGAACGGTTTTGTTCAATCAAAACTATTTTTTTAACTACTTGTAAGTATCTTACACACACAATATACATTAAACTACAAGAATTATACTCGTATTTTATATATGTATCCTAGATTGAGTTAACTTATCGCAATTGGATGTATTTTGTTTTAGAAATTTTGGCAAACCTGAAAAACTACGAGTAACTTACCCAACGACACGTAAATCATTTGCAGCCTGTTGTTTTATATCTGCAAATGGACTCATGGACTTAACCCACATTTTGAGGAGGTTTGGTATTTATTCTACCACACCCCTAAAATGCAGATTGTTAAACGACACAGGCTCTTCTTATTCCGTACGATATGTCTCGAACCCAGTATAACCGAGGAAAGTTAAACACCGTACCTCAGAGCGAGATAAATTTTATTTAAACTGAATTAACTATCTACTTTTCCGTGAACAAAACATCATCGCGATTTAATTCGATCCCAACGTCATCTAGCGAAGCCAATAATGTGAAATATATTAAATATTATTTCGTATTATATTGATATTTTGTGAAGGCATTGAAATCGAACAAATACTTATCGATGAACAATAAATTTTTATCGAGACAGTCCGTTTTGAAAGGAAATGTTCTATTTAGAGACGATGTAACTTGATATTTTAATTCACTACTGTTTATTTGAGGTTCCCCGTCGATTTTTAATTGCATCCTGCCTTGATGATATTTATATAAGACGTATAAACTTATATGCATAAGTTATTTGATTCCATTATCGATGTATCGATTAAAAATACTTATATTTTTTGGAAAAAAGTTATTTTACGCGTTACTACGCTTACAGTAAAGTGAACTGACAAAAATCGTCACGTTAGGAATAATGGGTTACACCCCTTCTGCGCGACCTTCCCCCTTTATTTCTCTTTTTAATATATACGGTTTTAAATAATATAATTTAAACTTTTTTTTGTTAGTGTTTTAGTTTTAATAATTAAAAAAATATTTCTTGTCATTTGATCATTCTGAAACGTCCACTTGGTAGGTCTTTGTGCAAGCTAGCATACAGGCACACACTACAGGCACAAGGGACATAACATCTTAGTTCTAGTTGATTTAAGGAATGGTTAATATTTCGTACATTGCCAATCTTCAGGCAGTATCGTTTAAAAATACTAATCAAACAATTATTTTTCCATATTTGAATTATTTTTTCTTTAAATACAATAAATAGGTTATTTTGACGTTTGCTTATGTTTGAATACCGAATGTCACACATCACGCAAGTTTAATACATAATCGCACTGGACTCCACTGTTACATAAAGCGTTCTTACCTGAATCGTCATCATGTCCTGTATTCAACTGCAAGGCTAACGATCTCAGCTGTTTGAAGACTTGAACTGCTTCGCTGCGTAGCCAGTTGTCGTCTTCTTCTGGCTCCACCTCCATTTCCGCGTGCAGTGACCTAGCTGTATCCGTAGTGTCTACAGCATCGACACCCACGCGTTCAGCGAGAGTGTCGTGCGACCTTTGAAGACGTTCCAGTTCTTTGAGAGTGTTTTGGTACAGATGTTCCTGTAGAATATTCGTAAAATTAATTTGTGGACTGATTTGTTTAAAATTTATCACTAGAAATATTACAAAATGAAAAGAGAACGGGAAACAAGTAGATTTAATTTAAAATTTTCTATTAATTTAATTAGCACAGATTTAATGTATTTTGTTCGTTTGTTTTTATTGAATTATGACTTTTTAAATAACTGTTGTTAACTTTGAAAAGTTCATTAAGAATTATAATGATTCAATAGCCCTCATCCCATGTATTTGCAGTTACGAATTTGAAGGCCTTATAGCTGAAGCTAACCGCCCTAGTATATGATTTTTAGTGAGTTCAATTTCAACCACCCATCATTAAAACGCTGGAATTGCGCATAACAAAAATGTCTTTAGTCGGATTTTACAAAACCCAGGAAATGAAATGAGGTTGGTCGACTTTGACAGAACCAGGGAAATATGAGATAAAACTATTTAAACTAAATTTGTTTATTTGTTTGTACGAACATTTCCATAGAAGCTAGTAGAAGAATTAAACTGATCTAAATAAAAATCCTGCTCATATTACTAGAATATAATTTAGTCAGCGTTCATGTTCATTATCAATTAGGACATCGCACTCGGTCTATCTGTTCTCATAAATTTAGTTAATTCAGATCTAAATCAGCTTACTCGTTACGGGCAATAAGTCACGGGTCTTAAAACAAAAAACGTCAAATCTAAGACAATGATTTAAATAGCCAATGCAATCGACTGTCTCTTCCGCTCTGATTTCCTTATGTTGTGATTGATCTTCTATATCATTATATAAATAAATGTTGCTTTTGTTTAAGACACTGTACCATTCGAAATGTTGTAAAAGTATTGATGAAATTGGTGCTAGACGGTTTCTCATTGGATAAAAACTATTAATGTGGAGATTTTCAATAATTTTCAAACTCAAATTCTTTTATTCAACATAGAAGCATTATACTTACTTATTGTTAGTCAAATTAAACACTACCACCGGTTCGGAAAAGGAAACACCCTGACCTGAGAAGAACCGGCGAAAGAAACTCAGTGGGTCTTTTTATTTTGTCAGTCAAATTAAGTACATTTATTGAATATGATTAGAAATAGCCAGGAGGCGATCGTTTCATTCCCAAGGTGTGCTATCAATCATAAACTCTCTAATTGTATAGTACCCTTTTGCACACAAGCGTTCCTTAACATTTTTTTTTTAAATTTGGCAACAGAAGCATTTTGAACGCTTTGTGGGATACTGTTGTAAAACCGTATACATTGCCCCACAAAAGAGTCACTGACTCTATGCAGTCGAGTAACAGGAGTAACAAGTTTGTGTTTGTTCCTTGTACCAATACTATGAGAATCACATTTTCTCATAAAATCATTGATATTTTTCCGAATAATATTAATGATTTGTTACCTGTTCTTTCAACTGTCTTTCCAGCGCTGCAATTCTGTCATTCGCTTCTTCAAGTTGCTGGTGAAGGCCATCCTTGTCGCGGAGGGAAGATGTCAAACGTCTCTCGAGTTCAGCTCTCGTATCGCTCATCAGGGCCAACTCTGACTTGAGCGATTCAAGACTCTGAACATGATCCTGTCATAATAAAAAACTTACTATTACTATATTCAATAAAATGTTTTAAGATCTGTAGTTACAAATTGTTTAATTAAAAAAAGAAATACAGTCCATGACTTCGTTGGTGATTTAAATAACTCTTATTAATAGTCAAGCAGTATAGCCGAAGCTGTAAATAGTGTTTTTACAAATGAAAACAAAATATGCAAAACCTTAAACAAATAATTTTTGTCATCTTTTATTATTAATTTATCACAAACAAATTTGTTTCGTTTAAAAGCATGTTTGTTCGATGTTGGATTTGTTCAGAGTATTCTATCAGATCCTTCATCAGAATCTGCTAGGATGCTCACGGAATTCTATTTAATGGCTATTAATATTAAATTATATTTAAACAAAAAGGAACAAGGGACAATGGTACTGACGTACCTGTGTAGGACAAAAGTCCCAAAATAAAGAAGAAAAAAAAAAATTGTTTCCTATGACGACAATCTTGATCTTAAATGCCTTAAAAGAATAATCTAATTAATTTGGTATTTTTACCTGTAAGCTAGTTTTTCTAATTGTGCATTGGTCTTTTAATGCTTCCAACTGCGCCAAGAGTTGCGCCTCGGTAGCTGACGATTCTTTCAACTGTACGGTGAGGCGGGAGTTCTGTGCCGTGAGTTCAGCTATTAAGCTGGCTTTTTCTTCATCACGCTGAAACAATAAATATAATGAAAATAAATCAGTAATTGAATGTATTTTAAAGTGAAAGATTGGATCAGGATCACTTAGATTTTATTTCGTTCTCGCCGTTCGTTTGGCACCTGTAGTTAAGAAAGAATATGCTCGTATTTCCTCCTTTACAAGCTTTAATGTAACTTAATCTATTAATATTTGTATATGTAATCTGAAAACTGAATTATAAATTTGCACACACTTTTGGAGCTGATGACAATACAAGATTTACTAAAAGTATGTTGTATTATTTTAGTCAATAACAAAGTAATGATATCGGTGCTACTATAATTGAAGTAGATGAATTGTACTTAGAGGATGTATAAGAAGGAAAATAACATAATATCTTAGTTCTTAACGTTGGTGACGCATGGGCGATTATGAATTGTTAATAATCCATACAGCGCCAATGTCTAACACCTACGTAAATGAAATGAAATAAAAAAAAAAATTATGCACTTCGGGACGCCCGACAGAATTGATAACTAATCAAGTTGAACTATTTAATATTGAAATTGTTTAACTTAAGAATAGCTTAGGTTACTTCTTTATTTTTTATATATTATTATAATATATGAAGGAAAGGTTTTTTTTTATTAATAAAATATTTTATTGATTATAAAATCTATTTTAATTTTGAATATACACACACAAAATTCTAATGTACATATTTAAGAATTGTAACTAAGAATGTATAAGAGAAAAGGGAAGCCAGACAGACTGGCGCCGTAACGCGTTACGTAACGAAGCGTTTTACCCTCCCATATGAAAATAACACTTCAAAAATGAACAGCTAGGCCGCTTTATAAGTATTCGTGGCCAAAAATGATCAGGATATAATCATGATTACACAAATAGACTTTCGCTATTAGCAAATATCCGAATTTGTATCGCTCCATATAAGCAAATATGCCTTCCTCTGTTGGATAAAAATTACGAGGTAAATACGTTTGTTACAGGCATACATGCAATTAAATATTGCACACGAAGCATGCAAATACGATTTGCATATAACGACATTAAAATAAAAATAAGTTTATTTTTATTGTGTATTATGAAAAATTGTAAATGGCAACTTTTAAGTTGTCAACTGCTGGTGAAAAAAAGTTTATTTTTCTTTGTTCTAAACAAAAATGTCAAGTCAGAATATATACCGGTGAGCTTCTCTGTATACATATATATTATATATAACTCACGGGTTCATTATCATATTTAATACTAATACTAAACTTTTAGCCGAGATGGCCCAGTGGTTAGAATGCGTGCATTTTAATTAAAAACTTTACTTAGTTAAGATTTTATTTTTTGCAATATCTTACTTTAAAAACTATTAGTGGATAAAACTTATACCAGATGACGCAGTGCGTCTTTGAAGTTTTATTATATCCTATTATTATATAAGTAGTTCCGCTTTAAATTTATATTATTTCATGTCAAATGGAAGATGAGAATGTAAGTAATTTCTAGAAACCAGTTATTAGTAGAGGTCTCTAATTAAAATGTTGTGTAAATTTTTCTTACTTTCTGAATTCTTATGAAATTCCAAAACTTCTTACAGAAATATAGCTAAATCTTGAGTTAAAACAGACTTTGAAATTGGCCCGAATGAATCCGCCAACTAATAGTAATAACATTAGAATTGGATCACCTTACAGCTGAACCTAACGCAAAAATTATTATAAAAACATTTTACTCGAAAATACATTTATTTGGTTGTAGGGTTTTTTTGCAAAGCATACCATACACTCATCATGTATCCTATCGCCAAGCAGAAATACTCAGTATTCTTGTTTTCTTGTTTGGAAGATACATGAGCCAATGTAACTACAGGTACAAGGGACATAACATCTTGGCTCCCAATATTGGTGGCGCATTGGTGATATATCTTAAATTATCAACTTCTATGGACAGTGGTGACTACTTTCATTAGGTATTTCATTTGCTAGTTGTTGTCAAAAATAGGACACACAGATATTATGATCTACGAAGGGCATATGCTAATTCCCAAGGTCAGTGGCGCATTGACGTCGTAAGGGCGTATAATATTTCTTACACTAACGATGTCTATTAGTGGCCTATTTGCCAGTCTGCCTACCTATTTTGTATAGAATTGAGAATTGTTTAGTTTTTATTGATTAGCTAAACTAATTAAGTGTATTGAAATGATTTGTGAACGAGGAGTTTTTATCGCAGTAATTAATCGAACAACATTAAAATAAATCGATATTGAAATAGTCTTTGTATTTCCTTTATTAAAAAATTGTTTTCGTAATTGGAAATTTTATTATCACGATCAACTTTCAACGCTTGTGTTCAGTGAATTTAAACAAGACGTTTATAGAAGATTATATCATTGATGTCGTTGTAAAATGATATGTTATTTAGAAAGCATACGTTGAATTATTTTTACATTTAAATTTTATTACTAGAATTGGTGGTTCCAATAAATATAAATTTCGTTTTTTTTTTAAATAATTATCTTTGAAAAGGCAAACGACAAATGGACGTCGTCTTTAAGTCAAATTCAAAAATCTTTATTCAATATAGAATACACTTGCTAATTGATGATCATAAAAACTGGTTCAGAAATAAACACTTCGGACTTCGGATAAACCGAAACGAACCTGAGAAGGCGAAAGAAACTCAGCGGGATTTTTCTTTAATGACATACTTTACAATTATATATACTAAAAAATATATTTTCATCTAAGATTAAGTATCAGTAGAATTAAATGGAATGTGGAGCTACCACTGGTTCGTATTATTGACTCTACCGAGAAGATGAGCAAGAAACTTAGAAGTCAATCTTTTTCTGAAATATCTTTTCTAAATATATCTCTCAAATAAACAATTTATTACACTGGTTTTCTTATCTATCAAATCAAATGCATCATCAAATATATTGCAGTTTGTCGGCAAAAAACCGAATGATGGTAACGTAAACGAGGTTGCGACGAAAAAAGTATTTATATCTAAATTCCGTTCGATGGATCTTAATTTAAAATTAATTACCATTTGTCTTAAAAAAAAATTAAAACCAACACTTGGCTAGATATTTGGTTCTTGGAACTAATTTAACGACAGTCCTTAGCGTGACGGTTAAGTTCAATTTGTCGTCGTTGATATTTACGAAATTTTATTTCTTCAATGAAAATCCGAAGGTCGTATTATTGACAATGGAGGATGTTGAAATCATAAAGCATGTTTAATGGTAGCTGATGTTTCTAATTGATCAATAAAAGTTCAAAATATACTATAATAATTATTATTATTTTTAAAGGCAACAGATTTGTTAATTTGTACACATTTTTTTTATGGCATAGGCTAGCGGACGTGCATATGGGCCACCTGATAGTCAGTGGTCACCACTGCCAATAGACAATGGCGCTGTAAAAAATATTAACCATTCCTTACATCAAGACGTAAATGAATACGTATACGTAAACTCAATGCTCTGTAAAATCTTTAATTAATAGATTAATTCTGTTGTGTAAAAATAATCATTTAGCCAATTAGCCTTTCAGTTATTTAGTTATTATTTAAAAAATATATATATTTAAAACCTTCTCCTCAAAGGGAGAGGATGCCTTAGCCCAGCAGTGAGAAATTTACAGGCTGCTAATGACCATAAACAAGATGTACCTTATTAAATAAAAATACTTCTTTTTAGATATTAAACGTTCAATATATTTTAAAAAGACCGATTTTAGTCACTTTGCCGTTCTCAACGGAGAATAAACTCATAACACGATAAGACGGCAACCGGTGATGACCGGAGAGAGTTCAGGCACAGTCCCGAGTCCTAACAGCTTTACGTGCTCTCCAACCTTCGAGTATACATACATAAACATAAGACTAATTGAATATCTGGATAGTTATGCACACAACTAAAACAAACGGCTCAAATTTATTATCTTGGTGTGAGTGACATCTACCCTTGACACACGCCAAACGTGATACTAATTTACGTGTACGTCGACTTAATGGCCAACCATTGGCCCATAATTTTATCACGCATGATAATATCTAATTCATATAAATATATAATCAAAGTCGTAAACTTCGAAAAGACTATTTTATTATTAATAATGACTAGGAGTTCAAGGAAAATATTTTTTTAATATCGTTTTTAAATTTTGTCGTAGATACACGAAAAATATTTTATTTTAAATGTAAAACAAAATGACACGCGGTAATATTCTACTTAGATTAACTATTATTTCCTAAATTGAATATTACAAATCATTGGTTGAATAATACATGAAGTATTATTCAACCAATGATTTGAACTATCTGTGATAGTAACTCATAATTACAGTCATAATGTCAAAACTAAATATAAGGCGCTTAATCATGTAATAAGTATATATATATTATAAAACAACGTTAAGAGCCGGTGCCGCTGCGGAAAAAGCTAAAGCAAAAAAAAGATCCAAATATTCTTGTCTTATGTCAAATTACTTTTTGTCCCATTTGCTGTCGAAACACTTGGCCCTTGGAGTATTGGTGCAAAAAGCTTCATCAAAAGTATAACAGCCCAGAGGATCTAAATCTAAATATAAGCCCAGAGGATCGGAATTGCGATTCAACGGGGAAATGCTGCTAGCATTCTTGCCACCATTCCACGCGGTCAAGATTAATACAGTAACTATTTTTAATTCATATTTGTATATATTTAAGCACTTAATGTTCTAATAAACAGATAGAATTATATTGCTTAGCAAAGTAACGAACAGCAGGAGTTCAATGCACCCTATGAGATGACCAATGACCGATTATTTTATCCGTGCGAGCCATTACAAAGCACTTTACATATATAACGATTACGTTTATTTTTGGAGAAGCTATTGAGTATATTTATAAACGATTTAAAAATTGATTGAAAGTTACTTTTTTTAAGACATTATTGACCACCACAAGGTAAATGCAACAAAAGTTGGACTTAATGCGTGTTCTCTGCCATCATCTTTAGGTCAAACAGAAAACCATGAAGGTGGTTATTATTAATAATACATAATCACTAATAAAACATATACATACGTACACATATAGTATCTACAAAATAAATATCGACTATACTATTTATAGTAAAACATGAATAATAAATAAATACATTATCGATGTTAATAGAACTGGGGGCTTTCCGACAATATGTGCTCACGCAGACGAGTCTTAAAAGAAAATTTAGAGGTAGCTATTCTTATTTGTTCTATAATCAAGTCAGAGTTAGAGACGAAACCGGAAGTATATTATAAATTCCTTAAAGTTATAATAAAATTTATTACTTATTATAACTTTAAGGAGTATTTTATCTGTATTGCAATGTTATCTGTAATTCAATTCTTTAATAAGAATAGCGTTAATAAGTTCAATTCTTTTTTTTAATATATTTTTTTTTTAATTCCGAACCGGTCTCATCGTCGACCGTGGCCATTTCCTCGTCTTCCTATATAAAAACAAGTAATTGCTAAGGGTTTCCGCTTAACGCTTATCAAGCGAAATGGTCGACAATAGTAATTACTGGGATGTTGTTAGCTAAGGTAGCAGTGTGTGGTCGTGCTTGCGACAGGAAGACGACAAGGTGGTCACGGTACGCAATAATTTTAATACGCACAATCTATCGACCAGCTAAAGTTAATGAATACATTCAGAAACGACGGCAATTACCAATATACGAAAGCATGCCTACAGTTATGACCAATCGAAGAAGATTTACATATTCTAGAGATTTGCAAACTCTGTAATATTATGCACTATATAAAGTTATTGATTAATATATTATAAGGAGAATTAGTGTGACTTTCCGAACGTCATGCGTCAAGCAGTCAGACGTCTTCTAAATTCATTCAATTTTGGCGGGAAGCAGCGCGATATACGGTCAGCCGTATCATTGTTGAATTGTTTTTGTAATAATATTAGCAAACCAGAAATTTATTAAAGTATTTTGGTATTAATTAATTATTATTTTATATTCATGTAATAAATTTATTAATAGTAAATTTAATTTAATTTGTCTTCCACAGTTCGGATACCAACTTCGTCATTTGATACGCCATATTTTCGCGAATCCATTATGAAAATCATAGAAATTGCGTGAATTCAATGACAAGCCTATAAATTTTGTTTTATTTCTCTTGTTTTTGTAAATGACATACGTTTGACGACCTCCGTGGTCGAGCAGTGTGTACATCAGTTTTCATGGGTACGCCACTCCGAGGTCCCGTTTCGATTCCCGGCCGAGTCGATGTAGAAAACGTTCATTAGTTTTCTATGTTGTCTTGGGTCTGGGTGTTTGTGGTACAGTTGTTACTTCTGATTTCCATGACACAAGTGCTTTAGATACTTACATTGGGATCATGTATGTGATGTTGTACAATATATATTTTTTTACATTTATTATTTGTATCGCCTGTTTAAGGTTTCACCCCTTACCAGTGGCGTAGCATAGGTCACTAGCACCCGGTGCGGATTCCAAATTTGCCGCTCTCTTATTTTTGCAATCCATTATAAAAAATTTGGGGCATGGTAAAAAGAGTACTTTTATTGAATAACACTAACATGAAAAGTGAAATTAACATTTTTTGACAGAGAGTAGAAGGTAGAATATCACTTAGAAAAATTACAGAGAAAACGTAATACAATAATGGAGAAATCGTCTACTTCACGAACGCTCTTTTGCGCACGAGTATCATTACAACCTCAACTCCTCAACTGAAAGATTAAAATTTAACTCTTCTAGTCTAGTCAGCAAAGTTTTTGATCACACTTTCAATATCGACTGCATCAGTCAGGTCTTGTTCAATCAACAATATAGCTAGATTAGTTAATGTCAGCGTACTCATCGTAGATCGCAAGTAATTCTTTATCAATTTCAGTTTCGAAAAGCTCCTTTAACAACTAGCATTAGGTACTTATAGCAGTTGTCAAAAATATTCTGAGCATTATGAAAATGTTACGCACGGAGATTTCGAGCTTAGATTCGACAATGAACTCCAATAATTCAAGTGGACCTGCATTAGCTTTGCCTAATTTATCAAGATCTCCAGTAGCAATGGCAAAACTTCGAAGTCGCCCTCGCTCAAGTTCAAACTCCTCCTTGTCAATGTCGGCAGCATGGTCAAGGTTACATTTTCCAGTAACATCCAGTAGTTTTGCTGGTGTAAGTGAAATTGGGGCAACAATCCGCAAGCTTGTTTTTATATCTTGCTTTTTATTCAAAGTCATCGATGCCTTGTGAAACGACGGTCTGTCATTACCGTATTACGGTGAAGTACAAAGAATGCGTAAGGAGACATATTTGATATTTATTTAAAATAACATTGAAACGAAATAAGTTTCCTAAATAATAGTTATTGAGAAAGCTTGCGCTTGCATCACCCATGCATAGAACCTGCATCGGTACCTGGGTATTTGGTAACAACAAAAAAAATGACCAAAAAAACACTGAAAGAAATTAACTTTTCTCTAACTGCACCCTCCGCCCCCCCCCATGCTACGCCACTGCCCCTTACTAAAATGACACTACCCTCTTTTGTTTCTACAAACTAGGCAAATGTTACACATAAGTTGCGCGTATTGTAACTTGTGGTGTACTAATCTATGGCTGTTGATTTGGGTGTCAAGGTCAATCTGTTTAATTTTTATCGTTTTGACTTTATCCACTCACTATAATACTAATTTTAGTAGGAAAGCATATTAATAGAAGGCAAATACTTTGTGTATAAATTGATTTTAATCTCATTTCAAAAAACATCATTAATATATAAGGATTAAAAACAAAACAAGAATAGATTAATAAGTAATAAAAAACGTAGAGTTGATTTCCGTGCGTAATATAAATATTTATTGTATAACATGATAGACGAAAATGAGTTAACATAAGTCTGTATATTATTGTATAACGTTAGTTGAATCGCTGCTACTTGAATTATAATACATTATTATAATATTATTAAGTTTGCCTTAATAGCATTTCATTATTAACAAGTAAAATTGTTACGTAATCTAATAAAATTAAAATTTATTTCGTCGTCGGTTCATAAGTGGTCTTTGTAATTAGTCCATGTAGGCGTGAACGACCTTGACGTTTTCACTTGTATTGAAGTAGCTCCTGTAAATTACATGGAATAACTGTTTGTTGTAGCGCTGACGTCAAGACAACTGATGTTTTATTATTAACGTTTACTTTACGCCCTTCCCTAATATGCCATTATGTTCAAGTTTTTATTAGTGGAATATTTTATTGCGTTTAATTTGCGTCTGGATCGTTACCATATCTTCTACCCTCTAAAAGCAATATTTATGTGATAATAGTTAAGAGGTGAATTTACGTAATTGACCTTGCTCGATTGGGCGTTACTGATAAATATACCCTGTGCTCTGTAATGTGGAGAAAAGTGTCACAGGTCCGTTCAACGCAAAGTCTCGTCCGATTTACTAAACGTAAATGCGGGTTGCATCGCAATATGCGCGTATCTATTACATAAAAAAGTTATTAAAAATATTTGAATAGATATTCTGCAAAAATAAGCCGAAGGTTCCTTCAGTGCTGTTTTAATTAATATACTATGGTGTAAAAAAGAAAAAAACTTTTTAAGAAAGCTTAGAAAAAAGCTAATAAAAATGTAATAACTTGGAATATGTATTTCCATTCCTTCAAATATATTTTTTTTAACCAATGGTAATATATGCCTATCCTCTTTTATATATTAATAGCGTAAGCTGACTTTTGTCCCAGTGATTATGGGAATTATTACATAATAACAAATAAAATTGTTTTTAAAAATCTAGTGTGAATAAAAACACAAACAAAACAATAACAAAAAATACGTTTAAATAAAGTTATATAAAATCGTGTATAATAGAAAGAGAAAGAGGGGGAAAGGTCACGGGGAGGGGGCATAACCCCTTTTACCTTAAGTGACGATTTTGTGCCAGTACGCTCCATTGTAAGCCGCGTTAAAGAATTTCGTTCCAATATACAAATGAAACCCTTAGATACAGTATACATTGGCTATCCAATTCCAAATAATCCACAATTGTTTAAGGACTTGTGCTAAAACGATTAGCCTAACCCGGATCAATGTAAAGCAGATTAAAGCGGCGAAAAATGTCTTTAAGTAGTAAGGTTTCGGGGTAAACGAGCTGTCTAAAGGAAAGACTAAAGGTGGCACAAAACGTGACGACTGACAAGTCTATATTTAAATAGCTGCTGCAAATTAAATAATCGATAGACGTTATACGCAACTACGCGGCTTGTTCATTATGACGAGCCAATTGGCGCGTATTTATCCGCGTTGAACGTAACCACACCTAAATAATAGTTAAAAGCTTTTATTACAGTGTTTGTTTGTCAGTTTGTTTAGGATAAATCTTACAAATTGTATTAGAATTACTAATTATCTTATCCTACGGAGTAAATTTTTTTTTATGTTTATTCGGTTTCGATGGCAATTCATCCACCATAACCCATTGGAGCAGCGTGGTGAAATTTTCTTAAAGGGAGAGGAGGCCTTTGTCAAGCAGTGGACCATTTACAGACATTCAACATTGAATCCAGACGAAGGATCTCTTCAACGGTCAGCCGAAACGATAAATTTATGTATATAAACTCGTTCTTTTACTAATTAAATGTTTTATGCAATGAATGCAGTTCATTCATTTTTAACAATGAAATAGATATCACGAGAGTTGACAATACCGTGCATGGACCTTGACTTACTTCGCAGAACACCGTCCAATGTTAAACTAAACTACCAAATAAATGATAAACTCAACAATGCAATAAGGTCATGTCATTTTTATTCAGTTAATGTAAATGATTCTTATTGAATTATTATTTATAATATTTGTAGGTGGACGGGCCAATGATCCACCTGATCCCCACTGCCTATAGAAATTGGCGTTGTAAGAAATATTAAGTACTCCTTACATCGCCAATACGCCACCAATCTTTCGAGCTGATATGTTACGTTCCTGAGTTTCTTTCGCCAGTTCTTCTCAGGTCAGGATATATTCTTTTCCGATCCGGTGATAGTATTTAATTTGACTATCAATAAGTAAGTGTAACACTTCCATATTGAATAAAGGAATTTGAGTTAGAGTGCCAATTATACTGGCTCAAACACCCTCCAAATCAAACAAATATACTAAGTATTGTAGTTATGTGTGGGTAGTACTTACGCAGACAGGCTTGCACAAAGTCATACCATCGATTAAATATAGGGCATGTATACAAACAAACAAACGCGCAAACAAAATTGTACTTTTTATTCTGACTCTCAATTCGTTGAAGGTAAATCCGACGAAACCGGTAAGAGTTAAGGCGCTAATGGCCCTGTGTGGGGTGTTTGCCCACAGCCTTGAGATCTAACTATTAAGGCAGTCAACGGCGATCATATTAGGTCATAAGATAATATTGCCAGAATTATTGGCAATTTAGCCTCGACGTAATGGCCGATGTAGATTAGGATAGTTAATATAATGATTACAAGTTGTGCCAAACTTATGTTTCTTAATAAAATTTACATATAAAATCGATTCCTTTTAAAAAGTTTTCAATATTTTCACATGGACAGGTCCACTATTGCAACCGCATTTAAAACGATTACATTGAGCTGAAATTTAGACAGGCTTTTACGTAACCATACATGTTAACTGTTACGGCTCATCAGTCTAACTCCTCAAATAACAGATACGTATACAATACTAGTACTAGTTTTGTGAGTGGGAGGGGGGTAGGTATTAAGAACCTTAAGCACTGTTCTGTACAGCTTAACCGATGATTTCGGGTTGAAACCCAGGCAGGCACCACTGAATTTTCATGTGCTTAATATGTATTTATAATTCATTTCGTGCTCGGCGGTGAAGGAAAACATCGTGAGGAAACCTGCATGTGTCTAATTGCAACGAAATTCTGCTACATGTGTATTCCACCAACCATTCCACCAAGCATTGGAGCAGCGTGGTGGAATATGCTTCAAACCTTCTCCACAAGGGAGAGGAGGCCTTAGCCCAGCAGTGGGAAATTTACAGGCTGCTAATGTAATGTAATGTAATCTAACTTACAAGAGCGCAGGCAAGAGGCGAGGAGATTAAATAACTTTGAGTAAGCCCGTCTGGGTAGGAAACTATTCATTATAATCTGGTATAATCAGGTTTTATTTATTTTAGATCTCACGATATACCGAAATTCCGTAAAAATACGAGACATTAAAATATTACGCAAACAACTAAAAAAACCGGAAACATTCTGTAATATTTAACCAGAATATTGTAAAAAGGTCAGCCGGTAATACAATAGTATTCATACGTATTACCTATATACATTCAATCTATACTTTAAAACAATAATTTCCGCCCTCGGCTTCGCCCAAGTGTCGCAAATATTAGGTTTTTTTTTTATAATCAATCTGTATACGAAATCAATTCAGATCCGTTCAGCCTTTCTAACGTTATTAACAAACATTCAAGCAGCCCCATGTTGTATTTATAATATTACATGAATAATTAGTAATAAACTTTACATAAATGCATAAAGTATAAAAAAAGTCGAAATAAGGAAAACTAATATATATGTAAAATAGATAAGAATTGTTAGAAGCATTCTATCATTAGAAGTAATTATAATTTATTTAGTTCTTGAGATACCTATTACAGTCAAAAAGTGCAAACATAGGCATCTATTCCCTCACTTTCATAATCTTTACTTGGTGGTAGGGCTTTGTGTAAGCCCGTCTAGGTTGGTACCACCCACTCATCAGAAATTTTACCGTCAAACAGCAGCACTCAGTATTGTGTTTCGGTTTCAATGGTAAGCCAGTGTAATTACGGGCAAAAGGGTCATTGTATCTTAGTTCCCAAGGTTGGTGGTACATTGGTGATGTAAGGAACGGTTAATATTTCTAACAGCGCCATTACCTATAGGCTGTGGTGACCACTTACCATCAGGTGGTCCATTTAGTCGTTTGTCTACATATATCATAAAAAACCGATGGTACAGCAAATCGACAAGACTCGAGAGAAGGGCTCAAGAAGGCTTTTCGTTTGACTCGTTAAAAATATTAACAAAAAAATAAAATATTACTGTTAATAAAATCAACATTAGTTACCTGTTTAACTGAAGTGTCCCTGGTGCCGATCTTAGCAGTGAGCTCCTTAATGTCATTCTGTAATTCCAACAGCCTGGCTTCGTATTCCCCCTGCTCGGTGTCCAGTCGGCGTCGAAGGAGGTGTTTCTCTTGCTCCAACGCCTAGAGACAAAAAGAAATGGTATAATTATAATAATCATTACATTATTTTAATACAGATACACGAAGAAAAATATATATTAATATTATAAATGCGACAGTAACTCTGTCTGTCTGGGTAGGTGCCACCCACTCATCAGATATTCTACCGCTAATCAGCAGTACCCAGTATTGTTGTGTTCCGGTTTGAAGGGTGAGTGAGTCAGTGTAACTTCAGGCTCAAGGGACATAACATGTTATTTCTGATGTAAGGAATAGTTAATATTTCTTACAGCGCCATTGTCTGTGGGCGGGCGTAATAGTAATTTTCTCTTGAGCTCCCTCCCGCCTCTGAATCTGTCTCAAAAGTTCTGAAAGTGTTTTTCCTGGGGGCCAATTGTACTTATAACGATAATCAAAATTATAAGCAGATTTTATTCCGATATAACTTCGACTATTACTCAAAAAAATAACCTAAGCTTAATCCTTACAGAGACAACAATACGTCACGATTTGATATCAATAAATTGTCCATTTGTACACAGAATGGGGGGAATAAGTACAATAGCTATAAGTATTTTGTTTCGTAAACTTTTACGTATAAATTTAAAAAAAAAGTTCGGTTCGGTTGTAGTATGTTTACAGATGTGTATAATATATACATAGATATAGAAAAACATAGAGATGAAGAAAATATTATATTACAGTTATAAATAGTAATGTTTTAAACGATAACACTAATATATCGAACGCAATTACAAAACTCTTGTCTCAGTATATTGTTGTTTCATTGAATCCTGTGCACCTGTGCAAATTGTGCCGGGACAAAGTAAACTGTAGTTTATTGACTTATAGAGAAACAATTGGGCCGTGCGTCAGTAATTATATTCAATATGCTCAAAGAACAATAGCCTTTATTTTGATATAATTAAAGAACAGAATTCCAATTTTTATTCATTATATAAATTGCAGGTGTTTAAATAAGAAAATGTCATAAGCGACCGTGCCGTATAAATAAAAAATGCTTAACATGCAACTTAAATTTCCAAATAATTTATAACGAAGATGATACCTACCGTTTATACTTATTTTGACAAGAGACATATTTTTTTAAAAATAAACTTGGTGTCTTTTATTACAATAGGGATTATTATTATCAAATCAAATTGCTTTATTCAATAGAAGCATTACACTTACTTATTGATAAACTTACTTTATGGTCAAATCCATATCACATATATCGTAAGAATACAAACTAAGTTTATGTATATTAGTATATTTCAATGGCTGAAGGAGTAAAGATAAACAAAGTTTAGATACATTTTTTTTTGCGTTTGTAATAAATTTACAAAATGAAAATTTAAATAAAATTAATAACATCGCATCTGACTGTAACAGATAGCATAATGACTGCATTAACTGTATCCAATGGGAGTAAAAAAATAATCGCGAATCAAATGCGCGATCTAAGCATCACATTTGAGTAAAAAATTGAATTTCCTGCCTGACAAATTGCGATCAACAATTTCATTGTTCAACTCTTATCGCTTTCAAGATCCGCTGATAAAGAAAGTTTGTGACATGACATTAGAAATCATTGTGGTAACAGGGTCGGTAGTGTTCGGGTATTAAGGTGTTCTGACCTTTATTTGTATAGGAAGAAAAGCTATGAATACACGTGGTATGATGGCCCAGATAGGAGATCATGTAGACCATGGCATGTGAACACTTGAACCATAAAGTCATCGCTGATAAGTGGGCCGTTTTCACAATTCTTCTAATTGAACAATGGCAACCTCTGCTTCCGATGTAACGCGCAATTCCTTTGTTTTACGTATTTTGTCACAGGGGACGGAGTACTTTGCTACAAGAGTTAATTTTGAACTCTGTGATTTTGAATTGTGAATAAGCAGATCGTTATCTCTTTTAAGTAGAAAAATATTCTGTTTATAGTAATCAAAAAAATGTACACGGAAATTATATTATTTCAGGATATCAATTATGTAACACTACGTACGCTTTGGTCACTGGACTTTTAAATTAAATTTATAGCACACAAGCCTTCGCCCTTTTTATACTACCTCGAGTAAAAAACAAAAGTAGCCTATGACGTTCTCCGGAACTCAAACTATCAACATACCATAACATAAAAACATAACATAATCAGCCTGTAAATTTCCCACTGCTGGGCTAAGGCCTCCTCTCCCGTTGAGGAGAAGGTATGGAGCATATTCCACCACGCTGCTCCAATGCGGGTTGGTGGAATACACATGTGGCAGAATTTCGTTGAAATTAGACACATGCAGGTTTCCTCACGATGTTTTCCTTCACCGCCGAGCACGAGATGAATTATAAACACAAATTAAGCACATGAAAATTCAGTGGTGCCTGCCTGGGTTTGAACCCGAAATCATCGGTTAAGATGCACGCGTTCTAACCACTGGGCCATCTCGGCTCATACATACCATATTTCATCCAATTCAGTTCAGCAGTTTAAGCGTGAATCAATAAAAGATAGAGTTACTTTCGCATTTATAATATTAGTAAAGATGTTTCAATGGTAACGCGTTGTCCGCAACGAGATCTAAGATGTTACGCCTGCACTTGCTCATCCACTATTCAAATCCCAACAAATTGCATCAACTTAATAGAAACAAACTCGAAATCTTCGTAATAGAAACATGATATTATCACGTTTTACGTGTGTTGTGTTTTGTGTGTGTGTGTTTATAGAGATGGTTTTTGAAACCAGAAAAAAGCACCTAAGCGTTCATTCACTGGTTACGAGAAATATACACAGTTATGAAATTACACCGTGAGAAACCGATCTAACTTCCAATATATTTTTACACATATCCGCCGGTAAACGTTGTCACTATTGCAGTATTGCAGATATGTATACTTTGTTTTACACCACAGTCTAATGTAGAAAATTTACTTAGGACTTAAAAATATTATTCAATGAGCGGAGTTATGGCTAAATGTCTTCTAAAGGTCCAAAAATTATATTTATTGGTATATTATATTTTATAGTAGCATATTGTCACGATACGAATAATAAATTAAAAGAAATTGTATATAGAAATTATCGAGATGATCATTATTAATTTAAGTTAGGTACACTTCAACTTAGGGAACAGTGTGAGTTTCATTAAAATCGGTCCAGTAGTTTCAGAGATATAGGTAAATTACTCGTAAGAAAATATAGAAGTCGGTTTAATTTTTTATGAATTACAATTAATTATTGTAGTATAGACATAACTATACTAAATAGTACCTAGGTAACTGACTTCTATCATCGGTCGGATTATCCGATTAGCAGACTACATCAGTCTTCTCTGATCTTCCTGTACTGTTCTCCGTTTGTTTCATAAAAAAAAAACTTTTCCCAATTGTTGTTTATTCCGAGTTAAATGACTCGGTAGGGCTTTGTCTGGATACGTCAATTATGCTACCGGTAAACAGCACTATTTAGTATCGTTGTTTTCCAGTTTGAAAGGGGTGTAATTTCAGGCACGAGGTACATTTACAATAAATTCTTAGTTCCCAAGGTTGGTGTATTGGCGATACAAGAAATGGTTAATAAATAAGCCAATGTCAATGGGCAGTGGTAACCACTTACCACTAGATGGCTCATTGGCCAGTCCACTTCTAAATATAGTAAACAATGTGTGTCTTAATTATGCGCGCGAGAAGTTCTACTTCTTCAGCGTAATTAAAAATATATCTAAATTAATTATAATACAAATGTACTTATTAATAAAATAATAGTCATTATTATTATTATAATAAATGAAATTTCTTCTTTTTTAACAGTTACAATGTTCAGAATATAAATTCGTAATAAAATAAACATTGTAAAATAAGATAACGTGAAGTTGTCTATTTCGAGCGACTTGTAGTCTTCGGCCGGTGCGCGCACGCATCATTAAAATTCACATCATTTTTCATAACGAGCCAAAAGAAATAACTAACCTTAAAAATTTAAGATTATCGTAGAATAAAATTTAGTTACATGTAACTATGTACTATAGTTATTTTAAAGTAAACAGAATAAATTACAAAGGAAATATTTTTATATTAAACTTTATGACATGAAACGAGTACTAAATTATAGTACGACACAAATTAGAAAGATGTAAATCTTTATTACTATTTTTTACGTGTCAAGTCAAAGTCAAAAATCTTTATTCAATACAGAAGTGTTACACTTTTTTTTATGGCATTGGTTGGGGGACGAGCATATGAGCCACCTGATGGTAAGTGGTCACCACCCAGAGTCAAAGGCGCTGTAAGAAATATTAACCATTCCTTACATCACCTATGCGCCACCAACCATGGGAACTAAGATGTTATGTCCCTTGTGCCTGTGATTACACTGGCTCACTCACCCTTCTAACCGGAACACAACAATACAGAGAGTACTGTTATTTGGCGGTAGAATATCTGATGAGTATGTGGTAGCTACCCAGACGGGATTGCACAAAGCCCTACCACCAAGTTAACTTGCACTGTTTACAGATTCCGTTTTCTTAACGTATGTGGCTACCGTATTATTTGTAATACGCAAATGATTTTGATAGCCGCTTATGATGTGAAAGGAAAACTTTAAGGACAGATTTAATTGAGACAATCACTGAATGTTATCGACAGTCGTCCGTTCTTGGTACATAATTTACTTCAATATTAGTCAATTTGAGACTGTGTGCGTGCGTAGTTCGGATGTGTGGATTAATTCTACAACCTGTATATTGTTTTTGTTTGTATTTAATGAGTTTCGTGTCATCAGATTTAGGTGATACTTTGTATTTCACAAATTTTGTTGATATTAACGGCGATTCTTTGAATATAATAACTCTATAGTCGAAACCTCTATGGACTATTTTACGAGTTATTACAAATGATCAATATCTTTTGACAATTTCTAGTCATAGGTCAATTTTTTTGTGACTTAACAGTTATTTTTATAAATACCGATGTAACGAGACCCGCAGTCAGAATGCTTGTATCTGGGCTAAAGATTGCGGGTTACAATCCCAGCAAGAACCGAAAAATATCGCGAGCTAACCTTTATGGATCGAAAGAAATTCTGCCACATCTCTTGGTGGTAGGGCTTTGTGCAAGCCCGTCTGGGTAGGTACCACCCACTCATCAGATAGTCTACCGCCAAATAACAGTACTCTCTGTATTGTTGTGTTCCGGTTAGAAGGGTGAGTGAGCCAGTGTAATCACAGGCACAAGGGGCATAACATCTTAGTTCCCAAGGTTGGTGGCGCATACGTGGATGTAATGAATGGTTAATATTTCTTACACCGCCTTTGTCTATGGGCGCTGGTGACCACTTACCATCAAGTGGCTCATATGCTCGTCCGCCAAACAATGCCATAAAAAAAAGAAAAAAGCCGTCAACCGCATTGAAACAGCATGGTAATCAGCTCTAAGCTCTATTCAAGAGGAGAGATGAGCTTTGCCTTACAGTGTTATTATAATTGGCTATTAGTATACCATTATTTAAAAAAAAAAAGAAAGTTGCATCAATCGGATATATTAATTCCATTTTCTGATTTGAATAATTTCATTCATGTATGTCATACAATTAAAAAAAAATCGTAACGCAAGATTTATAATGAACATAATATAATTTAAACACAAATATCTGACTCTATGTATTAATAACATAGATGAGTCACGAAGGCTCATCACGAACGAATCAAGAGTCGATTAGGATGCGCAAGCGCATAGCGCTGCGTGCGCAAGACTCCAGGTAGACTACGATTGCCTAATATAGATACAGGGACGAATGGACATTGCAATTAATTATATTTATATTTATTTTCATTATTGTAAAGTGATAAAATAAATATTCAATATATTTGTTAAAAATAAAATTTGATTTTTAAACTATATATCCAATTTTATATTTACTTCAATCTAAGCTTAAAATGTTCTTATAAGAACACCTGAAATACATTTCTATGTACAATACTAACGACTCTCCCTGGCTTCACACGAATAATGTACTTTCGACCAGTCATTATTTTTAGACTTGTATCATTAGTTCCTGTGATTACAGACCTTACACACAAACGAATAAATTTTACCTGTTTATAATATATAAAAAAAAAAACTTTAATTGTAAATATTATAACAAATTGTATTCATTATATATATATAATTGTACACGATATTAGTGCGGGCCGTGCGTGTAACGCGAACAGCATATTAATTCGGCTACTTATATGAGCTCTAACGCGCTCCGCTTTCACTTGGTTTGATATGCACTGCACTGACATGCGGTTAAGCTAAATTAGCATATATTTTAAATTGTTCATGATAATTCTTATGAGGGTAACACCATAGTGGCATTATCGTAGATTTACATATATATCCATACATATAATTGTCTTCTTAGTGTAGCATCGAACCGTTTTTTTTAATTTTATTTCAATATCTCAATCTTATTCAACTTAACTTCTACTAAAGGTAATAGTGCCTCCCATGCTTAGGCACGTAAAGCGTTTATATACAAGATGGTCGCGTTTATAATAAAATCCTGCGGATGCTTTTAGTTTTGCGAGTTAATAAATTTAAATCTTATGTTGAGAAAACATCAATAAATAATGAATCCCCATAGTTTTTCGAAATTCGATCATGTCCTTTAATCGTATTTAACTGACGTAACTTTGTGTTTCAGATGTTGGAAAACAGTAAGTATCTGAGTTTCTTGCCGGTTCTTTTCAGTAGAATCTACATTCCGAACCAGTGGTAGCTTGACGTTTAATAAAATTCTACGAAATGATGCAAAAGTGCTTATGGAAGCCTACTTGAATAAAGTAGATTTTGATTTTATCACTTCACATAAGATTATGAGGTGATGAAAAAAGCGTGGAATTAATTTTCGTTGATTTTCATACAAGATATATAGTATTTTAATTGTACTTCATTAACAAACGTGTGTAATTTAACTGGTCGAAAGCCTAATGAGTATCTTGGCGGTTCTTCTCGTTAGTATCATCAAGTACATTACGAAACGAAACGAGGAACCTTTTAATTTGATCATGTAATGACCATTTAGAGGTGCTTGGAAGAACCTACTTGAATACAATTTATTTAAATTTTATTTTTAGAAGTTAATAACAACACTTGTCAATAACCTTTACCTGTAAGGCTCTAGGTCTTCCTAACCGGTTTCAATGATATCATTATGTATTAAATCTCACGAACCACAGATAAAAGACTGTATTAGAAGTGGCACATCATTAATATTTTACGTTTAAATAACCTTGATAAATAACGATTTGATGTATCCTACTAGAACATTAAATATGTTTATTTTTTTAAATCATTAGTTGAGGAGTTACTTTATTAATTAAATTTATTAACCAACAGCACATCATCACACAGGACATAGGGCAGAGGACATAGGACAGAGTACACTCCTGTTAAAAACGGCTCTATAACTACAGCCATCTCTAACAGATGATCTTTACGACACAAATAAAAAAAAATAAAAACGTACTCATTTAATCCACAAACAAATAATCATAAAATTTGAATTGAAACATTAAAATAGCAACATTGCTATCGAAAATTGAGAATAACTATTTATGTATTTTGAATTTTCCCCTGATGCCATTTCCCGTGTTTAGTGTTCTGCGTTGTAGTCGATGTTGCCAATGATTTTAACTTGTTAATGTAACCTTTCCAGTATCCGTGATGCACGCCATGACATAATCGATGATTTGACATGCGAATATTTATTTGTCTTATATTTATTTTATGATAAACCAGTTGTCAACGCCAACGGCTTCGCTCGCGTTTTACGGGTTAGTCGTCAGATGTTAGGTGTAAAAGTAGCCTATCCTTCAATTTAGGTTCACTGGTTCGGACGTGATAAAGCAACAGACGGATAGATAGACTTACAGACAGAGTTACTTTCGCATTTATAATATAACCTGATGTATGTGTCTGAAGTTGCTTTTTTGAAAAAACATATTTTCTTTAAAAGCAAAGTAATGTATCATGTATACATATGATAGACCAGGTCATAACAGTTATCAGAAAAAAAAAAACTATGTCATGTATTTTAAAAATTATGACCATTTAAAAAACCTGGCCTATCACCCAGTACCGGCTTGACGTCGCATTCCGGGACAGCCCTGTATACATAAGAGTTATTTACATTAGGGCTTAAGTACAAATAATAATTCCGCTGCAGCAATACTTAGTATTGATGTATTGCGGTTTGAAAAGCGAGTGAGTTGGTATAACTACAGGCACAAGGCACATCTTAGCTCAAAGCGTTCGTAGTGTTGTATTTCTAACAATACAGCGAGCGGTATTAACGTACTAGGTGATCTTATATGCCTACCTATAGTGTGCCTGCATAAATTTAATTAAAAATAATACTTAAATACGGCCAGGCTTCCGTCCTGTGTACCTTGATAATATTAAAACAGTTTAAACATTTTGTACATAGTTTACGATGCATTGTGTTGCAATATACTTTCGTTGAGATGAGATTTCGCGTCCCAAATTCATTGTAATGTTCTTAATTGTATCCAAAATTAAGGTTAAACGCGATTACCATCTTCTAACCATTCAAAACGTCCATCATAAGTGACGAGCGTTAAGAAATATTTATTATACTAATTATATTAATATATAATTTAAAATAACTTACTTTTGATACCATACGTAAGCATAAGATTTACTAAATACACGAGTAGTCTTCTCTCGAGAGTTGTCTGAAAACTTCTGTTTCATCTGTATCAGATATTTTTGGTCACCTTCGCTTCTCAGATGCTTTATTTTTCATAATCATCATTTAATTCTTTGATAAAATTTATATATTTACATAAGACTGCCAAAGTTGGGATTCCTTCGCAATAATTTTACACGCACACTAGTAAAGTGGTATGACGTTTGGCGAGTTTCACGCAGGTCATGCACACTAACATGATAAAGTTGGCTCGTTTATTCTAATTATTTTTAGTGCGACACTCTACCTAAATGTATAAAAAATCTAAGCTTTTACTATAAATACGAACATTTTCGATGTTCACATATTAATATAAATTTTTGCTAGTGATACTTTTTATGGGGCGGTAAGCCGTTCGTTACGTAACGTGTTACGGCGCCAGTGTGTCTGGCTTCCCTTTCTCTTAAGCCTACGGCAGCGGTAGGCAGGCTCATCCCCTC
This sequence comes from Vanessa tameamea, assembly GCF_037043105.1. Lineage (NCBI taxonomy): Eukaryota > Metazoa > Arthropoda > Insecta > Lepidoptera > Nymphalidae > Vanessa > Vanessa tameamea. The sequence continues at coordinate 9,197,744 of NC_087329.1, read as the reverse complement.
TCACTCTAACCCACAGCGCTAGCCATATCATAATGATTTACTATCGAATACTATAGCAATAAACTACGAGTATGTTGCAGTAAATTTGAGACTTATTAACTCAGAAATACTGTCATATAACGTACATTACATACATTTAAAAATAATTCGAATGAGGAACAGGAAAAACAAAAGAAATAGAGAAGAAAAAATATTGACGCGGAACAGTAATGTAACTACACTAAAATTTCAATTTAAAATAAACATAATACGTTATATTTATTGTGTCAATTATACACTTTAAGCAAACATATTTAGCACGTAGAAATGCCAAATAAAGTATACATACATTGTTTCTTTAATTAATTTATTTAAATGTACACATTATGCAATGGCAGACGCTATACAGCCAAATATATAATTATCTTCCAGTTAACATTAACTTGATTAAAACATACAAACACATTTTGTATCTTAAAACATCAGTATCGTAATACCGTGTCAATGAAGTCAGTAAACAAAAAACAAAGACACAACGTAAGAAGCAGTTTATACTCCTTACAGGGCCAAACTTTGGGCGAAGACCATACAAAAAAAAGAACCGACCACACCACCTGTATAAAGTATTTGCATAATATACGAACAATCGCTAATCCTATGCCTTGGACCATAGCTCAAAGGTCACACGAATACTTAAGCAATGGTTTCCGTAAAAACTGCCCATTGTTGTGTTTCGACATTACACACTAAGAGCGGGAATAGGGTTGTCACATTGTATTATCAAATAGAAAAGTGTTTCTGAACAAAGTATTTATCAAACAAATATTGATTAATTTAAAACTCAAGTTAACTGTGACTTAAGAAAAATAGAATTCATAAGAAAATTGACAATATCAATTTCAAGATCAATTTAGTAATGTGTTGACAGCCCTATTCGGGTATGAATAAGATATTAAACTAAGAACTCGTTAGATTCTAGGTTTCCCCTTTATTTCGTAACGAGATGACGTGATGAGGCTGTTCACGAGTCGACGTCGCGTCGACAAATATATCGCTTTTTTCTCATTAATAATAATCTACACAAAGAAATACCGAGACGTTTTTTTTTTGTAATTCTCAACTGAAAAACCTCCTAAACTTATATACATTAAACTTACGACAAAAGATGCAGCACGATCCCGAGATTTTAATACATCTTTTAACATACATAAGTACTAAGTCTTGCAATTTCGTGATAGGAATTTTCAGAACATTAATGACGCCAATTCCTTAGACCTTTTCCCAGTAACTATTAACAATAATTAAAAAATTAATGATCCTATGTTCTAATTGTCAACACATATTAAGTCTCATGAGAATCCGTCTAGCGGTTCGAGCGTGATTGAGCAACAAGTGTGCTACGGTTTTTGGTAACAACGAGATATCATGCCTTCAAATCTGAAGATTTCAGATTGAAGACACAAATTATTTATTTGAAGATAGATCTACTTCCGAGATTGAAAACGTTCTCGCGTTTATCATTCAGATCAAACACCGTGTACCGACAGCAAGAACATAACATATCATTAAAAAAAGAACTTTTTAAAATGAGTTCATTCTTCTATAATAATTCGTTGCGTTAACTCAAACGTATCTTGTCAAAGGGCGTTGGCAAGTAAAATAAACTTATTGTTAGTATTTACAACCGAGATGGCCGAAATGGCCCAGTGGTTAGAACACGTGCATCTTAACCAATGATTTCGGGTTCAAACCCAGGCAGGCACCACTGAATTTACATGTGCTTAATTTGTTTATAATTCATCTCGTGCTCGGCGGTGAAGGAAAACATCGTGAGGAAACCTGCATGTGTCTAATTTCAACGAAATTCTGCCACATGTGTATTCCACCAACCCGCATTGGAGCAGCGTGGTGGAATATGCTCCATACCTTCTCCTCAACGGGAGAGGAGGCCTTAGCCCAGCAGTGGGAAATTTACAGGCTGATTATGATTATGTAGTATTTACTACAGTATATACCAATTCTTAAATATTGCAGCAACGATAAATGATATGAAAACGGAAACCCAACACTCCATCGTCAATTACTTTGAAAATTAAGTAACCAAGAATCTTATAGTAAGAACTCATTATATACTAGTCTCTGGCCGCGATTTCACCTGTAGCTCCAGAATATAATATTTGTGTTAAATATCATTCCGTTCAACCGTTCTGGTGTGATTGAATAATAATTATGCATCCATTAAAATTTTCGCATCAATAAGATTATTAAAAAGTAAGATAAGGCAAAAATATTATAGCTGAATTTGTTACTTCTTGTTTCGAATAATTAATCTCGAAAATGAACCAATTGATTTGAGATCAAAACAACTTGTCAATGTTTAACAGTCAATATATAGTGTAGAATAAAAGTAAAAAGCCCCGTGGAGTTTCTTTCGTAGGTTCTCAGACCCGAGGTGTTTTGTTTCCGAACCGGTAGTGACTTATGACTATCTCATAATTAAGCAGATAACGCTTCTAAATTGACTAAATATTTTGACTTTGATAAAAAAAAAATATAGTCAATAATTTGACGAAGTTCTTAATAATCAAATGCAATCGTTTTTACATCGTTGTAATCAGAAAGTGGAAGTTCTGCGACGCGTCAACCAAAAACGGCAACTTTTGGAGATTGTCAAGAAGAGAAAAGTTGCATATCTCGGACACGTGCTTATGCATGAAAGATATGAACTTTTGCCACTCATTATGATGGGAAAAGTTGCCGGAAGGAGAGCTGTTGGGCGCAGAAAAAAGACTTGGCTGTGCAACATCCGAGAATGGACGGGAATTGCGAGTGCTGTCGATCTCTTTCGCCTCGCGAAGAACAAGAAGGAATATTCAAAGCTGACTGCCAACCTTCGCTAGTCGGAGTGGCACTCGAAGAAGAAGAAGAATCAGAAACTGTTCGCTGTTCAACGTATAAACTAAAACATTGCGAATTTGCATAAAAAATCGATACATAAGTAAAACAATAGAACGAGAAATCGAAGAAAGGGAAAGTCACTACCGGGTCGCGTGTGATTAACCAAAAAAAAACTACAATAGACTTACTTAGCGATAAAATCTCGCAAATGTTCGATTTACATAATTTCCTACTAATATTTTTCCCAACATCGATTTAATTCGAATAATGCGAATTCGTTAAAAAGTAGAAATGCATGGGAATTCTGTTATGTCAACGGTACAAGTGTCGTAAGTAACATTTGCGCAAGCGCATTTAATTGTCATTATTATGGCCTTAATACACATTACGGCTTTCACAACAAATTTTATTATTTCTATTTGGATGAAATCTATTTATGCATCACTAATTATATTGTAATAAAACATTTTTTTTTTCCAATTAAGGATAAAGTTGCACGCATAAATGCGTAGGGTTTGCAAAACAAATATAAACATTAAAAAAAAATAATATTTAAATACACTTATATAATATTAGCGTACTAAAATATTATAATATTTAAATTATTTAATGTTACTGCGAAACTGGGTCTATAAATTAACATGCTGCATATTTATATATTGCACAAGTTACAAGAAAAAGAACCGAAAATAGAATTCATTTCGTATCTCACTCGTGACATTTTGACATCCGACATACGCCATTTTGACACGTGCGTCCTATTTTTATAATTTTTAGAGAATACCTCTACAGATCTGCGATCGAATGGGCGATTTAACTTTGAAATGGTGAATTTACGATACATCATATTATCATTTACTTACGAATAATACTTTTAAACATTATATAATTATGCCAACTTTAATAAATTGGAAACATATATTTTTATTTTCAATTTACTTCAACTGCTTATTTTTGTAGCGTATCACTATTTATGAGCAATAAAAAGACATAAGGAACACGCTCTATCAGCAGACGGACTTTCCTGCAATCTGTGGGAATGATTCGAAAACGGAACGGAAGTGTGTAACAGGAAGCCGGGGAACCGCTATTTTATTTGACCAATGAGCGTGCGAAGTATTAGAGTTGGCCTTGAGATGGTATCATTCCATTTTTAGACGATTTAATGTTAATGTTGCTTATTAACAACGTGAGATATCAGAACATACACATCTGATGGGACTATTGCATGCATTTTAATTTGTTTTTTATCTTTAAATTGCTATGACAGAACATTTTTAAGTCACCCATAGTAGTAATATAATTAAATATCTGAATAGTTGACATAGATTATACACTTGACAACCCTAGCTGATGTTGAAATTTGCAAATTATTGTATAATCTGATTACCGCAAAAGTGCAACAGCTTGCATCACTTATTTTGGCATCAGTGCTAGCTAGTGGAAATTGAGTTTGGGATATTTATCGTTTATCGTCATTCAAAATCAGTCAGTGACTAATCAATAAGTACATTGAACATCGCAACTAATGTTTAAAAGGCGAAAGAAGGTTTGATAGTTTGTTGCGCTTTCACGTCTTAAGCAAACACCTGATTATCATAACATTTCGCATACCAATTAGAAAAGGATGTACGGAACCTAACACCTTCCCTCTCTTACATTGGAAACCGCTGAAACAAGTTACAAATACGTCAAAAATTTATTTATACTAATTTTGAAAAAATATTCCAAATTATAAATCAAATAAATATAAGTATACAGTATTACAGAGTTTATAGTTATAAATGCCAAAGTAAATCTGCCCGTCTGTCTGTCTGTTGCTCTTTCTGGGCCAAGTCACCAAACCGAACTTTTTTGTTCAGTATAAAGCAAGCTGGAGTTGAAATTCACTAAGGAAGGACATATACCCTTTTAACTGACGACCTACCCTTAAAATGCTAGCGAAGCCGCGGAAGTTTCTAATATGATATATATAACTATTAGCATTAGCAGCCTGTAATATTTCCCACTGCTGGGCTAAAGGCCTCCTCTCCCTTTGAGGAGAAGGTTTTGGAGCATATTCCACCACGCTGCTCCAATGCGGGTTGGTGGAATACACATGTGGCAGAATTTCGTTGAAATTAGACACATGCAGGTTTCCTCACGATGTTTGCCTTCACCGCCAAGCACGAGATGAATTATAAACACAAATTAAGCACATGAAAATTCAGTGGTGCCTGCCTGGGTTTTAACCCGAAAGCATCGGTTAAGATGCACGCGTTCTAACCACTGGGCCATCTCGGCTATATATAACTATACTAGCTGTGCCCGCGACTTCGTTCGCGTAGTTGTCGGAAACACTATCATGATTATCGTTTGATTGCTCACGTTGGTTTTTGTTATTATAATCGTCAATAAGATTTAATAATATGTTTTACAGTACTTCAGCGTAGATTATATTTTTAGTTTTTTTTTCTTGTGGTAGAAGAACATACTGATTTTGCCCGCAACCCGATCTTGACAACGCGACATATAGTTGGCCGTGTGAAAAGCAGTCTTGACGTAAATAGATTCCTACGTGTTTAAATGTTTGGCCCTGTGATTTATTAATGGTTACGGCAAAAGATAACTTAATGGGAAATTGAATTCTTTTAAAATTAAAAGGTAAATCATTCGGAATCATTGGGATGCGAGGTATAAGCACTGTTTGACCAACTGCCGGACCATTCAAAACTGTTGCAACGATCACGTTATTGCGAAGGAATTTTACTTGAAGGCGGGAAAATTATCGCAGCACCTATTTTTAACTTCAGGGAATGTGGTGGAAGGCCGCTCGGGTTTAAAGAATTGAGAAACTCTTGTGGGTAATGGCTGCATCTTCTTGATCCATTACATTATCAATAGATGTGTAGGTAGTTATATCGCCTGGAAGTTTGGTTAAAATTAGGTCGTTAATTTCGTCAACGCTACTATTTCTCGCCGCCAATATTGCCCTTTGACACATCCATTGGTAATCTTTATTTTCTATTTCGACGATATTAGGGTAAACTTTTGATATTAAATCCTCTATGCTAGTCACTTTTTCTCCTAAATCGCGATCAATTTCAATTTTATTTTCAGAATGAGGTACTTTTCCATCTCCTATTAAAAGTAACTTTGAAGGAAAATTTGTACTTCCTCCCCCCAAATGTGCTCTCATATTCGTAGATAGTTTTAAGGTATGGACAAATTTCCATAACGGTGAACTTTTAAGGCAAGACCTTACAATGTCTGCTCTAGTTCCTCTTAAAATTACCGGTAAAGTTTGTCGAAAATCCCCAGAAAACATAATGGTAATCCCACCCATAATTTTATCACAACTTCTAATATCTCTGAGAGTTCTATCTAGAGCCTCTACATGAGCTCTATGGATCATGGTACATTCGTCCCAGATAATTAAAGAAACGTCTTGTAAAACTTTACCCAGAGGGCCATTTTTGCGAATAGAGCACACGCTATCTTTTTGTAAAGAAACAGTTAGAGGCAGTTTAAAAGTGGAATGAGCTGTGCGTCCACCTGCTAATAAAGTTGCCGCAATTCCTGACGACGCAACTGCCAAGGCTATTTTTCCCTGAGACCTTACTTTTGCTAATATGAAATTAGTAATAAAAGGCTTTCCAGTTCCACCTGGAGCATCCAAAAAAAATATTTTTCCTTCGTTAAAACGAATACTGCACATAACACGATTGTACGCCGTCACCTGGTCATTAACTAATTTTGGTTCATTTTCAGTAATATACTCATTTAATTCATTTACATCATACGGCTTCCGTAGTGCTACTTCTAAAGGATCTAAATTATTATGTGAATTATTCCTTTTTGATGCAGGAAGCCCAAAATCAGTCAATGATTTATCTGAAATTTCATGAATTTTATCTTCAATTAAGATAAGTCTATCATTGTATACGTTATCAGTATAGGTTAATGTTATATCCTGATTTTCATTACGCATTCTGTTTAATATATCTTCACATAAATCATTGCGAAATTTATTCCATAACTATAAGGGGTAAGATGGCTGGCAAAATATAAGGATGATTTGATTCCCGTTGTCGATTCACCGAAGTTCGGAAATTTTGTAAGGCTAACCTCTGTGAACGTTCAACGCTCGATTCCCTAGCACGATGTTGTTCACTGACCGTTCTTTGATTAGCTAACCTCTGCGTATTGTCTTCAGTTGTTTCATTGCTACGCAAAAGCCGCAGACGCTTTGCATTAGCAGTCTGCCGAGAAAGGTTAGTTCTTTTTCTAGGCATTATAGTGACGAAAAAGATAAAAAAAATGTAGGTATTAAATTTAAACCAAAACGTATCTTGTAATCAATAAAAACAAACATATGGTAAATAATTAAGTACCCGATAATATAATGAAATCTGTATTGAAAAAAAAAAGTATTATAAAGGTTATTTAATTTTTTTTTTTATTTCGATATTTTATCGTAATAAAAAAACCATATATGTTTTAATAAACAAAAACCTAACCAAATCAGAATAATTATGCAGATGACAACCACTTCTAATAAACAAAAATTTTGACAAAAAAAAAAACCGACTTCAAAAGAGAAAAAAAATAATATGCTCTAAAAAGTAAAAAATAATTGCTTATTATTCTACAACTTAATAATCAAGTAACTTATTCTACTTACCAATATGTAGGTACGTTCTGTGTTTCCACGCAGGGAGATAAGTATGTACCTACCCACTTTAAATCTAACTTAACACAAACCTATGAATAACAAACAATGATTACAATATTTTTTAGATTTAAACTATGTAAAATGAAATTAAAAATATTTAGACTATTTAAAAGTCAGCAAAGTTATTACGATAATATATTATAGATAAAATTATTGTCCTTTATAATAAAAAAAGGATCATTAAAATTGGTTGGCACAATTTTGAGTTATTCACCTATTTATCGCGCACATACATAATGCACATTTAAGACTTATATCGTTTTCATAGGGATACCATCATCGTAACAGGATAAAATTAAAATGGGACCCCACGGGAAGCACTACCTTTCAAACAAAAAAAAATTATCAAAATCCAGTGAAAAGTTATGAGGTAACAAACATATAAAAAACAAAAACATACAGACGAATTGATAACCTCCTCCTTTTTGAAGTCGGTTGAAAACAAACAATATTAACTTAAACGTAATAAGATAAACAAACCGAACAATAAGAAGTTTAGATTGTTTCTCCTTTGGTGTTATTATTCCATAAGGTGATTATAGTACAACCGTGTTGAATATGCTTGAACGTAATAGAATTTACTTGAAATATTGAACTACTAATTTATTTGTGTAGTCATTTTAATCGATATTCACCTATTTGCTTATTTGCATAATTTATTTTCTCAGTGATGATTAATCTGCATCGGTGAAAGTATCGCTCGCCATTTTGAACTTTTTTACGTGTGTAATGTAATTTTTATACCTTATTTATACCGTGAAACGTTTGAATTGTTTACTTGCAAAGTACGAAGGAATGTTCATTGAAATTTTATCTTATATCGTAAGTTAAAACTACAGCAGATTATGATTTAAATGTAATCGATTTTAAACGATAAAAAATAATGAGCAAATAAGCTGATAACAAAACCTAATTTTGATAAATAATTTAACTATTAAGAATGTTAATTTTTTTAAGTCGTTATGTGCATTGCTACTTCGCAGAACTACACCCGCGGGTGAGAGTGGCGAGCGCGGCGGCGGGGCTGACCCGCCTCCCCCTCAGCCGCCGCCGCGCCCCGCCTGCTAGCACACTCTTAACAAATAGACATATAGTGTCACGGACTTTTTTTTTATTATTAAAAGAGGAATATATCTTTCATACACATTTTTTGAGTAACTTAAAACGTTTATGTTGCGCACGCATCGAAACTCCATAAATGTGAATAATTTTCCCCGTTTTTGCAACATTTCTCACTGTCGCTGCGCTCCTATTGGTCGCAGCGTAATGTTATATAGCCTAAAGCCTTCCTCTATAAATGGACTATTCAACAAAAAAAGAATTTTTCAAATCGGACCAGTAGTTCCTGAGATTAGCGCGTTTAAACAAACAAACAAACAAACTCTTCCGCTTTATATATTAGTATAGATAGTTAGCATATTTAACGCTAATATTTTTTTCGAGTGCTCAACGATTGTCAGAAATGTTGACACTGAATTAATTTGATTTCGACGTTCATTCAAAGGAAATCCTGGTTTGTTATCATTTAAATTAAGTTATCTTAACGTTGTTTATTTTTAAGTGTACATAATTCAATGACTTTATCTTGATTTAAGTTGCCCGGTCAGAAATTAGACACGAGTGGCTGCGCAGATACAGTTTTTAGGAACAAAAGAGGCTTGTGCGCAACTCAGGCCAGAGATGTGATCACGCATATTGTGAGTTTAAAATTACATAAGTGAATTAGCGTTATTTTTTACTGTTTCATGTGCGTTATTGTTATGTATACTAACTACAGTCGATTAAAATTACGCGAAACATAATTTAAAATTGAAAAATCTTAAGTAGCATGTTTCTGATACAAATGCACAAACAAAGACTAGGGAAAAACCGACATGTTTGTTTGAAGTCAGTTAATGACGTATAGTTTGTTCTCAGAATAAATTTTGGTCTTGAATTCGAGAGTTTTTACGAATTTAATTTCGACAATAATTAAGGTATAATTCAAATAATTCACGGCATTTAATTGTCCGTTTCTGTTATGATACAAATTAAACATCAAATCATAATCATAGTTTCACTTTCCCACAAACAACATATATTATATGCCGTGTAATATTATAATCATTAAGATAATATGTATAATATATGTATGTATGACTTGTAACGCCGAACTTTCGATAATTTTTACTGCAAGCAATAATAACGCGAGCAATATGAATTTGGCTCGTGTTTAACACGAGAGTCTTAAGCGAAGACTGTAGGTTTGAATCCGAGTAAGAACTACTGATAATTTATTGTATTGAGAGAAAACTTTCGCGTATCGGTTACATTCGACGACCAACGTGGTCGAGTAGTGTGTACACCGGTTTTCATGGGTACGCCACTCCGAGGTCCCGGGTTCGATGTAGGAGAAGTTCATTAGTTTTCTATGTTGTCTTGGGTCTGGGTGTATGTGGTACCGTCGTTACTTCTGATTTCCATAACACAAGTGCTTTAGCTACTTACATTGGGATCAGAGTAATGTATGTGATGTTGCTCAATATTTATTTTTATTTATTTATTTGCATTACTACCAAATATATCCTAATCGATAATGTCAAGTATGGTTGATTTACCTCCTAGTATTCTTATGATGAGCCTTTGCACAGCAGTAGGGATTACAAATAAGATTGATCTTTTGGGCAGTATTGAGTTGGGTTGTTATAAATATATAATACGAATATTTGTTGAACTTTATGAATACGGCCATTATATTCAAGAAACGCAATCACCTAAGTGAAAGTTAAAATACGTCAAAATGGAAACATTACACTTACTTATTGTCTGCTAAAAATCTAACGACCGCCTATTACGGGTTCGGAAAACGAATGTGTTTTACATTTAGAAAGTCATAAGTCATAAACATTCCTTAAATCCTTTTTAATCTTTTAATGTAGAAGCGAATTGCTCAAGGTAAGATGAATTGACTTTACAGAAACAAATTTGTAACACAAATTATGTTATTGTTTTGAAATATATTTAATTTAATCTATTTATCTACGAACTGACAAATAATGCGTCCCATTGGTACTATAAGAAATATTAGCAATGCGCTACCAAATTTGGGAACAACTGGCTCACTCACAGTGCACGTGACGTGCTGACGTGACCGCTCATACTAAGTAATGCTGTTTGGCGGTAGAATAAAAGATGAGTGGGTGGTACATACCCAGACGGACTTCCACAAAGCCCTTCCATCAAGGAAGCTATAAATGTTGTCTTGGTGATTAGTAAATCATGGTAGCGTTCGAAAGCGATCCCGTGACGCCCGCTGAAGAGTCGAAGAGGTTACCACTGGTTTTAGTGGGTATTTCGGTGTACCTACTAGGGTGCGCTCGGTCTTGACACTGGTGACACCCAATTTTTCCAGCGAGGGAGAAAAAAAAGGGGTAATTAGTTAAACGATTCTATTTTATTTTCAAATCAATGAGGACAGAAACACACAACAGAATCAGTTTTAAACGAAACATTCGCTATCCGCTAAACAACGTCTTCAAGAACAGTCGTAAGTATCTACAATAGTATCTGTATATCAATCGACAGAACATACCGGTCATATCAATCATTGCTATTACAAAAACCATTACATACAATGTTTCTTGCAAAGAAATAACTCAAGTCCTTTTTACTTAAGTGTGTGAACCTCAGTGGCATAGAGTCACGGATGATTCAAACAGACCGAACGTTTAAGAAGCCTACAGCCAACATTAATGACTCGTCAAAGTTCATCCTAAGAGAACTATTTCATCATATCTGTGACCTTCATCGAGAATTCATTAACAGCCTGTAAATTTCCTACTGCTGGGCTAAGGCCTCATCTCCCTTTGAGAAGGCATATTCCACCACGCTGCTCCAATGCTTCCTTACGATGTTTACCTTAACCGGCGTGCACGAGATGAATTATAAACACAAATTAAGCACATGAATATTATATTGCTTGCCTGGGTTTGAACCCGCAATCATCGGTTAAGATGCACGCGTTCTAACCACTGGGCCATCTCGGCTCTCTCTTCTCATCGAGAATACGCAACGAAAAATTAATAGGCCATAATATTTTATAAAGTAATTTTGGTTTATATTTGATTTAATTCTTATATATCCATATAATTTTCTTTACTATCAAACATATCAAACTCATTAACAAACAACTTTGGGAATCAAGATCTTCCTTAACCTTTGTGCTTGAAATTACACTGGCTTTATCATATTAATAATAAATATTATATTTAATAAGCTTACAAAGTTTTTTCAATAAATCTTATTATTCTTTAAAAGATACTTAAAAAAATGAATAGATGGACATGGATTTAGGTTCGGGACAAAACAGATTGCACAATTATGATTCTGCTGCTTTCCGTGGTAGTGTTTAAATAACGACGATTCAAAAGCGTTTTATTGTAAAGTTTACTTGAATAAAATACATTTGATTTGATTATCACCCTTCCAACCAGAACCCAACCACGCTTAGTATGGCTGCTTGGCGGTAGAAATGACTGGGTGGTACTTGTACAATAATCGTGACATTGGCAGAATATTTTCGCACGTATAACAGAGATACCGATCGTATAAAAAAAAACACACGTAAGTCGTGTCTGAGTCATTATTTGAATAAAGAACGTAAATAATAAATGTTCTTTTTATAAAAATATGTGATGTTTTTATAATTCTGTCGAAATTAATTTTGAAATAAGTATATATATTTATGTTTACATAGATAGACATAGAAGTCTTGATAAGACAAGATTACATAAACATTATAAATGCGTATATAACTCTGTCTATTAAATTTGTTATGTAATGAATGAAACAAGCTTGAACACCCAGGCTTGCTACTTTTTAATGCCTAAACCTACGACTGCCCCGAACACGCGGACGAAACTATGAGCAATAACTAGTATAGTATAATATTATCACCGGATCGGTATTTAGATTCTACCAAGAATACCCACAAAAAAACCCAGCAATTACCATTTTGAACCAATCATATTATACATATGTTATACTAATAATTATATACAATTAATTTTTTATATCCTGTGTGAAAATCAACTAATACTACCTGATTTTGTCATATAATAATCAATATAAGAAGCCTGATATCGCTACAGAACCTGTTCACCTGTTAAAAGTTTTTGGATAACCATAGACAAACACGAATAAATCATTATAAATTAAAACAGATAATAACAGCACACAAAATATATCTTTATTCGAAATGCGTGACACAATAAATACTTTTTACTAGAAATAAGGTTATGCCACTGCATGTAACCTTCGTGATATTCTCCCATACGGAATTGTGCCTTTGTTACGATTGACGCCATCAATTTAAAAAAGTTATGTCACGTGACCCGCTTTGTAACACAGTTACCCAATACCAGACTTCTATGAAAGAGTTTCTTTATATCGTGTAGAATAGATATATTGTGTATAGATATATAAACTGACGTATATCATTATAATGAGTCAATAAATATTATAAAACATAACCCCTACATTCGCATCTGAATGTTTGTCTGAACGCGATAAAGTTAAAATTTACTGAATATCGTGTGGTTTTCGCTAATTCACGGGGCGATTCATAGAGTTTCACTTACGGAGGTTTTAGTGTGTGATTTAAGTTTTGTGTATTTTGCTGATACATATATTATGACGATAGTTGTTGAAAAAAATAAGATATAGGTAATCATTATTCTAGTATATTATAACTATTAAGTACATACATACGTACATACTTGTATCAAAAATATTTATTGTAACTATTCAGAGCTATATGAAATTATAATAACAATATAATATCTTACTTTTATTGTTAAAATCACCGAATAAATTAGGAACATCATCTTTTCTTGTATATTAATGCTTCCCCTACAAAAAAGTTATTTGTTTTTTATGTCAAATCAATATGACTATTCGTTAAATCAGACATTTATGAACTTGTTAAGTTAAAAAAAAATGTTTTAATTTATTATAGAGCCAGTACAGCTCAATTTCTGAAACCTACTTCGTGTGAAAATCTGCTACATGTAGCTTAGTCATAAAATAAAATCAAATTTATTTTATGGAAGTAAACTATACAATAAAACATTTTCGAATCGTCAATTTTTCAAAACATTGTTTCAGAGAGCAGCCTCCAGCGACAACGGCAAGAAACTCGCTTAGTGGCTCTTTTACATAACTAGATTTACGCATGATGTTAGTATTCACAAATATTGTTTTTAAATCAGTAGTGTAATGATTTGAGCTATCATTTTATATATAACAAGCACGGCTTAGTTCCTGCCGGCGACTTCACTCGGATGACAATTTGCCACATGTACCTTATTCTTCAGCTTTGCATTTATTATTCCCGGCCAGACTAAGCCTACTCCACTTTGCACGGTCTTTAGCATATGCAACTAATCCACACTTGGTCAGCACGATGGAATACGCAAAGGTCTTTGCCCAAGCGAGGAACATTTACAAGAGAGTCAATTGCTTTTATACAAAAAAAAAAAAAAATTATAGCATTCTACATTAGCTTCTAAACAGTTATAATATTAATATGTATTTCAAAACTTCGCTAACGTAAGGCTTATTCAATAATGTTAAGCAAATGATAGAATTTTTTATAGCCAATTAAGGAAACCAGGACTGTGACTCACCGGATACACGTATTTGCTTGGTGTGTATGGTATTTAATCTCGTCTATATTAGATATTGCTTACCTGTAAAGGAGAAATTATTTGTTAGAAAATATATTCAACGACATTTTTATCTTTTAAGAAATCTCTCTAATTGTTATTCCTTATTTTATATTATGATGTCTAGTGACAAGATATAACGGCAGGTACCTAGGATGACTACTAAAGGTTAAAAATATACTTTATTCAATTAGGCTTTTACAAGTACTTTTGAATCGTCATTTAACTTTTTTAAGTAAAGCTACCACCGGTACGGAATGTAGATTCTACCGAGAAGAACCTACAAGAAACTCGATGAAAACTCTAAGTCGGTCCGATAAAAGTTTTTAAGGTTTTTTCTGTCGAAAAACCTCAATAACAACCCGAAGTCAACACTCTCGTGCCTTGGAAGCATACAAAGCCTCGGAAGCACCGGAAGCAAGCGAGGGAATAGAGTACACCTGTGTTTACGTTCACAATTGATCTCTATAATATGTCCTGCTACAGTTAACTAGTCTAGTTGAGGAGATCATCAGAGTTCAGAGTAGCCAAAACGATAAGAAACAAAGTACAATGATTAAATAAAACACTTAAATTTCGAACCCTGATGTGGTAAGTGTTCGGATCTAAAAACGCAAATCAAAGAACAATAACAAATGCCCTTGCTGATCAACACGATTCGAAACAAAGGTATGATATGAACAACAATGACTTAACAATTAGCGGAGAATTTCAACCTTATAAACAATGGGAGCCTTATGACAAGTCGATAGTGTTTCGCCATAATTCCAATTACCTTTATAAATAAGTAGATAAATGTTCTATGAATAAAGTATAGAAATATTGGTAACTTGAAACTTTTTTATGGCATAGGTTGGCGGACGAGCATATGGGCCACCTGATAGTAAGTGGTCACCACCGCCCATAGACGATGGCGCGATGAGGTTAACCATTCCTTGCATCACTGATGCGCCACCAACGTTGGGAACTAAGATGTTATGTCCCTTGTGCCTGCAGTTACCCTTCAAACCGAAACGCAACAATACCAGCAAGCCCTACCACCATGACGTCACTCGTGACAGTCGACGAGTCGAGGTATTTATTTCGTCCTAGCCACTCGAGTACCTAACGTGTGATAAGAAACTTCATTCCAAAACATTGATACCATATATAACAAATATTAAATACGCACTAAAAACTTTGTATTTGATTGAATATTACAATTTCGCAATACCAGGAAAAACAATCACAGTGGCCTAACAATCGCTAACAGATACGACACTATAACGCACCGTCCCGCAGGAGTCGGTCACGTTTCTCAGATAACCGAAGTGACCCTAAAATATATTAAACCGTCGGACGTGACGACAACGATATTTACACCAATCACGATTTGAGAATTATTTTTATTATTCTATTGCTTCACGTCATGTAATGGTTTCTCTATAGATTTTAACATTTGTTTTTATAATTTTCTAACAAAAACCCGTAGTTGTCCTGAAAAAAAATTGGTGAGCGAAACAGCTATCAAGTATTACAAAAGATGTAGTAACTTGATACTATCAAAACCTCCGTAAAAAGGTACATAATACAAATTTCATGGTGCACGTTCGAATTGAAGTCTATTAATCGTTCGGACGGATAAATGGGCCACTCGATGGTAAGTGGTCACCACCTCCCATAGACATTAGCGCAACACACCAATGCGCCATCAACATTGGGAGCTAAGATGTTATGTTTCTTAGTTACCCTTCAAACCGGAGCACAACTATGTATGGCTGTTTCGTAGAATATATGGTGTTGTACTTCTTGGTTCCTACCTAGACGGCCTTACAAAAAGCCTGGTGGGGCCAAGTTAAAAAAAAAATAGGTTAGGATATGTACTGCGACTTCAATTTTATCAAAGCTTATTAAGAGAATTGGAAAATGTTATCAATAACATTTAGATCATCAGAACCAATTTTGCTCATACTGGACGTTACAAAAACAGTTAGTCTATGTAAGTATAAGTTAGCTTAGATTTCGATGAAGTAAATAATGTACCCTGTACTGGTGTAACATTTATCTCTGGACATAATATAACTTTTATCTTATCATCTTAGGAGCTACAGCCGAAGACACTAGCCCTTTTGTGCCGTGGAAATCTTTAAAAAGATACCCAGGCCTCAGGGGAGGGAAACCGAGTTATGTGGAATTCATAACCACTTAAACCACTGCGATGGGAACATCAACACGGATCGCAAGGAGGCAGTTAAAGCGATACGCATGACACAAAGTAGCTTTCGATCTCCGGCGGATGTTATAATAACGAGAAAACCCAATCTATTAACACAAGCTATGCAATCTAGTAGATATGAAAGTTATTCTAGACAAGTTCAACTAAAATCTAGAAATTTAATATACAGGCAGTTAGTATAGTATATACAGACATTTGATGCTCAAAAAAGGACATCGTGGAAAAATTCAGGGAATTTCGAAAATTGGTTATTTTATTGATTTCAAAGTACTATTTCCAATTTTAACCTCATAAAATCGTATCTTTACCCTTGATCCGCCATATTGGAACTCCAAAACATTTTTTAACTAAACGAAACGAATAACTTGTCTTGTAGCTGAAATTTCATAGACAAAAATTTTATCTCATTTTTAGAGTGACGTAAGCCAGCTGAGACTGACATCAAAGAGAATTGAAACTTAATTCGTGTTTTATTTTAACACCACCGCAACCTAACACTGGTTCCGTAAGACAATATTGTTTACGATCAATGATACAACTATTACGTAATATCCAGACGTATTCATATTCAAAGCATGCATTTAAGAATAAAATACATTATAATGATTTATTATAGACAGAAAAACTAAATTACAATACAGAAATAAAGGTTTTGTAGAATTAAAAATATATGAACTACGTCACATTTTATGTCAATATCATTGAATCTTGAGCTATTTTCAAGTATCAAAACTTACTCATCAGGAAGTTAGTAAGACACGGGTTACAAAATTTCACCTTCACAGACATTGCGATAGACTAGATAGACTCAAAGCGAGTTACTAAAATCATGCTAAAATAATGTAAACGTATGTATGTATGTATTAAAAAGCTAGTATCATTAAAATAAATCTTAATCATAAAATATTTAAATATAGAACATGGTATTGATTAAAACAAATATTTAAATGACTAGTAATACATGGGACTACTACTGGATAAGAGTCAATACGGCAACAGTTTACAACTAACCGGAGTAAAAGATACAGCTTCGATCCTGATCTAAATCTACTAATCTCGTTCCCACTATAAGCACAAGTTTTACTTACGTGTGAACATAAAAATATTAACAATTGCTACAAAAAATTAACACAATTAATTTTGTTGAAAACCTTTTTTTTTTAAATAATTATAATTTGTGTTTCAGGAGGTCGAAACACAATTGTACCTATATATTTTACACAAGGTTTTTTTATATCAAGTAATTGATATTTTGATCAAAAAGTATGTTACCAATTACAAATAACATAATAAACTTAAAAAAAAATGAATAACTACATTCTACAACTAATATGGTATTGTGGTTTTGTCTAAAACAAATCTTCTGCTTATTGGAGCTGGGAACGAACTTGAACCGAGACACTCCCCAAGTAACAGTATTGCATCAAGTCAATTATAGTAAATAGCAATACACATTTATTGTTTTTTTTTTTTTTGTACATAGCAATGAGCAGTTAAACAAATTCAAAGCCTTCGGACGGTGGAGATTAAAAAATAAAAATGTATACGTAAAAAATAATCAAAATACAGTGTTATAATAAAAGAATTGTAATTATTTCTAAAACACACCAAAATTGTACAATATGTTACTCTTTTAAAGTAATAATTTTCTTTATTTGTGTACATGCAGTTGTAATCTTACTTATATTAAAAATGTGAAAGTACGCTTGGCTGTTTGTTGTTTGTCCTTCAACAACAACTGAACGTATGGACGAATCCTAATGACATTTGGAAAAAAATCGTATATTTTTTTATTTTATTTAATAATTGTAACTAGCTCTATAATAATGTTTTATATACATATATAAGTATGTAACTATTCAATGAATCAAATTACTATAAATAAATACAAAGTTTCTTCATTAAATACCTACATGTAACTACATATAATTCAAATAATGAGAAATTCTATTATACACTTTCATAGAGAAAAATAACGATAGATAGGTAAAAAAAAATTTAACAAATACAGAAAATATACTGACAATTTTGAAAATCAAATATTTCAGACAAGAAATGATATTACTTTCGCTTGACCCGATTTGTATTGTTTAGTCGGATATTCTCACGAACGGTTAAATATGATTTCGTTATCGAAAAACAAACTGTATGCGTTACGGATTAAGAGCTATTTAATTTAAATAACTCATATCGGCATTGCGTCAAAATCTCTTTTATCAAAACAGACAAGGACAAACGATTGTAAGACATTCTTCTCTTTCGTTTCATTTTAATTTCAATTTAATTATTAAGTCATCAATAATCATTACGTTCTTTACGCAATATATAATGTATTTAGAAATGGCTTTTAAATTAATGACGGGCCGAATGTGGTTTGAACCGCATACGAAGTTCGGCCGAACATTCGGTAAAATTAAAAAGTCGCATGAACTTCGGCCGTACTTCGGTTCATTTTCGCTGCGCTTATATGCATATAAATTATATGTTATACGATATAATGAAATACCTAAATATACGTGTGCCTGGAATAACATTAGATGCATTCATCCTTCAAATAATGTGAACAGCTTAAAGTAAATTAAAAAGGTTCAATTGACCAAAGTAAAATCCAAGAAAAAATAATAAAAGGCATAGACACTATTTACGAACAAACTAAAAAGAAAACCTCTATGGTTTTTTCAATCGTGCTCCAGCGCGATCGTGAAATTTCATAAAGATTTACTACAATAATTATGATAATTAAAAAATACGTATCAAAATGGCGTATCAGTTAAGTCGGCACAACATTTCACGAGTTCGATATGTAATGAGTTTTTACTATTGAGTCTCTTGACGGTTCTCGGTAGAGTCTATAGCCGAGCCGGTAGCTTTAAATTTTGATTTTTACAGACAATCAGGGCAGATAATTTCTAACGTTTTATATACTGAGAGAAAATTCAAATTTATATTGTGTAAATACTGTACATATGAAATCTAACAACACTTAATAAACTGTATTGTTGTATGTGTGCGTTAAGACTGATATAAAACCAGTATTCAGGCACTAACATACATACATGCAATACAATCCTAGATTTCAATTGATTTTAGATATGTAACAATCAATACACTGATTATCATTATTAATAAAAAAAAACAATGTCAATTGGTTAAATGATTATTATCACTTTTCCAACTAAAATCTAGATTCTAAATTGGCGTGATCATCAATTTTGGCTGTAAGACAAAGGAAAAACATATCGGAAATTCAAAATACGAACAGCACTGCTTTTCAACAAGAGGATCAATTGGTCGTAATTAAATAAACCTTTAATTGTATAAAAAAATAATGATTTCAGTTAAGTATACTTTGCGTTAAGTGTTGCAAGATATTAAAATAATTAGCACGCATTTTTGTAATGCTAACTGACCATAGAGGCATTGGAATTTTATATTACTTTATTATAAATACATATAAAAAAAAATTGAAATTGCTGTACTTCAGTAAATACAAAAATGAAACCGTCACAAGTAAAAACGAAAAATCTTCATTGATATACAGACGAGAAAGAGACTCATTAATAAAAAAACATACATTATTTATTTAATAATATATATCAACGGTATATATAGTATATATAGTATACGCGTCACGCACACACAAGGAAGTAGAGGGCGGCGGAGGAGTGAGGGTATGGCGGTTTAAGGGAGCGTCTCGCCGTAAGCCGTCACGGTATACAAGTCCGTCCAGCTCCCAAGTGCATATTACACACCAAAAGCAACAATCAACCGCTATTATTCTATCTATATACTAATATATCTCATAACACAATAAAAACTTTTTGCATAAATGAGACTTATGCCGTCTGAACTTGCATCACCGAACAAGTTCGATTTAACAAAAACTTGCTAAGGAAACCTGCCATATACTGAAACATGTTCAACAACTGCACATTCGAAGAACCGGTGTCGTGATAATCAATGAGCGTAATTGTTTTAATTAGTTGGAAAATGTTACAAGAACTAACTATCCACCGCGGTTTAGTTAGTTTTAAAAATAAAACAGAAATAGCTAAGTGGACAAACACCGCGGATCTTATTCAAAGTGTCGCATGTTCCAATCCATGCTAGCGCCCTCTAGATATGATGATGATGTCCTGACCGATTTCGGCACGGATCGGACATCGGACACGATTCAGGTTTGGACGGACACGAATAAGTTCAGGTGCTGGACCAACGGCTTTACGTGGTTTCCGAAGCACGGGAGTTAACACTTCTAATTTCCAGACTCCGGTCAGTTACTGAGAGTTTTTCAACAGTAAAACCCATTAACATTCTATCAGCCCGAACTCAGAACCTCGGGATATGTGGCCTTATAAATAACCACTAGACGGACTCCTCTATCTCTACATATAAACACACAATCCATTGTAACATTGTACTTAATATTTGAATATGATGTGTGTGTGTGTGTGTGTTAAAAAACAGCACGATATGTTTGGATACCAATCCAACTGCTGAGTAACTCGCAAGTAAATTTTCTATGAAGAATACTGAAATATTCTCTACATAAATCTTGATATATTTCCCTTGGCTAACAACAATGTCACTTTCTATTAATACAAAGACAATTTCTAGATAGACAACATTAACTGCACATGCGTTATGATTGCGTTATGACTATAAGATTCTAAGTTTAAAAAGAATTAAAACTTAACCGTTCTCCATTGAAGAGTAACTTTCACGGACGATTAAGCGTGCTGACTTAAGCATGGCGAAGTGAGTAGAAAAATCGATTAAGAATAATATTTATCATTTATGACGTATAAATCGACTAACAATAAACACAAGACTAACTTAAATATTTTATTTTTTTTGTTTAATACAGGTAGATAGACTGACAAATGGACGATATAATGGTAACTTGTATCCACTGCCCATAGACAGATGATATGATTATATTAAAAATCGACACAGACAGACAGACGTCATCACTGTCATCGATTAACCACAATTTAAATTTAACAGAAATTAGTTTAAGTAAAGACAACAAGCAGATAATTGTAGATCTATTAGAAAATATTCCCTACAAGACGATGTTGCCATATTACAAAAAAATACTTTTATCAAAAACAATAAATATATATTTTATTTTCAATTTATATTACAATGGCCACATCGTGTTCACAGATAGACAGACGTCATCACTGCCATCGATTAACCACAATTCATATAAAACTAAATATACATAGTTTAAGTTTAAGTTGACGAACATTAGGGCGCATTTTCATTGGTCGATAAGGCCCGCATTCGGGGTGCGGGAGATTTCTGTAACGCATGCCATAGGGCCCGCAAAGAGTTTATCGTTTTCACTGGTCGTCAGAGCCCGCATACGGGGTGCGGGTGAATTCTATAACGCATGCGATAAGGCCCGCATGCGGGGAGCCATTTTCACTGGTCGTTAGAGCCCGCACTTGAAGTGCGAGAGAATTAGGTACCTACAGTTTGGCAGTGGGTTTTGAGATAAGCAGACGTACTCGCCATGGATCAACAATTATTGCTTTGTGGAGCAATTTTGACTGTTTGCGGTGTATTAAAAAAGAAATTAATAACTTCTTTGAAGAAAAAGAAAAAGAGATTTTGGATGCGTAAATAAACAGCGTTAATAATATAAATAATGCGCGTAGTATTGATGACGTCTAATGAATGACTGAACGGAGGCGAGTCACCGCATGCTTTGTATCGACCGAGTTATCGACTGACTAGTTTCATTGGTCGTTATCCCGAATGCGGATATCACCCGCACACGTTTAATCGACCGAGTTATCGACCAGTGGATTTCATTGGTTGTTAGCTCGCATGCGGGTACTCCCCGCAATCGGGCTAACTACCGACTTATCGACCAATGAAAATGCGCCTTAAAAGACAGAGTAACAGAGAATAAACAGAGAATTGTAGATCTGTTACAACATATTACCTGCAACACGATGTTGCCATATCACAATAAATACTTTTATCAAAAACAATAAAAATATATTCTAGTTTCAATGCACTTAATACTATTATAAAATATAACCGTATTCTAATGTGGTAATCTGTTTATTATAACAACTATTGGATATATACAACATATACATTAATTACATATTATTTCTATATTACGTATATCCAATATATGCATGGTATGACAGCATAGTATATGCAACATTTTATGACGACTGTTTGATTATTTAGGACATAATGGGCATGCAACAAATAAATAAATAAATAAATAAATCAACTGACTTTTGCATATTACAAGTTAGGATGTTACAAGCAAGTTAACCGATTTAAAAACTAACTTCGAACCTTGTGATCGTCATCGGCATTCTTAAGCCAAGTTTCTTTAAATGTATCAATAAAAACCCGACCAATTATCATTGTACTGGTACACACATGTATATAAGTTAAATGTCAGCCATTCACGTTTAGCAGAATTGTATCGACATTCCATCACAACTGATATTTATAAAGGTAAAGGTAGACTATAATAATTGCGTATGATAATTACTTTAATAATAATCAATGTAGTTCTAGATCTCTCACAAAGATATTCTGAGTATATATAGTATACATCTTAATGAGACAAAAGAACGAGCAAAGGACTATATGATTGTAAATGGTCACCACCGCCCATAGACATTGGTGCTGTAAGAAATATTAACCATTCCTTACGGCGCCAATGCGCCACTAACCTTGGAAAAAATATGGGAAAAAAGATGTTATGTCCCTTGTGCCTGTTACACTGGCACACTCACCCTTCAAACCGGAACACAACAGTACTGAGTACTGCATTTGGTAGTAGAATAAGTGATGAGTGGGTGGTATCTACACAGACGGGCTTGCACAAAGGCCTATCACCAAGCAAAAGGCTTTTTTGGCAACCAACTTGCCTATTACAGGTAAAATAAATTGAATTGTGGTTGAATAAAATTTCTTTCTATATTTGATCTTCTGTCCGAAATATCCGAAAGTAGGTAAACGAAAAATAATAATCAATTTTTTACCGTAACAACCGTATTACTAACTTCATAACACAACGCCTTCTTTAGCATTGTATTACGTCATAATATAACTGTTTGTACCAACCGTAAAGTCACTGATGATTCAGGTTAACTAGGTCATTTCGCTTAACTTCGTGAAATAAACTAATGTCTTTTATATTTAGTAGCGACTCTTTTCTACCCGTTTGCTCGTTTACATTATAACATGTATAACGATACCTGCTGTTCCATTTTAGGGGTTAGTGAGCCAGTGTAATTATACACAAAGGAATAAAACATTTCATGGGCGATATAAAATGTATGTATATCTGAAAGTGCCAATATTTATGGACGAACATGACATCACCAGTTTGTCTATCTGCTAGTCTGCCTGCCTGTATGATTTACGAATCGACGCCAGGACAAAGTTACCTAGGCGCGCCATTAATAGACGAATCCTATTTTATGAGGCCCATATCAACAATACGTATTCGTTCCTTATATTTAAATTCATTGCAACAATTTGTTATAACCGGCCTGGGTTGAATAGACCGGACTCCATTTGAATGAAGAAAAAGGTTCGTATGAATGTACTTTTATATACATATTTGCAAATTAAATTGTAAAATAACGAATAAGGCAGAGAATGCGAGCTGAGGCCTCGTTGGGATGGACGTATATGCTGTTACACTTGTTTGGAAGAGTAATTGCCTTAACGATAAATGTGCGAATTTAATACGTCATCAATTTGTTATGATATATGTACCAAAGCACGTTACGCTATTGGTCGAGCGCCTGAACTCTTGAAAAAAAAAGACCCGCTGAGTTTCTTTCGTCGGTTCTTCTCCGGTATTTTTTTTTCCGAACCCGTGGTAGTGTTTAATTTGACGTAAATAATTAAGTGTAATGCAAATCAAATCAAATCAAAATATACTTAAATTTTATTTTAAAGTAAACCTACCACCGGTTTGGAATGTAGATTCTACCGAGAAGAACCGGCAAGAAACTCAGTAGTTACTCTTTTTCAATATCTAAAAATACAGTCATGTTAGTTAAATACAATTATATATGTATGTTATGTCTCCTGCATGTAAGTCAACAAGCATTAACTCCACGCTTTTTTATCATCTATATAATCTTGTATCGAATAATATGCCTTCTTTACCGATGTATTTTTTACAATTGACTTGAATCTATGAAACGGCAAAGTAAAAATGTCTGCTTTAAAGGAATTTGATTTTGAGTTTTGAGTTCTTACCGGTCGCGTTGGTTTTGCCGTCATCGGTTTGTGAGTCAGAGTCTAAAGAGGACACTTGTCGTTTCCACACATACTTGTGCAATATAATATATATTTAATAGGTGGTAGGGTGGTACAAGCTCGTCTGGGTAAGTACCACCCACTCATCAGATACTCTCCCACCAAACAACAATACTTAGTGTGGTTGTGTTGAGTGAGCAATTCAGTATGAGTGAGCCATTACTAACTACTGAGTTCATTGCGGGTTCGACTCGGTAGAATCTACATGCCGAACCGGTGGTAGCTTTACTTTTAAATATTTTAATACAGTTCTGTAAACAATTTAATAGTGCTTGTGAAAGTCGATTTAAATAAAGTATATTTTGATTGATTTTGCTTATAACTATACGGACAAGGAACATAACGTCATCATAGTACCAAGGTTGGTGGCTCAGCAACGATGTAAGGAATTGTAATTATTTCTTACAGCGCTAATACCTATGGCTGATGGTGATCATTTATCATCAGTTAGGCCATTTGTCTGCCAAAAATATTTTATAAAAAAAAGCGCAGATTGCTAGTATTCCTTGAGAATGACCGAGACCGAAATTGGACTGTATGATATCATACCTTGTTTAAATTGTTTTTTTTTTTATTTTTAAATGTTTCTTTTTTTATAATGATAGTAAAGGACTGGAAAACGTTTCATCAGTCATTTATAAATATACAAATATTTTATTATGATACATATATATATCAAAGAGGCCCTGAACCCCTAAACTAGGAGGCCCCGTACCTTAGGGGCCAGTGACTTCCCAATCATTGCTTACATTTGTTAAACTTATTATTAAGTTTACCTTTTATGTTTAAATATTTTAAGAAAATATAAAGAAAAGGAAAAAAAAAGAATACAAAAATGTTTCGAGCTAATGTAGTAAGGCATTTTCTGTATGTATATACATATTGTATGTATATGCATATGTATGGGTGTGCATGTGTGTGTTTGTCATGTACAAATATATTTTTCTGTTTCATTATAGCTTAGATCAATATACTTTGTCTAAGCTTTTACAGATCAATAAAATTTTTGTAGTGTTGGAAATACGAGTTGGCGGTTGAATAACTGGTATATCGATCCTTTTAAAAATACTGGAAGCGCTGTCCGAAAAAATGACACCGCCAATAAGACGGCAGCCATATTGTGAAAAATTCGGTAATTGGCTTATTTATATATGGTTAACGTAAATTCTCTTTTTTGTCTGTTTCGAACGCAACTTCGTTCGTCTGACATCTTGTTATTCGACACTCTTCGATCCAGTTCTTCATTTCATTGTTTCGCCTTCGGAATAATAACCAGAGTCCATAAGAAACGAAACGTGATATAAACGTTTTTTAACTTTACTTAGTATTTAATTTCAAATTGTGTCACTAAATTATAAGTATTTAAGTTATGAACTGTTTTTCGATAAAATCATCCAATTATTTTGCATTAAACCTCCTTTGTTGCACTTCCTGAAGTTGCCTGATATTTATCGAAACATATATTTTGTGTTATTCGATACTTTATTTCACAATAAAGTATCGAATACATAAATAAATAGTTTCATTTGTAACATTTTGTGTTTTAATGATGAGGTAACAGCAATTAGTATTCATTATACTTCGTCATCTTTTTGTCACTTACGACACAATATGGGATTACAAAAATTATGCTACATTTGTACATTCCGCGTTACATTGGCTTTATGACCAACGAAGTTATGCAAACCTGCAGTATAATCAGAATAGTGTTATTAAAATTATACGATTGTCTTCAGTAAAATTGCAGCATAACATAACATACATAATCAGCCTGTAAATTTCCCACTGCTAGGCTAAGGCCTCCTCTCCCGTTGAGGAGAAGGTATGGAGCATATTCCACCACGCTGCTCCAATGCGGGTTGGTGGAATACACATGTGGCAGAATTTCGTTGAAATTAGACACATGCAGGTTTCCTCACGATGTTTTCCGTCACCGCCGAGCATGAGATAAATTATAAACACAAATTAAGCACATGAAAATTCAGTGGTGCCTGCCTGGGTTTGAACCCGAAATCATCGGTTAAGATGCACGCGTTCTAACCACTGGGCCATCTCGGCTCTTGTTCTAACCACTGGGCCATCTCGGCTCTTAGATTGCAGCACGTGACTTCAACTGCGTTAATGTTTGCTGTTTTTCCGCTCGTATACATTTATGTATTGGATAAGAAATGATTCATAGCTTTAGTAGTTTCAACGATGCTACTAATAAATAAACAGAACAATCAAAATATCATCATATGTTCATATGACTTGAAGTTTGAATTGAAAAATAGTCTGAATTTATACCATTTGTATATATATAAATCTATTTTACACAAAATATTGAGAATTTCTTCCAAAGTGTTTATGTTAAAAAATACTCATTAAAATAATCACTTTTTTTATTCGCAGTATTTAAAAAGGCTTACAGTCTGAGAGCGTCTAAATATGTTTGTAATCTATTAATAAAACAACCATTTCAAATTTCGTTTTAAATAAACCAAATTTCAAATATAAAAAAACTTTATTTTTTACTCTTGGCATTGAAGACCATATGGTCGTAGTTTACCCTCTTTATTGTGCATTTCCGGCTCAGAATCTTATCTTTTCTTTTACTTCCGTACAAAATCTAATTAAAACAATTTAAAAAAAACAGTAGGGGATTTTTTTAAATTTATTATTATAGGCAAATATCCTTTTTGCATTTCCAATAAGTCAAAATAAAAGGACACGAAATTCAAGCTCAAGCTCAAGTAAATCATCTAAATAAACTGTTGAACTGAGAATCGCAGCTTATATAATAATGTATACTAATATTATAAATTCGACTGTCTGTCTGTTGCTCTTTCACAGACAAATCTCTGAACCGAATTTGATGAAATATAGTGTTAAGCAAGCTTGAACTCCAAGGTATAAGCTATTTAGGCCTAACCGCTGACGACCTCCTCATCGACAATCATCTGGTATAAGTTTATAAATAAATATTGGACAAAATCACATACATTACTCTGATCCCAATGTAAGTAGCTAAAGCACTTATGTTATGAAAATCAGACGTAACGACGGTACCACAAACACCCAGACCCAAGACAACATAGAAAACTAATGAACTTTTTCTACATCGACTCGGCCGGGAATCGAACCTCGGAGTTGCGTACCCATGAAAACCGGTATACACACTACTCGACCACGGAGGTCGTCAAAAGTTTAATGTATGTATATTGATTTATTAGCTATTTTCAGTTAGTCTCATTATCACATCTCATTTATTTATATGATAGATGTACAAAACTCGAGACTTCGAATTGCTCGAAAATACCTTCGGGTAGATTTCAAACTATATGCATGAGATGCGCGTTGCGAACTATTCCAAGAATTAGGAAAATTTTCGAAGCTATTAAGAAAGGTTTAGAGACGTACACAAGGCGTATCTAAGTGAATAAGATTTTTTTATTTAGTTTGCGACCTGAAATTGTTAATAGCGTTGCAATAACAAAAATATAAAATACAAATTTGATGTAGAAAACCTTCTTTCCACATCCGTAAACTCCAAGTCCGGTTTGTGTAGGTGGCGACTGAGTCACGGATGATATCATCTTAACTCACAAAGGCTCTCGAGGAGTGTCCAGTCATATAAAATCTCCATAAAACGCAAACGGTATTCAAACATATTGACACAATTAGCGATGTGGATTTTTATAAATAATATTTGTTAAGTAAAAGTTACTGCTCGTTTATGACCCACTGCTGGGCAAGAGCTCAATAATGGGTCGGTGGTTACGTGTGGTACAATTTCATCGTCCACATATTGGTTATCTCATAATGGTTGCCATGACTCAGTGTTGTGTCAGTTTCTGTGTTGCTAGTCGGGGCTTGAAACCGCAATCTTCGGATTAGATCTTCAAAAGAGAATATAAGATGACACAAGTGACTACCCGTAGGGGTATTCTGTAGAAACTCATAACTCAACTTGAACTTTAATAACCATAAGATATATTAAATACACGTATCAAAATGACGTATCACCGTAAGTCAGTTGTAAAATTTTACGAGTGAGATACGAAATGAATTCTTACTGAATCACAGTGCTGATCGGAAAGATTCATCTCGGTTTATACTTTGATTTTGTTTTAGTATTTGTATTTTTTTATTATAATTTCTACCAACCATAACTCCTGTAAGTGATTAAAATTATTTGTGTACGTGATAAGATTGACCTACTGATAATTACTGTATAAACAATATAAAACGGTTCGAACACCACCATTAAACCACCACCATAAAATCCTATTGTATTTACGAGTATATCGTGATATAAACTTCCAGGAATCATGTATAAAGTAATACAAAATAATGATTCGGTCGAATGAACAATAATCTTCCGCCCTTCCCAAACAAATCCTGTAATACTTCAAAAATCTTCGGTAATCAAAAAATACCCAAGCGACACAAAGGGGCAAATAAAAAACGCCAATTACCGGCTTTTTAGACGCCGGAAACATGAGCACCGGAAGCTAAGGAACACGTGCTCTTTCTAATCACTTAGCTCGAGATCACTTACGGATACTTATTTTAATTTCGGAGTTAATTTAGTAAATGAACGTAGGGTTCGTCGCGTCTCATTTATTACGTCCGAAGTGCTAAGTTACGCTATTAGTTGTAAAGGTTCGGTAATGACATTGTATTTCCATGAAACAATTATATTAACATTTTCATTTCTAATTTTGTTATAACAGCACTGAAATATGTTTATGTATGTGTTACATATATTTTTTTTTCTTAGAGCGAGTTCACACGAATTGATTCTCATCGCAGCATTAAAAGATTTAGCAGTACTAAATCTGTTAATGCTGCAAAATACATAAACCGTCGGAACTGATTCTAAATCGAATTAAATCGATTTTAGTCAAATCAAAATATTTTATTCAACTTAAATCAAACCATGACAATCGACATTAAGAAACAAGTATGTACACACTTCATACATACTTATTCTTTTACCTAAAAAAAATACTTGGTTGTATGGCGTTGAGCAAGCCCAAATAGGTGTATATATATAGGTATATATTCTACCGCCCAACTACTGCTTTCGATGAAAGTATTACTTAATGGACCAACAGGCCTCTAAGCCAGTCGGTCTATTTATTCACAAAATAAAACACAACGCTGTATAAAACAACACATAAATACATACGACACAAATCTCTAATTGAGTCTTTACACTACAAAGTTTTAACTGCATCGAATTATAACTGAATTTAATTAAACTGTTATTAAAATAACATAAAAAAAGATTATTTTCATTGTCATAACCATTCAACCCTTAAAACACAATTACTGACGGTAACTTTAATAATAACAGATGTTTCAAATCGTCAGCTGTTAGTACAAGGTGTTCTGATGACATTTGAATGACACATCTGCCATTTTTTAGACGAATTAGACTTGGAACTGGTGGAGAAACGGTACTCTTGCTAATATGGTGTAATTTGATGTTTTCGATGTTTAGAGTGCTCTTATAACGACTGCTTCGATAATTAGAGGTAGCAAATACCGAGTTCCTAGGTTGAAGAGGGTCTAGTAATAGTTATTGGGGTTTCTGTGTACAAAAACTTGAACTGAGTTTTTGTACACAGAAACTCATTCATCATGCATTCCAGAATCTGCATTTTGATCACGTAAATCACGTAAAGTCATCAGAAAGCCGTTGTCCTTCACCTGATGTATGATTTAGCTGACAATTAACTTGTAAAACTCGAACGAAGCGAAATAAAATATGACAAATAACTGAAACCAATATAGTAGGTATTATATTCACTGGGGTCCCAACCTTAAATATGCTATGTGTTCTATGGTAAAGAATAAATTATAGCAAAAAAAACGTATTTATTTATGGCTATCATACTACAGACATCACGCAGATAAATAAGAGCACGTATATCTGACGTCCTTCGTGCTGAAAAACCTCTTCAAAGATACGAACGTTGCAATTTTATCATTCCAAGTATTACAAACAAATGATATCAAAATAATATTCATTTAATACCTTACGTAAATTAAAGTTATTTAATTTTTTATTTAAAAAAATCAAAATATAAAAAAAAACTATAAACAATTTGATAATTACCGAATGTACAGATTATTAGGAAGAATTTGTATCGTAATGTGTTTAGGAATACGATTTCGTAAAAAAATTCAGTAAAAACCCGAAGTCTGTAAGTTAGAAGTGTACTTTCCCGTCCTGCATCTGAACTCTTTCCGGTCCGGTCGTGTCAAATTGGCCGTTCCATTGCAATATGATAGTGACGGAATACACAGTGCACCTGTGTTTGTGCCCACGTTTGTGCATAATAATAAGTCGTGAGTAGTTGGCTGGTATCTCATGAAATAACCCGTGACCTAAATCGGCCGGACGATATAATTTAGCAGACTTTGTGCAAACCTATCTGATAAAATCAATATTGATTTCAAGTACTTTTTATAACAAATACACTTCAAATATTTTTCATAAAAATATTTTATTATTTTATATTAGTTATCGGCACAGGAACATTGGCCAGCGAGATCGAACCGACTAATTGTATGTAAATTTATTTGTGTAGTGGGAATACTAATTGAATTAGGCTGTAGGTATTATCTAAAGGTGCTGTGTGTGACGAATGACCGCCGGTCATATTATCCTTGACAATGTCAGCGCTTTATGACTTATTTCCTCTTATAATAATCACTATTATAATAATCCACTATTTGGATTGTTATATATATAAAAGCTAAATATCACACAATATATATATCACACGATTAATCACGAAATCTCAGAAACTATTACATCCACAAACTTGAAATTTGGCAGGTAGGTTCCTTATAGAGTGTAGACATCTACTAAGAAGTTTTAAGGGTTGGTCGTCAAGTGTTACTGTAAAAAGTAGCCTATACTCTATTCCAACCATAGGAGTAAATTGATGCGATATCATTGGTCGAGAGCTTGATTAATCTATGGTATTCACTATGGATTTGCGAATTTTTTTTTTAATGTCAATGAAACTATTTACAAACGGAATTTTGGAATTTAAATTTGTATTATAAATAAAGATATATTAATCATAAACTCTTAGTAGCGCATAATATAGCTGAGTTACTGGCAAACCCAAAATCCAATACGAGGGATCCTTTTATTCCTACTTACACTAGAGTTTCATCAAATTAAGTTTATGATTTATTTTTGCATTAATATTATTAGTATAGATTTGTTAAATTATATAAGGCTATATATTATATCATGTAATATTATGAATTTGGTCATAATTTCTTGTATGAAATTATTATTATTATTGTATTGAAAATATTGATCGGATGGGTTTACTACGAAATGTATAACATTTAGTTAAACTTATCGTCTTTTAGAATATCATATTGCTGATAAATAGAGAAATTGTCGTCTAACTATTTACTATGCTGCCTTTACCAGTACAGTTGCAAGTCTTATTATTCGTTTTTTACGATATATTTACTATTCCAAAAATGTAATATTACACATCTCTAATAAATAAATACTGTTTCAGCTTCATCCAATTGATCCTTATTTAATTTACAAACTGTTTGTTATTTCAGAATCTTTGAATGCAACCATTTCGTAAGAGACCTTGAGGTTTCTGTAGATCCGATTGCAGAATAATATATTTTAATTGATAAAGCAATACGAACCTATCACCAAGGTACTGAAGACCGCAATTGTGTCCAATAATAATTGGATATTATTACAAGTAATTCGATACTATTCGACAACTAAATTTGACATACATACCTTTTGCTAATCCCCTTTGTTCGAAAAACAACCAAATTATTCATGAACTAGTTATATGTTGACGTAAAAGATTTTACATTAAATTTACGCCAGTCACGTCAACGGTTAAAATTTAAAGTGAACTTCTAAAGCGCTGCTAATTATGTTTTCCTTACCTTAGTATATAAAGTATATAATCTTTGTATATAAAAGAGAAGTACCACTCACTGATTAATCACGAAATCTCAGAAACTAATAATTTTCTTTGATTTTTTTTTTTGTGATAAGTTTAACAGCTTCATTGGCGAAAGTTTAAAAGTATACTTGATAATGTACCTATTTGCTCATTATATGGGTGTCTCGGTAAACCAATATTAACACCTCATAAAACGGTTTAGTTTTCAATGTTTTGATATTGAAAATTAAACTTTAAAACTTGTTCAATTAAGATCTTTAACGAGTACATATTATATTAAGTTTAATAATATTATTATATATAAAGTCTTATATACTTCTTCTATCTTATAACTTAAAAATGCTACCTTGTTAATTATATTGAAGAATATTAAAATATGACAATTTTAACATTGATAGCATCTTGAATTCGCCAAGCAATAGCAATCTTAACTTAATATATATTCCTTTAAAGTACACATTTTTGCTTATCATTACTATATATCAAATATTCTGTCCCGTATTAAATAAGCATGCTAAATTCTCACAATAAGCATGCTTATTTCGATATAAATCAATTGTTTTATTGTATTACTTAGAAATATGCTAAAAATTGACATGTTCATTGCACACTACTTTGCTAGCCAATATTTCGTGTTCATATATAAAACAAGCATGCTCTTTACAAGAAAGTGTGTACCTACAACAGTACCTTTATCGAACATACGATCTCAGCGACATTCACAAGACAACTCACCGATTATTAGTATCGGTTGATTTTTTAAAGAATTTTTGTGGTATCAACGATATGGAACACCTGAAGTGTTATTATCAGATATCGAAACACGCCTTTTCTTGATGATGTGTGTCTGATCGAAAATAATGTATTGATAATCCAATATCTTATTTCTAGATATAAAGACGTCTGAGACGAGGTGAAATGAGTTTCTCTTTCTATTTGCATTCCAAGCGATAATCCTATAAGACGTAATACAGTTTTACACGGCGGTAGGGCTTTGTTAAAGCCCGTCTGGTTAAGTAACACCCACTCAGCATTGTTCGACTACCAAACTGCAATACTTTGTATTTTTGTGTTACCACTGTAACGGCAAGGGACATAACATCTCAGTTCCCGAGTTTGGTGGCGCATTGGCGATATAAGTAATGGTTGTAATTTGTGTATGGTGGTGGCCATTCACCACCGAATTTGGTATGAAGCAAACATAAACTAACCCAGTGGTTAGAACGCGTACATCTTAACCGATGATTTCTTGTTCAAACCCAGGCAGGCACCACTGAATTTTCATGTGCTTAATTTGTGTTTATAATTCATCTCGTGCTCGGTGGTGAAGAAAAACATCGTGAGGAAACCTGCATGTGTCTATTTTTAACGAAATTCTGCCACATGTGTATTTCACCAAACCGCATTGGAGCAGCGTGGTGGAATATGCTCCAAACCTTCTCTTCAAAGGGAAAGGAGGCCTTAGCCCAGCAGTGGGAAATTTACAGGCTACTAATGTAATGAAAACTTAAGCTCCAAAACAGATCATAGACTACTTTTTTATACCTAACACCTGACGATCAACCCCTAAAACGCAAGCAAACCTGCAGGCGACAATTAGTATTTTATAAAACAAAGTGATTAGCACGGATTAACTCAGATTGAAAACAAACCATACTATTTACTTATTTACCTCATTGTTAAGAAAACAGATAGTAATTACTAATTAGATTACAACATTTATTTATAAAAAGTTTATTTTGAACTTTATAGTTATAGCAATATAGTTCATTTTTTCATTAAATTCTTACAAATGACCTTACTAATGCAAGAGACTACTTCGCGAGAAACGGCTTTAAGGAGACGTAATAATTGTTTTCACACGATCAGCTTGTTCTAAGTTTAACGCCTATTGGGGTATTAAATGAACGATTAATTATAAATACTACCTGTGTAAGTATAATACAAGGCAGGTAAACAAATATACCCAATAGCATAGGGGTATGGTGAAATAAGCCAAGCCTTTTATTTATAAAATTTATACATAAAAAAAAACAAAAATTTAAAGCTCCTTTAAGATGAAATTCGTATTTTTTTTTTTCAACAGCTTTGTGGGAGCCCATCTGGATAGGTATCACCCACACACCTGGTTCCGATGTTCCGGTTTGAGACAAGAATAGGAACAAGGGACATAACATCTTAGTCCCCAAGGTTGGTGGCGCTTCAATGAGGAATTATCAATATTTCTTGCAGTACCAATGTGTACAGACAGTTACACAAAACATCAGGGCACCTATGTCCCAGTTACGCTATGTGAACCAAAAAAAAATTGTTACCTCTACTTGTCATTAGGTCTATTTATTTGGGTCATTACCCACCTGCCTTCCTGTTTATAATTATTTTGTGAAACAAATCCTAAATGCAAATCCTGCCTTACTTCTCATCAATAAACTGTATACGTTACTGTAACAGCTCGAACTACGGTAAATCTTAAGATTTTTCAGTAAAACCTAAGATTTACCGATTATGAATGGTAAATGTCCATAAAACTTTGAGATTCGAACTTTTACCATCATTCACTTGGTAAATCTTAGGATTTACATTTTATGTTAGGTTAGGTTGGAATGGTGAAAGTGCGAAAATGTCGTCCCTTTATAATAAATACTTATATTTACCTACTCATGTCGGTAAATCTTAGGTTTTACTGGAAAATCTCAAGGTTTACCTTAGTTCGAGCTTTTACAGTAACATATATAAAGAATCATGAATACTTAACCGCGATACATAATCGTAAATCAATTAATTTTTTATCGTGAATGAAAACCGTGCATTTTAAAAGTAGGATACTTCAAATTGCACGTTTCCTTTCTAAAACAACAGGTTTCGATGTATTCTATGAACACATTATGAATATTTAGGTTTTTACGTATTTAATGATGTATATCGCCGTTTTAGTGGCCCGATCGTTTAGAAATTACAATCAAATAAACTCATTCTTTTGTCTTCGTAACGACGAACTTCTTTAGGTCATTAGTTGTAAATAACGCTATTTAATTGTCGTGTACGTGTCACTAACGGAGTGTAACTGTTCTTGGTATATTTTGTAATACATTCTCTAATACCTAATCTAATCTAACTACTGATCCGAAAGGTTTTTTTTTTTATGATCGCGATTTCGATGACGCAGGTCGAATAAATAGCGTTTTAATTTTAGCAAATTATTCCAATGGCCCACCACATACAGACGATAAAGATAAAATATATCTTTAATATTAAATAGTACTCATAAATGTTGTGAGTAGATAGAATTTAAACTCATTAACAATGGAATATGCTCCAAACCTTCTCTTCAAATGGTGAGGAGGCCTTAGCCCAGCAGTGGGAAATTTACAGGCTGCTAATGAAATGAATGATGATGAACAATATTTTAAACATTTATTCTGTAATGCACATAACATGTAACATAAAAAAGATTAAAGTATAAATCAAGCAAAGGCACAAATTTTTCAGATATTTCTTTCAATGTTGCTATTTATAGTATGTATATGTCGATAAAACTTAGTATGATAACATTACTTACAATTATTAACAACTAGTTCTCGCCCGCAGTTTCGGTCGAGTTTTAGGGATTGTGTGTGTGTGTACAAAAGTAACCTACTTTCTTCTAATTCAACCTTGCAATATACCAAAATGCATTAAATTATGCTCAGTAGTTTGGCATTCAAAGAGCAAGACAAACAGACAGACAGAGTTACATACACATTTATAATATTAGTAGATGAAATATTGACACAGAAAGTAAATAATTCCCACGTTAAACAACATAATCGTTTGATATATACGTTACATAGGCCGTGTATGCGGTGTGTTGTACCGTAAATTTTGTATTTATTGTGAACAATGACCATTCGTTCATTGTCGGTATGAAATTCACCGTTATTTAACTATTTAACACTTCGAAAACAGAAATTAGGCTGCATTAAAAAGCAGTGTAAGGTACAATGGCTAAGCGAGAAGCCAATTTGAGCCATTTTTTGATCCATTTTCGTACAGTTTTGTCAAGAAAATATTATTGGTACTTCTTGTACAGATAGCATATGTAAACTACGAGAGATTCAGGAAACTTTATTGGTCTGAATGGTTTAACTAGTAAGGAAATATAGATTAAAATATCCTTTTGCCATGTGAGAAATGGTGAATTATTTAAAATTGCCTTCAACCTTAAATTTTTGAAAAGTAAAACTGCCGGTAGCCATAAATTCCGATCGGCGGAATTGTATGAAAATTTACTAATTATTATTAATTTATACTAATATTATAAATGCGAAAGTAACTGTCTGTGTGTCTGTTGGTTTTCCATGGCTAATTCGCTGAACCGAAATTGATGAAATTTAGTATGAAAATTGAACTCCAAGGAAGAACATAAGCTTTTTTACGCCTAATACCTAACTAACCCCTAAAACAGGAGGGAAGCAGCAGGCAACAACAATGATATCATAATTAGATCCCGTATATATTGTCAGATTCGGAAGAAAACAATATACGAGAGATTATTCTCAGATAAATCTATTATTCGTTAAATTATCAGTTTTTTTTAGAATTGCACATTGAATTCAAATCGTTGGATGTTTTAAATAATTTATCTGCATCATGCTTTCATTTAAAACGTTCTCTGATCGAAACTTTTCAATACATTTCAATACATATCAGATAAACGAACGAAACGTTTATTTAATTCGCTGAAAATCAAATAATGGTCTATTATTTGTGGTTCGCGATACCTTTACAATATTGCCGTATTGCACAAATCATCTGCTCGACGGACGACGGATTATCTGCGGAACCTTGAAATTATCGATTAGCGCCAGCACCGCTCACACTTGCCTGTGATTAATTTAATACCAACGCAAGGTTTAGTAACCAGTTACCAATTGCAAGCGTGTTGCAATTTATTGCTAATTTTCGTTCGCCCGTTATATTCTTGTATGTAATCGCGGTGAACGTTTTCTTGTTTATTCGTAGCTGAAACATTGGAAGGTGCTTTTTTTTCACCACTCCCCATAGACATTGGCTCTGTTACAAATATTAACCATCCCTCACTTCGCCAATGCGCCACCAACCTTGGGAACTAAGATGTTATGTCCTTTGTACCTGTAGTTACTATTCAAATAATCAGCTATTGAAATATAGCCAATTTGGCAAGCCATATTATAAAAAATATACCATAAGTATATTTTGTAATAAAAGGATAAGTATTTTTTTTTTATAATATGGCTTGGCGAACTAGCAAATGGGCAACCTGGTTTTAAGTGGTCACTGCCCATAGACACTGGCGCCGTAATAAATTTTAACCTTCGCTTATGCCATATGCAAATATGCAAAATGGGAAACTTAGGTCTGTATTTACATTGGATCACTGATCCTTAAACCGGAACACAACAGTATTAAGTATTACTGTGTGTGGAAGAATATCTGACGACCCAGGCGGGCTTGCACAACGCCCTACACCAGGTACAGCAGTTGGTATGATTAAAATTCATTTCAAATTGCAAACATGATTTATTACAATATCTTTATAACAGCGAATTTTTTTTTGGTATTGGATCCTAGTTTCGGAGATTACCAACGTACAAACAAACAAACAATTACCTCTTTATATTATTGGTATAGACAAATATTAACTCAGTTTTTAATAGTAATGGTATTCGTTTTTAAAAAAAATACATTTGCAAATTCTTCGCCATATTAATGTGGGTTTACTTGAATAGTTAAATTTTTTAGTATACCAAACAACCACTTGTGTTTAGGAGAGCATATGACGGAAGCAGATGTGAGCGTGACCGCGCGACCGACCGTGTCGCATCTGTTGGTGCTTTATGCCGCCCTGGTACTTCGCTAACAATTACGCTTTCATTATTTATTTTTTTATCTGTAACTTAATCGTGTTACAACAATCACCTTGTCTATTTTGAATGACTTTCATGCATTCCTATTTTTTTTTAATTTTCGTTCAAATAAAATGTACACTACACTAACGGACTCATAAACTGCATCAATGTTCAAGACGCATCTGAAATAAACTTTTTATACAATTAAGAAACCTATACTTTGGTTCTTTAACTTCATAACAGCGTAGTATCATATCCTTAAGTGTATGTACTGGAAATAACCATTCAATCTTTTTAACAAAAACGATATATGTATAAAATTGTTTTTGGTTACTTTATTGAAAAAATATTTTTAATAAAAAAAAGAAAAGTTGAAGTACATGTTTCTTTTGTTAAACAATCTTCAGTTCCGTTTTATTTATTTGTCTACATAATTTTATTGAAACGTGAAATTGTTTGAAAATAATTTATTATCTGTATTCTGCAAATGAATGAATGTTTTGTTTCATTCTTTTTACAAAAAATTATAAAATGAAACGTCAGATTATTTATAGAAGACAATTGTATTGGTTATGAAAACAATGATTGTTTTTAAATATAAAACACGTAGTCTTTATAACGGCAGCTTAACCGTCGATCTCAAAAACATCACATTTGATCCGTCGTCTGTCAACGTTTTCTCAATGATTAATGTGATTATTAATAACCATTGGATAAATCACAAATGATTTCGCCATATCCTAAACGCATCCCGTTACTACGAGGGAATAAGGTTCACAATTGCACGCTTTTCTAGTCCATCCGCACCTGACGTCGAGCGAAACGAAGCGAATCGCAAATAAGTATAAAAAGTTAATAAAACTTAGATCATTTGATACGATTCTTATTTGACGATGATGTAATAAAATTAAAGTGGATATATAGTATCAAGACGAAATGTAAACTCATATATTTCTTCGTTGAAACTGAGAAAATATTATTTACCAATTTTTTGATATTTACTAATAAACATACATTCATAGTTAACAAAGGCTACTTTTTTATACCCAAATATTCTACGACGAGAAGTGTGGTAAAAAAACAAAAATTGACTTTGATGAAGTTGCTGTGATTTTTTTTTTCGATAAATGAAATGAGCCATTAGGTAGACCCTAGGAGCACACCATTATAGGCATTCTGTATTTTTAATTATTTTTTTTAATTGATTTAAAAATTAAATCTACACATATATTTATATAAAAAGATGGCTTAGATAAAACCAAGTTAGTTTCATCACATCGTTTTCATAACTTTTAAGAAGATACGTTATCTGTATTTGCACACACCACAACACAGATGAAAAATATTGGCAAATAAAGTAAATGGCCAGTATGTCTTGTGACGAGACTGAGTAAACGAAGGTGTAAAACATAAATCCTACTAAAGTTTTATAAAGAAAAAAAAATTAAAAATTAGTACGCATAATCATATTAAACATGGCAACTCTGATCGTTACCATATCACAACTTATTCGACGAATAAAATTAAAATTCGAATAAAAAAAATCGTTAAAATTTTTGAAATCTGATTATGCACTTATACAAATACAAAATAAATTCCGTTTCGCTTTGTTTGAAGGTAATTAACAATAGCGGTGTACATAATAACTACTTCCTCGGCTAATCAATCTAAAAACGTTGAAATTACGCTGGCGTGTGTTCATTAAAATATAATACGCGTAGACATGATATGGTTATTCTAAGAGATTTATTAACAAACGAATTTTATATATATATATAATTCCACAGACATTAAATATTAAGAAATCAATGAATAATTTGTTTAACAAGCCAATGTTTGATAAGCGAGTTTATAGTATAGAGTTAAAAGTAAGTCTTAGTTAGAGAGTATACTTTATCAAAATAATTGCTATGAATGAAACCAACCGCTTTTTTTATAACAATTAACGTATTTATTTTTTACTGACGATACATTAATACTTGACGATATATCTTTGAACCTTTTTATTTACATATATAAATAAATAGCTACTGCACAACCGCGTGGAATAATTTTGACTATCATTGGTCGCCGCGTGGACTAAACTTTACTATCATTGGTAGACATCTAGTATTATTAATCTATGGTGTTTATTATGAATTCTTTAAATATGCGTTTTAAATGTTATCGGAAAGTGTGTAAAGTGTATAAGGTATATTAAAGTGGTTATAAGTTACGTTAAGTATATTCTTGTTGTATTATAAATAATGTTATATTAATCAAGAACTGTGTAGGGCATAATATAGCAGAGATATATTATCAAATTACATGGAATTTCTACTCCGATTGCAATGGGCTATAGAAAAACGTGGTGGAATATAATCCAAGCCTCTTTTAAAGGCTTTCGACCACATGACACATTAATAAAGAGCCGAGATGGCCCAGTTGTTAGAACATTTGCATCTTAACCGATGATTTCGGGTTCGAACCCAGACAGGCACCACTTAATTTTCATGTGCTTAATTTGTGTTTATAATTCATATCGTGCTCGGCGATGAAGGGAAACATTGTGAAGAAACCTGCATGTGTCTTCAACGAAATTCTGCCACATGTGTATTTCACCAACACGCATTGGAGCAGCGTGGTGGAATATGCTCCAAACCTTCTCCTCAAAGGGAGAGGAGGCCTTAGCCGAGCAGTGGGAAATATACAGGCTGCTAATGTAATGTAATGACACAGTAATAGACCGTTATACTATATACTTAAGGTATATAATCGCGCTGCAATGTTTTGATAATAAACAATACGTTATTATCATATCAAGGACGTACAAACGGTATCATATCGATTTTGTAGACGACATTAGAGTTTGAAGGCCACAATGAGTCACTTCGATAATTTTAATCATTTATTAAATAGTAAAAGTAACGGGTTTAGAAACCATACACGGATTCAAGTCTTGTATATTCTTGAGATGTTAACTCGAAACTGACCACAGAGTCGTGAAATGTCAGTCGTAAGCTATATTGACTATAATATTCAAAGGGTACACGACCAGATTATAAAACGAAAACACGATGTAGCGCACGGGACATTAAAGTGAAGCAACAAAAGCGAATACATATTATAATAAATGGATATCAGTCCAGCATACACATTAAAAGATATTATGTGCTAATATATCAAAATTGAAGCGTGACCATTTTTATGTAATCAATTTTGTAAAAAGGTTATATATATGTATACACTAAATATTATAAAATGATATTAGTGATTCTGCAATGAGCATATAAATATTTAATAATAAAAACGGCAAAAACATCATGTCTGTTGTATGGGAGAAACCTTAAATATTTGTTTTATTCTGGTTTTTAGTATTTGTTGTTATAGCGAAAACAGAAAGCGGAGTCTTAGTAATAGTGTCTGTTCTACCCTTTGGGTACGGAGCCCTAAAAAAAACATCACACAATCAATACTATTAAATTAAGCACTTTCTAGGATTGATCAGCCTATTACGCTTGAACGCGTAACGTGTAGCATTTAACGGTTCGTGGCTATGGAGGGTCCGTAACAGATGCATCCAAAAACAACGGTTGATAAACAAACAGCACTTCACTTATTTCGTAAGCCCTGTTTACGAAATAAATAGACCGATAGCGGACAGAAGTTCTTATCTTCTATCAATCTTTACTAATAAATGATCCGTTTTGTACTGTATTCAGGATATGGTTTTAGTATATATCTCTACGGAGTACAAAACTAAGTAGCTTCCCCTTGTCTGTACGCTTGGATTTTTTTAACTACACAACGGTTTTTTTTTTATGGTAACGGTAGGCGGACGAGCATATGGGCCACCTGATGGTAAGTGGTCACTACCGCCCATAGACAATGGCGTTGTAGGAAATATTAACCATTCCTTACATCACCAATGCGCCACCAACCTTGGGAACTAAGATGTTACGTCCCTTGTGCCTGTTACACTGGCTCACTCACCTTTCAAACCTGAACACAACAATACTGAGTACTGCTATTTGGCGGTAACATATCTGATGAGTGGGTGGTAGTACCTACCCAGACGGGCTTTTAATGCAGTTTCCATCAATTAACAGAGTGATTCAAAAGGAAAGCTTTTATTTATAACAGGTGAAAAAGCATGAAACTATGTATAACTAGAAAAGCCGAAAATTTTAACTTTTCTAGTCGGAAAAAGAAATCAAATATTCTTATGTTTGTTCTTCGATCTAAAAGTTGTTACTTAATACTAAGACTGCAAACCCGTATGGATAGGTAACAACCAAGTGCACCAACGTGATTATGGCTACGGCTGATGAGCACTTACAATTTGACTGCTTACAGAGATGAATTTTCAGGCCACTTGATTTCCTGTCCCCAATAAAGGCAACACAATTTAAGTAACGACCAGTGAATATACCATTTCTGTGTAAAAACTTCATGTCGTGAGAATTTTTGGCGATTATTCAACATACAAACTGTATATATAACAGCAAGATCACAACTAGACCGGAAAAATTATTGGCAAAACTTTTCCAAAGATTTACTGAACAATTAAGTTGAGGAAAGCGAATTAATCGTACCATTTTAAATTAACATATTCAAATCAGTTACAAAACCGTTATCGCTGTAATGGCGGAGATATCTGTGTCTTATAAATATTCATATGTTCATAATATATAATTAATGTTTGCAAATACGATTCTTTTTATATTCGAATTTGATTAACGTAATAAATTACGATTTGTTTTGAAGTTGTTTATTGTTTATTTTGCTAAATCCTGGATCCACCTTGTAGGCCTTGGCACAGTCAGTTTTCAAATAAAATACACGGAAATGTTACTTTTCTTTTAATAAACTACAATAATTAAACGATCTGAGCCGAAATGGCCCAGTGGTTAGAACGCGTGCATCTTAAACGATGATTTCGAGTTCAAAACCAGGCAAGCACCACTGAATTTTCATGTGCTTAATTTGTGTTTATAATTCATATCGTGCTCGGCGGTGAAGGAAAACATCGTGAGGAAACCTGCGTGTATCAAATTTCAACGAAATTTTGCCACATGTGTAATCCACCAACCCGCATTAAAGCAGCATATGAATATGCTCCAAACCTTCTCCTCAAAGGGAGAGGAGGCCTTAGCCCAGTAGTGGGAAATTTACAGGCTGCTAATGAAACGATCTGAGGTGAAAACTTTCGGCATGACTTGGAGGGTGTGAGGGAAGTGAAGCGATTTGCTCAAGGCAGAAAGGTATGACGAAGAATTGCAACTGCCCTCTACCCGTCGTGAGAACTTAGGAACCGAAGAGAGAAGGGAACCGATATAAGAAAATAAGGCCATGGTTTTTTTTTTATATTTTAGGTAGGCGGACGCGTAAATGGACCACCTAATTGTAAGTGGTCATCACCGCCCATAGACATTGGCGCTGCTAGTCATTTGAACACATTCCGTCATCAAACATTACATAACCAATGCGACACTAAACTTAGGAACTGAGATGTTATGTCCCTTGCTAGTTAGACTGACTCACTGACCCTTCAAAACGGAACACAATAATACTATGTAATCATGTTGTTGAGTGAAAGGGTCTACACATTACTTGGTGGCAACCACCAAGAAAAAATAATCTTTGGAAAAGATCGCGGGCTCTAAACCTACCAAACATCACGTAGATTATATGTGCTTAATTTGTGTTGACATTCATCTTGTTTCGTGCGATAGAAGCAGGTTAGCGAATTAACCTTCACGTGTCCACTGAAATACTTA
Organism: Vanessa tameamea; assembly: GCF_037043105.1. Classification (NCBI taxonomy): domain Eukaryota; kingdom Metazoa; phylum Arthropoda; class Insecta; order Lepidoptera; family Nymphalidae; genus Vanessa; species Vanessa tameamea. The sequence goes on along the minus strand of NC_087329.1, from coordinate 9,153,331 downwards.
CATGCGTATATTCCACCGACCGCGCCATGAAACGCGAAATGGAATGACACAACTCCAAACAGGACAAGACAAGCCACTACTTTTCATTTTAGAATTGGTTTAAACCATTTGTGTAATAACTTTTTTTACAATACGTTAAATATTATTTTTTTCATAAATAATGAGCAGAGTACTTCTACAGATATATGATGCGCCGTAGTTTGTAAGCCGAGGCTGAAAGGGTTCTCGAGTAAATGTTACCACATTTAATAATGCTACTTACTTAGGTCAAAGCTATTAATATTTTCAATAGACATTATCTTCATAAAAATAAATATGTATAAATTTATTATCTGTCTTTCGTCACGATTCCTACTAAACCATTGGGATCGAAGTATGCTGTCTCTTATACCAATAGCTAGAATCTTATGTGAGGATTGTGGTTTCAAATCCGGACAAGCACAGAGTTGTCGTGAACTTAATTTATGTTTGTAATTACTTTCGTACTCATGATAATGATGAAAATCAGGTGAGATCTACCAGCTTTGAAGCATCGTGGTTGAATAGCTTTCAAGCCTCAATGGGCGACTTTGTTCAGTAGTGAAGTTACCTACATTTACAAACTGTTACTACCTACCCTGCTTAACTGTCCGTTATTATACTAACACACTTTACCTATAACGATACAAAGTAGGTATTGATGTTTGGTGGCGGCGGATTCACCCATGAGACCATGCGATATTAGAAGCAATAAATGAATCTATATTACGCTCAAGTACTTGTACATTATATCTCGAACGCAATTAACTGGTCTTTGAGGTTTGCTGCCGTAGCTATAATTCGGTCAGGGTGATATAATTTATCTTTATATATTTAATTCTTCTATACGTCTGTATGTCACCTCCTAAAAAGCAAGACCGATTTTGAGGATTTTTTTTTTATTATGTCTTTGAATGGGGTACTAATTTGTTCAGATATGGTCCCATAGATTGTGCTGTGACAGGATTCCAGTATTTTTTGTTAACAAATAAAAATCTTATTAAACATCGTTGATAGACGACGTCGGAATGACTGCTTTTATAGACGACTTACGTGATCGACTTTTGTCTTATAACCTAAAAAACAAAAGTGTAAGTAATACTTTCGTCTTAAGAAATCGTAATGACATTTCCCTCTTCCTCATCTACGTTTATCTTTGTATTGCATCGATGTTTCAACGACATACGTTATCTCAAATATTTCACTGATACAATGAAAACGTAACACAATTCAATAATTCACCAAAACAACATTGTGAAGAACAAAATCAGACTAATCTTTATGAAAGGAGACTCTTTTGTAATAACTTATAAATCCTCATGATTTAGTTATAATTTTAATGTAAAGCTGCACAGATTTTGAATTTAATTTTATTGTTATTTAAATTTATAAATAATAATTAATAAATAATTAATTAATACTAATTAGTTACTCTATTTCTTAAAAAAAATAAAATAATCGACGATTTTAAAAAAAATTTAATACAACCTTATGGCAATCAACTAATATGAACTCTGAACTTTTGTGTCGCCTATATATTCGTGTTTTATTTGATGATAATCAATCTATTTTAATATTATTTTTATAACATAACTTTTAAATAAATTAACAAAGTAAAAAAATAAAGCAATATTTAAACCGCGGTAGATTAAGGTTGTATTTCTATGAAAGTGAATACGAAATTTGCAAAGGAACATAGAAAAACACGTACTCAACCAGTTCAAAAAATCCGAAACGTTATAAGTAATGAAAATTTCTGGAGCAATAATGTTACTCATACGAGGGAGTTTCGTTATGACAGAACAGAAGAGAAAATCAAGAAGTCCCGCTAGATACATAAGGATTGCTAACATAAGCGGCTTGAACATCAGGCAATACGCAGAAGACAAGACCCAGTTTCACGTTTAAAGAATGTGGTTAGGTTAGGTTAGGTTATAATTCGATATGAAGCGAGACAGCTATATATTTGTCAGTTTAAGCATCGCGTTGGTCCTGCGTCTTTTCTCACTCTGGTTCGGTTGGATAGAAAACAAGAGTGAAAGAAGACAGTGTACTTGATTACGCGATTTATACGAGAATATCAAAAAAAATTACACGAATTGTACGCACACCGAATGTTCTCGCCAAAATCAAGTCTCATTATTTTATACACAAAAACGTAATTAATCATGATATCAGGTGCATCTGAACGCTATTTGAATTATAATGATTAACAAAACATTTTAAAACGAGTCCTTGAACCGTCTGATTTACATATTAAATATAAATGTACGTGACATTCCGTTTGCAGCACAGATAATAATATCACTTGCATTCAATTTTTTACCTGTATTAGTCGACCTTACAATTTGTTTATTTGAATTCTTTGAAGAAATAATGTAAATTGTATACCCTAGAAATAAATAGATTTTTTGTTTTTATTTTTAACCTTTAATTAATAGAGGCTTAAAATCAAAGCAAACAAAGTCACTAATTTTAAGGCACAGACTTCAATCAATCGAAGCACTGTAAGTTAAGGAGCTTATAAAAAAATGATCCGCCTGATTGGCCTTCCACTTGCGGTTCTATGCAAAAAAAAAACTAAGCCTTTTTTATTTATTATTTATTTAACTTATTATAAAAAAAAACATAACAATATTAGCTACGAAATAGGAACGATTAAAGTTTTTTTTTTCTGTAACGACACAATCGTAAATTGCTGTAGTGAATGACAGTAATTTTAAATTTAGAACGAATTGCAAATTATGGCTTCGATTAACCAAATTGACCTCATAGATGTTACTATAATGCAACAAAATTGAACGGTCGCTTCGTAATCATATTTATCGTAATGTTTAAATTAAGAACTGATTATTCAGAACACAAACAAACGGCCAGTAAATGTTTCACAGTAATTAATCCCAGGATAAGGCCTCTCCTGCTATGAGGGCTTTTTAATTATTGTGAATATTTAACTTTGTATATAATTTAACGTAATCAAATAGTAATTTCGTTAGTAATCCAGTTCAAGTAGTATTCGGCAGTCGGGCGCAAGGCCGTGGCCTCAATCCACTGCACTCTCACTTCTGCTTCGAAACAAATGTACTACCTAAGCTTTTTACATTTTTGATCGTATCAGAAGAACAAAGAAATCAATTTTTATAGGAGCGATATAATTCGTTGGTTATGGTATTGTTTGCAACAGCACATAGTTCATAAATGAACTAGGACTTAAAAAACCAAATACCTGATATTTGATCAAAGTTAAGATTATAATACTAATACGGGATTTGTTATTAAATTGTAATTTTAAATAAAAAAAACGTAGGTAAATTATCTATTATATACATTTTAGTATAGTATGCGAAATATATTAACAGAGATTTTAGGTTTTTTATTCTAATTATAAAAATAATAAAATCATTTAAACGTCTTTAATTCAGATTTTTTATATAAAATTTAAATCATATATTTATGCGTGCATACGTTAATCAAGTATTATTCTTTTACAGGTTTACCAATACCTTCATTAAGTCTATGTACTATGCTTTAAGTTTCAATATATACGGATATGTTATAAATAACAAAATAAATAGAATACATTATTACTTGCAGTATGCAGTTACATAGTCCCGTTGAAATTTGGAAACTAGAGTCTAACCATAACCAAAAAATATATACCTATAAATATTTCTTACCGTAAAAATGTTCGAGTTATTTAAATCATAAAATAATGTAAGTTCATACATAAAATGGTGTAGTTACGAATTGCTGTTTATTTAAGGACAGAAAAATTTCAAAACGTCGGTTATGCAAGTTCACCGATTGTCCGTCGTGATTCATCCATCGTTATTTTATATTCCGCTCTTGTAAGCTGTAAGTTGTAAGTATAGCGAGTCGGCCGTTTCAATGACTTGAATGATTTCATACCAAACCTCCTTGAGGCTTTTCCCTGTGTATTTGTTGTAAAAACTTGCCATTGTAAGTATATTTATTAATCATAAAAGAAACCGTCTTCAATATGAAGTATGTATTACTGAATATATATAATATACAATAACATAATCAGCCTGTAAATTTCCCACTGCTGGGCTAAGGCCTCCTCTCCCGTTGAGAAGGTATGGAGCATATTCCACCACGCTGCTCCAATGTGGGTTGGTGGAATACACATGTGGCAGATTTTCGTTGAACACACGCAGGTTTCCTCACGATGTTTTCCTTCACCGCCGAGCACGAGATGAATTATAAACACAAATTAAGCACATGAAAATTCAGTGGTGCCTGCCTGGGTTTGAACCCGAAATCATCGGTTAAGATGCACGCGTTCTAACCACTGGGCCATCTCGGCTCTCACTGAATATATATCACATAGTTACTATTGTTATTTTATACTAGCTGTCAACCCGACTTCCTACGGATGAAATGAGAATTTCAATACTTTTTTTGTTAAAAAAATACCCGAACTCGACCACAGCGCCACCTACCAGGTCTAGTCATTTGTCTTAGTTTGTACTTCAACCTTTGTAGACATATGTTTTTTTTCAACAACAAATATTGGTCAACCAATATCGATCAGTGTGCACCCGACATTGGTACACTCATTAAAAGGCGATTTTCAATGACATGTGACAAACATATGATCCAACGTTGGCAACAAATTGACTTGTAACATCCCATTAGACCAACATACTTCATGCTATTTGTTCCCCATTGTAACTGCATCTTTTCTTTTCGTAAATTATTTTCTAGAAACTTCGTTATATTAAGTTTTGATGTTTGTTTTTCTTTATCATATATTAGTTCACGCATCGTTTATCCTCTCTTGTCTCTTCGATGTATGTATCTAACATCGACGCTCAATAAATGAACAATTTTAAAAAGACTTTAAACTGCACTTTTTCCTTTACTTATAGGACGTACTAGTCCTGTAGAACTTGTTAATTATATTACTTAGAAAGGGTTCTCCAGCTGAATCTCTTTTATACAGAAATAGAACTACTGTAAACCATTAAATATGTACACTATTTTATTTTTAATCTTGTTTGTTGTGTTCATATAGCATACATAAATATAAATGTCATAATAATTTTTACATGTATATTTTTGATTGATGAAAAAGAGTAACTACTGAGTTTCTTGCCGGTTCTTCTCAGTAGAATCTAAATTCAGAACCGGTAGTAGCTTTATATTGAATATAAAATTTTAAAATGACGGTTCAAAGTGCTTGTAAAAGTACATTAATAATGTTTATTTTGATTGTGATTAATAAATAAGAACAGGTACCTCATGCTCCAGGGACCACAGAGATAGTTTAATCTAATTTAATGCAAGTCCAATGACCAATAGGTCGTAAGTCCTTAACAAATTAACCTTGAAAATATGTATACACACTAAAGTCAATTACGCGCTTTCCTTACGGTATAATCAACTTTCTCAACCGGTTATTGTGCTGTTTCTTTTACAAATAAATACTAAAGATACATTTTTTATTTATTTAATGCTAAATATATTAATAATTATTTAAATAAGAACATATTTAAGTGCGTATATTTACTACATAAAAAACGATCGGTGCGTAGAAACGAAAATAATTTAATCGGCCAATGTAACTACAGACACAAAGGACATAACATCCCAAGGTTGGTAGCATATTGGCGATTTAAGAAATAGTTAAAATTTCTTATAGCGTCAATGTCTATTGGTAGTGGTGACCACTTCCCATCACGTGGCCCATTTACCCGACCGCCTACATATATTATAATAATCTAGTACGTTAATCTAGCGTCAATCATTTTTATTGTTATTTCGATTTGGATGGTGACAGCTTGACAGCTAAAGCAATGATCACATATAGATACTATAGACTTAAGTCCTCTATTTAAAATAAAAAAGTAAAGTTACAGTCCGTACATGTCCTAGTGTTGGACTAATGCCTCCTCCTTTGAGATTATGGATACATGTGTAGCCGAATTTCATTGAAATTAGAAACATGCAGGTTGCCTCACGATGTTTTCCCTCACCGCATAATATTAATTATAAACGCAACTTATACCCAAAGTATTTATTGATTTTAGAAAAGTTATTTACTCCTCAATACGTGTTTAACGAGTTTCTGAAATTTATTTTACAGAAATGTGTTATAGACTGAGAGCCAATGATCGGCAGGCTTACGGCATAGTAGCAAACTCCATATTAGAGTACGAGAATAAAAATAATGCACCTTCATTAGGATCGCTAAGAAATTATTATGTGGTCTGCCTGCACTTTAGAACCGACCTATGTGTCTGCTTTTGTAAATATATGTATATAATAATAATATAAATAATATACATAAATTGCAGCTATGCTGAAACACTAGTTCTTCGCGAAATTAAGAGTCTAGAATCTAAATAATGCACCTTAATTTGGACCGCTAAGAAACTATTATGTGGTCTGCCTGCATACTATACCGTAAGTCTGTCGATCACTGGCTCTTAGATTATTATAGCTCGTTAGTCTTAATAAGCGTTTTAAGATCAACAATATTCCATTTTTTCTTAATGGACGTGTAGTAGGCGGTGGGAAGCGGTCAACAATTCCCGTTGACATTTAAGATACATTAGCAATTCCCTCAATGCCAATACAATGTTAATAATGAGAACTGTTCAGAATCTATTGAATAACTACACGTACTGACTCACTATTGACTCACCATCAATAATGACTATTTGAATATTTTATATCTATTAGGTACGTTACAAATTGTGACAATACTTCATTTTTCAAGTGTTGCCAACTTATATATCGGAACACCAAACTTAATTCTATTGCTTTATGGATATTAGAACGTAGACGACTGAATTTGTTTTACCATTTACGTCATTCTTTCCAAATTCAAATTTGTTTTTTTTTTGTTGTGACTAAGCCAGACTTTGTTTACAAGTCAATCTAGGTTGTATGAAACTATCGATTAGGACCCGCGCTGTGCCTTACCAAACGTTCAATACGTATTAGTAATTAATACGTATTAGGCTAGCTACAAATACCTAGGGTGTAAGTTCGAATTTAAAATGAATAGTTAAATAATTAAATTCTCAATAGAAGTCTGAAATTAGAAATAGGCACTTCCGTACCGTAACAAACCTGCACGGTATCAAATAATATATTAACATATTCTGCTTGCACACACATTTCTGTACTGTCTCCTGCAGCAGGTAGGTTATTAGGAAGGCAATATGATATAAATATTACACGTACTTTATAATTAAATTAACATTATGTGGAACATACACCGACATAGTTTAACTCATGCGTTATCCATTTTAATTATAAAAATGTTTGTTAAGTTATCGATTGAGGAATTTGTTGAATGGTTGTAGAGGAATATAACAGTCATCTACATAAATCCTCGTACGTATCTTGTATGTAATTGAACTTCTAAGCAAATTGACCGATTACGATGTCACTTTTGTGTGTATTTGAGTGGATGGCTTTGTGCTTTTTGGTTGCGTTGGTGGTAATTCTTATTTCACCCGGACGAAGTCGGGATGGACAGCTAGTCTAATAATAGTAGTATTTTTTTTATTTTAATCTTATTTTTGTTATACCTTTCAACTGTCAATTATTTAAGTGTTATGTAAATATTAATTGTTATTACTATTAAATAAAAAAAAAACTAGATTTTTTTTCTAAACTGCGTTAATATCTTCAAGATTCAAGTTTTTGACCTTTGCAAATTCTAAATAAGAAACCTTGCTATAGAAAAATAATGACCGAAATTCGTATCGAGGTCATCACGCCGCTAGCCATTACATAAATCAAGTTCCACAGCTTGGGGCACAATGCTTCTTTAGAGTACAAACTTCTATGTATATGTGTATTTATGTTTACCTAGTACATTTCATTCGATTTCGCTTACTAAAATATGATGATGGCCCTTTTTTATGATATAGTTTGGCGCGGACAGGTGAATAGGCTACCCCTGATGGTCACCACCGCCCATAGACATTGACGATGAAATAAATAATAACCATATCTTAAATCACCAATGCGCCACCAATCTTGGTAAGTAGGATGCTACGTCCCCAGTGCATGTAACACTGGCTCACCCTTCAAACCGAAACACAACAATACTTATTGCTGCTTGGCGGTGGAATATGTTGAGGGGGTGGTATCTAAACAACAAAGAAAAATCCACCTAAATTTTAAGAAGTTTCTGAATGATTTTCAAATGATGATATAGATCTTGATTATTTATACGTCTAGAATCTAGATAGACTAAAAGGCGTTGAGAACGCGTCGAAAAAAAAAAGTACATGCACTCTAGTGAAGTAGTATGACGTTGGGCACCAATGTCTATGTGCAGTGTAAGGTTCAAAAAACTGTTAATGAACGTTTGAGTGCTGTATGTTATTATAACATTAACGACTTCAAAGATGAAAGCACGTCTTGGGAAAGAAATGATCGCCTCCAGGCTGCTTTAAAAAAAAAAACCTTATAATCACGAATATCTGACAAAAAAAAAAAACATATATTGTCCCGCTGATATTAATTCGCCAGTTCTTCTCAAGTCCGAGTTGTTTATTCCGAACCGATGGTAGAATTTTGCCAATCAATAAGAAAGTGTAATACTTTTATGTTGAATAAAGATATTTGAATTAGTATGGTGACCACTTACTGTCAGGTGGAAAAAAACCACTAAAAAAGGCAAAGAAACGGTTCAGTAACTTTATCTCAACTATATTTCAACCGTATTTCTTTTTACTAACGAAATACATTTTTACTTTAATTTTCAGTAACAACTATGATCGAAATTCGACTACTAGGCGAGTAGATTAAATAAAGACCTGAAGTTAAAAGCTTATCAAACAACCTTCAATAATAAACCAGACGACTGTATGAAATCATTCTTAAAAGAATTATTATCGGCCTTAAAAGGATTCAGAAAATTGTAACTGCAATTGCTTTTAGCTATTAAACTATTTCAGGTTTCCATTCAAGTATAGCCCGATATGTTAGGACGTCAATTTTAGCTCGATTCATTTATTCAAAGCGCTTTTATTGATCCAATTTTATTTGACATTTGGATTTCATCGTGTATTATCTGTGGTCGGTGGTTCGAAGCGCAACATGTAAATGAAGTTTTTATAAGTTTTGATAGACTCAACCTATTCTCTGTATTTAATCCAATGAAATAAGAATAAACGGTACCTCGGAATACTCTATAAGAATTTAATTCTTTACATTTGTATTTTTACGAGTTTTGGAGATTACCACTGACAAACAGAAATACAGAAAAAGAAATAATTACTGTTTTTGTACTTGTAAATAGCCATTCCAACTTAAAAAAATATCAGTTATTTTGAAGTCACAGATAGGACATTTCAATTTTACACATTCGTATAGATAATACACACAAACGATATATACACAGACAGAAATTCGTGTTGTTGATTAAATATTATTTATTGAATTACTTCAACACTTCTAATTCCTGAAGTTTTTGCTCAACGAACACGAACAAGTCGGCCATCGACACAATATATTGGAACCGGTTGGTCGGCATACGAGACGAATCTTCGTAACATATTCTTGTATTAAAGCCATGACTTTGGACGTTGGTGCTTTAGTTGGTCGTGGTCATTTTTAACGGTTTTCATTACGTCATAACTAACTGAGGATTCGTATCAAATAACCAGTTTAACCGGAACTATGTTAAATAAAAACAATTATTAAAATACACTTTTGTATGGAAAATATCGTGTGTATGCTGTTGACTATTGAGGAGTTCCTCTGTTTGAAGTCAATCCTGGAGATCAAGTCGTATAAAAATGCATTGTCATCGAAATCAAACTAACATCAAATTTCAACTCCATGGGATCACAGCAATTTCCGAATCAGTTTGTAAGGTTTGACATTAAAAAAAACATTTATGAACTAAAACTATTCGAAATTAAAATAAAACCAGCGAGTCTTCAATGTTGACACTTGGCGTAACAATAAAAATATATATATTAATACTTATGTAAACTGTTATGTTTGAGTTGTCATTTCATTTCTAGTTATATACTAACAGATAAAGGAATTATGTTATCTAAGCAACCATTATGGTGCAGTGTACGTCGGTCTGTGTCAAAAATTCGGGAATTCAATACATAGCACGGTCATTTTGTAAATCCTTGTGAGGAAATCTGTGCATTGTAAATAGTTACATAGATATCGTTTAAAGTAAAGTAATAGCCTGCGAAACTCCCCCCCTGGCCTAAATTTTTCTCTTAAGTGGTTTGAACGGCATTCCACAACGCTGCATTAACAGTAGAAGGTCTACATATAGTCATATTACATGGTAGAATTCCATCTGAAATATATAAGTTTTATCGTGATTTGAACTCTGTTTCTCGTATTTGAACCCGTTGCTTTCGGTTTACAAGTTCACGCAGTCCACGCAGCCATGTTGGAATTTGTATAAATCATCATTATCATTCAATTACAAAATTTAACAATATGAGTAATCACATTGTTTTTAACATTATATATATATATATATATATATACTTATATAATAGTTTTGGCGCCATTTTAACGCTGGCATGAATCATGTGTTTTACAGTTTTCCACATACAATCTAAGATAATAAACCTTTCACGATGTACTGATAAGGTTATCAAATTGACGCGTTATCAGTATGAGACAACAGTGAAGATGTATAAAACTAACATTTATATATATGCAATTTTATTGGCATTTCTATTGGGAAAGAAATTGTAATAATTGAAAAGTAACCTCGTAATGTCCCATAGCGGAGCAGACTAACATCTCTTCAAAGGAGTATGCTTGATGTTTAATCTTTTAATATTTTCTTAAGCATTGCTGTGCCCGTGGATGGACATATTTGGTGGTATTCAAAATTAGTCGAATCTTAATTATCTTTTTTAATTTTAAAAACCCTTTTACATTATAATGAGCATAGATGGATTATAAATAGTTTCACTTTTTTTAAATAAACTTATACATTAATAATACATTACTATTTCAATAATCTTATCTATTATAAATATATATGGCGCAATACATTTAATAACACAATACAAATAACTGTCTTTTTACAACAAGTTTCAAAATCTATAGCTTATCGTAATCTAGAAAACACTTGAATTCTAAACTCACACTCAAGAAATACATTGAATTGAATCTGTAGAACTATTCTGTAAGAACACCGCAGTACACGAAAGTGGAGCATCAGACAGTATGCGATATTGACTATAATAATCATGACATTAGAAGGATACGAGCATCTAATTAGCGCATAGTAAGTCGACAATATTACCCGAGTGAGTATTAAAATAGGACAAACTATCTCGACTTCATGCGAAAGTTAATTTTTTTATTTGTTACGTGTTCACGACATTCGACCGATCATGAAATAATTGAAATTGAATTCTGCACAAACGTTGTTGAGAGACAAAAAATATCCACATGCCTTCGTTATGCAGGCGAAGATACATGCGGAGACTAGTAAATAGATGAAGCAGTAAAGTAACAACCCATAAAAGTCTCACAGCTGGGCCAAGGCCTCCCTGAATCTTTCGCCGGTTCTTCTCAAGTCCGCGATGTTTATTTCCGAACCGGTGGTAGATTATTGACAATTTAAACAAGTGTAAAACTTCTATATTGGAAAAGATCTTTCAGTGGCGGCTTAGAGCGTATTCCACCACTGCTTCAGTGCCTTTGAGGATGCAAATATGGCTTCCCTATGGTTTCCCTTGACCAAGGCAGAGATGAATTACAAACACAAATAAAGCATATTATATAAACTCAACGGTTTATCTCAGGATGTTAACCCGCGACATTAGGTTAAAAATCAGGTGTTTTATCTATTTAGTTATCTTGTAACGAAACACAATTAAATAGTTTGTTATCACAAAAAACCCCAAGTATCTTTGTCCGAACAAATAAAAAACAACGATATTAGTCGTTTTATGTCGTTGTTGTCCTTTCCGTTCACTTGATGACTTTCTTAGAAAATGGGTATTCCGAGATTAAATATAGAAACACAGTTACATGGCAACACCAGACCAGCTTGATAATAACGGTTGTATTGCCATCCGAAATAAAACAGCTCAAAGTTTACTTTGGATAATACAGTTTCAAATAGATACGATTATTTTTATTTATTTACATATTTTGAATTATGTTATGTTATTACCTTTAAGCTTTATCAATTAACAAATTTAAATCTCATGTCCAAAGTCTTTGATTAATAAGGCGTATTACTTGATAATTAATTATATATGATCCATATTTTTATATGATATTAGTGATTATATTATGATTGTATTTAATTATCTTTATAATATTGTAGTCTGAAAAAGTAGCTACTGATTTTCAAGCCGGGACTTATTCCATACATTCCGAACCTTGTGAACTACTTAAAGTTAATGATCTATTTATATTTAACTTTGCATCATGAAGGACATACATTAACCCTAAAAACCCTGACAATCCTTTTTGGAAGGAACTAGCACAAATCGTCACGTAAAGAAACAGCATTATACCCCATTCCAGGTGACTTGTCTCATTCAATTGTATACGGTTTTAAGCAATATTATTCAAACGCAATTCACACATTTATATCAATTTTGTTATTGTCATTTAATTAAAGTCAAATGTTGTTAATTGATTTTATTGTGTCTTTTATTTAAAACATAAATATAGCGTAAACAACTTTGTTCCACGATACCTCTCGTTTTATTTATCTGTTTGCCAATCACTGGATACCTATTGAACGTATCGGCACGAGGCTATAACCAATCGATCCTATATCACCGAAAAAAGGGAACTCTTTCTTATTTTAACGTCACAAAACAGTTACATTACAATTAAACGTTAAAAATCATAAGTAATAAAACGAAAATAACGCGTGTTATACAACTTAAGCTCTGTGTTTATTATATTTTAATTGTAACGTAAAATATTCCGTGGTCATAAACCACATTTTATCATTACGACATGTTAATGTCTTTTGTCATTTTCTACAAAAGAAGTTTACGAGTTATCCATAACGCCGAGACATTTCTATTTTAGGCCGACCTTTGATATATGTATCAATACTAATAGGAATTCCAATGTTATGAAACATCTGTTATGTTTACTTTCGTCTTTCGTCTTGCACGGAGCCCTATCAGGCTCCAGACTGTCTGGGTCGGTAGAGGTACCACCCACTCATCCTATATTCCACCACCGAACAGCAATACTTAATATTGTTGTATTCCGGTTTGAAGAGTAAGTGAGCCATTGTAACTACAGGCACAAGGGATATATATACTTTATAGTTATACTTTATAGCTTTATGATTAGGAACTAAGAACTCGGCGCATTGGTAATATGAGGAATAAATATTTCTTACGATACCGTCTATGGGCAGTATAACTACCTATAGCCTATTGAAGTAGGAAAAAAACATAAACAAAACCTTACATTTGCTTATAACTCAGCTATATTGTGCACTACTAAGAGTTTATGATTAATATATATCTTTATTTATAATATAATACTACTACACTTTACTACATATTTCCACTTTAATTTTACTTCCAAAATTTCAATAACAAGTTTTGTTAACGTTCAAAACGACATTTTTTCGTTTATATGGTTATTATTATTGTTGCCGGTTGTGGAAATTTTATTAAGGAAACGTTGCAACTGACATTTAGCTTTGTCGCTAAAATGTCCCAAAAAATAAAACAGATTAAAAAAAATATTTTATTAAATATTTGCATTATAATTTTTTTTTTTTAATACAGGTAAATGCTCGTCGTTTGTAATCAAAAGATAAATTAACACTATAAACAGAGTAAATTTCATAACGTGGCCTTACTCGCATGAGTCTTGTATTAAATAATAAGAATTTATATAAAATATTTACAATTTATATAAATTATTATTATTTAATTATTATACAAAAACGACGTATTTTTTGTAATTTGACTTTATTTTATTCAAAAGTGCAATTCAATATTGCAATCCGTTACCGATATATGACACTAATTCAATAAATCACATTTCTAAAGAGCATACTCTAGATTTTAACACAATACGATTTTGTACACTAATTATACAGTGGACCCCCGATAATCCGACAAACGTTTTGCAGGGTAGTGTCGGACAATCGAAATTGTCGGATTTTAGCCTAAGAGTAAAACCCCCAATAGTCCGGATTCTTTTACAAAAGAGTTCCTTGTAATCGGACAAATTACATACCCAATGATAAGATTCTATATGCTATACTCTAAACTATAAACAAGTGATAGCTCTCACATGTAGTCAAATTCAAACTAAGCAATCAGAATCAAAAGAAAAAACGCGTCGAGCAAAATAGTGGTGGCGCACAGGTTGTAACCTGCTCAATCATGCATTATCTACATAAGCGAAGATTGTCAAAAAATTATTCAATAATAAAAGACATGTTAGATTTTACAGGGGTGCCGGATTGAACATTGTTAACAAAGAACGATGTAAAGCTCATCCTGTTTCATTCATGATCTGTTTCGATCCAAAATCATTCAATCAAGTATTCGTTCGTATGCTGCCGTGATATCTATGATATTTAAGCTCTGGGAAGTAAAGACTTACACCGTTGCTATTACAAATACAGATAAATAAATATTTCGTAAAATTGAGGAGTAATATGTTATTACTTAAAAAAGGAATTTCTACAACGTAGAGCTGATATTTTCGAAACTACAAAGCAATTAAAAAACAAAATCTAACGAGTTCACCGCACGCGATGAACCAATAAATTAAAACTAGCTTTTCTAGATTTTATTCAGAAAAGAGATCTGTGAACAATTGTTGTAATTCAAAACGTGATGCTTAATAGCGAAATTTCTAAATCTCGCAGCGCAAATTTTTTTTTTCGAATAAATATAATCTTACCTCTAACTTCTTGGAGTATTCCTCAGCTATGCGTTCCTGTTCTTTCTTCAACTCCTCATTCTTCTCTAGCAGTGCCTTTCCCAGCTCTGCCGCCAGCAGTAGGTCAGACTCCTTCTGTTGGAGCTGACTCCACACGTCCTGTTCACCACTGGCATCCATTGTTGTAGACGCAGACATTTCTTTAACGTAATCTTCTAAATCCTCGTAAAAATAATCATCAGATAAGCTGAGAACAGTTGGGGTGATCCTACTACCACTTCTACTTCTGCTTCTTCTATTTTTATTAGTGGGCGTTTTAATAATACCTTTACCAACAAATTCAACGTGTTCCGTTATAAAGTTAGGCGATTTGCGATCGGGCGGTTCTGTTACAGTGAAATTGGATTTTTTTCTGCTACTTCTACTTATATTTTCAATAACTTCACCAGCCATTTAACCTATAAAACTACGTTTAACTAATTAACTTTGCACTATTTTAGTGTAGTTATTCTTCTTGAAAAACTTCTCGAAAGCCTGCTGTATCTTCGCGGGTTTGGGCAACTTAATCTGTTTGAAAACATTCACTGTTATGTCGAAATCCTTTTTTAATGCCATTATATTATTTTTATGAGATCACAAGCGTAACATTTCCGTGTCACTGGCACTGCACTGAACACGAAACGCGATATCGTTATGTCGATTCACTCGCGGACGACTGGCAAAGATGTTGCCTCGACGACGGCTCGGACACAACAAACTGACGCAAAACTTGAGAGGTGGAACGAACCTGAAGCGTCATAGATTAAGTTACGATAAAAGGTAAACCAGGTAAAACATTATACGATTGGTCACTAAATAGCTTGTGCAATAAAAAACTTCAATAACTAATGAAGGTATTGCTTTTAATTATTATGGCTTGAGCAATCTTTCCCCGAATAAATATACATATATTTATATTATTAATTAAAGAATAAAAATGTAATTGTATTCTTGCTAGAAATGGCTTTTTTTTTATTATTTAGACATTTTTTCTGTATGTATTTTTAAGCCGTTGATTTGGAAGGAAAATTTACGTTGATATAAAAAAGGTTTTCTGAAATATAACACAAAAATCAACAAATCATATTATTTCTCTCTTCCAGTAACAAAAAAAAACTTAGTATTGAATTATGTTTATCCGATAATTGTAACTGCCACATATTTATTACAAAAATAAAAAAAAATGTGAAATAATTATTAATGAATGAATCAATAGCGGTCTGTGTATATAACGCAAAAAAACATAATTATTTTGTAAAGAATATATTAATAAAATTAATACCTGAGCAGGCACATCTATCTACATAAAATTTATCTCTGACCAGACTCACACGTGTGTTAAATGAAATAGCAATACAAGGTAAGCGCTAATCCTAGACGAAAGAAAGAGACAGGTGCAGTATCAAGGTAATAAAGAGAGTGGCCAGTCGGACCAAAATGGTAAAACATTTTATTTTTATTTGTGTTTTATAGGAAGTGATCTCATGATCCTATAAAATATACTTTTAGATTAATCTATGGCAAAAAAGGACCTTGAATTTAATCGATATTGTGCCAACGAGTTGCACTAATTGGTTAGTGATTTTGCAATTGTTTTATCGATTTCCTACTTTTTGCTGGACATCCATATTTTCTGTTTAATTTTAATAATTACTTAATACCAATAATTAACTTTAACAATAATAAGTACTTCTAAAAGTATTCAATAATAGAGATAATATGACAAATATCCTAACTAATAATTGCGAAAATACGAAAGTGAGTTTATTTGTTAATTACTTACCGGTCATTATAAAATTTTGCGTACGGCTTGTCAATGGTACGAAATGAGAAATAGAGAAGCAAATAAGGTACCTACTGAATACCTAACACCCGTTCAGCTCACATGTATGGTAGCCGCGGCGATACTAGTACCTATTAATACAATTAATTTCTTTTGTAATCCCTAATTTAGTCAAATCGATTTGTAGGATTTGTTAGTTTAAATTTAAACTAAACAAATTTTGAATGCAATGAACTAAATCATTTCTTAACGAAATTGCAACCGAAACGACCTAAAACTTCATGTACATACTAGATACGTAGTTACGGTATTGATCAAACATTTCAGGCGATTTTGAAACCGTAAAGACAATTTTCGGTAGCTCTGCTCAAGATAATCACAGTATACGCAGAACTATAAGGAATCCGTGAATATTTTGAAGTGCTTGGTAAGTAATTCAATTGTAATCAAATTATTCAAAACGATAAAGAAACGTACCATAATCATTGATGCTTACTGATATTATTGTGTTAGCTTTGACAAGTTTTTTGTTAAGATCAACTGATCTAAATATAAATAATGTTGAATCTGATTTAATCTTTTCGACTTGGAGTCTGATATATCATTTTGCAGGCCCGATAGTACAGAAAAGGAGGTGGCCTCGAATATTTTTCGTTTTAGACCAACAAAGAATTTAGTACACTGTTAGATGATTTTGACTGAAACCATTAGTTTGGGTCATCCCTTTCATGTTGGGGCAGAAGTCTCCCGGACAGAAGTATCGCTTGTCATACTGTAAATCTGGTCCTAATAAAATTAACACTGAACTGTCGTTATATGAATAAAGTATAAGAGTTGTTTCTTTGAATGCGAAATTCCTATTATAAAAACCTTAATTATATAATAATATTTATGTTTTTATATTTAGCTTCATTCTTTTTGTGTTAATTTTACACATTCATTGCACATATACAATACAGTAAGTATATAAAATATCACAATTATCGCCAAATTAAAGTTTTAATTTATTTATATATGAAAAAATTTAAGGATTTTAAAATAACAAGAATCATGATTTTCATCCATTTCCCTACATTGAAATTTTTTTTTTTTAATTGCAATTATCCGTACCCTTGACGATCCCAAAATGCTACTATGCAATGTAATTTAATCAATAAAACTTAAGGTTACATTTTACATTACATTTTACAGCAATAATTAGACACTCATTAAAATAAAAAATAAAATGTTCCATTTAATTTTGTCATTAATATATGTTTGTATATTTATGTAATAAATACTTAATAATCATTCGTTATGCAACCAAATCTTTTGCCGCCATCTGTCATTTTGAACTACGCAACGGATTTTAATGCGTTTTTCATCAATAAACAGTGATTCAAGAGAAAGGTTAATATCTATAATACATCCATATTATAGCAAAGAAAAGTCAAGAATTTAACTTCCCTTGCTAGAATATGCCAATATTTTTTCTTTTTATATTTGTTAAAAAAAAGTTGTATATAGAAACTTTTTGTACCGTGTATAAAATAATTAATTGATTTATATTCAACAGATATAAAATGGCGTCTCCAAATGATGACATGGAAATGGAAAAAATTGCGGAAGATGAACTGTCGAAACTGCAGCGACAGGTGATTTTTTTTTTTAATTTATGAATGAGTTCAATTAATAATATATTCTGCCAACCTTTATACTATATACAATAATCTTTGGTGCTTTTATCATTTATAAATTAAGATTTAATAATTCATCGTACATTATTACCTTTTTCATAATCCATACAATTATCATGTAGTAGCTAATAGGTAGAAATTCTGGGTAATTGTAGTGTATTTCTAGTTAATTCTTGTCTATTTCAGCAATATTGTGTTATTATGTTACGATTTCAATACTGAGCCATGGTTTATTCGTAGTGTATTGATGACATAAGGAACAATTATGTTTTTTTTCTTACAGTACTCAAGTCAATAATAACATTTATCATTCAACCCCGATTTTCGAAGGTTTTTTAATTATTATTAAAAGGATATTTAATTATTAACCTAATTCTTATTTGAGTATAATTTTCATAAATTCAAAAAAAAAAGAAAGTGATAAAATGACTAAAAAGTAAAGAACATTTCTAATTGCATATAACATAAATAAAGAACTCGCTGACGAAAATTCGTTGTAATAACGTTATACGTACAAGAAAATACTGCCTTCTGAATTCGATCGTCAGTGATTTTGTCTATTCTATAAAACTTTCGTGTTTGGTATACGAAAGTGAATTAACAATATGATTAAATTAACAACTAAAAGTCATTTAGGAAGTAAATCGCATAATATCTATATATATATAAAAGCGTATCTATATATGTATATATAAAAAACACCTACAATCTTGAAATTTAGCAGGTAGGTTCCTTATAAGGTGTAGACATCCGCTAAGAACGGATTTTACGAAACTCGACCCCTAAGGGAGTTGGTGGTTTTTATAAATTTCGCGCGGGTAAAGCCGCAGGTTCAGCTAGTGTTATAATATAATAAAAAAATTATTGATCCAGTTTAGAGTTATGGAGATAGACCGGGCGAACGTAACGAGCAGCGTGCAGCCCACACTCAGGGTGCAGAGGAACATCATACGCACGCTTACAACAGAGCTGGATAACATCATGATGGAATTACGGGTTTGTTGTTCTCAACCATTCATACATGGCAATTGCTTATGTGGTATCTTACTTTCATTTCTACCGCGGGTAGTGCCCACTTACCAATTACTATTCAGCCAAATACCAATGCTTTGATTTTTTTTTATTGTTAAATTTCTATCTCAACGGACATATTGTCCTTGTCGTATCTTATCTTTAATTTGTTTTTTTTTTCTAATTTTTATTACCAGGCAGCGTCATAATTTCGTTTTGAGAATTAATTATTATTATTACGGATATATTCATTATTCATATTACTGCGTTCCAATTTGAAGGTGTCATTACCGGCTCAAGGGATATAACATCACCTGTTGCACCTCATGCAACTTTTTGTTTCAATATTGTAATTTTTAGTTTTAAGTTTGGGTGCAGTAAAGTATAAATAAATAAATAAATAAACATCTTAGAACAAGTGGTATGAAGCATGAGCGCTAGTAGGAGTGTTTTATTCTTCTTGTAGTTCCATTGACTATGGGCGATGATCTTTCAGGTGTCCAATACACACTTCTGATTTCCTAAAATACAAACAGATGGACTTGCACTCAGCTACCTATCCTATTATCTGTACATAGTGTAAAACGAAGTCACTTCCCGCCTTCTGTATACTTAGACGTTTTAAACGACGTATCCATCGGATTTTAAAAATCGTCAAACAGAGCTGTTGAAAAGGCAGGTTTAGTTCTACAATACATTCATATTATATTAGTGAAAAACCGAGAATTTCAACTTTTCTAGACGGAAAAACAAGTTTTTTTATGTTTTTGTTCTTCTATCTAGAAGTTATGCTTATATATAAGGGTATATTGACCAAGAACTTCTGTTTTGAATCTCATAGAAGTAATAAGTTTTTTAAAACCTTATAACAATAACGATGTTTGTAATACTGGAATATAAACAAGAATTGTTTATTCGTAACATCAGTCATATCAAACGTTACAGATAAGTATTAAGTTATCTAATGATCTCTGCAGTTATATTACCGATTTATTTTTCATAAATTTACCTTTTTCATTATAATCATAAAGCAAAGAAAATTCCATTCAGCCAAATAAAACGACGTGACGTAATCGACTTGAATCACAAATAAAACAACGTCAGTAATATGAACTAGGAAGGAAATGTATAACTCTTCATCAAAGCATCATCCCACATCGAATCGCCTGATTACCGGATAGAAACCGGTAACTGCCAATAATTTTATACGCTTTCAACAACAGCCGAGCTATTTAAGTACATTCAAGAATCAGTTTAACGCAAAGCTAATTAAGTCAACATACCAATGCTTAATAAATCTACACGATAACATGTTAATTTTTTGCATATGATACTCTTGACACATTTCATTCTATTGCGAGATAGATGACTTGGACGTTTCTTTATGCAAATGCAGATGTACTCGTACTCTGCTTTCTATCGATATAATAAACCGCGATAGAGTGACGTCACTGATCACGAATCATAAGTTCTTCTTGGCGTCTCAATTTGGAAAATTAACACTAACGCGTTAGTGTCATTTCTGTGATAAACTGAACTTTTCAATAAAATTGTTACTTATTAGAAATATATCAAAATCAAAACCAAAATACATATACTTTATTTAAGAAGGCTCTTACAAGAAATTTTGAATTATTATTTAACGAGCTTCATTTTCATATTGGACTACAAGAATGAAATCATTAAAAAGTAGTATCTATGTCGTAATCTAATTGTCTGTGATTAGTTGACAGTACGCCAAAAGGCTATTGTTAAGAATTCTGTTATAATAATTACGTATTTATTTATTTGAAACATCATCGGCAATCGGCATATTAACAAAAACAATGTAATCAAAAATACACGGACTCAAGCATTTACACTAACTGTTGTGGTGTCCACTTTGAAATTACAATAAAAAGGAATACTCTTAAATTAGATAATAAAACCTTAAACTAGCACAAACATACACTAATATAACAATAAATAATAGAACCTAGTACGTAGTAAGTTATGTACTTAAATTTTGGTTTTTAAATCATTTATTTATTTATAGATTTTTGAAACACCATCGGCATATTCACAAATTATTAAGAAAAAGTAGGAAATAAATTCATGTACGGTGTGATACACCACTACAGGCGTTTAAATTATACATATTAAATAACAAAAAAAAAAAAACGAAACACTACACTCCTACATTAATATATCTTTAAAATAAAAAAAAATGTGAAAGAACAAAAAATAATAATAAATTACTCGAAATTAAAAAGAAATAGAAATATAACAAAAAAAATATATATCTCGACACTAATTGAGCAAAGAGTCTAATTTTTTCTTAAAACTATGGCTGTTACGACTGTATATCAATGTCATGAGAGGCGATATCATTGTAACTACTCATATATCGGATCGTAGGCGAAAACTTCCCTACATTTGTACGGAATCTAGGAATAGCGCAGGTGCTTTGAATTGGGTGACGCGGAATCGTTCTTGGGACATGGGAATTTGAGAAAGTAAATTTTGCGAGTCTATTGAACCATGTATTAATATATGCAGAAACATTAAGTCATGATTGGACCTACGCTTCTCCGATGTGGCAAGTTTGAAGTGTTTCAATCGTGTATAATAGTCTGCACGATATGGACAGCTTCTATCTTTATATGCCAAAAACTTTGTAAATCCTTTTTGAATTCTTTCTAGTCGAGTAACGTGAATTTTATAAGTAGGATTCCATACAGGTGAAGCATATTCAATAACACTACGGCTTAGTGAAGAATATAAAGTTAGAACGGCATTTATGTTTTTAAAATCGTGACATGTTCTTTTAATAAAACCAATCATTTTCAAGCATTTTTTAACTATTGTATCTATGTGATTTTTTAATTGTATTCTTTTATCTATAATTACACCTAAGTCTCGTATCTGTTCAACCTCGGATAGTAATTGATTATCTATGTTGGAAGTCGTTGGTATGAAGTTTTTCTTTTTTTTAGTAAATTTAATATGCTGACATTTATTAATATTTAGTACCATTTTATTATGATTACACCAAGTTTGCACAGATCTCAAATCTCGCTGAAGCAGTACTGTATCATCAACAGTTTCAAACCTATACAACTTTAGATCATCAGCAAATATTAAACACTCACTGTGATTTATGTAGTCCGTGATGTCATTTATAAAAAACAGAAAAGTATAGGACCAAGATGGGAACCTTGTGGAACGCCCGAATATGCAGTATAAGTCTGTGAAATATAACCATTAACTACTACTTGTTGCAGTCTGTCTTTTAACTAAGATTCTAACCATCGCAGTAGCTCCATAATATTTTCCATAATATTTTAGCTTGCGTAATAAAATAAAGTGATCAACTTTGTCAAAAGCATTAGTAAAGTCTGTGTAAATGGAGTCTACCTGAATACCGCTATCCACGCATTTGGAGATATCTGTAACATAACTTACTAGATTGCTAATTGTTGACTTATTTTTACAGATACCGTGTTGTTTTGTTGAGATAACTTTTGAGCTATATTTTGATAATGATTGACAAATAATAAATTCAAATACTTTAGCAAAATGATTTAGTATGGATATCGGTCTGTAATTGTCGACGAAGTCTCTATCGCCTTTTTTATAAAAAGGAATAACATTAGCTATTTTCCATACTGACGGAAATACCGGATGAGAAATTTCCGAAAACTAAATCTAGAGTTCTATTGTTGCTATTCTTAACATTATTGTATTGTAATAAATTATTTAAAGACATGAAATCTTCTAAAATATATCCTAAATTTTTGGTATTATTATCAGGTAAGTAATCTTGTCTAGGACCAGGTTTCCAATCTATGAAACCGAAATTGAAATCACCTATAATTATAGTTTCACATAAATTGCCATAACACCATTTATGTTATTGAAAATATTATCCAGTACGTTAGACGCCATTGGCGGAGATAAGTACACTACACAAAGCAAAATATTTTTGGTTATACCACTTTCTCTTAAACGAACAGAAATCCATAAATCTCATTGTTACTCTCAAGATGTCTTACTCGTTTTGAGTACAGGCTATTGGATACTGCAAATAAGACCCCGCCACCTTTTTTTTCCTTTTATGAAGTTGTGCATCTATCTCTCCTGTATACCGTATAATAATTATTCAATATTTCATTGTCATCTATCGAGTCATCCAGCCAAGTTTCAGTTGCAGCTATAATATCGTAATTATTATTCAAAGAAGCAAGTCTTAATTCTTGTAATTTGGTTTTTAAACCATTTTTTTTACATGCTGTATGAAAAAACACGAATGCTATTTCCACACATTTTGTTATACTCCGAACAAGTATCCACTTGTTTTTGATATACTTCGAACAAGTATCCACTTGTTCTTGATATACTCCGAACAAGTATCCACTTGTTCTTGATATACTCCGAACTAGTACCCACTTTTTGTGGAGTATATCAATATTAGGATTAAATTGTTACAAGAACCTTTCAGCTGACAAAAAGTACATCGAATCTCATGGACAATGCAAAAACGCGAGAGAAACTAATAACACTTTTGAAAGAATACGAAAGAAGTTCCACTGAAGTAAAGGAACATCGCACTACGATCACTGAGCTGGATTTCCTTTTGAAACAAGTGCAGAAGGAGATAAAGGGATTGAAGTCTAAGGGTGTTGGATTTGAAAAGGTATTAAGTGTTGATCGATTATGACCTTTTCAGTATAATATTCACGGTATACTTATATCAGCTCTTATTTGCAACTATGTTCAAGTAAAAGCATATGTTGACGTGAGACATTACTATTTTAGAAGTAAAAATCCAAAGCAATTACCTCTCACAGATGAATAATGAAATTTATGTTTTTTTTTTCCGCTGAAAAAACGCATTCGCCGTTTCCTCCAATTGATAATCATCTACACGAAACGAGAAAATTGTAAATAAAAATATACCTTAAATCTAAACGCCGAGTTATTATGTTTTAGGATTACGCGATATCCCTGTCGAATCAAACGATTATAAGTCAACTCGAGAACCGCTTGAACACAGCCATGAAAAAGTTCAACGCGGTCAACAGCGACAACTATAAGACGCGTCTTGAGATCGATCGCCTGCTGCGTGACCGGTGAGGCCGACGAACTTCTTCTGAATAACAAAATCGTTAGCCCTTGACTTTTAACATATCGGACAGAAATATCGCTTATCTGACCGAGGCCTTTATAATAACAATTTTACCATATCTGAACAATATTAACGGAGAATTATAGAGTTTTAAGCATATGCACTATAAAACTTATGGAAATTAAATGGCGACGATAAGATCATAGATAAACGATGACAGTTATCAGAAAAGCTAACGTTTAACGTCACTTGTTAGTACGCGTAGGTCAAAATATCATACAACTGAATTAGCTATAATTTTATAAAATTTTTGGTACTAGTTACCATATGTTATTTTATTTTTTAAATTAATTTTAAGTGTAATCATTATTGCGATGAAAAGCATAATTCTGATTGAAAATTGATTTATTTTTAAAGTTGTTTTTAGATTATAGGACATATTTATCTCACTTCAATAAATAGCAATAACTATACGATTATAGGCTCATCAGCCCCCGTCATAGAGGTATATGTTTTGTCAAGTATATTATCTTGTTCAGTTTCAACGTAACACGTAATCGCCCTAAACACCCTTTACCCTTTTAGCAGTAGGGAACTGACCAACAAGAGAAGCAGCCTCAAGAATTTGCTAAGATTTGCAACTCTGAAATAACGAATGACTCGAACTCTTAGTCTGGATACTCAATATTTATAATAATAACTTAAGACATTTTAGCGCGATTTAAACACCTACTAACGCCATCTACTAACAACAAAACAAAGTAACTATTTTATTAACATAAATAATATGAACAATGACAGTCATTCGGTCAAATTCATTTTTAATGCCGTTACGATACTGTGCGGTATGGCGACCTCAAATGGAGTTAGAGCAATAATAAGTAATTATAATGTTATGTTAATTGACGTTACTCAAATACGCTCTAGCGATAACTTTGGAATCGCAATTTTAAAATATAAATTTATTAGCACAGATCTGTTATTTCTATCTAGAAACACAGACAAGGATCTCTGTAGTCACTCTTTTATACATATTAATAAATAATAAATACCTACGTACCGTATATATTGTTAACAATT
Organism: Vanessa tameamea; assembly: GCF_037043105.1. Classification (NCBI taxonomy): domain Eukaryota; kingdom Metazoa; phylum Arthropoda; class Insecta; order Lepidoptera; family Nymphalidae; genus Vanessa; species Vanessa tameamea. The sequence goes on along the minus strand of NC_087329.1, from coordinate 9,127,746 downwards.
AGGTACATTTTGTGTCTAGTACTTGACGACCAAACCTTAAAACTCGAGCGAAATTGCGAGCGACAACTAGTCTCCGATAATAATGATAGGCTTATTCCTAGTCAACTTGTATTTAATATCGTAGTACGTAATTTAGTGTTTTTGAATATGCACTAATATTTGATTTAGCCGTCAATTCCAGGCAATTTTTTAACACAATGTGGAAGGGACAAATTAAACGACTTATGGAAGGCAAAGCCCAGATTCTCGAGCTAGTGGAACAAGCTATAACCACCTACGACCAGAGGGAGGAATGGTGCGCTAAGCTGGACGCGTTGAAAGAGAAAGCCGCGATGGATTACAGGAAACATTGCCTGGTATGATCAGAGTCGGAATCTATTCCAGGGTTTTGTAATCTTTATACTTAGAGTTAATATTCGGTATATTTATTTAGATATGTCTATGATTTACAACAGAACTATTCTCACTTCGTATCTCACTCGTGAACTGTCGTAATCCGATTTATTACGCGATTTATACGAACACGAATTTTGTTGCGTGTAACTTTTAATTTTTATAATTATTATTTATATTCCAAAATAGTTTTTTTTTTGGGTGGGGTTTTATGTATTCGTTTTTATAGAATAGCTCTATTATTAAAAAAATATAGTGTGACTAGCATGTTGCAAATGTTGGTTCGTCTAAAGTTCGTAGTTAGTCCATTATAGCTTCAAATTAAAGTTAATTTGTTTAATCGATAACTTCATAAATTTTAAATAAACTCAAAAGGTAGCAATTGCAGACTCGGCTTTTAAAAAACGTTATTGCAATAATATTAAAAAGTAATCACATAATTGAAAAAAAAAATGAAAAGATAACTCTAAAATCTTGTAATCTTTTAGGAGGTGCGCGAACTTCAGCGTCAGTTGGATCACAGCATGAAGCTCGAGGAGTTTCTCCGTACGAAAGGCACAGTGCGACTCACAGCCGCCGATGCTAAGGCCGAAGCCAAGAAGTTGGAACAACAGGAACAGGAGATACGCGTTTACAACAACTATGTCAATATATTGGATGCGATTAAGGTATAAAAACAATCTTCTGGTAAGTCGAAACAGTCTCACTGACATTTTCATTGTCAGATAAATGAGTTATTCTATACACATCGATGTGATTCGACTCATGGTGTCTGAAGTGTTTTTTTCGCTTGAGTTTTTAAATTAATATTCAGTTACTCATTTTTGGAATTGGAGTACAGCGACAAAGCTGTTTGCAGGTATGCGTAGGTGTCGTAATCTTTCATTCCAAGTCATTTGTTAAGTTAAATGTAAATAATGATCATTGTAGACCAATTAATCGAACAGACCCGTCGGTTTGATGACGACTGGTATCATCTATTTTCCAGTCGTCGTTATAAATGAACTGACTGCTAATGAAATGCCATACTTATCTTGTGTGGTACTTCAATAAATATGAGGTCAAGTAATTCTAAATGTAAGTTATGAAAAATATTTAACCGTTTTTACCTTACAAAGATTACTTAGTGTAAACCCAAAAAACATAAAATTTATGTCATCATTTTGAACAGTAGTAGGTCTTTAGAACACCTAAGTCTAGATATATTTTCTGTAAATTATCCAGTCCACGATCCACCTATTTAGTGTCATTAGTTTAAGACGAATGAAAAATGATGACGTACAGCCCCAGCGACAGGAAGCACTGCAGTAGCGCCTCGATTATCCGAACTAATCGATTATTCGAATAGTCGAAGTACTTTGGGAAGATCAATGGCTATTAAAATTTTACATACAATTTAAAAAGACGTTGTAATATAAAACACCTAACAAAAGTCAAATTATATTTTCATCTCATCTCATCTCTCAGCCGAAGGACGTACACTGCTGGATATAGGCCTCCAAAGATCGCCACAACGACCGGTCTTGTGCAGCCCGCTTCCAGCGGTTTCCCGCGACTTTAACCAGGTCGTCGGACCACCTTGATATTTTATATATTTTTTTTTAAAACGTTAATTCTTAATTGTCGATCGGCTACAACGCGCCAACGTTCGAATAAAATTAATTAAACGTTCGGATAATTGAGTTTCTACTGCATTTTTATTGACAACTAATCACACATTAAGATGGTCACATAGATAATTGACTATTCCACTAGTTTGACGAACTCCTAACATGCAGGAGTTCACGGGCGAAGCGGACGTGGAAAGGTTGATCCAGGAGTTCACCCGTCGCGAGGAGGAGAACTACGCACTCTTCAACTACATCAACGAAGTCAACACGGAGCTCAAGCATCTCAGCGACAACGTCAAAATGCTCAAAACGAATATCGGTATGAGTTTGGAACATCTGCATTCGTAAGATGACTGTAACATAGCTTTCATTTCTACTGTAGTAAAAATGGTATTACTTAAAGGCGGTCAGGGGCTCAAAGGACATAAAGTCTCATTTCCAAGGTTGACCACCAACCATGCATCGAATGTGGACGGCGGTGACTACTTATCATCAGATGGCCCATAACGCCTTATTTTTATATATAAAGCATGCTGTATTTTTCTTTATTCTCCACCTCGCTAGTGCTCACGGGAGCACGAGGCCAGCCCGGCTGCCGCCCCCCTCGAGCTGTGGGAGCTTCGGGTGTTTCGGGTGTTCTCACGCGTCCACGACTTCAGAGACACGCCCTATCTTTTAAGTTCCGGGCGTTGGGAGGTCTGACATAGTACCGTAGGAGCTAACTTAGCCTTCTGCCGTACCTGTACTGTCAAATATTTTTATTTATAATACAGGCAGTCCTCGTACTTGTTATGTTCAGACACGTTAGGTTCTCGAAATACGCGAAAGTCGAGACATATTGGATCGCTTCGTTTTTTTCTTCTAGCGCGTCTTGCCGCTCTCTATGTTTTCTCGCTTCTCGCGCTCTTTCAATTTTCCTGCCGGAAATCGAAACGATTGACGTGTGCTTGAGGAATTGTGTCAAAACATTGTTCGACGTAGTTTGAAACGACGTAAGTCGAGGCCTGTATTGAAATATTTACTAATTGTTATATTCCTAACGCAGTCACTTCGAAAGAATGTTATTGAACAGTAAAAGAACAATTTTAGAGGACGAACACGAAAAACATCAAGCTAAGCTGTATCAGCAGCAAGACAGCATCGAGATCCTCAGAACGGCGTTGGAAGAACGGCAGGAAGCAACGAAGGATCTCCAGGCGATGTACGACAAAACTAACCAGGTCTTGACTGGATTGTTGCAAGAAGTTCAGATCTTAGCCATGTATGTATCTGATTTTATTAAATTTATTGATACCACACTAAGCTTCTAGTCTTGATATTAATCTATTTACCGTTATATAGACATCCGACATATCTTTGACGTAAATTTTGCCTTCTGGGTTAGTACCACCCATTCATCATATATTCTACCGCCAAAAATACCTGATACTGTTGTGTTCCGGTATAAAGCTTGACTAAACCAATGTAACTACTATAAAGGACATAACATCTTAGCTCCCAAGGTTGGTGGTTATGGTAATGTCTAATGGTGACCACTTGCCATAAGGTGATCTAATTGCCAGTTCATCTACCTAGTTTATATTTAAAATAACTAATATATTAATAAACTACTTAAATAATTCTCGAAACGATGATTACGTTTAGTTATTATTTGGCCATATTCCTAGCATCAACACTTTAAAACGTAATTATTTTAGGGAAGGCAGACGAGCAAACGTTTCACCTGATGCAAAGTGGTCTCCTTCGCCCATAGACACTGGCACTGTCAGGAATATAAACCGGAGGATCTAAGTTTTTATACCACCCCATATTACGGTTTAAAATCACTTTATTTCTCAAGATTACAATCACTTCGAGGAGAAATAAATAAACTTAACAAATTAGCTACAATTAATATACAGAGTGCGCAAATAAATAGACGGTATTACAAAAAACTTGATTAACAAAAACATTTGTGAATATGTAGGTACATTTCAATAATTGTCTTATTATTGAGAATAGCATAAAGGCCGGTTTACATGTTGTTAGAATTTTTTTTTAAAAACATTATTTTTGAAATATGATTATTTAATAGCATTACCTTTGAAAATGTGATCTTTAAGTAATTTTTTATAAATATATATTGTTTTTGCATTTTTTATATAATTTGGCAATGAATTATAAATTCGTGCTCCTTGGTACAAAATACATTTTTTTCCGTCATTAGTTTTAGGTTTATATACTTGAATGTTATGTGCCCGTCGTGAGCTTCGTGTTTGTATCTGTATGTTTTTTGTTAATTTAATTTGTGTGTGAATGTTATTGTTTAAAATTTTTTTTATCACCATAGCTGTATTGTATTTGTAAATTTGTGTAATATTAAATAATTTAGTGTCATCGTAAATTTTATGGGTTGGTGTTAGATGTTTGTATCTAAAAAGAGCTTTACAGTAAATTTTCGATCCATTTGTTGCCAAAAAGAGTTTCCGCCTATTTATGCCGAAAACTTTATATTTCAACTCTTGATGTATATTTCATATTATCTTTTGGAGTTAAGCCCTCCTTCTCAACGTTTACGACGTTTTGTGTTCCTGTCAGAAAAAGCTGAGGTTTAGGCAGTTCATGCCCCAAAAGCTGCTATAGTCAACTCTTGTATAAGTACCATGTAATGTACCGATGAGTTGTAATAATTTTATCCTACTTCACTGTAACTATACAGCTTAATAGAAAAATATAATTTCCAGGTCATCAGACTGCGATTCTCTGCCGTTGTTAAAACTGCTGGGTAAATCCTTGGACATAAATGCTACAAATGCTCGTTTATACATCAAGAGTCTGGAGAAGAAGATATTCGAAATGACAGAACTGATCAAATATGACGAGGTAACTGTAGGAAGCTGTAGTATCAATAAAATTATAAAACTTTATTTTCGCCAAAATTGCTCATATTTTGGAGTTCCAATTGTCTCACTAGTGAAATTTTACGTAATATTAATAAATACAGAATATATAACATTTTTTTTGGAACTTGTATTAATCAAATTTTAAATAATTTTGGTCGCTTAAATAGTTTAAAAGTCAATAAATTAGAAATCGACTGATTATTCAAATTTGAACAAATTTAGTGCATCATAATATTCGGAGACGCTTTCTAATCAGTGAAAATATATAAAGTCGTATATAACGACACGAGGATTTGTATATACATCGTATATGTCATATCCAAACATGGCTCTTTATGCGTAAGACCGCTAACTTACGCCTACGTGTACACGCAGTGCGTGCAGAAGTACGCGGAGAGCAAGGAGCGCACGCCGCCCGCCTCGCGCCGCCGCCGCCGCGCGCCGCACTCGTAGCGCACACGCACACGCACACGCACACGCACACGCACACACACATCGATTGACTTAATCATAGACTTATTACAACGGCAGGAGTAGACATAAAAGAAGGTATACCATGCGATTTTCTATATTACGAACAATTCTTGATGAATATATCTATATAGTTAAAATACATAATTGTTCCATTAATCTGCAGCGTTCATATCACGTTTAAAGAAGTATAACTTCAAAAATTATGCGCACAGACTATTAATAATAACCAATAATAAATAGACCATTCCAATCGAACTAGGAATAAAGATAAACCAACCTTAGATTTACGTATTTCATGCGATTCGCTAGTAACTCAGCCATATTGTGCACTACCAAGAGTTTATGATTAATATATCTTTATTTATAATACAATACTATTGTACTTAACTATGTATTTATATACACTTTCATTTTACTTCCAAAATTCCGAAACAATTTCGTCGACATACAAAACGCCATTGTTTTCGCAAATCCATAGTGAATATCATAGACTAACTCGATCAATGATATCGCCTCAATTTGCTCTCAAATATTGTTTACTTGACTTTTCTCCTCTGATGGTTGGAATAGATTACACGAATGGTCACATTTTTATCACACTTGAATTAACATTTATTTTTAAGTAAAGTGGAAATAAAAATAATCGATATTAAAAATAGTTTTATTTACATTGTTTTCCAACTTTTCTAGCATACATAAATCATTCTTACAATAAACATTTATCAACAACGATGAAATACACATAAATAATAAATAATCAGGAACATAAAATATCCAGGAATTACCTGTAAAGAATAAATTTAGATATTAGTTTAGTTATATATGTTACTACTTAGTTTAGGTAATTTGCCAGTTTCTACCGCGAGTTTCGAATTTTAATGGTGATTAAACTAGTTTGCAGATAGGAGATGTAATAATCTTATATATTATGAGGTTTAAAAATAACATATTAAATTCCATTATAGACTGTGTGCTTGCGGTGTAATGCTGGTGAAAGTGTTTTACATTAATGGTACCAGCTAGTTTTTACAAAGCTGACCCCTGAGTGATATTAGTTCATTGTTATATAAATAAACGATTAGAAAAGTTTTCATTGATTACAATACAAAATTGAATGAAATGTACAACCATGAATGCTTAGGAATGTAGATTATTTTGGGAATATCCGTCAAGAAATTCAGTAGTTCCTCTTTCACCAATGTATCATCTTTTAACTCAAAGACGCGTTCCACGTAATTCATTAATTTTTAACAATTAATAAAGTAATCTAATTTGTATTGTTTTTTTGCCGTCTGTATTGTTAGTCCTTGACGCACACTTGTGACGTGAAGATATATTGTAAGTACTGCTCACTCGTACTCGCACGCCGATAATAATTGAACGTGGAGTGGAGCGCTTTCGTGAATGATACGATAATTAAATATTTTGAAAGAAACAAACCTACTCGTCCGGCATCTTAACCGGCAGCCCTCTGGCCACCATACTGCTGGCGATCATTATGAAGTTGGTGGCGCCTCGGGCGCGACACATCGCACGGAGCATGTCCCTCTCGGGCGGCACGGGGTCCCTCTGCTCCACGTTCAGGTCTGGAATCGAACCGCTACGAGTCAGATCACATCGGGCGCCTTCCATTCAATGAATAAAAAAAAATGGGGTGTTTTCTTTTTAAAAATTTTCAAAAGTATGGGGAAGTATTAGGCTCCGATGAAGATTTGATAAATGTATAATCCGGGGTCCCGTCGAGCGGGTCGCGCCTCACCCAGCACGCCGCGGCTCCAGTCGGCCTTGCCCACGCGGCGCCAGGCCAGCGGCGCGTCGGACGGCACGGCGAGCGCCAGCAGCGCGCTGACGGCCTTGTCCACCTCCAGGTCGGTGACCTCCCACAGCATGCCCAGCACGAGCGGGCAGGCGGCCACGTGCAGGTGGTGGTGCGCGGCGGCGGCGGGCGCGCGGGCGGGCGGCCGCGCCAGGCGCACGGAGCCGCAGCCCGCCAGCAGCACGGCGGCGCGCGAGCCGCCCCCCGCGCCGCCCGCGCCCACCGCGCCCCCCGCGCCGCCGTCGCCGTGGCCGCAGTACAGGAACACGTCGGCGGCCCGCAGCTCGCGCAGCAGGCGCTCGGGCGGCGGCGCGTGGCCCACGTGGCCGCCCCACGTCGGGCACCAGTAGCGCACGAACGAGCTCATGCGCAGCTCCATTCGCTCCAGGTTCTTCTCTGAAATCACGAGACATATTTGTGTTACATTTTTACTCGATCACTCCTGACGCATTTATCGATAGGCGACGTTGTCCAGTAGTACTCTTCCATTCATCATCGCCAGTATACCACACCGGTGTACATCACCACCATAGCCTGACCTTTCCTGTCGGTGTCATCATATTTTATTCAATCATTCTCTCGGCTCACCCTTACACATTACCCAGTATTCCTCTTTCAACATGTGTGTTTAGTAACTCCGCATTAAAAATCCATTACAATTTCCTTTTCCTTTCTGTCACTAGTGCTACTTTCAATTTTTCACAAGTGTACTCATGTCAATGCTTTCAAAAAGAATTATAAGAACCACAAAATATTATAAATTATTTTTTCAAACAAACTATTAAAAATAAATGATAATATTGCGTTCTGCAATTGTACACAACAGACAAAAATAGAAAAAATATATATTGTCTATTATAATTTTCCTACTTACCAGGATTTATTACGTATCTTCCAACATCAGCCTTTGCCATGAAATAACCATCGACAATGCTATCTTCGTGGATCTTATACAGCATGTACAGGAAGTGGATGTTTTCTATACGCGATACAGGTTGCTGGTTGATTATTGGCAGTGTCTCCCACGGAAATGTATCAAGCATCTGTAATTTAAATTATTTACTTTAATTTTATGGTACGCCTATTTTTTTCTCGAATACATTGCGAGTGTAGAAGACATCAAATATCATATTATATTTCAATGGCAGAAGGTGTCAAGACAAACAAACTTAAGATTTAACTTAGATTTTTAAATCACATACGATTTGCTAATAGCTCGGCTATATTATGCACTACAAACAATTCCTGATTACACATAGCTACATTTATAATACATCAATATTCAAATTAACTGCTTATATTCAATTCAATTTTATTTCAATTCATTTTTATTATACTGACATTCAACAGACAACAATTATACTGACATTCAAGATGCCATTTTTCACAAATAAATAGCATAGATTATTTTAGATCTCGAATGTTATGTAATTTAAGTTCTTTATGTAGCTTAAGTCTGCCTGCCATCAACTATCTATCAGCACTTTCTAGTGCTGTGCCTCAATTGTTTTCTACATATGTTTATATTATTAAAATACAAATATATGTCGGCGCATCGTGGAGCTAGCTCATCTTTTAAATTACGAGGAAACAAGATTTGACAGTCGTTCTGGTGATGCGTCGTATCGATGGTTGGCGGGAATGTTGAAAGCCGCCATTATTGTGGTCAACGGCAAGCGCTACCACGTCTGCGACGAATCGTCTTTGTTCCTCATAATTTTTATATTGTGCAATTGTAATTTCTTACGAAAATAATAAACAAATGGCTTATCCTAATAGAGATGGAGATTTATCTTTATATATATAACTTTGTATACATACTTATATTTACTTACTTCGTCAACAATTAGTATGACCGGGTTTCGTTTCGCCTTCTTTAAGTCGTCCCATTCATCTCTTATCTTCAATGCAACTTGAGAGAACGCTTTTATACCATCGACGAGCGTAAACTTATGAACTTTCTCGAAACATTTTGACAAGCATTTTAAACACAATTCGTTTAAAAACTTGAATTCATTATTGCAATTTTCACAATCACTTGTATTTAAAGATGTCCTCACGTCATCAGTGTTGCCGTGTTCGGTAAGAATTTTCCTTATACAAGATTTAATTTGTTGGGATGACAACACGGAACTGTGCTCAAGCAGGTTGTATAGGAGAACTTTTTGTTTTTTCGTTAGTTTGAAGAACCTGTAATAATTTTTTTTAAATTGTATGACTTTATTTTCATATAAATGACGGATTTCATAGTTAAGAATGTAAAGAAGTGCGCCAGTTTGCCAAGTAAAATTGTTTTACATACAATTACATTACATTAGCAGCCTGTAAATTTCCCACAGCTGGGCTAAGGCCTCCTCTCCCTTTGAGGAGAAGGTTAGGAGTATATTCGACCACGCTGCTCCAATGCGGGTTGGTGGAATACACATGTGGCAGAATTTCGTTGAAATTAGACACATGCAGGTTTCCTCACGATGTTTTCCTTCACCGCCGAGCACGAGATAAATTATAAACACAAATTAAGCACACGAATACCAGTGGTACCTGCCTGGGTTTGAACCCAAAATCATCGGTTAAGATGGACGCGTACTAACCAAAAAAAATTGTAAATTTGTTTAATGTGAAAATTATGACCGTTGTTTTAGTATTAAAATAAAATATGCAATTTTTATTCTCAATTCTTGCCGCAGCTTTCTTTTTGTCGTTATATTTATATTACAGTTCCGAGTGCGACTTCAAACCAACATTACTACTAATTTATTCATTCATTGTGTTATTTGCATTTTAGATGGTTCTAGTTTTGTTTTATCTAAGTGCGATTTAATTTAAAGTATTAAGACTCTAAGCTGAAGTGAAGACATGAAATAACTGTAGTTATTATTATGTTTCTAAATCACTTTCTACAATAAGAACATCCTAAATATTAAATTTTAATTAAGAAATTAATATAATATCATTATACACGCAGATATATTTTACGTATACTTTATACAAATGGGTCACCTGATGGTCACTGCCTATTGGTACTTTAAGAAACATTAATCATTAGGAACTAAGATGTTATGACCCTCGTACCTGTAGTTACACTGGCTCAAACACTAAATTAAACCGGTACAGAACTTAGTAGTTTCTACCATATATGATGTGTGGGTGGTACCTAGAGATTGCTTAATGCCTTACAACCAATGCTAAGTTATTTTTGATAAAACTATAACATGGGACACACGAGCGTTTTTCATTGATATGTATTCGAAATAGAATAACGTATAGACAGACATATTTATCTTTCTATTATCCCATTTATTTGGGGTAGAGATGACCAAGAATCTTGCCTTACGTCAAACAGTTTTGTACATATATATTTATTGGTGTGCTGACACCTCATCGCCGTATCAAAATGATCAATACCCTAAGCCGACTCTAACGAGCTCCATGACGTAGTGTAGCTCTATATTAATCTGCAGGCAATCAGAATAAGATTGTATTTCGCATTAAAAGGGTAACAAAGTCAAACAAAACTCACCCCCAGTCAGCAATAGCCGTGTCAACTAGATTAATGAGTCTATCTCTTATTTTAGTATCTATTAACTTCCCGGTGAGTAAACTGGACCAGCCTCCGAGCCATTCCTTGTACATCACGTTGATCACGCTCTGGAAATGTAATGTTTCATCTATTTATATATAAACCTTATATATGTATGAGACTAATCATCAATCGTCGTGACGAGACGTCAAATCGTCAATAGATTAATAGCCTAACCTTTTTACTTACTTTGCCCCACACACAGGGGGGAGGGGCTGTGCTTAGCAGTAAAGGTAATCGTAAGGAAACCTGCATGTGTATTTCAAAGAAATTCTGCTAAATGTCTATCCACCAGCATTGGGGCAACGTGACGGAATAAACTCTGCCTTCTCAAGGGGAAAGGAGACGGTAACCCGCAGGTAGCGGTAGGTAGCAGTACGACATATACAGGCTGTTATTACTGCTACTACTTAATAAAAAGAGAATTTACATGTACCAGAAATTAACCTTATAAATGCAACTCCCTATTTTCTTTCACCACCGAGAACGGGACGAGTTGTAAACAAAACAGTTATAAAAAGAAGTATGTTCACATAAAATTTGTTCAGACTTAAAATAATAATTTTCAGTATCGATCAACGTTTTCAGCTTTAGACATCACCGGGTGAGCGAGTTAGTGAATGAGTAAGCACATAAATATAAGTGTGTGCAATATTTCGTCACGAATGAATAAATTTGATACACACATAATGATGACTGAAGGGTTGAAAGATCACCTGGTGAAGCACCAGTGCATTTACAAATCCTAAATTTGTGTTCGGTGGTGATGGAATGAATTAGAGCATGTTCCAACCCCCAAGAGAAATGCAACTTCCACGATTGAGACACTTACAGACTGTTACTACTTTAAATATACAGTTTATGTAGTATTATTAATATTGCAAGATTATCATAAAAACATTTATATACTACCTTCATCCTCAAATCAATATCTTCACGTCGGCTCCAATAGTTTTGCACCAAGCGCTTGTTGTTCAAGAACTGTGCATTATCTATGGTCTTGTAATTTTCATCGAGGATTGAGTACAACTCTTCAAAGAGTGGTTTTTCCTCACCTACAAATATAAAAAAACGTTTTAAAATACAACAGGACTTGATATTTTTAAATACATGTAATCTTATATATGTTTAAATTCACGCTTGTCGTGTTAATAGTCTAATTCGGATGACTAAAAGCGGGCGAAACTTCCCAAGAGCAACTCATATACTAAAACCTACTCTGATGACGACCTCCGTGGTCGAGTAGTGTGTACACCGGTTTTCATAGGTACGCCACTCCGAGGTCCCGGGTTCGATTCCCGACCGAGTCGATGTAGAAAAAATTCAATAATTTTCTACGTTGTCTTGGGTCTGGGTGTTTGTGGTACCGTGGTTACTTCTGATTTGCCATAACACAAGTGCTTTAGCTACTTACATTGGGATCAGTGTAATGTATAACTTCAATCAAAAGTTTTTTATTTAAAGAAAATATCATTGTATATATGTACATAACTTCTTCTTCATATTAATAAAAATTACAATGGTGAAAGTTTCACCAAAATTAATTTTAGCTTTTATTAACTATTGTATATGAGTACTTTCTGCTTTGTAACTTTTTTATTCCAATGCACTGTATTTGGTTTTTTTTTTATTTCTTATAGTAAAACGGACTTGCAAATGGGCCACGTCACGGTAAGTTATGCTGACATACATTGGCACTGTATGAAATATTAAAGGATCAAATACGTCATCTATTATGTCATGGGTACCCTTGGGAACTAAGATGCATTCTCCCTTTTACACTGACTGTCTTAGGTACACTGACTGACTTAGGTATTGCGACTTGACAGTAAAATATATAATGTGTGAGAAGTACCTATTCAGAAAGACTTGCACAAAGCGTTCCGCCTCACTATTAATGCAGGTTACGGCATATGTTAAAAATGACATTTAAAAATACCACACACACTTTGTCCTGAACTTTTAACTATCATAATATCAAAGTTTCATATCAATCAGATTAGTGGTTATACATAAGCCTAAAAATAAGCATTTGTGTATATAGCCTCTTCCAATCAAAGAACGAACATAAACAAGCCTTTGATTTACGTATTCCACGCAATTTGCTAATAACTCTGCTATATTATACACTACAAACAGTTCTTGATGAATGTATCCTTATTTATAATACAATACTGTTACATTTAACTACTTAAATCAAATTGATTAATTTTACTTCCAAAGTACTACCTTAAAAGTAAAATGAGAATGTCATCGAAGTACCTATACTAAGGTATTAGTAAACATTCAGAATGCGTTATTTTCTCAAATCCCTAATGAATACGATCGATTGTTGAGATGGACCCCTACCAGTCATATAGAATCAATTTAATATCAAATTGTTTATTTGCCTTTATTCTAGACCCTAGACTGTCATATACCCGTGTGAAATTTATAGAACATCAACCCCCTTTTACTCACTTAGGGGTGGTTTCATAAAATCCGTTTCTTAGCAGATGTCTACAACCTATAAGGTAACTATTTACTAAATTTCAAGTTTGTATGAGTTATATATATATATATAATATATATATATATTATATATATATATATATATATAAATAGATTCGAGCCATCTTATGCAAAAGAACCACAAACAAGCAATGTTTTTTATAAGACCCTCTGTGGAGCCCCACCTCTATCTCAAACTTGACCATTATCACAAAGACACCCACCCAACCAACTCGGCATCCCTTGCATACGATGCAAGGTGAAGACCGGCTAGATGGGATAGACTCTGTATCTAAATTTACCTCTGTGATATTGGGTTGTCTGAACTAGATGGTTTAGTTGCAATGAATTTGCCCACATTTTGTACAAAACATTAATTTTTTACTAATTATTAATAAAGTATTCATTGTACCTTTAGTCACATTTGCCGGTATTTCAATCGTCAATGGTCCAATATCTTGATCCAAATAGTCATTGGTTAATACAGTAAGATATAAACAATCTATTTCCGTCCTGTAATCGACAAATGGTTTCAAGTTTTCATTTGGATTATACGGGGCTGTCAATTGGATTATTGTCCATTCTGTAATAAAATCAGTATTTTGCTTAATTCTGTTGCCTGGTGGTACAACTCATCAGGATAGAAATACTGTACAGGTGGTGGGCTTACAGATAACATAAGTCATTTTGGATTTGTTTTGTATAAGTAATATTAAATTAATAATGTTACAAAAAAATTAATTGTGTTTAACACATATGATTTAGATTTTAGTGAACTGTTAAGTTTTCGTCTGATAATAAATATATCAATTAAATAAATTCTCATAGTCAGCTCTTGGGCCAGCTATGGCTTGAGATAAATAACAGTGATCAAATAATATAATAATAAAATATAAACTATACTAATACTATAAATTCAAAAGTAACTCTGTGTGTCTGTCTGTTGCTCATTCACTGAACTTTTTTCGCTGCCAAACCACATACCCAAGTTTGATGGAATTTGGAATGAAGCAAGCTTTAACTCCAAATAAAGATAAAGTTTATTATATGGCTAACAGTTAATGCCTGCAATTTGAGTAGTAGTTTATAATAGTGTAAACAGATAAAGTTCTTACCTTTAGGCAGTTCTCTCAATATCTTAAAAAAGTTATCAATATTGTTCTCTGAGCCAAATCTCATATACTTCTTATAGAGTGGTAAATCATCATCATATTCATATTGGTTTAATATTTCATTTGTTTCAGTATCATTTGAAAACAACTGTAATAATTCCTCCTCGTCTTTTGACCTTAAAATAATAATACACTAAACATTTGAACACTATTCATTAGAAATAATAGAATAATAAGAAATAATGGTTTCATTTCTTTTATTAGATCAGATTAAAATGAAATTTTAAATTTAAGCTCAAAATAATAGTACCTTTCACAGTTCAGAAGAAAAAAAGTAATACTTACATTACAGGATTAGCATCTATGATATCTTGAATGGGTTTTATGTAGGCTGTGATTTTATTTAGTTTGTTATCTAAAAAAAAACAGGAGGTACTTTAATGATTTCAAGAATCAGTTAACAAATGATACATAAAACACATTACTTTAAGTGTCAATGATTAGTTGGACAATAACTAACACAAGTCTAAAATGCTGGAGTGACATAAACAATTACTTTAACTTGTGACATTTCTTTGATGTTATAGTTAGGCAGAGAAACAAACGGGCCACCTGGTTATAAGTGGTCACCATAAACATTGGTGCTGTAAGAAATATTGACCATTTCTTACATTGTCAATGCACCACCAACCTTGGGAACTATGTTATCTACCTTTTACCTGTAGTTATATTGGCTGTTAGTTCACTCGTCAAACTATAACACAACAATACCGAGTGGCAATAGAATATGACGTTTTCGACAACAATATATTTATTATTATTGTACATGAAATCAATAATTGTACAAAATGATACATATAAAAAAAACACAAATCCCGCTGAGTTTCGTTCGCCGGTTCTTCTCAGGTCCGAGGTATTAATTTCCGAAGTGGTGGTAGATTTTTGACTATCAATAAGCAAGTTTAACACTTCTATATTGAATAAAGATATTTGACTTTGAATTTGATGAGTGAATGGTACCCGGGCAGTTTGCACAAAATCCTACCACCAAGTACAATGTAGTATTTATTATATTATTGTCGTATATATACCTGAGTTACGTAGTTGTTCATCTCTGTAAACAGCAAGCGTCCGTAATGTAGGTGATGCAGATTCGCTAAAATAAAAGGCACACTGTCTCTCTTGACCATCAGCTAGATATTCAACTCCCATCAGTTTCCTTCCACCTACAAATGAAACCCTTTATTTTAGAAAGTACATAGAACTTATTATCACTCATAAATATCTTTAAAAAGCTATATATTTATACTGAGTAGTATTATATAGTCGAAAATGAAATTAAAAATAAATTTTGATTTGATCAAAGCAACTACATCATACTTACTTTCATAATTTGGCCCGCTAGGAGTGCTTGGTATATCCTTTACATACTTATTGAGGATGTTTTTATAAACAGGCTTAGTATACTCAATCTCATTAGTAAAGACATCAAAATCCTCCATTTGAACTTAGTATATTCAGAAAACTATTAAATAGTAAATACATACGATACAGTTATTATTTTCATGAATTCAAATTTTTGACATCTAGAATTCATAACGAGCATTACAAAATAGAAGATTATAGCCTTTATTCCTATATACATAAAGTTCAAAAAATATAATTTATTTTAAATTTAAATGTCATATTTATCTTTTTTTTTAATTCTGCTTGGTAATGGCAAAAGTATCACTCCATACTACATCATCGTCAGTTTTATTTATCCTTTCGAAATACCTAAATTAATTTACAATCACTATATACAATTATGATCATTAAATTATTAGCATATTCACTATTTTAGGGAAAACTAATTTTGACCATTTTGACAGAAGAATATTAATATTACTTGCTAGTAATTCAGGGGTAAAAACCGATTTAATCAAATCACAAGCACAACCTTATATAATATTATAGTTATATAAGACCGCTATACAGATTTATTGAAAAAAGTAAGAATATTTATTCATTAATAATCAGACGAATATCCTTAAATTTAAGTTATATAAAATCGTAATTGTTTCCCACTTTAATGTCAGTGAACGAAAAATAGGTAGATATTTGAAGTGCTATTAATAAAAACCACAGTAAAAGCAAAGCGCATAAGTTCAATTGACGGTCCGCTAATGAATGACAAAGAAAATTAATATTGAAATTCCATTTGCATTATGCAATCCGCATACTAATAAAATGTACTCTAATGCTTATTGACTTTCACATTCTTAGTTCTCTGATTTTGTAGACTAGATTAATTTTAAATACTATAACAATAATAAGTATCCCACTTTATTTAGTAAGTACTTTCAATCGTACAATTTTAACTAGTTTGGCCATGCCCTGTAGTATTGCGTGTTTGTCAAATACTTTTACCTTTGCCAAGTACTAAATTTAAATCACATGTTAAAAAATCATTGACTAATAATTATTACTCCATAAATCATATAATATAAGAAAAAAAGTATGTAATTAGTATTTGTGGATTTCCATGCCGCATACTGTATAAATAATGATTTAATTGGAGTTTAGTTTCTTCAGGTAGAATTTACATCCCGAAACCGTAATTGCTTTAAATTTTGTAAAATGACTGAGAGCCTACTTGAATAAAATATTTTTAATTTTTTTCACGATTGTTATTATTTTTCAATTTTAAGACAGAAACTGTATTTAGAAAAAAGTAGGTTAAAAAACACTAAGCTGCCGAAAATATGTTTTCTTAAACTGTTTTTTAAGTTAAAACAGTAAAAAATACGATATAAAATAAACGATAAACAATAACTAGATATTTTTTATTTACTACATTGTGTTGTGAAACATTGCAATATGTGTAGATGTTAACTATTTAATCTTAAGTTACTGACACCGACAGCACTACCCGCTTTTGTTTTAAGACTACCTTTAAGTGCTCAACCACATATGACTAAGTTATTACCCACCTAACATCGGTAGCGCATATAATAGTTTATGGAAGTGATATCTCAAATTATTCAATATTCCATGTTCAAAGATAAGAAAATATTCGAACACCAACTTAGTCCTTATGATATCAAAATATTTGACCATGAGAATTGGTATATTTATTTCATATTTTTGTAGACTAACTTATCGCGTTAAGTTTACGAGTATCACTATTACGGTATTAAACGTAAGCCCTTATAATATTATAATCGGATTGAAGCCTGTCTGACTGTGCTATTAGAGAAAGCCATACTCTGTTACGTAATCAATAAACGGCGATGAACCTTATTTATATTCACAAACGAACACATACTGAATTAATTATGATCAATGTATTAGTTTAATGTATATTATTATAGTAAGGTGCACAAACAAATACCTTATTCTGATAATAGTGAATTTCAGTCAAAGAACTGTTAAAATAGCTTCAAACATGTTTTTGAACTTTTTTTCAGAATGGCATTGTAATAAAAAATATTTAAGGAGGCCTTTTAATTTTTTAAACAAATTAAACATACTGTTAATAATAAAACAGTAAGGTATACATTAATATTATATTTTATTCTTATCAATAAAAAACAATATATTTTAAAACTTTTATTTATAATAAACATAAACAATGTGCAAATTAATAAACAGCTAATTTGCTACATTTTAGTAACCGACAAACTTGGTTTTCACAATTGAAAAGTGTAACTTCTCGGTTTCAGTTAGTTAAATAATAATTACAAACGTTCTGCTTACGTTGACTAAAAATGCTCCTTACAAGTTTAAAAATTATTAGTGGCACTGAAAAAAAAAAGTAGTCTTGCAAAATACAAAATGTATGCAAAAACTTTCAAAATTGTGCAATATTATAGGCACAAAACAATAAAAAAATTATAAATTTGCTAAAATGGACGCCAGATTTTTTTTTGATTATTGTTTAGGCTTTAATAATTTAAAAAGTATATTTTTGTATTTGCATACAAAATATATGAAAATAAAATTTGGATATAGGAAATACTGATGAGTAATACATAAAATGCTAACCATGCTAATAAATATAGGCAACTAGTAAATCAAGCGTATTATAACATATCACTTAAGTTTTAACGTATTAATTATGTATATAACACAGAAATAAACTATTCGAAAGAATTCAACATGCTTAGAAACACCTACTATTCAATGTAGCTAACTTACACTGATTTTATATTTGTAGATGTCACTTGTAGATGTGACACTTTTTAATATTTTTGTAAAAATCCTAAATGACATCGATCTAACGAGAATTTTTATAAATAAATATCATCTAAAGAATGTGTACATATTTTCCTAAATACGTATAAAAGCTACACGTCCACGTTATTAGTATTTTTTAAAGGCATCCGTCGGATATGACTCGAAGGCACAAAATTATTTAAAAAAAACACAATAGTCCTTTCGCTATTGTACAAAACATTAAACAGTAGTTAATTTATTTAACTCGTTATACCTACAATAAGTTATTTTCCAAGCACCGCCTCGTAATATTAAATCTCTTTCAACACTAACCTATGTAATAATGATTAAATACTAGAGTAAATCTAAACAATATTCCGTTAAATATTTGAACAATAAAACTTTTATTGTATAACTATTATTGCCATTTTCGATATAGTTTTAGTAGCAAGAGCTACAATACAGTGTGATATATATAAAAGATACAATTCACTCTATCTTTTTGAAATGTACTCGATCATTCTGATTTAAAAACAAAGATTACCGAATGCTAAACAACATATCATTGTTATCTTATTTACAATGCAAAATAGATCGAGAAAAAATCAAGGCCATAAATCTATCACATTAAGTTCGGATTGCTTCGGCAATAGCCAAATAAATAACTATAAAATAAGTGATTGAACAGCAGATACTGACAATTCCAGGTGAAGGAATTAAGTAGCCGTATATATTATGCGAATAACCGTTGCATTAGTTCTAGTGTACACGCTCGTCTCCGCTCAAATGAGCATACGGCGTAGGCGTTTATGATACATTCGCTAATGCATGTCCTCACTACATAATTAATTCAATCTTGAACAAATACACCGCTATCGGACACTTGGTAAACTAGACCATAAACCCACTTTTAAGATTCTACGCTTCTAAACACTTTTAAAACTTAAAAACTAAGTAAAAAATTTAATTGATCACATATGGGAGTAGTTACGAAATTAAACTGTGGCACTCAGATAAATGGAAGTATCATTTTCGTTGTCTGAGCGTCATCAAGACATATTGTTGATACCTACCCTCTTGCTAAAAGGAGATGCATCGAGAGTCCTCTCGTTAAGTTTGTCCTCCTCTCTGAAATGAATCCTCGTAATCACGATGTCCCCTGTGCTCAATGTTTGCGAGCCCACCTCAGATTTCTTTGTTTCGTTGAGATCATTGCATTTGATTTCATCTGCAGAATTATGGCATTTGCAACAACAGTTTTTTCTATCTGTATCTCCAATATTCAATATTTGACTTAAGTTTGACCAATCTTTGTTTTTAAGTAGAGGCAGTGTCTGTTCCATTGTTTGTGAAAATTTATCCTCTAGCTCTCCACTCAAAGGTGCCACGGCCGAGAGGATTGCTTCCAAGCGATTAATTTTTTCAACTTTGTCCATATTTGTGTCTGATAAAATTTCATCCATCATTTGCATAGATTCCGTGAGACTGGGAGGCTGCGTTGAGTGTGGTGAAGATATGGAATCTGAAGGGTTCGATTCTAAGCTAGCCATCTCATTTTCTTTTTCATCTTCATCAGAATCACTGTCCTTGTCTTGGCCCATTGCTTCAAGTTTTTCTAGTTTTTTCGAGATTTTATGACAGCCTTTAAGTTTTTCCTTTTCTTCTTCAGTCAGTTCTAAATATCTTAGTAATCTTATTTCTCGATTACTTAACACAATATTTTTCGTTGTTTCAGCTAATTTTTGTTTTAGCTCACCAACTTCTGTATTGATTTTTCTTTGACGTTTTCTCAATTTAACTTCCGTTGGTTGAATGTGCATAAAGACTTGTTCATTTGATAGTTCTTCGAAAAGCTGTTGATTGTCAGGTTTAATATTACTTGACATGTAAGCATAAATTGCTGGGTTCACTAAAGAAAGTACATCAGATGCAGCATAAATAATCATATCTTTAGTTAAAGGCCTCCGGGCCCAATAACGTTGGTCTCTTCGGTATACATTTTTTAATTGTTCCTTCATTGGATTCATTGGAGCATTATACAATTCACAAAGTGCATTGAGACTTAAATTCTTAACTTTGTACACAGGAACATTTTGCTGTTGCAATTGCAATACTGCATGAGCTGCCTGTGTATCAAACACATTTTTTAAAGTGATCTCAAACTGATTATGTAAATTGACTGAATCGTTACGACAATCATGAATAATTTTGACAACAAATTCACTTTCTAATAAATCCTTTATTTTGCCTTCCACCACCATACCGGGGCAGGCCATAATGTCGAGAATATAAACTTCTCCATTCATAGTTGCAATCTGACATAAAGTCAGAACACCTTTTAAGCCCAAATTAATACCTTCGCAATCAAAAGACACTATACTTTTTGTGGTACGCTTAACATTCATAATACTGTCAACTAATGTTGCACATTCTCGTACATTTGCAATGACTGTTGCACTTTGTAAGACCTTCTGCCTCCAAGCTTCGCCCATCATATTATTCCTAATACTCATTAAACCATTCGTTTCCTCGGAAGCACGAGCATTTAAATGGTTGTTTACTCTATCTCTTACCATATTTTCTGCTAAATTCTTTATGACAATCGAGTTGATCCTCTGCTTAAGTGTTTGATTTGCAATGTTTGCTTGAGGACCACGGGGAGATTCAATTGGGCTGAGTATCCTATTTGCAGGACTTTTTGTGCCATCTGATGGTGTTGGACTAACTGATATTGGTGGTACAGGAGAAACTGGTTTCTCTTCGACCACTGGCTTTGGTGGATCAGTCTTAACTTTAGGTTTTGCATTTAGATACATTACAGGTATTTTTGGCTTGCTAATTAATGTGACAAGGTTGGATTGTACGTGAAAGCTATCTGAAAATATTTTCAAGAAAGCACTCAAGTCAGCTGGTGTTTTAAACATTTGATACCAATATTCTTGAGGGAAGCGTGACACAATAAGGTGAAAGAGTTGGTCCACCATAACTGGACCTTTGGCCTCTATACACTGTGCAACATAATCTAATAATTGTTGAGCAGTATCTGTATTTATATTAGCCACGGGCAAATTGTGAAACTGCTCTGAATTGCCATGTGCATTATCTCGCCTATGATTATCACTGACTAGAACAACATTATCATCGGTGATCTGAAAGGTGTCCGGGTGCTTCATGAGGAACTCCTTGAACTCCTTTATCCGCTGTCCAGAGATGTGACGCACTTGCGGGGAGGCTTGACTGCGGTGCCCCAGGAGACTTTTTATCGGCACTTCGGTCCCCTCACCGTACTGGATCATCTTACTGGCGAAATACTCTTTCGCCTCTTCAATGTAATCATTGTTGGAGGACGCGCCAGCGCCGCTAGTGTGCCTTTGAAACGTGTTGATATCAACATAGTCCCCGTCTATGTTGAACAACGCCGGGTATTGAGCCAGGAACTTCTTCAGGCCCGACTGTGACCCGCCAGCAATCTGACGCATCTCCTTGGTGAAACCCTTGGCACCAAACTGACAGGAAAGATCGTGCAACGTTCTCGGCTCGCCTTTATCGAGCAGGCGCTCCACGAAAAACAACAGAGTGAGGTTTCTAGCGAGCTCATATTCCATTGATTCCATTTCCTAGCAGTTGGTGCCAATGTGGTGTCTTACACTAAAATTTTTATACGTATATGTGTCACCCACAACACCATGAAATTCTTCAATTCAGATGCAAGCAGAGATAATAGAGAAATGTGACGTGCTATGAGGTGTTGCAAGTTAAATTATCTTAGTTTACATATCTACGGAAAACTAAACTAGGTAGGTACTCAGGTTTTTAAAGTGTTATTGGTAAAATGAGTAGTAAAGTGGTATTGACCACCTAAGCCAAGTTATTAAAATATTTTTAGATATTTTATATTGAATTGGCATAGTAATAAAGATAAATACGTGATATGTAGGTAATATGTTATCTATATAAAATGTCGAAAACTAAAGACAAGCTTACAACAAGCTAAGGTCGACATTGTTACATTTATTTATTTCACTACTATAAATAACTTTTTAATATAATACCTTATTTGTATTTTGCCTAGAAACATCACAGTTGTCTTCTAAAAATAATATTATTAATGGTATATAAAATTAAGAATTAAGCTTAAATATTTACAATATTTCGCGGAATAAATTCCGTCTTTTAAAATTTTTATATTTATAACAAATAACATGCAATTCGCATTAATTATATACTAAGTTAAAGATTTAGAGGTAAAATACTTGAGTGTATGCAACTCTAGATATTGACTGTCACTTGTCAGTGTTGTTGAAAATAATTATTGTTACTAATTTATTCCTTCTATCGGTGTAACTTTAGTCCATTAAATATACATTTGTTGGTTTTAAGTGGGAGTAAACCTCTAATTAATGCATAGAAATACACACAAATTTCTTAAAAATATTCGTATTACTTACTATAAAAGTTTTCTATATTCGTATTTACTAAAAAAAAGTACCAGAAATCATTGATATAATGGTAATATCAATCAATTAGTAAATGTTATCAATTTTAGTTTAAAACTAAATGTATTCGTTTAATTTTTAATAATCGATAATACAAGAAATAACTATTTTATTAATGAAAAATGGCGTAAACAAGCTTGCCTCCAAGAAATTAAATGGGAAATAATTTATGTGTACATTTTATAAATGTTTAAGATTTACCTTAATAAAACTATTTTACATTTCCAGCTGGTCTTGGTTCTTGGTGATCTCCATATTCCACACCGTTGTAGCAGCTTACCACCTAAGTTCAAAAAGCTGCTGCTTCCAGGAAGGATTCAACACATACTTTGTACGGGTAACCTCTGTACAAAAGAGTCCTATGACTACTTGAAGACATTAGCTAGCGATGTCCATGTCGTTAGGGGAGATTTTGACGAGGTTTGTGTGGCATATGCATTTCTGATACTTGATGTATATCATAGTATCATAATTTTTTTATTTCAAATGATGATGAGCCACCTTATGATAAGTGATCCCCATCACCCATATACATTGACACTGCTAGAAATATTTATCATTCCATACATTGTTAGTGTGCCATCAACCTTGGGAACTAGATGTTATGTTCCTTGTGCCTGTAGTTTTATTGTCTTACACTCCTTTCAAGCTAAAATACAACCATACTAATTATTGTTGTTTGGTGTTAGAATAAATGCTGAGTGGGAGGTACCACCCACTCTACTAGGTAGCTATGTAGGCTCTCTCAGCTAGGTACGTTGATTGTCTAGGTACACAAACACATACACTCACATAGCTTTACCAGCCAGTAATTCGAACAGATACATAATACATAATATATAATATATGCACAATTCTTAATTTGCTATATTTTTATTATTTACAGAACTCCACATATCCTGAGCAAAAAGTGATAACTGTTGGACAGTTCCGCATTGGACTGATCCATGGTCACCAGGTTGTTCCATGGGGTGATGAAGAGTCTCTGGCATTAGTGCAAAGACAATTGGATGTGGATATACTTATATCTGGTCACACTCATCGGTTTGAAGCATATGAACATGAGAATAAATTTTACATTAACCCTGGTTCCGCAACTGGTGCTTATAGCCCTTTGTATAGGTAAAGCAGATTTTTTTAACTATTCTAACTTAAAATAAATAATGACTCTTTATGTAGACAGACATTTATATTGCATATGAATACAATACATAGATAAAACAATGTTACTACTGTCAATATCTGTCAATGTCAATGGTAATAAATATATGCAGATATACAGAAATAAAAAAAAATACAATTAATGATAAGATACATAAAACCCACGGACAACAGTCTGTGAAGATAAAAAATTATATATTAAAAAAAAACAACTTAAAAGAAATAAAACCTCATTGTCTCGGTTTGTATCACACATTTGTGTCTATAAATAATTACTTATATATATATATATTATTTCTGTTCATGTGTAAAAAGTCTAGATAGCTGTAGAGTTAAATTATGTAGGTACTAAGCACATTTTAAAAGTCTTATTTAGGATGTGATCAGGGGAATGCGGATGCATTTGGGGGCCCCTCAAGACTGGAGACCCGAGGCGAGCCGCCTCTTCCGCTCCCCTGTTAGCCCGCCACTGCCCCACATACATATAAAAGTTTTCATAATGGTATAAGTGTCGATCTTATGCCACAACTGCACAAAGAGACATTTCATATAAAAAAATTATAATAAAATCTTCGGCATTGATTGTATCATGTAAAAAATAAAATTAGTACATACAATTAAATTATTGTTACTTACATTAATGCAATTAATTATTGTTTATTTTCTGAACTAATTCAATATTAAAAAAATGATTTATTATTTAATATTCAAACAATAATAAAAGTATTGTTTCACAGGAACGCAACACCGTCATTCGTGTTAATGGACATCCAGAGTTCCACAGTCGTCACATATGTATACAAATTGCTTGGTGATGAAGTTAAAGTTGAACGAATTGAATATAAGAAAGCATAGTTTAAAAAAAAAAACATTTTATATTTAGTAAGTCAGTAAGTATTTTATCAAATGTGTTTACTTTGTATTGTATAAAGAATTATAATGTATGGTTCATTTTATTTCAAGTTGAGAAAAACCAAAATTTTATAAAAACCTTTCTATTCAATGTATACTTGGTAGAGATCTGTGTCAGCATGTCATTGTGGTACACCACCCACTCATCACATATTTTACCAAACAGCAATACTTAGTATGATTGTGTGTTCAGCCATCAGTAACATAACATCTTAGTTACCAAGGTTGGTGGCGCATTGGCGATGTAAGGAAAAGCTAATATTTCGCCTGTGGCACCAATGTTTATGGTAGTGACCATTTACCATCAGGTGGCTGATATGCCTGTTCCCTACTCAGTGAAAAAGTTTAGTGTGTCTACTATACAGAATTAATCAAAAATAACATATTTTAATATGTTTTTTAAAATGTAATTATTATTTTACAGTTTTAATAACATATTGTAAATTTCGTCCGTTGACCTCTATTCTCATCGAAAAACAGCCAACTGTGCAGGATATATTTTACTGGACCACACTCTGACATCCGTTGGGAGGGCAATCTGATTCAGAATCAGAGCACTGTCACTTTCTGTTCTCTGGGTTGATAAATTGATATAACAAATTCTTTGTTGACATGAATATTCAATTACTATTTTTTTTTTTTTAGATATAATATCATATCATACATGTGGTGTATATATAATATGTATTCTTAAATTTATAAAGGCAGTAATTTGTTGTTACATCGTTACACCCAATGCTCAAAAGGTCTTGGTCAAATTAGGTCACCAAACTACTAGAAGGCATAACCGACCCAATGCAGGTATATTGGCATTATACAAGTTATCGAGGTACCAAGTGCTGTTTTACTTGATGAGTACCCTAAAAATTGCAACTCTGCATTTTTATATTTTTGTGTAAATAATTATTGTGTATATGATGTTCGAATAATTCCAACTGATTAAGGTTTTTTTTATATTTGTTCATGATGTGTTCTAATTTCAACAAGATCTTAATTTAAAGTATCAGAGCTGATTTTAACATATATGTAATGTCATAGTATGTATGATTACATCTTCCATTATATAGTTTGATACATGTGAATTATGTGTTAAAAGTTTACATAAACTATTTGTACAACAACAACAAATTATATATTTAATATATAAACAATGACAAAATATTTCAAGATTTTTTACAATTCTAAAAACATTAGGTACCGTCAGAAAAACAAATGTTGTATGTCTCAACTAAATAACTTTTATGTTATTAAATGTGTAAACAAAGATGTAATATAATAAATAATATACTTATATCTTTTTATGTTTTATTAGTATCATAGTTACTATTGATAAATATTTATTGATTTAGTCATTTAAATAGTTGTAAATATGCGAGAATTTTCGAGTTTGATTTACTATAACTACTTGCCTTATTTAACTATATAAGTTATTACAACAGTTCTTCGGTGTACAATTTATGCTATAGAGTAATACAGATGGCTACTCTGACAGCCATTTGGCGTCCTGTCAACAATACAACTACTACAATCAAAGACAAGGAGATAAATTTATAGAAAATTTATTACTTTTTAATGATTTAACATATTCCGAACAAAGTTGAATTAGAGATTTTTTTTAATTTAATGTAATAATACCGTTTGTTTAAAAAATGTATTGAATAACCTTCACGGTAGGGAATTCGGTGGAATAAGCTTCTTAACTTTCAGAGAGGATGCCATTAGCCCAGCTGTGGGATATTTTCAGGCTGTTTCTTGTTACTTTAAATAATATACCATGATACTTTACGATGTTAATAATAAATATAATTTTTAGGTTATTTCGTAAAATGGTACGATATTAGATAAATAGAATTTTCTGAATATAATACTGTAATATTTATTATATTTTGAAAATAAAACTATGGTAGTCGTATGTGATCGCCAAGTTATCTATCTTAGTAAGGGGAATTGTAGTAAGTGTAGGAAATTACTAAGAATGACGGCTGAAAAGTAAAGCAGCTTAAAAACGGCTTACAAATTTATATTATAATTATCTATTTAAATATAAATTTATATTTAATACAATTATAAATGCCGTCAAATTTTTAACCTGCTTGAAAAAAGCACTCTCCTTTTTCCTTCTCCTTTTTAAAGCTCCTACATTATATAGACAGATTTGCAAAATTTTTTTGTTTCAAAGAGTTATTCCGATATTGTCTCTTAAACTTAGTAAAGATCTGATGATCAGTTTCGACCTATAACAGCGCAATTGTTTAATAAATGTCAGCAAATTAATCGCACTTGCGTCTATAGAACTTACATAAAAATTACATACAAACGTCGATGTCCAAAGAAGCGCTCCGAGTAACTCAACTAATACATATTAATTAAGTAATAGAAAAAAACTCTTATATATATAATAATAACCCCGTTCGGCCTCTTCCAATTCAATGACCTTCGGACTACGCAACGCGTGTCAAACATTTCAACGATTCATGCGCGAAGTTCTTAGAGGCGTCGAAAACTGTTTCTGTTTCGTTGATGACATTATTATATTCAGAAAGTGAAGGAAAACACATTCAATTATTACAATTAAGTATTGAAACGAATTGAAAAAGTCCGAGTTACATTAAAAGCCGAATAATGTAAATTTGGAAAAAAACAAAATTAATATTTTCGGTTACGAAGTCTCGGCGGAAGGAATTTATCCGAATCAAGAAACTATCGCGGCTATTCCAAATATCCTAAGCCCAAAATCATACTTGCATTATGCTTAATTTTTATCGAGACAGTCTCCGGCATTAAGCTGTATCTACTTCAACATCACGTCTACAACTACTAGCATAAATGTAAATAAAAATTACGATTAACTGGACACCGCAAGCTGATGCAGTAATTCGATCGAAAATTGCCACCAAAGAATTTTAGAAGCTACGACCCTGACGCCTTCATTTCCAAGATAGTCATTTCAGTAGCATGACCAATTCTTCTGATCATAGTCTCGGCACCGTAATACAACAAAAAGTAAATAATAAATGGAAACCTCTGGCATACTTTTCAAAAGCAATGAGTGCTACACAATGCTTTTACAGTGTATATGATCGCGTATTATTAGCAAACTATGAACCTGTAAAACACTTCCGACGACTCATCGAGCAATGCGACGTAAATTACGCATTACATTACCAAGGTACCGCCACACCACGAAAAGAAGGACAATTACATTTCATAAGTCAATTTCGTTCAAGTATTAATTAAAAACAGGGCGAAGAAAACAAAGTTGCCGACGCTCTTTCACCAATAACAACCTAACTTACGATTCACAGCCGCTAAGATGCCCCGAAG
Organism: Vanessa tameamea; assembly: GCF_037043105.1. Classification (NCBI taxonomy): domain Eukaryota; kingdom Metazoa; phylum Arthropoda; class Insecta; order Lepidoptera; family Nymphalidae; genus Vanessa; species Vanessa tameamea. Next base: position 9,099,299 of record NC_087329.1, on the reverse strand, counting down.
ATACCAAAAAATCACGTGCGAGTTGTCTACCGAACTTATCGATCGCATATTGCTATGTTGGATTTAAAAGGCAACACGAATTATGCCATCTGAGTGTACAGACTACAAGAAAACAAACAACTACTACTTAGTAGTACAGGCCCAACATGAAGCAAGACATCGGAATATGGACTGAAGCACGTGTTAATTGTCAACGAGCAAAAATACGAGACCTTTATGACAATTTCTACTGTCGAAGCGCTTCGAACATGTACATATCGATTTAATTCGACCATTACCACTATCAAACCATTATCGATTTTGAGTCACCGATAGATCGTACGAAGTGGCCCCAAGCATTGACGGTACAAGACATTAACGCCGACAATCTGGTTAAAGCTTTTCATGAAAACTGGATCACTAGATTGGGCTGCCCTCTATACTCTATTCCAACCATAACAGGAAAAAAGCCAATTATTTTTATTACAAACAACATTTGACAGCAAAATGACGCGAAATTGTTGAATTTGATTAATCTATGATATTCACTATGGATTTGCGAAAAAATGGCGTTTTGAACATTCACAAAACTGTTATCGGAATTTTGGAAGTAAAATTGAAGTGGAAATAAGTAGTTAAGAGCAATAGAGTGGTATTACGAATAAAGATATTTTAATCATATACCTACTCTTAATACAATCATATTATATCTCTTAGCACAATATCACTGTGTTATTAGCAAATTGCATTATATACTTAAGTAAATCTAAGTCTTGTTTATCTTTTTTCCTGTTTCCATTGTAATAGGCTATACGTATATCTACGACATGCCAGTTCGATTCCGACCTTTTTAAATCATTAATGAAAAATTTGGAATAACAAGAATTCAAACCACTGCATATCATCCACAATCTAATGGCAAACTCGAGAGATGGCATCGAACTCTAAAAGCGGCGCTGATAGCGCGTGAAGTCCTGAGCCATTGGGTTTACGAACGGTGTTACGTGATGATAATTTCAATTCCGCAATAATGAACGGAACAACATTACGAATACCGCCTTATTTTTTTTGTGCGTACACAGTCAAGAATAAATGAAACAGCCGCCTAACAGAAACCACGGCTACGCTACAGCCAACGCCGTGCCAACACGCTTCTACGCACGCATATGTTTGTACGCAATGATATGGTTCGAGCACCGCTTATGTCGCCGTATGATGGGCCATATGAAAACGTAACGACAAATATTACAAAAATTATAGAAAACAGACGTTAGGTTAGATGGACTCAAACCGGCCTACATATTTAGCCCGAATCAATCATCAGAAGAGCTGCTCTGTCGTCTGGAAGAAAAATAAAGCATTCGGTACGATTTCCTTGAAGGGGGCTGATGTAGAATTTACATAACATAACTACGGCCGTCGATGTCCAAAGACGCGCTCCGAGTAAACCAAACAAATTTATGTCTGTTTGAGTTTTGCTCTTGACCCTATTGGCTTTTATAGTGTTACCGGACGTCGGGGCGCGTACTGGACGTTATGAATTTTGAGCCCTCTCGGACTCCGAGTGACGTTCGACGACCTTTGAATATGGGAGCGTTTGCGGTAGTAATACTATCGTCTTTTCGTGTAAGATTTGCATAGTACGCCTGAGTCTGTCAGGTCTAGGTGCTTGGCGATCGAATCAATCTTGAAATCTTTGTGTGGATCGATGTAAGGAACGTACCACGACGGTTTGTGAAGTTACGCAGGAAATGGTTTCGTATCATCGTAATCGATTTGTTTGGGAAGCATTACTGTGGGCAAAGACAGGGCTCGCGTAGCATTATCGCACTTCGGATTTCCACGGTATGGGTTGGTCAAAAAGTGTTATGTCTTTCGGATTGTCAAGGTTCCATTTGATGTAGGCGGGGTTGCGAGTGAAGTGTACTGCTTCTGCTAAACTTTTGTCGGCGTTTACCGCGATTCTCCATTACCTTAACCAATCGCCTGGTGCGTTGGCTGCGGATTCGAGACGTCTAGTCATAACTGCCGGTATGTCATTCGTGAACGTCCAGTATAGTATTAGGAATAGTGCGAAGGCCTGAAGGCCTCCTGCCCTGATAGAGCGTGGCGAGGACAAGGTACCTTCGACTCGGTTTCGGAAAGTACGATTCCTCAAGTAGTCTTGTACGATGAGAACGAGTCTATCTAGGTGTACTAGTAATTATAGTTTATATTTTGCTAAATCGAAGAATACTGCACCTGTGGTGGTAACTTTGTTACTGGCGTAGCCTTTCGGGATGTCTTCCATTAAGCGGTGGACCTGATTTACGCAAACTAAAAACTGCTTTAGAGTTGTTGTCATTGGTAGAAAAACCAAATATTTAATTTGCTATTCTACTTCTAAAATATTCTCAACTTCAATGTATTACTTTTAATTGGCTGAATGTTCATTTTTATCGTATTCATATTGTATTCGTTTTTATTGGTACAAATGTAAGCGTTTTCTTTGAACAAACAGATTGTAAATATGCAGTGACAGAGAAACAAATTGTAATCATCTTATTTGTTAATTCTATTCTAAGTTTATTTATATTATTATATATGTTTATCTTATACGGACACGTTCTAAAATAAATTAATGTCGATCCGACAAGCGATCAAGTGTTATTTTATTACCAAGAAGAACCACAAGTAAGCTAGGGACTAGTACCTCTACACTTCTGTTTTATTGCTATATGCTATTGTAGTCGGTTTTTTTGTCGAAAACCTTCTTCCAAATACCTAAGTATTATAATAATAAAAGATAATTACTGATTACACAGGTGGTAAACATAATTGTTAAGAATAATATTTTGTACCAGTGTTTGCGGGATGTTGGACATGCGTAAGTGACGACTGAGTCACGCAATCATCGTATAATCTAATACCAAACATTAATCTTCGTTTAGCTTCCAGTTTCGACGTATCGATATTAAAACTTTTGTAGTTCTTTGGTATCGCGTCTTATATGTAATATTCGGCTACGGCATTATTATGATGACTAGATTCAGCACACGACATTTTATAATACATAAGTTTGTGCGAAAAGACAGATGCACCCTCATTATCCGATGCGACGGATTATCTGACACGATCGGAAAGATTTAGGCTCCATGAACCAACGCTTTACATGCTCTCGACATAGCAGAGATTCTCTCTGATGTTAAGATTTCTAATTTAATTGACACAATAAAAGAACAACTCAAAAGTCTGCAAGAGCGTCTTAAGAACAACGATCACCCGCAAGCAGTATTCTGGCGACCTCCACTCCCCTCAAAAAAGTTTTTAAATAACCTTCTGGGGCGCCTTACATTGGTGGTGCCTAGGTGTTTTGTACCCCCTGGAGTAAGACGTACCTGTGCCAAAGGACAACGTTTAACAAATTGATTAATGAAATACTTATAGCTATATTTTTACATCAGTTGACAACAGTAAGATCTTTGGCATGGAAATGATTTTGTTGAAAAAAAAATTAATAACTCTGACATAATGCGAAGAAGAATGTAATTATTTTAGACTTCATTAGTTTTTATTGAAGACTACGTGTGCAAAATCATGTTAACTTTAATAATTTCTTATAAAATAAATAAGGAAAATCTATAAATAAAATGAATATTAATTATCATTAAAACAATATTGTGTCTTAATTGTTTTATCTAGATACAATATTGGCAGCCGTTAACCCAAATCACAATTCCATTTCTATCGTTTACGATGCCTACGTGTAAGGTTTAGCGTAGTCAAATACCTTGTACTTAGGTTCATGACAAAAGTAAATACCACTATCGAAAATAGCGCCCTCGAATTATTATCGTTTCTAAAATGAAAAAAAATATGTGATAATCAATTTCTTTTTTAATTACCTTATACTTAAGGACCAGAATTGCTTGAAATACAGTTTTAAGCACGACGCCGGTAAACAAAAACAAACGTATTTATTATACGACAGATACGTTTACTAACGTTTACGAAGACCGCATGTTTTATTTTGCAGATATTATTCACCCGAAAAAGTCCCTTAGTTCATCACTTTAAGGGCTATTATAGTTAATTTTTTTCTATATTTGATTGTATCATTAATCACTTTCGTACCGGTCGAGAGCAAGCTCGCCCCACTCCTACGTCAGCTACCAATAAAACCGAACACATTCGAATTTCAAATCAAACATAGTTGCGTGAGCTTCGACAACGGTGTTCTTTATGATTGTTTAAAATCCACTTTTTAAAAAAAGTTCTAAATATTATTTACATTAGATGTCAGTGGTGATTGTTAACGTGACAAAATGGCGTTGTCTCTAATGAGACTTGGATTTCGTTCGGTTGCATCGAAACTAGAAAGATCAGCGGCTATTCTTTCAAATACCAGTGTCCAGAATCAGATGAAAGTAAGTTTAACACTGATCTTTTAAAAGATATGTTACTAATTATAAATAAAATATATAAAATAAAGAACGTATTTGCAGTTAGTTAGATACTTGGAATACTTTATCAGTTTTAAAACGGACATCATAATCTCTAAAAAAAATGTCATCCCCCGCATTCTCAAGCACGCTCCCGTGCGTTTGAAAATAAAAGTAAATCATTGGACTAACTTACTAGCTTTATGTTGTAGTATCTTCACATTCCTTGAGGATATTATTATTCCTTTTCTTACAAAGGAATTAGACTGGTTATTAAAAATAATGAAGGCGTATTGACGTGAAATTAGTTGAGTTTAATTTGTATAGTTTTAATTGAAGTTATATAGGTAATAATTTTAATAATATTTTATGGGTAAAATGACAATTAAAAATTGTTAAAAACAATAATTAAAACCAAACTTAACAAACGGCAATACAATCAAGTATTTCTTAAAGTTTCTTGTAAATTACGTGTTGATTGTTACATAAAAATAAAAATAATACTTTATTTTTATGTAACAATTTTAAATAGAAAAACTTAATAAGAGAAACACAGCAGATATTGCAGGTACAAAAAATATTTGAACAAAAACGTGTATCTGTATATTTTTTCTGTAGATACACAAAAAACTTTAAAAATCCGGGCTAAGCATACAATACATTACATAATATACTAGAGACGCGTCCGGCTTCACACGGCTTTGCAGTTTATTAATAAAGAAAATTATATGGTACTTAACATAATGGTATGTAGTTGTCGCCCGCGGCTTCGGTCGCGTTTTAGAGGTCGGTCCTCAGGTGTTAGGTATAAAATTAGCCAATGTCCTGCCTTGGGGTTCAAGTTTGCCCCATACCAAATTTCTTTAAGTTACCTATATTTAGTGGTTTGGGCAACAGACAGACAGACTTACTTTAGCATTTATAATATTAGTATATATAAATATAATTTATACGTATAGCGCTTAGGAGTAGTGTAGATTTCTATCAGTGAAAATATTTTCATACGTTTGGGAGTTCATCCTCTACATAAAATTTTATATAAATAAATAATCCCTCATTATAACATTAGTATTGATATACATATTAAAATAGTTCCGAAGTATTTTTTTTATCATAATAAAATAGAATAATATATATAACTAATTACCTATCTGTTCAAATTTTATTATAATACTTTTGACCTCTGATAAACTCTTATCATTCTCCCCTGATACATAATTTGTGTCAGTTTTGTTTATACCTTATGTCTTAGTTAATAAGGGTTATAGTTAAATGTAACAGTGAAGTTTTATTTGCCCTCAATTGTGTGGTAATTTTAATATGTCGTAGTTAATGGCACGGACCACTGGTTAAGGTGCTCGTTAGATTAAACATTTTTTTTTTTAATTTGAATGACCAAGTAAATGGGCCATCTGCCATGTGGTAATGTGGTTAAATATTTGTCTGTGGTAGCCGTAAAAGCAATACGCTTAACAGTTCAATGCGGAGACTTCAAAATATGTTTTTAATAACTTTTTTTTTGAGATATGTGATTATTTTCAGTGATAACTTGTTTTGTAACTTTTCATGCTTATATTATTGTACGTATATTGAGTCAGTGTATATTACAAGCACATCATTGACATAGTGTTTGGCAACGCTTTGATAATGTGACAGATGTCAATGAGTGTATTGCCATTTGCCAGTCTATCAGTCGTATAAGAGATGAGTTATGCGTTTTCATTTCCAAATTTCATTGACTATGAGCAAAGTAGACTTATCATCTATTTTCTCCTATGTAAAAGTATTCTATGAGACAATATTCAAAACTCGCCACATGTTAAGAATGTGAAATGTCAGAACGTGTTATAAAATGTATATGATACATGTATTATAATGGCGTATCGCCCGTAAGTCTGTTGTCAACTTTTCACGAGTGAGATACGAAGCGAATTCTTACAGAAACGCACAAGTTCTTATTTCATTCTAAGCGAGTTGAGTCGCTGATGAAACGAACTTATAATAATATTAAATATCTTTAACACAGGAAGTAATTGATATAAAAATCGACCTTGGTTTGATCTCGATTAATAACAAACGATTTGAAACAATTCATCGGCACGGCCTACGTGATATTTGTACGGTGTTAACAATAAAGTGTAACCTTAGTAAGGCTTTATAGCTTCGGGAGCACCAACAGTTTCGTAACCGTTTTTGTTTGTTATTATTAAACTAAGCTCTGCTCTGAATATGCTTAATAAATGTGACGTTAGCAAGTATAAAAATGATTGCGTTTATTTCATTATGGGAAGTCATTTAATAATGCTTATTAATTTCTTAAAGCCTTCGAAAATAAATTATAATTCTTTATGTAATAGATGTAAGTAACCGGATGAGCAAATGTCTTCTCTCAACTCGAGGAAAAAGTTTACAGTTTGCGATAGTACTGTTATGAGCTTCGACTTCAATTCTCAGAACTAGCCTTTACTTTAACGTCAATTTAGTTTTTTAAGTTAATGAGAAAAAAAGTCTTACAAAGATAGCAATATATTCAGGCCTCTCAAATTTCTAAATAACGTGTACAACTGGATCGACAACAATGCTTAAGTAATTACGTGTTCAGGTAGCCGGTAGCTAGTGTGAACACGATTCTTCTAAAAAAACACGGGCGGCCCAGCCCTAAAATGTATGCTTTTATTTCCTTTGAGTGCGGCTTTTTGTTGAAGCTACTTCGATTGGTATATTTTTTAAAATAATCATTTATAATAGGAACGACGACCTAATAGGCCTTCTTAAGCTATATCACTGATGCCGTCAATGCGATTCAATTAAGATAATTTGGATTAAGAAGGTATATAATATGTATAAATATAACTTATTAAATAGAATTTAACCAAATCAGCAATACATAGCTTAAGCATATAGAAAATTACTATGAATTAAAAGATAGTTTGTAATAAAATCAATTTAAAATGTTTGTAAATTCAATATCGATTATATCGATAGTAAAAAAGTTGGCGAAGTTTAAGTACCATCTGAAGCGATCGCGTCCTGCGTCTCTTAAAAATATATTCTCGCTTCTAGAATTTTATGATGGTCCATATACTGTCTTATAAATTAATATTGGTTGGTTAGTCTAGTGGTTAATTTCTATAGCAGGTCACAATGCAAATTAACTACTAGTTGTTAAGAAATTCTCAATAGCTTTCTTAACAGTTGGCAGCGTAGGTTCAGCGTTCTATCACCCACTCTGTTTCTTCTGCATATCAATGACTTGTTGCAAGTCAGTAACATTCACTGCTATGCGGACGACAGCACCGTGGACACCTCATACACCGGCCGTGCTAATATTTCTCCGGAAAACGTTGAAGAAAATCGGAACAAACTTGTGTCTGAAATCGAGTCTTCGTTAAACAAAGTCTCGAACTGGGGCCAGCTAAACCTAGTCCATTTCAACCTCAAAAAGACGCAAGTTTGCGCGTTAACTGCTAAAAAAACACCATTTATCGTATCTTCACGATTTGAGAACATTCCGTTAGCCGCCACAGCTAGTATCGGAATACTTGGCGTCGATATTTCAAGCCTCGTTCAGTTCTGCGGTCAATTGGAAGGCAAAGCCAAATTGGCATCAAAAAAGCTTGATGTGCTCAGCAAGGCAAGACAGTATTTCACGTCGGCCCATCGTCTAAGACTATACAAGGCGCAAATTCGGCCTTACATGGAGTATTGCTCTCACCTCTGGGCGGGTGCTCCCCAGTACCAGCTCCTTCCATTTGACCGTATCCAACGTAGAGTGGCTGGAATTATCGTCGATCAAGCCCTTTCCGATCTGCTCGATCCTTTGGCTTTGCGTAGATATGTTGGATCGCTCTGCATCTTCTACAGAATTTTTCACGGGGAATGTTCCGATGAATTGTTCGGATTAATCCCGGCTGCTGAATTTCACCTTCGGACATCTCGTCAAAATTCCAAATATCACCCGCACCACCTAGATGTCCGAAAATCCACAACGGCGCGATTTTTAAGACATTTTCTGCCTCACACAATCACTCTGTGGAACCAGCTTTCGCCGGCGGTTATTCCGAACCGATACGAATTGGGAACCTTCAAAAAAAGAGCGTACTCCTTCCTAAAAGGCCGGCGGCAACGCACCTGCAAGCCCTCCGGTGTTGCAGATGTCCATGGGCGGTTGTAGTCACTTTCTATCAGATGAGCCTCCTGCTCGTTTGCCACCTATAACATAAAAAAAAACATTGGCCCTGTAAGAAATATTAACCACTTCTTACATCACCAATTTGCTACTAACCTGAGTATGCCAAGAAGAAGGTGTTTGTTGCTTGTGCCTGTACACACAACACATAACAATATTAAGTATAGTTTGGCGGTAGAATATGTGATAGTTTGTATAACCTATTCTAATGGAAGTAGGAAAAAAGATAAGCAAACGAAGATCCAGCGAAGATCTGCTGATGTTCAGTAAAAATATAAAATAACGCCAAAATTTATAAAAATAAAAAGTAAAAAAAGGCACGGACAACTGTGAGCCCGTGGATGTTGTAAATTAAATAATATAAAGTAACCAAAACGTAGTTTAACTTTATTAAGAAGTAAGTTCAATGACCCTTCGTTATGGCGGACGCATGCGTGCCCGCATGTTGCGCAAATTCGAACAATAGACAAAACCATTGTAGATCTTAAAATGCCGGTTAATATATTAAGATGATTTAGAAAGTCTATTGAAACGAGTTTTACAATTTTACATGACATCTACCCACAGCAATGATCTTACCTCTAATAATATTCAAATAGTGCAAGAACTTATTATTGTATTCTGCTTTGAATTGCGTTCAGTGAGCCAGTGTAATGACAGGCACAAGTGACATAAGTAACATTTTAGGTACCGAGGTTGATCACTTTGAGGATTTAAATAATGGTTAATGTATACTCTAAGGGCAGTGGCGACCACATACTTTCATGCGAGTCGTGACCAATTTGGCCGCCTACCTAATAAATTAAAAAACATCGAAACACAATTTTTATAACATCTGTTTTATTCAAATAATCACAGAAGTGACATATTAAACCGTTTATTAAACTAAATTAAAAATTCAATAAACATTTATTTAAGACGTTATATTAATATTGGAACCTTGGAACTAATTTGCAAATCGTTTACTTTGAGGTCGAATCGATATAGATTTTGATTGCCGTTAGTATGTCTGTCTTTAATAAAAAGATACACGATTAAGGTCATATATGCATCTGCATAATTGAGTTTAAAGATTTACAAATCTCATTTGAATCTTTATTTAACCTTCGCAAGACATCTGAGGGTTGACAAGAATACATACGTATAATACATCCCCAAAAAGGACTGTTCTCTATTGTGTGATATCCAATCTAGTACAAACCACACCTGCAAATAAATGCGATTCGGGCAACTTTTATACTAATTAGGTCGCTGGTGTAGTTTTAGGCAAACTAGATCTAGCCCAGCGGAATAAACATGTAAACTTTTATCGAATCGTAATAACATGGTCACACTATGCAAGGGTTTTTTGAATGGACGCTCCATTTGTTAATTCTTTTTGTAATTTAATTATGTATATTTTTGGGTAGCTGTTTTCTTTCTTCAAATATTTTTGATATTATTTTTTTACGTTAAATGTTTTATTTTTATTTTTAATGCAAATAGCTGTGGATTAAAATTATTATTGCCACATCAAATAATATTAGTCTCGTTTCGTATACAGTAACAACGGATAATTAGTAAAGTTATGTCATATTTAATGACAATAATTATAATATATGTCATAACTTAGGCGGGCTTTGAAGTAAGTAAATATTGAAGTTGACATAGTTGCGTTTACCGTCTATGATAAAAAGGTCGTTGACCGTCTTATGCAAGTGTCGTGCGTACACGCAAGAAACTTCATTTAGTACAGTCGACCACATACTTAAGTTCGGTTAAATTTCATTCCGTTTCAGGTTCCCCAATTATAGATAGTTAAAAATGTTTTTTTAGTAGATATATATCCGCAAAATTCGTATAATCGAGATATTTCGATATTAAATCCATGAAATTCAATGACATGACAGTTCAACGGGAGGCCATGCTTGACGTTTACGGGTGCGTTCAGAAAGTGTGTTCCAAAAAATAATTTCGTGCAAGGGTACAGTAGTTAGTATATTTGTTTAATTTTATTTATTTTACCAGAGCGAAGCAAGGTTTTCATCTAGTAAATATAATAATATCTTTATAAATAACAGAAAAGCAGACAGGCAAACGATGCAGACAAAAATATCAGGATTACAATTGGTTGCCACGGTTACGTCTGGTTGCTGGTGGTCTTCAGAAATAAAAGTCATTGATTAAAATTAGTCAATGCGTCACAAGTTATGGGATTTTATAGTTTATAGTTCTTGCGCTTGGAGTAACACTGGCTATCATTTACTATTTAAACGAAAATGCAACAACACTTAACATTGGGCGTTATATCGATTTGCGTAGTTCTAAAGATTTAACATTCTTAAGCGTTTTGTGACTTCTTAAATTCATAACGACTAAGAACATCTATAGATATGGTACACGTTGACGAAAGATACCATTTGTGCAGGAAAAGGGCAATCACTATCGGTTGGTTTCTAATGGCGTCAGCAATGAGGGCTTTCTGTTAATGTATTACAGGAGCCGGAACAATTAGACTAATGATCACTTCACTTGTGATTGTAAACTTAGTAACGTTATCCACCCCGTCTTTTCTAGTCCCCATTAATACCAATCTATCCTTCTCATCTCCAACGATGTGTCTCTGTGTTAGAAAAGAGTAACTACTGAGATTCTTACCGGTCCTTCTCGGTTCCCAACCGGTGGTTGCGTATTTTTTTAAACATCTTTATTGTATACTGTCATTAATACATTATTGTCATTTTTTCTTTGACTAATAATATTTAACAGTACACCAGAAAGTTATGTTAGAGCAAGGTCTATGTCTGGGATGTGTAGTAATAATCAGTATATACTATAAATAGTAACTAAACAAAAATATGAAATCAAAAGTGATAAACATACACACGCTCCGAACGTCTAGCGGCGTGGTAATGGTCTCACTCAGCTATCATTATTTTTAAAGTGCCCATAACGTATTCCAAACGAATAAATCATAAAGATAAATATACCATACATCTACGTATTCAGTCATATTGTACACCACTAGCATTAACCGTTCTTGATTAGTATATTTTTGTATATAATACAAAATAATTTGTATATAATACAAAAATATTCCATTCAATTACTTATATCTACTTTGATTTTTCTTCCAAAGTTTCGATAACGACTTTGTCGACGTTCAAAACGCCATTTTTTCCCATATCCATAATGAATGTCAATTGTTTTGATTGATTAATTTATCAAACTCAACCGATCATATCACAATTATAATGATATATCAAATGTTATTAATTTGGCTTTTGTCCATTGGGGTTGGAAAAGCTATACATTTGCTGATTTGCAGGCAGTCGAAATTTCAGAAGTATAATTTTATTACTTTTTATGTGTGACTTGTGACTGTGAGGTCAATAAATACTGACTCCAGAGTTACTTATTGTCATCCTTGAAGGGGGCGTTATATGTCTTATTTAAAATCGTTCAGTTTATATTAACATATACATACATACATACATATATAAACGAAAACTATAAAATGTTAAAATATCCATGCAAAAAGTCAATTCGTTTCAAGCAAGTGTATATTTTCGCCAACATCAAATTAAGCAATTGAAAAAGCAATTGAATCAATTCGACGACCAGTCGTCGGAGAAAGGTTTTGGGTCAGACAAAATATAAATCATATTGGACTCAATTTGAAGCATATCATCAGGACATTGGATGAAATGGTTCAGTTGATTGAACTTTAGTAAGAGTTTTGGTAAGAGAACCAAAACTGACGGTGCAAAACCTGGTCATCATGTTTAAGACTAAGAGTCACATTGAAAAATGCGTCCCTGTTTATGTAAGGATTTTTGGTATTTATTCCATTACATTGGTTGGGTGGTATTTATGACACATGCTTTCGCGATGTTTACTTTCAACGCCGGACACAATACTACTTATTCTAGACACAAATGAAGCAAGCGTAAACACAGTATTTGTATGCAATTGATTCCGTAATATTTATTAAAGATTAACATGTTTTATCAATGGGCTATCTTTCTAATTGGGACTTCGAGATTGGATCATAAATACTTAACGTATGAATAACATTCTAAGTGAATTATTAATCGATATTTTTGCCTCGAGTTTTGATAGGCTCATTCGTTTATACCACGGAAAACTGCAAATCAATAGAATTGCAAACTATGTTATCAGTCGCATGTTACCAGACCTTTGCAAATATTTTGAAGAATTACATAATAGTGATTATGTTAGTAATTAAGCTATTCGTTATGCAAGAAGTATTGCGTAAATATGCCGGACCATATGTAAATCAGACGTTGAAAAACCCATTATAAAACCATGGTTAAAACCTGTTTCTTAAAAATATTATTTACTGCTGCCCATCTCGTATATACGTATAAAATATCTTGATATAACTTTCAATGGTTTTTAACCGGTTTATAGTTGTTACTTCGGTGGTAGTTTTTACTTTGACGTGTAATAATTTATAATATTAGTGTAGGTACTACACTTAATTTAACTAAACTGCATAGATTAATTTGATAGAAAGTTGTTGAGTACGGTCATTTCGTGTTCTCGAATCTTCTCGAACTCTTATTTATTAGTAAAATATTATTAAATAATCTCTTATTTAATTCATTTACAAAAACAATTTAATAAATTGTCCCCGATACAAAAAGAATGATTTTCTATGGATTCGGTGATAATTATTTAAAAATTAATACGATATATGTCTACAAACTACTACATACATACTAACAAGAAATCATATGTATACGAAATCGTTCATTTTATTTTTGTTTTTATTTTATTTGGGAAACATACAGTAAACAACACATACACTATATAACAATGAACCCGCGCACAAACCAATCAGGTTTCCACTAAAAACGAAATAATGTATAGCAGTAAACAAGCGATTCAGTGAATTATAAATATTAATTATCTAAATTCAAAAAAATGAAACACTAAAATAAAAAAAAAACAGGACAAATATATAAAACAATGACTAAATTGACAAATGCATACTAACTTTCTCTTTAAATGTATTGAGCGAACAAGAAAACATGTCTAAGTCACTAAACTTCCTCTTGTAATTCTTACAAGAGCGATAAATAAATTCATTCTGAGCATATTTTGTTTTAGTTAAGGGTAAATAAAATGAGGCATTATTGCGTGTCTTCAGTCTTGTGCGTCTAAAATAAATTTTGCTTAAAAGAAAAGGACTGTCATTTAAGTTATGTATTACTTTAAATAAGTTCATATTATGTTGTGTGTTAAATGAACTAAACAAAAAACACTTTATATTAAATGTTGTTTTTCTTAAGATAATTAGAAACTTGAAAGGCGCCAAAAGAATTGTGTTTAAGGTTATGTAAAAGTTACCATTTGTATTGTGGAATGTTCAACGTCCTTCGCGAATATATTATATACTTATATAAGCGATTGCTTGTCCGTTTTGTTTCAAGGTTGAGTAGGGAGGGCATTTACCTAGCCTCAGTAACAAACACTTGTACGAGGTCTCGATCAAAAGATGTGCGTTTTAAATTGCTCGAATGTTAATCTGTTCTGAAACGCGTGACGCGTTTTTTCTTTTATGTTAAGAAGGCAATGTGCAAATGCATCACTTGATGGTAGTAGTAGGTAGTCAATACCGCCCACAGACATCGGCAATACAGTAATATACGAATCCTTACACCGGTATTCATGGAAACAGATGTTTTGTCACTCGTGGCCGTAGATTTAATATTAGTGGTACCAGCCAATTCCCACACAGAGCCCTTTCAAGGAGAATATTTGTAAAGTTTGGCAGAAAAGTAAAAAATTAATTATTGATTATATTGTTACAGTTGATCCACTCGAAAGTAACGTGTAATGGTAATGTATGCTATTTGCAAGCTTTCCAAGATCAAAGAGATATCGACCTATCGGAGTACGCTGGGGCTCTGAGACGGAACTACAGCAAACACCACGGCAGGCCCGAAGAAAATAGGAGGAAAAAGGAATCCGACAGCGAAAGCGACTCAGACTGTGACACAGAATGCAAGGGATTCGATCGCGTGAGTTTTGATAATTTTAGAGATACATAGATGATCAATTATCTAAAAATAATTTCAATGTTTTATCTTAATGGGTTTGTTAGATAATGTGCCAATATTAGCTTGTTAATTAATATCGCTTTAATTTCTGTTGTTATTTTAGTACGCTTATATCTATGTCTAGTCCTATAACATATTAGTATTTGCCTTCTTGCACATATCAGCGCTCACATTACAAAAATCTGTCTGAATGTGCAAGATTTCCAAAATTTCTAAAAAAGTACCCAATATAATAGCAGTACTACCCATTCTTTTGTCCAAAAATTGGCAGAAAAAGCTGCCAACTCATGTCCATTAATCATCTTATAGGCTTTTAATTTAATTCATTATTTTCTTGCTCCAGTCGGAGTTCTGGCGGCGGAAAATGCGCACAGTACACAACATCCTCGACGTAGACAAGGATGGATTGATCTCATTTAATGACTTCTTGCTCTTCTCGGAGCGTTTTAAGTCCTTAGGACATCTAGACGAGCAGCAAGCGAAGGAATTTACTGCTATAATTAAGGTTTGGTATTTATTTTCTACAGAACTATGACTCTAAAGACTATGAGAATTTAGTTAGGCATTTGACAATGTTCATCTTAATTTGAAAAATTAAAAGTTTGAGAAATAACAATAATTTAATAATGATAAATTAATTCAAATCAAATTTGTAAAATATTTTTTAAATACTTATAATTTTAAAAAGTAAAAATTGTTTTGCATGGCAGGGGGTTACACAGGGTACTTCAATGGGGCCTTGATATTAAAATTGAATTATTTTTATGCAGTTAACGTGGGAAGAACAATGGGGTGCCATAGACCCCTACAACTTCGTAACAGTGGAGCAGTATCTAGAAGATATGCACCACGTGCTCAATGACAAGACTTTGAAGAAGAAGGCCCACCGATGGCTCCCTTATTTGTTTAAGGTAATTTTAGGAATTACTACCGAAATGAACTTTGCACACTGCAAGTTTCATTTGCGACTATCAGTTGTGACCGAAATCAGTTAGGCGGATACATTCATCTACGTATTCAATGCAATTTGCTAATTCACTTGTATTTCAGCTATATTTTAACTAACAGTTCTTGATAAATATATCTTTATTTATAATACAACACTATTTCACTTAACTACTTATATCCACTTTAATTTTACTTCCAAAGTTTCGATAACATTTTCGTCGACGTTCAAAACGCCATTGTATCGCAAATCCATAATGAATTTCATAGACTATTCAAGCTCGACCAATATTGCGTCAATTCGATTTAAAATGTTGTTTATTTGGCTTTAGCTAGAAACAGTACATAAACATCTTATCAGTGGTTCTTATGTTGCAGGCAGTTGACAAAGACAAGTCCGGGTTCATCTCCGTGAAGGAGTTCAAGTTGTTCTTCCGATGCCTCGGCCTCGACAACGAACACGCAGCCGTCGCCTTCGCCGTCATCGACGTCAACGGGGTACGTGATGTGGTGTTTGTATGGCCATCAGATAGTAAGGGGTCACCAGCGCCCGCATTCCTTGGAATTGCGAGAAAATACTATGACAATTTCTATGTGTGTCGGCACAACTTACTGTTAGGTCTATTTTCCAGTCTGCCTAACTATTTTAGAAAGAAAAAGATGAGCTAATCAACGTAGATTATAAATAATAATATATTTGTTACAGGATGGTAAATTGTCGCTGAAAGAATTCGTGAAACTCGGTAAGGATTTCTTCACCACAGAAGACGAATCGCGAGTGTCCAAGATGTTCTGGGGTCCACTTATCGATGTGTGATTTTATAAGACGCGAAAATCATATTGAAAAATTGCAACAGAAGTCGGCCAATTAGTAAATTAATCTGTGTCTGTTTTGCTTCGATTACTTAACCTAAAATAATTTAAGCAGCGTCGTTGCCTCTTCGCATCAAATGTTGATTTAATAAATCAAATAATGATCACTATTGTGGACAGTTGTAGTTTTTTCATCATAATATTTAGATTCCTAAACAAATTAGTCACCACATACGACAATGTTCGGTGATCTCATTTAGAGAATGCATTTATCTATGTTACTGTTATTAATTTTAAAAATAATCCAATATTTTTCTTGTCCCGGCTTGAATAAATATGACATCTGGTACTATAAATGTTTGTTTAGATTTTTGTGTCGGTAGAATGTCGGACTACAAAAGAACTAAAACAAACGAATAAATTTAAAAAATGAAATAAAAATTAATTAATGGCAATTTTCAATATGATTTTCTTAACAATAAAATTTTCGTGTCAATTAATATTAAGACGATGAACTGTTGTTTGTATTAGTTTATAGTTTAGCTTTAGATGGAATGACATGACTTAAAAATTAAATATATGTACCGATACGATTTTGGAAGACCGTTATAAATTTTTATAATTAGAAGTGAATAATCTGTTATGAAAAGATTGGAAAAAAATACTGAAATAATGGTAACATTGACATCCGTTTTAATAAAAAAAAAATCAATGTCTTATAGTCATTTTGTTAAAGCATTTAATCACACTGACTGAAGATTAAACTGACCCTCCTTTAAATTTATTTTTAAATATAGTGCTAATATTTCATTTAATGTAACATTTTGACAGTTGACTGTTGATAGTAAATATTGTCTTTGAGTGCGTTCCTGTTAAATAGCGTTAAACTTATTTGATTCATTGAATGTTTTAATAATGAAATTTGACCGATAATACTGCTAATGCAAGGTTGCAGGTTGAAGAAACACGAATGCAGTGTTAATTTAATTTTATCCTTCAACTACTAATGTATGTAAAGCAAGTTAACTATTTAATACATTATCCTACAGTTTTATACCTTATTTTTTATAAATATGGGCCTATTTTACAAGTGTAATTTAAATATTGACGTTAAAAACAATGTAAAAAAAAATCATAAAATAATTTTCAAAAGAATCTCAATAAAGGATTTTCGAATGTATTTGGAATTTTCATTTATATATATTTACTTTACAATAACTTATTTACATAAAAGCAGGTATAATATATAATTTGCTTTGAAAAATAATATTTAGATTGTACATTGTTCTTTTGTTTAATAAGTATTATCTGTTGTTTGTACAACTAGCGCCATGTCGTGAAGACGCATCAAAGCCAACATGTAAAACAAGAAAATGCTCGCTAAGCCGACACTTGACACAATATGAATTTTATTTGTTTAAATTAATCATAATCAAAAAAATTATGCAACAATTCTTTTTGAAGACGAGCCTAGAGACTATTATGCGTCACATTATCTTTAGAAGAAATATTTTATACTCGCTTTCCTGCAATCTGCGTGAAGGATTTCGTCAAATCGGAATTGTTCATTCGTTCATTTTATTTATTATTCTTATTGTATAAGTTGTGTTACAAATCGGTGTCCACTCGCACGCATCGTGTGTCCGGCAAAGGTCGCTACCACGAACATAACGAAATTAAAAATGATATGAATGACACAATCGTCAGCGTCTTAAAAATGTTCATTTTTTTAGTATATTTTGAATTAGTTCTGTTGAAATAGCTTATAAACACTTTAAATTTACTTTGATAGCTAAATTAAGCCTATACGCTAAAGATCTATTGAAAGGGGACGAAATAAAAATACGTTGCAATCTTTTACGCTTGTAATTAAAAATAAAGTTACAATATTTATTTTTTTAGCTTTAATCAAAACATCGAACAGACACTCCATTAATACTTCAAACGTAAGGACAATCTAATTTTACATTTATAATTAATAATAAAAAAACAACAAAAAATGAGTCGAATTATAATAAACTCATATAAAACCTTTAAAAAAAAAACTATTTTTATCCTATAAATCAAAATCGCGGACAAAAGGACGTGTGAAATTAAAGAAAATTAAAAGTAATGGTTTATTTTTCAATGACATGAAATGAATTAAAGAGCTGTGTCGGTGGTTTAGACAACTCCGAGTTGATCCTTCAGCAGCTTCGTTTCTTCGATGATTTTTGATATCTGAGTGGTTCTGTGGGATATTGAAATTTATTACTATACTATACCCCTCTCCCCTTCACGCGGGTACGATAAGGTTCTATACAAAAACGACACAATATTTAGATTAAAGAACAAACATGAAAAGAAAATTCTTGTGTTTCTGGCTCGGAAAGTTAAAATATTCGGCTTTTCCCTACTGATAATACGCATGTATTATACATATAATCCTTCGACGTTTGGCGGTAGAGTATATGTCACGTGAGTGGTACCTAACCAGACGTGCTTACCTTACCAAGCGGTTGGCTAAACTCCCTTGAAAATAGCCATCACACATAATTTATCGGACATGACTAGAGGTTGATTGTATAAAGATGGAAATTTTACACAAATAAGTCAAGCCTTTTTAAATAAATGACTTGGTTGAAGACAGGACCATTTAATTATAATGATGTTGAAATCGATCAAATATTAAAAGAATCTCACTGCTGTTGGAGTATCGAAGATATGGTATCGCTGTGAGACTTCCCCAAGACAGTGTCCTTCTGTTTATATTCCTCTTGGCATTTCTTCAGCTGAAAATATTAAGTTAGTGTAAAAATGAGGCAATCGTATTATTTTAATTTGATTATATTATATATATAATCAAATTTCGCAGACATTTTTAGCTTTGCCGTTTCATAGATTTAAGTCAATTGTAAAAAATACATCGGTAAAGAAGGCATATTATTCGATACAAGATTATATTGATGATAAAAAAGCGTGGAGTTAATGCTTGTTGACTTCCAGGCAGGAGACATAACATATGTTTTTTCGGGTAGGAGTGAAAAAATAAGCAACATCAATTTTGTATATCTCTTGCAAATTATTTCATATTTAATAGTTAATATTAACTTTAATTAATTGTGTTAATAAAATATGTACATGTGGTTAATGGCCAAACCCACCGAGAAGCTTATTCCTTTTAAAATTCACCTACTACTTCAAAACACAAGTTTCCGTGCCTTATAACTAGTCATTGAATTTTAATGACAATATGGAGTCCTTAAAAGAATCTCTTGCTGTGACGGCCAATATGTTTAATGACGGAATGAATGAATTCCAGCAAGACTTACACAGAACATCATCACCAGTGACTACAACCTCTCTTGCATCTGAATTCAACAATTTCAAGACATTCATTCTCACTGCTTTAAGTGGTCTACAAAGGCAGATTGAATTCCTTGCAAGGGAATTAGATCGCACAGAAATGCACAGACGTCGTAAGGTGGTCTTGTTTCATGGAGTTGCGGAAGATCGTTCAGAAGACATTACAGCTCGTGTTGCAGGTATTGTATAAAAAGTTGTCATCGCTTAGACAAGCCTTCTCAGAACAACCCTAGAGCTATTGTGGTAAAATTCTCCGATGCTACAACGAGGGACAAGATCTGGTTTGCTAAAACTAGACCCAAAGGTACGGGTTTAATTGAGTCTGAATTTCTGACTAAAAATCCCGGCATGCGGTATTCCTTGAGGCAAGAAAACGCTTTGGTATTGGTAAATGCTGGAGTCGAGACGGATGGGTACACATTATAGCTCCAGATGGTTCAAAACATCGCATCGAATGTTTAACGGATCTCGATTTGATTCCAACTTGCAAGTCTCCACCTCAAAATGTTCCAGTTCAAAAGAGTTGTGATAAAGTGTTGATACCTAAATCTAAGCGCGTAATGAAAACATAGGTCTAATTTTCATTCTAACTTTTCGTAAATATTTTTCTTTTTTACCCACTTATTTCTTGAAATTTTTATCACTATTATTGTTTACATTGCGAGTCATAGTTAAAAATATTTAGTATGACATTGACACTTTGACAGTTATTAAAACATAAGTATCGTAAATTACGCAATGGCTTCTTAGTTTTTGAGCAGGTTATTCCTGTTGATGTTCCTATTCCCTATTTTATTTTATTTTAAATATCAATGTTGTTGCCAGATTATGAGTGTTTTGTACATATGTTTTTATTCTTTAATTTTCTTATTGTGAATTCCAAAGCAGCCGGCGGGTGTGAGTTTTAATATTATCTTATTTTATTATTTTTACTATTAATTATTATTATTTTAATTATTTTTTTTGCATTTTGCGTATACTTTTTTTATTATATACATATATAATAATTATTATAATATTTATTTATTTATATATTTTTTTTACATTTTTTTTTGTTTATTCGATTTTGTTTTTTATATTTATATTTTTCCTAATTATACACTATGTCTTGCTTTAACGAAGACGCAGACAATACCTTTCTGTTTTTTTCTCCCTGCAGCACCATTTCTAATGCATTTAGCAGCAATGATAGTTTTTATAGTATTCCCTCGCTTAGTGAAACTCTTAATTCTAATTTCGCTGATATCATAAAAAAATTCAATGTAATTCATATTAACGCACAGAGTATTCCTGCACACTATCCTGATATGCTGTCTTCCTTTGATTGTAAAAATATTCACGCTATCCTTGTATCTGAGACATGGCTAAAGCCTTGTTTACCGTCGATCTCCTTCTCGCTCCCTGGCTTCAATCTAATTCGGAACGATCGTGTAGGCCGACAAGGTGGTGGTGTTGCAATATACCTTTGCACCCACATTCCTTTTTCTATTATTGACCTGTCGCCAACCCAAAGAACTGTAGGTCCTGAATACCTTTTTATCGAAGTTATTTTTGGCCATACCAAGCTTTTAATGGGAGGTTTTTAGCCCATGCCTCACAGTTGACTACTTTTTCTCATTTGAAAATTTTTTAGAGCAATATAAGCCTTTGTATAATCATACTCTAATTATGGGTGACTTTAATACCTGTCTTATAAAAGACGATCATCGTGCTTCACGTTTGAAATCTCTCGTGAATGGAGCTGATTTGCAAATTTTACCTTTGGATGCTACTCACACTTTTCCTAACTGCACTCCTTCTCTTCTTGATCTAATTATTGTCTCTTCCATTGACCATGTTATAAAATATGGTCAGTGCTCTGCTCTTGCTTTTTCTTATCACGATTTACTCTATCCTATAATTTACAACCACCTAAAGCCAAATCGAGAATTCTTCTGCAGCGTAAATTTTGTGGAATGGACTTGGAATTTTTACGCAATGAATCACGTAATATTATAATCGAGATATCGTCTCGAGGGTAAAATTAGACGCCACTTCAAGTCATCGTCATCATTATTAGTAGCGTCGGGAATAATTTTATAGTAAGAACAATTACTCGAAGAAGTATTAGCAATTCTCTAAATTGTTAAGGAGCCAATATTTACGTGATTACGTTGTCAATGATCCGGCACATTCACGCTCGAACGCAATAATTTATGTTGTTCATTGATTAATAAAATAAAGTGTTCTGGACCTTCGTTAAAAATGGGTGTTCCACAAGGTTCAATTTTGGGTCCTTTTCTATTTCTAGTATATATAAATGATGTTCCTATCTAGGTTAAAGATATTTGTGACATAGTGTTGTTTGCTGACGATGCTTCACTGATTTTTAAGGTCGACAGGAAGAAAATAACAATGACGACGTAAACAGTGCATTCCCACTGATACACGATAGTGATGGTCACAATGAATAATTTAATTTTGAATGTTCTAAAACAAAATGTATAGTTTTTACCATACCAAGTGTTAGAAAGCAAAATTATAATTTATTATTAAACGGCGGTTGTCTTGATGGCGCCATTGCGGAATAGCATTGCTAGTTCTTCTCGGTAGAATCTACATTTCGAACCAGTGGTGGTTACACTTATATATATTTGTAAAATAATGCTTGTCTGCTTGTAAAAGTCTACTCGAATAAAGTATATTTTGATATTGATGCAATAATCGACGCGTGGGAAGGGGTGGTGGGATAGGTCCGAGGTCACCGCTCGGTCTGAGTATGTTACGATCACTGCTCATGGGGAACTAGCCCTCGCTGGCGTTTTTTCTGAATCGATCGGAGAATCTACACATCGCCCGGTGACGCAGACGTCCACGGCGGTCGGGGTCGGCCACATGTGCCATAAATAAAAGATAATTGAACCGCAGCGACCTGCAGGTCCCGCTGGGCGGCGCGCTGCGCCAGCGCGTGCAGGCGCTGCGCGAGCGCGGCGGCGGCGCGCTGGTGCTGCAGCAGCTCGCCCACCGCGCGCCGCTCCTCCGCCGACACGCCGCCCGAGCGCAGCGCGCGCACCGTCGCCGAGCACCTGGGGGGGGGGGGGTATATACATGAGCAGCGGCCCCCACTACAGATGGAGGAGAATGCGAGCTCCTCCGCTCACCTATACTTCAGGTCCTCCTGATGTTTCTCGGCGAGATCACGTTTCTCTCTCAGTATCGCCGAGTTGAGTCTCAGGTTCTCGACCTCCTCCTGAAACGGAAGCCGGTGCTCGTTGCGATTATTTGACTCAATTTTTAGTAAGTGTCCGCGGAGTCCCCCACCGACCAGCAGGTCTCGCCGCCATTGCTGCTGCTGCTGCTGCAGCGCCCGCAGTGCGGTCAGCTTGCGCGCGATGACGTCGCTGGCGCGCCGCTGGCGCGACATGTACTCGCCGCGGAGCTTCACCGTCGACTGCGTCAGCAGCTGAGGGAGGGGGAGGGAGCGATTTTATACATGTTACAAATTTTGTATAATCATAAATCTATACAAACAAAAAATAATTATGAACTTATTATATGTATGTCGGCAATATACACAGACGTACACGATGTAATTTTGATAAAAACATTTTTATCGCCAATACTTTTGATTCTAAAGTACTTTTTTCGAACGACTACGCAAGCCCGTGACATTCCATGAATATGCAAACGCGTGGTGCCTCGCCGATTATGGTCAAGTCTTGAAGCATCGGCGAGGAAAACATTTTTGGAGTAAATTTAACCTGTCTCGGGGTTTTCAGGATTGACATTCATGAAAATAAATTATAAAAATACTACATGTAATATAGTGAGATGACAAAAACGCACGCTAGAAAATATCTTAAAAACCGTATCAATATTAAAAACGTCCAAATTTCTATTCAGGTCGTCTTACGTAGGAGGAACTGTTAAAATATACCTCCAAGCATTCCTTAGGACTGGGCTCTTCCTTCTTGTCCAACTTGAGTATCGGCTGGGAGACTTTTCTTTCCAAAACTTCTTGTATTATCGTCATGAAAGACAACTTTTGCCTCTGAAAATGTTTTTTTATTCATTAATATTAAAATATATCACGATATGTTTGAATGCTATTTAATTAATAAAGTCCAGTCACAAACTCAATACATTTCTATGATTGGAGTTGAATACAGTCGTAGGTACTCAGTCGAGAAATAATGTAGTTTCATGGTTTATATGTATCAAATCTCTTCAACAATGTTTGGGACATCTCAGTTTGTAAACTGGACGTCCCGTCCGCCTTCACGGAACATTTCCTTTTGTTAGGAGTTCGATACTTCAAAATATTGATATAAATTGTACATATAAATAATTTTATTACTACCTCTTTAATCATGCTATTGATTTCATCTTCGTCTGAAGCTGGATTCCTCATCTGCACCGCTCTGAATAATTGCTCCTCTAGATTATATGGTTCAATCGTCCTGGAAAATATAAAAGAAATACTCAATTTTATCTTTTCGCCTTCGTGCGTGCGTGCGTGCGTGCGTGCCTGCGTGCGTGCGTGCGTGCGTGCGTGCGTGCGTGCGTGCGTGCGTGCGGGTACGTGCCTGGCGAGCAGGTCGGCGCTGTGCGTGAGCAGCAGCAGCGCGGCGGGCGCGGCGGGCGCGGCGCGGCGCAGCGCGAGGCCGCGCGGCGCGCGCGAGCGCAGCACGTGTCGCGCGACGCTGGCGCGCACGCACAGCGCCTGCACCTGCCACTCGCACTCGCCTGCGCAGCACACGGTACGCGTCATCTTATATCTTCCATGCAGATTTCGATGAGTTACGATTTTATTATATGTACAGATACGGAAGATACAGATTTAAATATAAGGTACTTCTTACATACAATAATTACATTTAACAATCTCCTTCAATGAAAAAGTGAGGTCTCCTAGCGGTGGAACATTTACCCCCTTTTACATTTTACTAGTTTAAGACTATTATCAGTTTTGTCTAAAATCTTAACAAAAATGATATATTTTCATAGTTTGAAGTGAACTGTTTTTTTTTTCATATTAAAAATAATAATAAATACTGAGTAATTGATATATTATAATATCGCAATTGTAATGATGATGATGATCGTGTCGGAGTGATGTCAGCGCAACGGGTACCTTCGTCGGCCAGCGCGTAGTCGGCGAGGCGCTCCAGCACGGGCAGCGCCACGCAGTGCAGGCCGCCCGCGTGCACGCACGCGTACGTGCTGCGGCCCGCCTGGGGGGGGGGGGGGTGTTTACAGGTTTTTACTTTTATACAAAATTAAGAATATTTAAACCGATCGTTCTAAATGTTAGTAGCTCTACGTTGAAGCAAACGAAAAGAAATACAAGTAAATAGCATTGCCCAGGTCATGGTGTGGGTGCGGACCAAGCCACACGTTACTTACCTATAAGTAGGTATTATCTGCTTTCCGCAAAATCATAATTTAGGTTCACCGAATTATTATTATGAATCGCAAAGTACTGGAGAGGTAACATAATGGCTACGAAATACAGATCTAAAAAGCGTCAGAGAGTACAACAAACACCTGAAAGGCTATTTTTGATGTCACTTTGTTTTGAAAAAATGTTGCAGAACAAAATCTAGTTATTTGTGTTTTACAAATAATTCAATGTAGTAATTTTCATACATAATAATAATACCCTTCTATTATTATCAAATGCTTTGGTTCTAATTGAAGAAATATTAAAAACTATTTACTAAATCACATCTAAAATTGTTCTTTAACGCGACTTACAGTAGAGTGGAGTGGAAGAAATCGCCACGTAAGGAAAAAGCGTTAAGACCCCTCCAGGCGACCTTATCCTGTCATTTATAACATATTGTGGAAAAGCTTCCAACCGGATGTCCCACGACATTTTACATATTAATCACAGTAATTGAGTTTTTGTCAAATATGTTAATCGATGGTCTACGATCGGCGCTGGTCACCAAAAGTAATTATCACTTTAGGAGAACAGCAAATATTGCAACATGCAAGCAAGGTACTAGAACAATTAGTCGCTCCTCGAAGAATTAGAGTACATACCGGGTACAAATGCATTGGACACATGTACTGCATGGCGGAATCGTCATCCAGCGTGACGTTCAGCTCCACGGACTCCATCACGTAGAGGGCGTGACTGTCGTCTTGTTCATCTGACGACTGGAAGAAAAATAGAACAAGAATTTTACATGGCATACCTTTGAAGGTGGAATTTGTAATTGACTTAACTAACTTTCTGATGACTCTAAGTCAGCTTGTCTAAGTCAGACTTGAAATTTTGACAATACATGATGGCTAGATTGATGTTTTCCGAGATTGTCAAATTCTAATTACATTCATCAGCGGTACAGTGCGGTATTAGACATACGGTCAGTGGTACCTTAGCAATATTGGGCAGTACTTGATGATGTCGTCCTGACCGATTTCGGCGGCGGCTATAAAGGGAGACCAGCCAAATACGCAGGACATAATATAGTGCACTATTGGGTGTATGTACTAAGCTCGTGTCCGATATATCGAAATCGGATGTCGTCGGAACATCAGATGTCATCGATTTGATGATGACGAGTAACCGTTTTCACCGCATCTAAAAAAACATGAATATCGTTTTGCTACGTCGAAGCATTCAATGTACGATGACATTAAATCCATGAAATATTCGCCCTATCTCTTTTTAACTTTACAGTAACCCATCTGTGAGAAAGAGATGAAGCGAATGTTAAACCGATTTCGATATCACATCCGTTTCATCTCTTTCTCTCATATCGTATGTTGTGTTAAACAAAGACAGGGCGATGTCACAAAATTCGGATATCGCCCATGCCCAATAGGTACACACTCACTCCGATGGGATATCAAGTCACACTACACTACCGGAAAGTCAAGCGCAGGGCCAATGGCTTTTCGTGCTATCCGAGGCATTGGAATTTAAAGTGAGTGCTTACATTTGGTAGTAGTAGGCAGTGGTACAGTGCAGCGGACGCGCTGGCTATCACTACGAGGGTGGGGGTGTCGATGCCACCGAGGGCTGTGATTGCACAGGACTCCGAGCCGTAGTTGTCATCCGCTGGAGGGTACATTGGCAGAGGACCCTTCAACTTCGCTTGTAGCCTGAAATAAAAAATAGACCAAAATTGTTGTTTATAAATTTTTTGGTTAATAAGTATGTATGTGGTTTTCTTATAATTTAAACAATAACAACAAGTACTCTAAATAATCCATATTAGACAAAAAAAACTCGTAATCGTATTATAATTGTCAATTGCTTACTTATTAAATGTGTTTTAAAATTCTTTAGAATATAGCCAACGGCGTAAATAGTAGATGACGGATAAAACTTCACAAAAATATTACGATACTAAGCTTCTTCGTTCTATTACAATGGGCCACCAGGTGGTAGCCAATGTGCGTTGGCATTGGCACCGTGAGATATTTTAACAATTCCTTGGAAACTGAGATGTTATGTTCCTTGTTACAACATACAACATTAACAGCCTGTAAATTTCCCACTGCAAGGCTAAGGCCTCCTCTCCCTTTGAGGAGAAGGTTTGGAGCCTAGTCCACCAATGCTCCAATGGGAGTTGATTGCCACACATGTGGCAGAATTTCGTTGAAATTAAACACATGCAGGTTTCCTCATGATGTATTCCTTCACTGCCGAGCACGAGATAATTTTAAACATTAATTAAGCTCCTGGACGTTCAGTGGTGCTTGCCTGGGTTTGGGCCATCTCGGCTATGTACCATGTTACACAAATAATAGAATATATTTAAATTATTTTAGGACCGATTTTAATATACGTATACATTAACAATATTGTCTATACTGAAAGTACATATACATATATGCGAAAGTATGTCTGTTGCTCTTTCGCGGCCAAACCTACTTGCAAGCCCGTCTGGGTAGGTACCACTCATCAGATATTGCCAGTATAACTACAGGCACAAGGGACATAACATCTTAGTTCCCGAGGTTGGTGGCGCATTGGTGGTGTAAGGAATGGTTAATATTTCTTACAGCGCCATTGTCTATGGGCGGTAGTGACCACTTACCATCAGGTGACCTATTTGCTCGTTCGCTTAGCGATATCAATAAAAAAAAAGAAAACCACTGAACCGAATTTGATGACAAAAACACGGCAACTGAACTCAATTGATGCATGGATTTGAGCCCGCAATCATCGTTTCAGTTTCACAAATTCAAACCAATGGGCTGTATCAGATCAATGGTCAATCAAAATGTATTCAAAAGCTATTTGAAGTAATTTTACAAGGTCAATATTAATATTAGCTATTGATCCAACTTAAATAATTCATGGAAATCAAATTGCTAGTAGAAAACACCGAAATGTGACGTGATCAATGTTTACGAATGGAAAATAACGTAGACTATTGTTTACTTGAAGCGATTATTCTTTACGACATTGTTCCTTAGGATTCTAAAGGGTAGGATTCCATATAAAGTCAAAGTCGGCGTGACTCCAACTTCCTCGTTTTAACACTTATTGAATGCATCTATTTTCTTTTATTTATGACTTTTGGTCAATTGTCACAAACATTCCGACCGTGTTATACTGTTCAAATTAATAATATATATTATATACATACTCACTCAATCTCACACACACACACACACCTGAAGGGCAAAATTAAAATCAATCAAAATATACTTTATTCAAGTAGGCTTTTACAAGCACTTTTAAATCGTCATTTAACAAACTATATTAAGTGAAGCTACCACCGGTTAGCAATGTAGATTCTTCTACCGAGAAGAACTGGCAAAAACTCAGTAGTTACTCTTTTTCAACGTTTAAAAATACAGTCATGTTAGTTAAATACAATTATATATTATGTATGTTATGTCTCCTTCCTGGAAGTCAACAAATATTAACTCCACGCTTTTTTATCATCTGTATAATCTTGTATCGAATAATATGCCTTCTTTACCAATGTATTTTTTACAAATGATTTGAATTTATGAAACGGCAAAGATAAAAATGTCTGCGGAATGTTATTATAGAAAAGGATACCTTGCCCCAAGAAGGATTTATTGGCTTTGCGGAGTCGGAAACTTGGCGTTATAAGCTTATCCTTACTTCTTGTGCACATACAATGATTATCACTGATTTTATCAAAGTGATCAATCTTACTGTGAATATACATAATATTGTTGATGTTGTGGGCTTTGTGCAATCACATCTCGGTGGGTGTTACTCACTTATTTTATCGCGAATCATCACCATTTAGCACTATTGTGTTATGGTTTGATTATTAATTGGGCGAGTTTGAGTACAGGCACAAGGGACATAACATCTTACTTCCGAAGGCTGGTAGCACACACACAAAGACTAAGTAATTCAATAAAACAGAAGTCAACTCACCCATTATTATCCAAGTTGCACTGCAACATATAAACGTCACCGTTGCCACTGAGTATGAGCAAGTGTTCCGCGTCCGGCGTAGGTGTGAAGTCGATAGCCGTATCACCTAAGCTGTCGAGGACCGTCTGACCCAGCGATCCGGACGGCTTCGGTCCGATTGTAAAGATCTTTACCAATTTCGGACCGTTTTTCAGTGCTATGTTGTACAGTCTGAAATTGTACGTTAAAAGTATGTGCGGAGATTGTTAATAATATTTAAAAAATGAGGAATATTTTGCCTGATGAAAAATGGTATAATTGCAAATTTCCTTAATTGAGTTTTGTCCGAGACATGTTTGAGATATAAACTAGTAGTATTTACTTGGTGGTAGCGCTTTGTGCGAGCCCGTCTGGGTAGGTACCACCAACTCATCAGATATTCTACCGCCAAACAGCAGTACTTAGTATTGTTGTGTTCCGTTTTGAAGGATGAGTAAGCCAGTGTAACTACAGGGACATAACATCTTAGTTCCCAAGCTTGTTGGCGCATTGGTGATGTAAGGAATGGTTAATATTTCTTACAGCGCCATTGTCTATGGGCGGTGGTGACCACTTGCCATCAGGTGACCTATTTGCTCGTCCGCCTACCGATATCATAAAAAAAAACACTGCCCAATTCCCCATTGCAGGCTGTGCTTCTGAGATTTTAGTCAAGATAACCCCTTTAACTTTTATTGGTCAGACTCATCACAAGACATTGCCATTACTTGGTTGGAAGGACTTGGTTCAAGCCCGCCTGGGTAGGTACCAAACACTCATCAGAAATCCTACCGCCAAACAGTATTGTTTTCCGGTTTGAATGGTGAGTGAACTAGTGTAATTGCACAAGAGATATAACATATTAGGTTCCAAGCTTGGTGGAACATTGGTGTGAGTCAGGAATGGTTAGTATTTCTTACAACGCCATTGTCTATGGGCAATGATTACCATTACTATGGTTGCCCAGTTGCCAGTACCTACCAATAATATATTAAGAAATACCTTTGCTTCTTCAGCTATATAGACAACGACCAGACAGTGCGGTAGTTGATACAAAACACATAGTTAGTGATACGATACCTCATCGTGTTGTCAGACACGAGTACGAGCAGATGCGACAATGATTTCGGATGCCAATGCACTCTGTGTATCTCCCCCTGCGAGTACAGGAACCTCTCGTCCAATGAATAGCTCCTGAAATATTAAATCAAAGGTGAAGTAACAGCCTGTAAAATGTTCCACGTGTGGGCTAAGGATTTCTCTCCTTATATTCCGACACACAAAATAACAGACTGTAATTTTTTCACTGCTGGACTAAGGCCTTCTCTTCCTTTGGGGAGAAGTTATACTCTATATCCCACCACGCTGCTCCAATGTGTGTTGGTGGATACACCTGTAGCAGAATTTCGTTGAAGTACTACACATGCAGGTTTCCTCACGATGTATTCCTTCACCGCCGAGCACGAGATGAATTATAAACACAAATTAAGCACATGAAAATTCAGTGGTGCTTCCCTGGGTTTGAACCCGCTATCATCGGTTAAGATGCAAGCGTTCTAACCACTGGGCCATCTCGGCTCTCTATATATATTCCGACACATTTCTTCAATACGGGTTGGCTACTAAACATTTGGTTTACATTCGATATATTCAGATTACCTAACAACTTTTACTTCACCAACGAGAACGGGATAAATTAAAAACAAATTAAGCTCATGGAAACTCAGTAGTACCTGTCCGGGTTTGAACTCGCAATCTTCGTTTAAGATTCGCGTGTTCTAACCAATGAGTCGTCTCAGATTATTTCACAATCGTATCAAAATATTTTTTAAATACTGATCCGAGTTTGTTAACAAAGATGGCCTTAATGCTATTACTCATCAGCCGGTCTTGAGGAACAACCCATCGGCTTAAGAAAGTGTCAAAATAGAGATTGCACACTTCTGCCCAAGGATGCCGGATCGTATATCTTTGGATACAAATTGTTTACATATAATATATTTTTATATATACACTTCGCACGGGTGCTAATTATTAATAACAACATATATTCTTAATGACAAAACAAATAGACAGACAGTTGGTTTGATTGATTGATTTTGTTTAAGAAGTCGAAAAAAATATCTCTTAAAAGAAATAAATGTTTATTTAGGACACGGCACAATTATAACAAAGTTTAAAAAATACATTATTAAGACGAAAATAATAATATACACTACCAACTGAATACTACTACTTAATTATAAGTACTACTTAATCTACAAAAAAACACAACAAAAAAGGAAAGATAAATATTAAAGAAAATAAAGATAAATTGTTTTTTAATTAGTTGTACAGAGAAACATCAACGAACTGTATTTTAAATCAAATATCTGAATACTCTACACAATAATAATATTAATTAAATATCTAAACATTAATTTTATAAAATTTTAATTTATAAAACCTCACATAAGTCGTAACCAGGTGGTCTTAACGCTGGCCATTATCGAAAAAAAAACCGGGATTCATTCATTACACCCGGTGATAAATACGCGGGAAGTATCCGCGGTCTCGCCCTTAGGTCGCCGCGATAATGTGATTGCGGCAGCCATTTTGTTTTTACTTTTTTATGGCGCGGTTTAAGGTAATCGAGCGTTTTACGTTATAGAATATTGTACAAGTTAAATGCAGACATTTCATAATTAAATTAAACACGAATGAAACAATCAAATTAATATTTTTATACTATTATAACTTAGTCACGATAAAGCATTATTAAATAAACAATTAATCTCAACACGGTTACTAAATATACTATAATTCAGAAAACTGTTAATATATTAGCATTCGTTTTTATATTACTTATTTATTTTGACTTCTAATGTATACATACATTTAAAGTACCCAAAGAAACATTTGCTTAAGAACATAAAAAAAAAGATTAACAAAGACAATGCAATCAGTTACACCGCGGAGCGTATAAAGGACCGACATCGAAGAAAAACCGTCGGCCCGTCTGAAAACGTAAATCACGACATTTTTGCATACCAAAGGGTAGGGTCACTACTTTTAACCGAAAAAATAGAATTACAAACGACCTCACATTAGAACAAACGCCGTACAAATAGGGGCCCGGTGTCTCCGGAACAAAAACCGATGAAAACGCGGAAAAGGTTCCGATCCGGTAAAAAATAAGAAGCAGACAAAGCCGGCCGGCGGGAGGCCAACCTCTATACGTGTCCAGTTTTTTTACGAGCCGTAGCCCTTTGTCCTTCCGGGCCTCTTTTTTAAATAGATCAGAGAGGGTAAGTAAAGACCGTCGGACGTCCACCCTGAAATATTATTGTGGATTTTTCTGCTCTGCATTCATAAATATTTCGGCGGCGACCCATACCCCCCCCCCGCCCTCCGCGGAATCGGAGGAGAATTTATAAATTCGGTTAATAAAATATGATACGATAAAGCCGCTTTTTTACTCAGCCGCGCGGACCTCTATTATATTTTGTTTAATTTAAATATGAATAATTAAATTTAAAAAGGAAATCTCGGGGCTAATGAAATTTTTGTTTTCGAGATAATGAATTGAAAACACGTCCCGGGCGCGGTGTCACGCCGCTGTTATTCTTTTCTCGCGCTCATTCGGATTCAGGCGATGTGTTTTAAAAAAAAAAACCCAAAAAATAATAATTATTTTAATGTATTAATTATGACGATGAATTCTATTTTTCCACGCTTATCAGGAGCTCCTCTTACGCTATCGCAGCCACACATGGTACGGTTTCACGCACGGTCTGGTAATAAATTAATTCAAACATTTTTATTTAATTAAGATTTTTATTCGCTTTTTCGTTATATAAAATAATATTTTTGGTCTCTTTACAGACATAATAAGGATCTGAATTAGACACCGCGTTTACATTAATGGTGCTTAATAAGAAAAATATTAAAGCATCTTCAAAGATTAGTTCATTATTTCAAGCACTTGATTGTAAAACAAAAACGCGCAATATCCGTAAACAGAAAGTTACTAAAGATATATATGGGGCACGTAATTCTATATTGTCCTAATATGATTGCCGAACCTAAAAGCAAAGCTAAGCGTTAATATCGAACAATTGTTTCAATGTTTGCATAAAGAAAATGTGGCGAGAGCATTTCTTTTATTCGATTCCATTTCGTATTTATACTTCTGTGTTTATCAGGTTATTGCCAAACGAAAGACTAAAAAGGCAAAAAACGCCTGCGGTCCAGATATCGGCGAAAAACCGTACGACGCCTTTAATCAACACAAACTGCCGGCGCCGTGATCAAACGAGGCCGGAATTAAAATTAAAAATAATATACCACCGAACCGTGAAATATTAAAACAAAAAGCATCGATCCAGACCGGCTCGACCACAGGGGATTAAAATCGTAACGAACGCACAAAAATATTCAAATACAATACTAACAAATTGATACAAACACTCATTAGGCGCGGATCGCGGAAGGCGAGCCACGAGGGGCGCAGGGGGCTGCCCGCGCCGGCCGATCTCTGCCAGCATTACAATCCACATCCAGCGTACAAATATTATCTAAAATTCCTTCTCATTTATAATCCTTTTGTGTCCTCAGTGCGGTGTCCTCCGTCAGATCCCCCCGTCTCCCCGGGGTGGTGGGGTGGGGTATTTTTATATTTTTAATCGCGTTGGGCATTATCCAAATGGACATTGGCGGTCGTACCGACTGTCGCTGCCGTCTAGATGATAAATTCTTCTTTCGTTCGACACCCGCGCCTGTTTTGTTTCGTCCCTTTATTTCTATCGGTATCGGAGTGAAAAAAGCGTACGTCATTAATTATCCTCGATTTGTCTGCGGCTGACTGTAACGCTTTCTTCTTCTTTCCTGTTCTTCGACGATTAAAAATGGTCGGTCGTGGATCTTTTTTTTCCGTTTGCGGCAAATGAAAATTGATTGTCGCGATCCGCGATCGTTTGATGCATCCGAAGTGCTTTATTGAATTCCTTGACGTTCTACGTCTGCTGTTGATTGATTGCTTGGGCATACAAAGCTTCTACTTTCCACGAATAAAAAGGCGCTTCTTATTATATCGATAATCTTTGGTGGCATTTAAAATTAGCCTTTAATCTTAAATATGACACAGATATACAGAAATAACTATATAACAACAATAAAATGTGCATCAGTATTTATTATCAAGCTTAAGTAATACGATGAATATTTAGCAACGTAGAAGATATCGTCGATGTAGGTCCAAGTTAAATTAAATTCGACTGGATCAATCCAGAGGCTATCGGTTACATCTCATTTCATCCGTACCAAGTCGTGTCCAATTAGCATTTTCATCTATAACTTACAGAGGGGAGACAAAACAACGCCAATACATCCCCCATTAAACATCCGAACAAGAAGAACAATATCTTCCGTAACATAAAATTCGAAAAAAAGTTTAATGGAACCGAAATCCCGCAGACCGATAAAACGTTAAAAAATACCCCAATATTTTATATGATTCGGATCCAAATAGATCCTTTTGTCCAGGCTGCTTTGCATATAGAAAATTCATTTTGGGTTATGAAAAACGATGGAAAAAATGCAGTAGGTGGTGGGCTAAGAATTAATGGTGCGCAAGTTTTGCGTTGTGGAACTGGCAATTTATGTATGTTCACGTTTCGCGCTTGGCTCGCTCGAACTGCGCTACTTGCGTTAAGTTTACGTGACCTGCTTATCGTTTTTTCTTGATTCGACTCCGAGCATAAAATCAAAATGGTAACGATGGAGCTGATTAAAAGTCAAAATATTCAGGTAGACTTTTATACGCACTTTTGAATCGTCATGTAACATGTCAAGCTACTATTCGGAATGTAATTTCCATCGAGAAAAACCGGTAAAAATGTTAATCTTTTTCTCAAATGAAATACATGACAACTATAAATTTAAATTGGTTGGCATGTGGTTGTTACAGTTAATCTGATTTGACGTTTCATGTCGGTAGGGTTTAAACTGCGAACAGCACGTGTGTGAAGTGTCGATAGCTGATGCACGGTAAGCAATTGGCGCACTGTATACCATTTGACGAGTTTTGATACTTTTCTTTAATATTATCTAGGTCTGAAAATCTTTGTGCTATGACTTAAATCGTTTTATACTTAAGAATATAATATCATAAACATTCTTAGAAATTATTAGAAATAAAAAGTGAGGATTATAAGCCACATTTTAAATATGTACCTAATTCGATAAAAAAAGATCAGTATCTTTATTTTCATATATCACTTATATTTACTATATATTTTATTATGTAATATAAGCTAGTTAACCATATTTCTTGCAATTAATAGTTTATAAACAAGAATACTGTGAAAAAAGTAAACTAACAGCTTTAACTGTCCCACAACTGGCTATGGACTATCCTCTCTCTGGTGTGGAACATATTCAACCACACTCCAATGCGGATTGGTGGATAAAAATGTGGCAAAAAATTATTGAAATTAGACACATGTAACTATCCTCACGATGTTATGTTTCCTTGAATTATGTATATACTTAAGCACATGAAAATTCAGTGGTGCTTGTCTAGGTTTGATCCACAATCATCGGTTAGGATGCACGCGTTCAAACCA
This sequence comes from Vanessa tameamea, assembly GCF_037043105.1. Classification (NCBI taxonomy): domain Eukaryota; kingdom Metazoa; phylum Arthropoda; class Insecta; order Lepidoptera; family Nymphalidae; genus Vanessa; species Vanessa tameamea. Next base: position 9,063,552 of record NC_087329.1, on the reverse strand, counting down.
CTGGGTAATCTCGGTACAATAATGCTGATAAGATTTTAAATTAACATGGTTATTTTTATTACTAACAGTATGTATGTCTTGTTCACGAGACTCGTGAACAAGACATTCGTAGATAATGTCGAAATATCGAGCTCCACCAAATAAAAATAAAAAACATGGTAAATATCCCGTTTTAGATACTGTTACTTATAATGCTGATCATTCTAAATTGTTAAAAATAAATGTTGCATATCAAGAATTCACAATCACAGTACGGTATTATCGTGGCGCTACAACGATCACCTCGGTCCGTTCGGCAGCGATTTTTCTGGTCTCTTTTTAAGCCTTTCCTTTTTCCCGCCAACCGCGTCCGCGGTCGAAACTGTTTAATGATTTGAAAACGTGTTCTATCAGCCTCTACGCGGAAACAACCGAAAAAAAGCCGACAACAAAGGGTACACAGTGCAAATATAGACTGAATGTTAGCGTTTTGCGTGTGGTCTACTTATTCTACACGCAATTATATCCCTTAACACGTTATAATAAGGTTCAGGTAAATTTTTCTGGATTATTAGTGTTTTTTTGCTGAAGTGTTAGCGCAGATCTCATCGGCAATTTATTATATTTTGTCCGTTCGAAATTTACGATTATTTGAACGGGACAATGGTCGGTCGCGGCGATTGGTCGGTTTTTTTTCTAACGCCAATAAAAGCGGGATGATGTACGGTATGCAATCAAACGTTATGAATTGTGAAGTGGCGATAATATTCTGACATTGGGTTTTAATAAAAAATGAATAATTATACAGATATTTTAAGGTATATTTTATTTGGAGGCAGCGATGAATATCGAACGTAAACCTTTTTATTTCGTTTTACTCATTCAATCTCGTGAACCGTGTAATAAAATTAAACGATTTATTTACGATTTAACATATACAGTAAATTAAATAACCAGCGTGTTAACGCCTCTGATTCGAGATAAGAAATGTATAATCTGCGATAATCTTAATAGAGGTCTAATAACGTCGGAACACGAAACTTGTTTTTATAATACTAAACGTTGTTAACAATAATTGTAGACATGAAATCTACAAAAAGCCGAAACTTTGTACGATTTGTCAAGGTTTTTTGCTGAAATTCAACAAGACCTGGTTCCTTGGATAGTGGATCTACATACATTCGCACAAGTATATATACTACAAATTTGTATAAAGAATGTCTAATTGCTAAAAATTCTGAGCATTTTTTAGCTATAGTATGGACAAGGTTAAAATACGATGAAATTGAAAATTACACGTTCAATGACAATACAGCGATCCGCTTCAAGCAGACGCGGTTCTGATTCAGCGCTGAACAGGTTCACCTTAATATATAATAAAGACAAGGTAATATTTCGTAACGCGAGTAATACATGGCCAGTGATAACACAAAACGAAGTCAAATCGAGCGTATCCGAATAAAATATCTGCTTGCAAATTGACTTCAGCGGGGCCGACTTTACGACTTCTGTCGGGAACAACATATTTTTCCAGCCCCAACACGGATATAAGATCCGCGGAAATGTCAATCAAAATTAATTTACAATGTTTTTTATACGAGAATAAGTTTGTAAATATTCAAAAGCTATACTTGACAACCTTCGTGGTCGTGTAGTGTGTACACCGGTTTTCATGGGTACGCCATTCCGAGGTCACGGGTTTGATTCCCGGCCGAGTCGATGTAGAAAAACTTCATTCGTTTTCTATGTTGTCTTGGGTCTGGGGATTTTCCATAACACAAGTACTTTAGCTACTTACATTGGGATCAGAGTAATGTATGTGATGTTGTCCAATATTTATTTATTATGTTATTATTATTATACTTGTAGTTGTAGTTGAAACTAAACTAATTTTGAGCAAATTTTGATAATATTGGTATTTATAATTTTCGTAATTCCATAATAAAAACAAAAATGTTTATCCTATAAACAAGCAAGCAAGCTTGTGTTTTCACTAATTTTTTTTAACCTTTATTAAAAAAGATATTGTGTCATCCAATTGTAACAGTATCACTCTAACGGTTTAAATCACAAACTATAGGAACATCGTTTCCAACAACTATCAAAGCGAAACTAAAAATAGTAATTTTCCTCACTCAATTTTTTTTTATATATATAATAAATAACATAACCAAGCGCCTATCTAGCAGTTAAACATCTTCGTATCGCCCAATTAATAATTAATTGTATCTCGATGTGGGAAGCCCCAGTTTTTCTGTTTAAATCGACAATCCTGCAATGGTGATCAATATTATATTCTACTTCGGGTGTTTTCGCTTTTATTCGTACTTACGAATAATATTACATCACCGTGCATGGGTTTTTACCCAGAGGCTTCATTAATTAGAAACATTTGAATACACCTACGTAGTATTGGTAGCTGTTGATGAATAAGATTTTGTTTATTAATATGAATTTTATTTTTTATTATTTTAGGGATTAAACAAATGAAATATTTAAATAGTATTGAATGTACAGCCAATAAAAGAGGAAACAAGAGAAATATTGATTACCATAATTTTAATACATACTACATTAAGTAAAGTCTGAGTACCACTGCTGGATAAGTCCTTCTCTCCTTTTTGAGAAAAGGGCTACATATAAATCTGATCTAAATTTCGCAATCCCATAAAATCATTGGTTAATCTCTATACGTCAACTAGTTCGAAGCGAGCTACTAAATCTCATTCGCGCGAAGTGAGAGCTTAAAACTAATACATTTGGGTGGGGGGGTAGAATGGGGGTCCATGGGGGGAGGGGGTGGCGGTGTTAATTATTCACATTTTAATTTACGGAGCGGCCCCGGCTGGCCAGCGGAGCTCGGAAAAATGTCTTGCAAATCGACGGACACCTATGAAAGAAATGTTATAATTTGTTGCTTGTTTTTTTGAGATATTTCCCGCTCTGCAGGATAGTGATAAAGTATGTAATGAGAAAATTTTACATTTCGCATAGAATTGTATGCTTTTAAGACCTCACTAAGTGGGGTCTTCAAAACTCAATTGTTACTGTTTTAGATGCACAATGTCAGTACATTACTTAAGGCGGCCGTAATTTTTCGACCGATTATCCTACAAATTATCTGACGCTTTGAGTGTACCCAATTCTAATGTTACATCTAGATTACGTATAGCTTATCTTCTATTATGTAACAATTAGAAAGCCAGTTAGAAACTATCTACATGTCTGTAGTGACGTAGAGTGATAATACGATTTGTTTCAGACATCTACAGTTAACAGTATCGAGGCAATAATCGTTTAAAGAAATGAAAAAGTCAATTCTATCGAGTAAATTTTTTGCAAGCGATAATAATAAAACAACGACCCTCGAGGGTTGCTCTGCAAATAATTCGCTACTCATTTCGATTTCTTAGTGTGCCGATGAATCGTTGAAAAAGAAATACCAAGTATACTCCTAACAATACACGAGCAATATAAAAAACAACCATTTGAACTTCAACCCCAAGTATCACACTGTTTTAATATTACCCAAAACGACACACAAAATGCAACTAGCTCTATCTCACTCACATCGCACCGATGATCGAGAGACAAAAAACGAGATACTTTCTGATTCCGATGAGACAAACGATCAGAATACGGACGCACGATTACCATCTAAATAATTCAAGCGCCTAACCCATACTTCTATTTTTCTGCAATAAAATTGTGCACCTATTTATATTATTTTGAACCTTCATACAAACAAATAAAGGCGAAATTTACACGACAGCACAGTTAGATCGTACGCGGTAACTTTGTAACGGCGTATGGAGTTTTTACAAGCTCTTACACGAAATGTCGATTCGAATCCGCCCCCTCTGTATGATGAGCTCGCAAAACAATGAATGATCGTAAAACGGGAATGACAAGATGGAGATAAGGGCTAATAACCCGTCCGTGTCAGTCATGGCATCAGGTCGGACGGGTGTGGCGTCTATCAGGATTTGCGATGCAGATGGGTTTGGTAATACAGTGTACTTGTTTGATTATTTTTGCATGTTTCCGTTCGTTTTAATCGTATCTCTAAATGTAAAAGTTATTTATTCTTGATATTTGTTAGATTATATTGTTAAATTAAGTAAGTTTTTTTCTATTTTATAAATCGACGTTTAATTTTAATTAGTACTTCAAATAATAATAAGCTATCGATAATCTAAATAATATATGAAAAACTAATATACTTTTGATATTAAATAGATGTAAATAATCACAAATTGACAAAAACCCAATTTTTTATCTCTCATGGGTATTTTATTTTCCGAACCGGTGGTTGTTTTTAATTTGACATCCAAATAGTAACTGTAATACTTTTATATTGAATAAAGGGAATTCATTTGAAAATATTACTATTATCAATAATATGATAGTTTCATTATAAAACAAAGGAGTTCCGAAAAAAGTAATATCTACGTTGAATAATTAAAATAAAGACAAAGACAGATGCTCGCATACTAAACGTCTTTATTAACAAAGAAGACGATCAAGTAGATACAGTAATTAATAATTATTTATTGTATTCCTTGAGAAGTTCAAGTTTACGAATTCGTGAGGGGATAGCAGGTAAATAATTCCGATCAATCGTCCAGGAGCGGAGTTGCAATCAACATCTTAATTTTCACCTTAATAGAACTGGGGGTCGATGAGGACCAGAGGGTGTTTTGTGTTTGAATTTGGAATTTGTTTTTGTCTCGATACAGAGTTTTTTTATATATGGTCATCGTTTTTAACTTCACTAGTTATGACGTTGTTTTGTTTAAAAAATTAGAGTATCTTCTCAGATGACTTTGTTAAACAGAATCAGTTATCAGTTTATATTTATAAATACATAAACAAATCTGACCATTTGTAGTGTGACAAAGTTCTTTATCATGAAATTGATCAACAAGAAAATACCTAGAGACGTTTTGACATTTGTTGCATAAATTTTAACCAGAATTCAAATTTTCCGTACATTTAGAGATCGACTAAAAAGCACCAAAGTTATGTACGAGCGGGTTCGTTAAAGGGCCAGTAGAGGGTGAACCTTATCCAATATTTATTAACTTATTTCAAAGAAAATCGTATAATTAACACCATCGCATCCCCTCGCCACCACCCTTAGCTTTAAATCCATGTGATAGAATAATGACGTAGAAACGGCACATATTACCAATTAGATACTTGGTAATTAAATTATAACACTTTTGTATTTATATAATTAATTAAGTGAGAAATGAGGATGGTAATAGAAAACCATTTGTTAAAAACCGAGAAAGCAGTATAAAGTTTTCATTGACCTTATTAATGGGCATTTATTGTAAACTGAATGTAGTTTTACTGTGTCAAACGAAATGCTACAAAATGTATGTGTAACATCAATAATGTTCACTTGATCAGATTTTGGCTATAAGCTCCAAGGGCATCCACAGGTCCTTATTTATTCCGATAAACCAGGCAGAGGTCGGCCAGTGATACGCCAGGGCAACGGATTAAAGTGCTATCCGAGGCACGGGAGTGTAATAAAATCAATTACTTATTTTCGGACTGCTACTGAGATTTAAATAATTGGAATCCAGGACCCAGATCCTGCAGCCTTAGAATTAGTAACGAAACCGTAGGCATTTAAAAAGAGTAATTAAGTTAGAATAAAATTAATAAATTTTAGTAGCAATGACAAAATAACTCTTTAATTTCGAAAGCGAACCGCCGGAACGAATTAGTAGTTGTAAAGTGTCACGTCTACATTTTAAATCTTTGGCTCCATTAGTATTCACTGTAGCTCCTTATATGATCCAAAGTTAATGAGAGCATGTGTCGACGCCGTATTTTTGAAACTCAGAGCCTTTGAAATAACATGGGGTATCGCAAAAATATGTTAATCACACCTCTGAGGCAGCTATGCGACGGTAATTGATTTTTATCTTAAGTACCTACTCATTCATTAACAACTGTTTGTCTTTTAATATTTCTTGATCAGTAACATTATGAATATTAAAAATATGAAGTAACAAATCACAAGAAAAAGGTTTGGAGTTAATACTTATAGGAAACACATCTCGAAGAATTTCATCTGACTCGTAAATATTTCCCTACGACGATTTCTTTAAAGTTCACGTATATTTACACTGGCTCACTAGCTTCACACCGGAATAAAACGATACGACGTTTCAATGTTAAGTGGTAGATTAATTGTTTAGTTATTGATTGCGCAATCGTTTCACGTACTAAATTTCACGAACTAAACATTTTAAATAGATATACAGTTGAATTATTCGTTTTACCTCAACGTTTTCAATAGAAATAGAGAATATTTTAACAAAACTAGGATCCGTATCATACATATTCATTGAGCGCCACAGCACTGTTTCCGAATTGAGAGTAGAATTAAACGGTATAATGAGGACTTCGATAAAATTGTCGGAGAAGTACTTTTATGAGCAGATATAAAATTTAAATTTTCATACGTTTAGAAAAAACAAGAGATACATTGTGAATATAATTTTTATAATTGATACATATGTATGTATGTAAAGGTGACATAACCTTTACATCTGGTTTTTGAAGAACGTTTACTTACGTATATGTGAATTTATTTTTATACCAAATGATTTATCCAACATGGCTGGATCGGTTCACTAATGAAGCCATTATTCACATGTGTTTAATTATTTTTTGTTACTTTGAATAAAAGAACTAAATGACCGAAAAAGGAACTTGATACTACATTCATATATTAGTAATTTGATATATTGTGAAGCACAATTTGGATATAGTTTTTCGGATTTGTTTGGAAACGCTTCGAAAATACTTAAGGATTAGAAAATTGGAGGTAAAAACCAATTTTTATTGGTTTTTTCGTGTTCTATCAGTGTAACAGGAACTACTTCGTCAGTCATTCATAATTTATGAGGCTCCACGTCGGTCGGTTAATTAGGTCCCTTCATAATGTACAAACGCTTTCGGAATCCCTCACCAAACCAGTTATAAATATGTGCCGGCACACACAGATCTCGGCAATTTTCAGTTTTCGGCACTCCGGTTAATAATTCAGTAGTCAGGCGCCTCCGTGAGCAAAAATGAAATCTCTAATGTGAATGGAACTTAGTGGTACCGGCCCTCGCCAGCCAAAATAATTAAAGCGTGCCATTAAAAATTCTCCCAGTGAGCTCTGGTCGGCCGGATATGTGATAATATTAATATGGTACGGGCTTTCGCTCAGCGGAGGTTCTCAGTTTCTGGAATCTACTAATTACAATTGTCCGATGAGTACGTTCGTTGCATTAATGATGCCGCGTTAATTAATACAAAAACCACTTGATAGTGAATTATTTTTATCTAATCTTTATATAATGCATCGGGACTAAAAACATAAATTCAGATTTTTTATTATATAATATTTCGTATCTTTAGATTTTAGAACTCCACTTAAATAAATGTGCATTATAGTTTAAATAAATCTATTTATATATTTTTTTGTTAAGTTAAGTTAGAGGAAAAAGCAATATACGTCGTGTATGATGAGGTTTTAATAAAATTTTATCTTAAATTACTAGTGAAGCGCTGCCGTCCAAAAGCGTTGAATACAAAAGGTAATGTGATTAGAAACGAATTACACACGGAGCGCGTGCCGCGATAAGTCCAGCTCGGCAGCTAACTAACCGCTGCCCCACGTCGGGCGCCACTCTGCCTTTGTTCACCCACTTTCTTTGTATTTTGTTTCATTTCATGCAAAATTTAATTTCGTTTTCAAGACTCGCGTGGAATGATATTACGCGCACCGGCCGCGACCGCCGCTTGTAATTTCATTGCTACTCCTCAAGTGTATGTGGACATCGGGGCCTTTTTCATCACATTCCCTTTCGGTGGGTGCGCGGCTGTTTTTCGTTTACGGACGTTTGTTCGGAATTAAACCGCCGGATTGCGGGATCGTTAATTGCTCAACGAAACCACCTGTGAAATTTCATTGGTGAAGTTTTAATTTGAAACTTACGTTATTTTATTCGCTATTTATGATGCAATTAAATGCGGGTATACGTTGGTATAAATAAAATAAAATTATAATTATTAAATCTATATAATTAAGTAGGAAACATTAAAACATTCTCATAATTTATTTACAAACGAAATATCATAAATGTATAAGAAAAAACCCATAATAAAATAAATAGAATAGAATACCAAATATATTGTAGTGATAGATTTCATGAAATCAAGATCCACAGATCCAATAAAAAGCCCCTTTTTACAAGCGTCTCAAAGTCCCTCCTTAAGCTTCATAAGAATTGGCGACCCCAATTTGCCATCGATACTGGTAATACAGTCCACTAGCTCAAGGGATTCTCCCTAAAGTAAAGGGATAAAAGGGCGACTTTTTGTGTGATCTACTCATAAATCTCTTCAACGCGGCCCGATTAGAAAGCGTGAGAACCGTGACAATTTATTCTTTACGAATTGAAATGGTATTTGACTGTCTTGAATAGTTGCTATTTAATACAGCGTAGTTTTATTATAATATACATTACCTTATTAGAATAATGCGTTTTTATATGAATGTGTTTAAAAAAAATAGTTGCCAACTGTTGTCCACTAAGATTTTTGGCGAGTCTCAAGCGTAGCTGTTACGCACACCAAGATATTAAAGTTGGATCGTTTGTTTTAGTTTTTCTGTAGTGTGACACTGTATATAAATAATCTATGAATTTGCTTTATAAAAATGTATCTGTTCTTACACACGTACACATTAAAAATCATCATTCGAGTTACTTTACTCATTTTATAAGTATTAAACTCATTGATAGTCTAAATATAAACTACCGACTGTTATAGTTTATGACATTTGCTATATACATTACGTTTTTTTTTTCATATTTTGTCCGGTCTATACGATCATTATCAATGTATAAGCTATATAATGCAAAAAGATTTATCAAATCGTACTGGTAGATCCGGAATTTAACGCGCAACGAACATTATACATTATAGTCAGGCAAATGATTCAGCAATAATTTTCTATTTAATATATAATATTAAACAAGTATTTAACGCATAACAAATATCAATAACAACAAGATTGCTTAAGATTACTCTGTATGTAATGTCGAATTGTGTACAGTCTCTACATTTTGATCATTAACCATAATCCCTATCTTACGGACGAGCCGCTATGTTTACAACGTCCGATGTCCAGTAGTCAAACACCCTGAACAAACTTAGCTACAATGTTTACATATCGGCCACTTAATATTTGTTGTCGTGTCTATGAGATTAAGCCATCCCATAGACGGGGTATAAACAATACCTCTTACATGAGTAGTTATGTAATCACTTTTAGGTTGTCTAGTGAGACAATGGAAGTATTTTCATTCGGATAATCGGAAATTCAGTGATTTTATTGTTCCAATTACAAAATGAACGAAGACGTTAGTGTTTTGGATTGATTATTTTTTTTTGACAAGTTTTTAAATAATTCGAATGTTACATTCTTAAGAACATAATATATACTTTCAATTAACAAATTGGATTTTATTCCTAATCTACATCTTATGTGTTAAAAAAAAAGGTTTTTTTGAAGATGATTGATTTCGATACCGTTCGACCGATATCGTAAAGTTGGCACATATTACGTATTTTTTCATGGAGACGGGTTTTTTATTACACATTATATTGTGACTCGTCATAAGATGGCGTCGCGACACTACATAAAAGTAATGTTATTCGTATATAGGTTATATCAATATGATTGAATTAAACTTGAGCTAAGGACCAACGGTAACTTTACGAGTTTTTCGTGTCACAGGGGAATAAATTCTGCCAATATCTTGACAACGGACTGAAAATTTGTCGTTAGATATTACACAAGAGGACTTTGCGCAAGGCCACTTGGGCAGATAGCACTCATTTATCATATATCATATATTGTACCTCAACATAGCAATACTTATTATAACCGTGTTCCGGTTTGAACGATGAGTGAGCCAGTGTAACTACAACAGGTACAAGGAACATAAAATCTTAGTTAATAGTAAGGTTGGTGCCGCATTGGCAATGAATTGGATGGTTAATATTCTTTACAGAGCTAAGGTCTACGGGCGAGGGTGACCACTCATCATTACGGTTCATCATCATCATTAGCCTGTCCGCCTACCTGAATGGCCCGTAATTTGAATCCAGGGCCTCAGAATAAGTAATTTAATAAATTTAATTTAATTACTTAAATCAAGAGCAGGAAAAGCGAAAACAACACAACCACGTAATACATCTGCGTTTACGATGCGGAATCCACAAGTTAATTTGTCTTTATCCGTATAGGGTGATCTGAAAGGCGTCGGATCGCTTCCCGGGCCGGATTAACCCGTAAATTGGTTAAATCAAAATCACGCACCTATCTATTCCGATACAAAATACTGCGGCTTTTAGTGATTTTGGCATATCGTAGACATGTGAGAACTTGAACTGAAATTTAATTTATATTGCTTAAATCTTGTTTATTTTAATAATAATAAAAAAGATTGTCCTCAATATTGGTATTGTTAAATTTTCAATTAAAAACTATAATCGATAAAATTAAAAGGGGCGATACATGTCCAAACACTTTGTAAAATTATAACAGTTCCCAGTTTGCCCAAACAGTTCGAGTTGAATTTACATATTATTTAAAATAACTAATAATTGAAGTAAAAGGTAAACATATCAATTATTATATTTGCATACGATACAATTAAAACGTCACGTCAAAATACAAAACGACCAGGAATCCCCGTCTAACTGTTGTTCTTCTCAAATTTCGACAACCGACGTTTCAAGTTCCTTGCCACGTATTCAATTCCAATAGATCGTAATAAGATTAGCGTTGTCACACGGGCGTTAGATAAAATAGTTTGTGGCCTATAATTGGGGTTGAGATCGCATCTTAATTTCCCAAAGCAAATACCACTGCAATACCACTCGATAAGGCTCGATTTTCGTGTTCCGTAATTTTGTTGTGTGGTCATCACTCGCATGACTAAGCAATATCGACTTGGAAGGTGACGTTTGGACGAAAGTCGGAATTTGAACCTAAGCAAAAAGACGATAAGATTGAATTTTAATTGTAAATGTATGTGGATAGTTTTCTCCGATCGGGTACCGTTTACAAATTGGATCGGTCGTGGGTAAATCAGGGTTAGCCGTAATTGAGTCTTACAGGATCATTCGGTTTACGATGTCGGTGGAGGCGGTCAAAGGATTACGGGAATCTATCTATTGATCTCGGAACAAGTGTTTGTTTTGTCATGTTTGCTTTGATATGGTTTTCGGTTTGACGACAATCCTAATATGAACGGAAAGTAAGTTTGCTCGATGGTTACGCTTGCACTCTTAATTTAACCGATCGTTGTGAGGTTTTGCATTTACGTTGGCAGGAGTATAGATTATGACCCATCTCGAGCGAAGTAGCGGACATAAACTATATAGTAGTATTTGTACAAAATTATCCGCCTTTTGCCTTATCTACGTGTATATTCTAACATTATTAGCTGTTGAATCGTTATGGCGGTCAACTCATAACGTTTTGATTTAAAAGCGGATTGTAAAGAAACGGAAACTTTTGTAAATTTCGTATTTCTTTTCATTAAATCTATTCATCGAGGACAAAAACAAAAACATAAAGCAACACCTGAGCAAAATATGTTAAAACAACGGGCGATTCAGAAGAAACAGTGAAAGAACAAAAGCCCATTATTGTAAACAATAAACAAGTCTTTGGATACGAGAGCTAACAAATACGAAACAAACTTGGTCGGAAACAAAGCGTGGGTTCTATTCCCGTGCGAAGCCCGCTTGTTTGAACAGGATCGGATACTGTTTGGCGTCCGTCTGCGACAATATACGTTTAATTACTTGAAGCCCTGAATCGTCCAAGAAACAAATTGTAAGAAAAAAATATGGCTTCAATATTAAGATCTGAAATCATATAAGTTTGAGTAAAAAAAAAAAGAGTTGACATTAATGTTAGATACAGAACACGGAGATTTTTAGAAATGGTATATGGTCAAGTACTGGTAGACTGGTCTATTTTGATAATTTTCATGGTCTTATGTAATATAGTATGTCGTTATGGGGTAATGCAGCAGATATTGAAATAGTATTTATTCTGCAGAAAAGAGCAATATTAGATCTAGGACATCATTATTCATTACGATCATTACGTGAAAAATTTAAAGAAATAAGTGTATTAACGGCTGCTTCACATTATATTTATGATAATATAATGTTTATACAGAAGAATATACAAAAAATATTCCATAAAAACTGATATACATGCTAATAATACAAGAAATAAGAATAAACTTCCCGTTTGCATACAGTACGGTACTCTTTTGGACAATGGTATACGCATATATAATAAGATACCTGAAAATATAATTAATTTACCATTTAAAAATTTTAAAACGTTTATTAAGACTAACGTAATTAATAAATCTTATTATACATTAAAATACTTTTTAGAAAAAAATGCTTGGATTTAGGTTCGGGTTCCATCACAGGACTGATTGAACACTAATTGTGACTAACAGCATTGTAAATCTGTTTATTTGAAATGAGCAACTATGCGAGTTTCTTGTCGTTTCTTCTCGCTGGCGGCTGCTTTCCGAAACGTTACATAAACATAAACATAATCAGCCTGTAAATTTCCCACTGCTGGGCTAAGGCCTCCTCTCCCGTTGAGGAAAAGGTATGGAGCATATTCCACCACGCTGCACCAATGCGGGTTGGTGGAATACACATGTGGCAGAATTTCGTTGAAATATGTTGAAATGAAAGAACTCTGGTTTCCCTTCAAAACGTATAAATCTTTCGCCTTCCGAAACGTTACCAGTGTTTAAATATTGACGACTCAAAAACGCCGTTTACTTGATTAAATACATCTGATTTGATTTGAGTATACAATTTTATATGTTTTTGCTAGCAACCCACCCTCAGCATCGGTTGCAATTTATGAATTAAGAAAATGATATGATATATATATAATGGGTACTCCTAACACGAATGATGTAGCTTTATATAAGTGAAAAAAAAGCTTAGAATTGGATTATTAGTTTTAAGATTAGACCTACATACAAACAACATTGACAATCTGTTAATTTCCCATTGCTGGGCTAAGGTCTCCTCTCATTTTGAGGAGAAGGTTTGGACCATATTCCACCACGCTGCTCCGATACGGGTTGGTGGACAAATGTGGCAGAATTTCGTTGAAATTTGATACATGCAGGTTTCCTCACGATGTTTTGCTTCATCGCCGAGCACGAGATGAATTATAAATTAAGCACATGAAAATACAGTGGTGCTTGCCTGCGTTTGAACTGGGCCATCTCGGCTCTGTTTATATAATATGTGTCACAAAATACCTATTTACATTTATCATTCAAAGCATAACAAGCAGCAATTCGCCGGTAAATAAGATAAAGGATTAATAGCGGTTAAGACGACCCCGTTCACGTGCCAATCACAGTCACAAGGAAATCTTCAAAATTATGTTGAAATTTCACCGACAAAAATGTAATCGCGTAATTTAAAATCACGTTCATTTAGCGTCGAGGTAAATGGCAAATAATGTGCGATAGTATGTTAAGAGGCGAGGTACATTCGCTTTGTATCGGGTGACTGCGGCGCACGACGATAAGAAGTTATCAAAATTACGGCGACCACCGTACATTATACGCGTTAGGGGCATAAATAAATGATATAGAACAGGGCTAGTTCAGTCCAGACTCACTCGTACCACTAACAATTCCAACTATACTGCTGGTACTTTAAAATGTCGTTAGAAATGCCTTCCAATTTTTCAAAATCTGCAAATGCTGCTCAAATTCAACAATTAAATGGATTTCAGATGTTCAAATAAGGTTATTCTGTCCTTCAAAATAATATATCTCTTTGTCATCATACGTATTTGCGGTAACTCAAAAATACGTCGCGGGCCGCAAAAATATAAGCTGCAGGCCGCATGATACGCGGGCCGTGCTTTGGACAGCCCTTATAGAAGATTTGGGCTTAATTAAATTTTACAAATGTAGTAGGTAATTTTATGATATTAAAATTCAGCTTATATTATAGCATAGTATAAATGCCATCATTCCACGTGATCATAACTTGACCGGTAATTTAAATTTTTAGCCGATTTCAAAAAAGAAGGAGATTATCACTCAGGTTATATTTTAATTTTTTTATGTTTTTTAATTTAGGACTCAGTTATAAGTATAAGAAACGATTCGGAATAGCTAAGGTTGCGAACAAATGTTAGCAATAGTCTTTACTTGATAGCGCTTTGTCCACTATCTTCGGGGTTAGTACCACCCACTCATCAGATATTCTACCGCCAAGCAGCTATACTCACTACTGCTGTGTTCCGGTGGGTAAGCCAGTGTAACTAGGCACAAGGGACATAACATCTCAGATCCCAAGGTTGGTGGAACATTGGCAATGTAAGGAATTGTTAATATTTTTTACAGCACCAATGTCTATGGATGGTGGCCACCAGGTGGCCCATTTATCGGTTCGCCTACTTATATCATAAAAATGACTATTTCTTCTTTATAATAATCAGACAGTGGTCAAAATTTTATTGTAACAATTATTAAGAGAAAATACGTTGTTATGTCCATTCTTTTGACACTTGCTCGTGATTAGCTACGAAACAAAACAGCGGCTTGGCATTGCTGATGCTCATGGGCGACGGTGAGCACTTACCACATGATAGCGTGTGGTTCGTTTGCTCGTCTGCCTTGAGAGGCAACAAAAAAAAAAAGGGGAAATATGATGTAATATTTTTGCCTATTTATATTATATGGAAGATGAAGATTAAGCATTTTTAATTATCAATGGCAAACTCTTATTAAATAGAAATTAGAATAAGGGACTATAAGACCATATTTTCGGTGACAAGTTCTTTCGAGAATTTCCATTCGAGGGCTAATTATCATATTTTCGAATCCAGAATCCAGCTCTGTGGCTAAACGATATGTCCATAAAGTGCAATGTCAACTCAAGATTTGAAATCCCTGCAGACGGCAACTTTAGGCGAAACATCTTAGCATAATTAGCGGCAAAGGGGGTGTTTATTGCTAATATTAGTTGTAAGGATTATTTCTAACGGGCGAGGCGGTGTAGTGCGCCTTTTAACTGCTATTATCATAAGTCTGTCTGTTGTTTTATATCGTACGATTTGTCGTTGCCTGAAAATTTTCCCGATCGATTTTTTAAATAATTCGACATTTGTCGGTTCATTTTCGCTGTTAAAATGATAAACATTCATTTATATTTCGTTTATACAAAATGTAGTTGCGAGTAGTAATAGTCAAGGCGAATGTCCAAAGAAATTTTATATTCATTATTTACTAGGTGTCGTCCGCGGCTTCGTTCGCTTTTACCAAATTTCATCAAATTCGGTCCAGTGGCTTGGTCGTGAAAGAGCAACAGACAGATAGACTTACTTTTGTATTTATATATAAATAAAACATTTTTTTTTTATTAAAAACGTGATCATAAGATAAACCTGGATAAACCTCATTTGATTCCTCCATAGTTGATTGGCCTTATAATTTCTGACGCACTAAAATAACACGGTTATAACATAAAATTAAACGTTATTTTGATCCTAACTAACTAGACGGAATCGCGAACCAAATTGATATTTTATTTTTTTACATTTTACATTAAGAGACTGTAAATTTCCCACTGCTGGGCTAAGGCCTCCTCTCCCTTCGAGGAGAAGGTATGGAGCATATTCCACCACGCTGCTCCACTGCGGGTTGGTGGAATATACATGTGGCAGAATTTCGTTGACATTAGACACATGTAGGTTTCCTCACGATGTTTTCCTTCACCGCCGAGCAAGAGATGAATTATAAACACAAATCAAGCACATGAAAATTCAGTGGTGCCTGGGTTTGAACCCGAAATCATCGGTTAAGATGCACGTGTTCTAACCACTGGGCCATCTCGGCTCTTGATATTTTAAAATTAAAATTATATTTTAACCAAGATAAGCGGGGAACAGTCACATGTGGAGAGACTTGAAGATCACTGAAATTGATTTGTAGTCAAGATTGAAAGTCGTATCGTTACCTATTCATGTAAATATATCTTAAATTAACGTTTTGATTTAACGTTTATAGCTTATATTAGTCGAACGGATCATATGCTAATTTCCTTTATCTAGATTATCTTGAGCTTATTCTAAGTATTGTAACTTAACGAAGATGAGTCATCAAAACTGTTATTACTAAATTTGAAGAAGATCAAGACGTTCGATAATTAACTGTTAATTTTTTTTTTATGATGACTTATAAACAAATTGGCTATCTGTTAGTAAGTATATCATCACCCATTGCTGCTAATCATGAAGGTTACCAACATTGGTATCATAAAGTTGTAATGTCAATTGTAACAGAGATTACATTGGCTCTTATAAAAACAAAGTATACGTTGTTCAAGGAAGCATTTATTTTATACGAGTTAATACCGATTCGGAATTTCGGATCTACAGAGAGAAATCGGCTACAAAATCAAAACTTTACCGACAATTACATCGGTAATTAAAGACGCTTGAATTATTATTTATCCTGCATGGAAATAATCGCATACGAATAGTAACTGCACACTTTCTTAACGTCCGTGACAGAATCTTTTGTCCGGTACGTCTTATTTTTGGTCGGGTATTATTAACGTGAGATTTAAACGTATTGATTTACAAATGTAAAAGTATTGAAGCGGGCCCGAGGAAGGATAAATTGAAATTGCGGAGACGGAAATATTTTACTGTTTCTGTTTACAAAGTATTGTAAGTTAGGCGATAGAATGATTTATATGTGAGTGGTAACATGCACGAAGACCTACTAATTGAAAAGGTGACTGTACATATATATATCTATATGTGGTAACAACATTTCAAAAACAGACTGAGAGCAGACTACATGTATAATTGCGAAAGTAACAATGTATGTTTGATATCTCTTCACGACGAAACCTCTGCACCAATCAGTATCATGATTGGCTCTATCCTATAGATAATATTTCCGTTTTAGAATAATTCAAAAACAACATAAATTAATAATTAAAATATCTGAATCCGACAGGCATGAGATTTAATCTATTGGCTAAACTCGATTCGAATGCACAAATCCAAAAACACACCACCCCAAGACCACCCTTAAGTTGTGGATGCCGGCAAATCTTCGAATTAATTTTACTGCGGAAATATGCAAATATCCAGATATAACCGGCTAATAACATGTACGAAAGAGTGGTGACTTGGGCGCGCGAACGCGGTAGATTATTTATCCGTGGAGACATTCCCTAGACCAGCTTTGGTTAATACCTAAACATGGACTTACGCTGAGAGTCATATGAGAGGTGATGATTTTTAATTTTATATTAATATAATATTGACAAGAATTATAATAGAAGTTGTCGTTTTGCTTTAGCCTTAATATCATTGATAAATTAATGTTAATATCCTTATTAATATTTTAAATTCGAAAGTAACTCTGTCTGTTGCCTCTTCACGCTCGAATCGCTGAACCCATTTAGATGTAATTTGGTATGGAAGTAGTTTGAGTTGCAGGAACAGACATGAGTTAACTTTCATTACATTAAGGGTATGTAAAAGGTGGATGTTTGTATCATGAATCAATGAATGTTGGTATCGGGACAAAATTAGTGAAGTTCTGATTGATATATTTTTTTAAAAAAATCCGTCTTTGTTTGCAATAAATTACAAAAAAAGGCCAGCCATAATTGTAGTTTTCATATCTAATTTGAGAACCTCCTTTTTAAAGTTGGTTAATAAAACATAAACGAAATAAATACAATAAGGAGCTATTACATTGAAGCAATAATATTACGTAACATTAACATTCGTCATACATCGTTCATAAAGTAACCGTAATTGAATAAGAAAATAAATATTTAAATACCCAATCACTCCGTAGTTGCCTAACCGATGCCTCGATGCATCATAAGACGCGATGTTTGACTCGTCTTAAAGATGGTTTGTTATATAATCTTTGATATAATCGTTACCTCAGGCTAACATTATAGCCGCTTCGAGGAGCTTAATAGGTTTCAAAATTTACCGTGTTAGTAGAAAATACACGATGCTTACGTGCCAGCTTTCTCGGGAACTTATCAGCCGTTATTAGATTCCAGGTGTTTAGTTTAGAGAATGCGGTTAAGCAAACCTTAAAAGCGGCATTTTGGTATAAGAATGGTCTTATTAATATTGTTTATTAAATTCTTCGTTACGTCAATATGTGATCATCTTCATCTTGTAGTCATTTGATAGTTATGTATTTAACTCGAATTGTCTTACGAAACATTAATGTACTCCAGGCAAGAAAACTAAACAACAAAATAGATTTACATATTCCGCGATATTTGTTAATCGATCTGTTATATTGTGCCCTAATAACAATAACTGATTAATGTGTCTTCATTTATAACACAACACTTATCCACTTGACTGTTTTTGTCTAATTTTATTTCACTTTCAAAGGTTTGATAACAAATTCGAAGACACGGAAAACGTCATTTTTCACGAATGATGAATGAACATCATAAGACGCTTGATCTCGACCAATGATATTGCGTCAATACAATGTAAAAGTTTATTTGCTTTTACTCATCCTGTGATTAGAATAGGCAATAATATATATATGTCAATATATATACATATCTAAAGTATTTTAAGCCTAAGTAACTTACCGAATCATGCATAGAAATGCTCCGCGGATGTTTTTCAAGTTTCATTCATTTTCGACAGATATATATTTTGATTTTTTGAAAAAAAAAATTGAAGTTAATTTGGAGGCAGTTCAAGTGTGGATTGCGGTATTTCATTAAAAAGCTGTACTTATGTATAATTTGTTCCAAATATAAAGTAGTCAGTACTTTCGGTAGTTAAACAATTTATCTCAATAATATTGTAGAGATTGTATCTCAGTCTCATAATCCGATGTAACAAATCTAATATGACTGGAATGAGTTCTGGCGGAGGACAAACAGACTATACACGTTTATCAAACCACGGGAGTTGATATATGTATAATTTCTATATATCGGCAGCTAACGAATATTTGCTACAACAAAAAACATATTAACTCATTACTGACCCACTCCGGGATACGAATTAAGGACTTTAATACCTGCTTTATAATTAGCCACTAGACCGACGAGTTGAAGCGCGACATTGATAAACAGCGCTCGACACTAGCCTAGCGCCGCCCAGTTTTAACAAATGCCGCCCCACTATTTTTTTAAGTGGTAAAATCTTCAAAACACACTTTACGACTCATATGATTCATAGCAGAAAAAAATACATGTATTTATAATTATTAATATTTTGGAAGATAAGAATAGCATTTTCGAAAACGCCAAGTTCTTTTTTTTCATTTGTAATTTTGTCCCTTCTGAAAATTTCTGCCCTGGGCACTAACCCGGCATTGTAAATCCAGCGCTGCTGATAAATCAACTATGGTAATACTTACTTGCATAAAATAGTTTGGCTGCCGGATTCGAATAAACCGTCGCGGCCCCATCTCGACGGCAACTCTGCGACTGTAACTCCTCTGGACCCCCAGAGGCAGAGCCGACTTCCGCACTCGCTGCTCACAATATGCTCTACGGTGAAAGCTGGTGGCGAAAGTAGGTGGAGTTTCTATAACAAAGAATTATTGTTATTTATTTTGTAACCTATATATTTTATAAATTTGGAAAAGATTTTTGAATTTCTTTAAAAAATTGCTTGATTTTTTTTTACACTCCTGATAGGTGTTTGTTATAATAATTATACCAAATTATACATACAAAATGATAATTACAAGATCTAAATAAACAAAATTATCGCACACGTTTAAATATATACATACATTACCGGCCTGTATATATGAAAAATATATATGACACTTAAATTGCATACAAAATAATAAGTGAAGCTTCCTTCGACCATTCGCCAAAAACATACCGTAAAACCTATAATAATTATTTACTGTATAATTTTGTAGCATATAACGTAAAATAGACCAAACTACTCTTAAGATTACTTTGAAAAAACGAATATTTAAATGATTCCACATCAACACATAAATAGGAAAACATGATATATTTTTTAAATATCAGCAGATAATTCAGCTCGACACGAAGGCAACGAACCGAGGATTCACCAAGAAAAGTGACTGTTTCAACTTATATTTAAGATTTAAATAAATGAGGATGTAAATGATTCTATAAGACAACGGATCAAAGGGCCCATTACTCGCAATCTAGAATCCAAAACGCCAGCCGATAGCAGCCAACTATCTCGCCGGCGCCTTGAAAATATGATTATGAAACTTTTTTAATCAATAAAAGAAGCGAAAAGCTTGCTACGCTTCCTGACTTTTTTCCTCTTTTTCGCCTTATTTCTCATTACAACGTCGCCTTGGTTCGTTTCCTCTGACGTCATACTTATAATCGTTTATCGTTTGATGGCGCCCGCGGTCCGCCGCATATTACCGAAGGAAATTGAAAAAGTTGTGTTGATCACTGGGCGAGAGATCCCAGGAACACGGGGATGAAGATGTTAGACGTTGTATTCGGATGCAATGAGATGCTATTTAAATATAAAACAACACACTTAATATATTTTTAATGAACGATGAATGCTTTTTATGATATCCACGAATTCATATGGTTTTATGAAATCTTCTTACTTGAATGCATGCGATTATTATACGAGCGCTTTTTGATTCTCATTTTGTAG
Organism: Vanessa tameamea; assembly: GCF_037043105.1. Classification (NCBI taxonomy): domain Eukaryota; kingdom Metazoa; phylum Arthropoda; class Insecta; order Lepidoptera; family Nymphalidae; genus Vanessa; species Vanessa tameamea. Next base: position 9,042,776 of record NC_087329.1, on the reverse strand, counting down.
ATGTCAGTTTTACGTGAAGCCATTCGCAGTGTATGTTCGACCGAGAAAAATCGTGATAAATTCAAAATTTACCCGGCATTTTAGTTTAAAAGGAAAATTATTATTATAATGGTAGTCTGATATTTGAATGGTATATTTTTTTTATGAAACATTTCCCACAACTGAGGAAAGGCGTGCTCTCTCATCGGGAAGGTTTGTAGTTTTTTCCTGCTTGACTGCAGGCTGGCTTGATGTGTTCGAATTAGATCCGTAATTATAGGCCTATAGCCATCACCTCCTTGTTCTCCAAGGTAATGGAGTCCATTATAAACTGCCAGCTCCTGCGGTACCTAGATTAGTACCAGCTGATTAGCGACCGCCAGTACGGTTTCCGTCGGCGTCGCTCAGCCGGTGATCTTCTAGTTTACCTGACTCATAAATGGGCGGAAGCAATTGAGAGCAAGGGGGAGGCATTAGCAGCCAGTCTGGACATAGCGAAGGCCTTCGATCGCTTGTGGCACAAATAGCTTCTTTCGAAGCTTCCTTCCTATGGGCTTCCCAGGAAATTATGCAATTGGATTACCAGTTTTTTGGCAGATCGGAGCATCAAGGTCGTTGTCGACGGTGCATGCTCCGACTTAAAATTCGTCAATGCTGGTGTTCCACAAGGCTGCGTATCACCCACTCTGTTTCTTCTGCATATCAATGAATTGTTGCAAATCAGTAACATTCACTACTATGCAGGCGACAGTATCGTAAACACCTCATACACCGGCCGTGCTAATATTTCTCGAGAAAACGTCAAAGAAAACCGGAACAAACTTGTATCTGAAATCGAGTCTTCGATAAACAAAGTCGCGAACTGGGGCCAGCTAAATCTAGTCCATTTCAACCACAGCTAGTATCGGAATACTTGGCGTCGATGTTTCAAGTCTCGTTCAGTTCCGCGGTCAATTGGAAGGAGAAGCCAAATTGGCATCAAAAAAGCTCGGTGTGTTCAGTAAGACAAGACAGTATTTCACGTCGGCCCATCGTCTAAGACTCTACAAGGCACAAATTCTGCCACACATGGAGTACTGCTCTCACCTCTGGGCGGGTGCTCCCCAGTACCAGCTCCTTCCATTTGACCGTATCCAACGTAGAGCGGCTCGAATTAACGACGATCAAGCTCTTTCCGATCTGCTTGATCCTTTGGCTTTGCGTAGAGATGTTGGATCGCTCTGCATCTTCTACAGAATTTATCACGGGAAATGTTCCGAGGAATTGTTCGGATTAATCCCGGCTGCTGAATTTCACCTTCGGACATCTCGTCCAAATTCAAAATATCACCCACACCACTTAGATGTTCGAAAATCCACAACAGCGCGATTTTTAAGACATTGTCTGCCCCGCACAACCACTCTGTGGAACCAGCTTTCGCCGGCAGTTTTTCCGAACCGATACGACTTGGGAACCTTCAAAAAAAAACAGCGTACTTCTTCTTAAAAGGCCGGCAACGCACCTGTAACCCCCCTGGTGTTGCAGATGTCCATGGGTGGTGGTAATCACTTTCCATCAGGTGAACCTCCTGCTCGTTTGCCCCCTATAACATAAAAAAAATAAAAGGTATTTATTATAAACTAAAGTAAAGTAAAGGAAGTGTTCCAACGCTGGACGAAGGCTTTGTAGTGGTTGCGTGTAACGGGGACGGCAAAATAAAAATAAAACATTTGGACATGACAAATGCGATAAATATCACTAATATTTTAATAAGACGTCCGTAAGGATCTAAATCAAAATACACTTTATTCAAGTAGTTTTAAAAGCATTTTTGATTGTCATTTTATGAGATTTATTAAATGTATCACCGATTCGAAATGCATTTCTGGGAAGATTCAATTGGAAACTCTGGATAGATCTAAACAGTAGAAAGAGTGTGGAGACTAAGGAGATTGTGGGTTACAATATCAAAATCCAGGCTAAATAGAAACCAGACCAGCCGAGCAATCAAGAATCCAACGAAGACTCATAAACACCAAGGAACATTACACAAAGACAAACTCGAAGTCAGTGAAAAAGTCATCATAAAGTTCAATACAAACTTTTCGATACCTATTTGCAATCCAAAAATTCAGATTGTATTGTTACTTGGAAATAAAATGCAGGCATATTAAAATCATAAATAATATGATTTATCAACTGCAAGGGCAGATCATATGTGGTATATAATACATAAAATAAGTAGAGCGATAAAAACTAAGAAAACAAAAAAAAAGATCAAGAAATTTATAGATCTTCCATTTACTTACTGCGGTGGAACTAAATGGGAGCCATTCCGCGTAACAGGTATAATGTAAACAAAGGGAAGTGCATTAGCCAGTGATTATCGAAAAGAATCGAAGTTAACCCTTCCGTTTTCGCTTCGGTCGTTTGAACCCCCGCTAGAGGTTTAGGAGGGTCGGTTTACAATTAATTGCCATTTTAAATAATCTAGTTGAATATATTGTTTCTTTTTATGAAAATGATATATAAAAACGGATTTAAAAAAATATATTTTTAGATTAGACTAAGCTTAAGGTTTATTGAGTCTAAGAGAATTACATCCTTCTTGATGCTTTGATAGATTTATTTATATTTCCAATACATATTCGTTTAAAAATATAAATAATATTTATTTTTATAGATTATATTTACAAAGTGGGCTTACCCTTCATCTCCATCAACTCAATAATTACTCTAATTCTATATACGTATCTAACATACTGAAAGTATACGAATACAAATTCCAGGCATATAATCATATTTATATTTTATCCTAACTACTAGTTATCGCACCGCTGCTTTGCACGTTTGCTTGCTCGATTCAGAGGTTGTTTGTTAGATATTAGACATAAAAAATAAAGCTTGCTTCACACCAAATTTCATCAAATTCTCTTCAGTGGTTTGACCATGGAAGAACAACAAAGTTCCAATCGCATTTTTAATATTAGTATAGATAAATAAAACGTACATATATAAACGTATGCGTAATTAAAGCTGTACTAAGATAAATGCAACCATCATTATCCAATCACATGGAACGGTAAGCGATATTATATATGCAAATATAACAAGTACAATAAAAATAAAAGCCGGGGATTTCCAGGGTGGGTTATTAAAATTCGAGATGCACGTACATCGCTAAGCCTTCCACAATTAAACGAAGGTGGGTCTATCTCGGTGGGGTGGCGGGCGCAGGGTTATTTTACCATATTTAATAAAATAATACAAAAATTAAAATATTCAACCCGCGTCAGACCGTGTATCGCGATCGGTGCCCCGGACAGATATATTTTTTTTTCTACGCCATTTTGTTTACGTGACCGGAGATGTGGTACGCGAAGATTATAGCGTTTGTTAAAATAATTAATACTTGCACGTATATATTTTGCACGATTGGAATTTTAATTATTATTTTAATAAAAAATATCAAATCTCTAAATTGTTGTGACTTGGTTAGACGAGTAATAAATTCGCGAAATGTGTTTTCAAGTGAATGCAAAGAAATAAATACATCTCGTCATATGTGTTAATAATAATAATTATTTAATGCAATATAATTTTTTTAAATTTTCAATTCAACAAAGAAACAATTACTTAATTTGAAAATTAAGCTAAGAACAGTGAAAGTCATTACACGCTACTCATTCCTAGATGGCGCTAGGAGTGGCGGATTGATATTAGGGTGATTATTTTTTTTAATTATTTATATATTGCCGTTGAATTTGTTTATAGAATATAAAACAAAAATACAATCTTTTTAAAGTTTCTAATCTTTTTAATTATTTTTTTATAATTGTAAGATTTTAATTGTGCATCAGAGGTCAAAAATTAACTTATACCTATATATGTATATGAATTTACGTTTTAATGAGAAATCAATTTTTTAAACATGATCTAAAATGTATCTAACACTGCACCCTCCCCTCACACGCAGGCGGAGGCAAAGAATAGTATTGAATAATGAAGACACTATGAAACTTAACTAATTGATTCATTTGTTTTCACACGATTCGATTCATTTGATATCAAAATTATATACATATTTTATTACTACTGGAAAAACGCTTTTCTCCGTTTAAGAGGTTTGGTCGATATACTCAATCCGAGTTAGTGGATGATTAACCAACAACCCAAACCATGTGTTCATTTACTCATACATGTTTACTGTTATTCCTTTAATCCGAAAGAGATATATTATAAACAGGTAACTATCTATTATGTTTGTGTGAGATTATTGCTTGTTATCGCGAACTCATTTCTAAGCGATAAACGTTAAACAGTACTTAAACATAAGTTGTATTTATAAACGATCAATAAAGATACTAAGTTTACCCTTAATATATTACCAGTTTACTTTGTGTAAGTCCGTCTGGGCAGGTACCATCCAAACATCAGATATTCTACCACCGAACAGAAATGCACAGTATTTTTATGTTCCGGAAGAAATTGTTAATATTTCTAATAGCGCCAATGTCTATGGGCGGTGGTGAGCACTTACCATCAGGTGGCCCATTTGTTCGTTGAACGAGTTGGACCTGTGAATATATATATGTATATAAATATATTTAATATTGTTCTCGAGTATCAGCAATGTGCAGTAGCTGATTCGCTGACCCTTCATTTTCATGCTCATTATGAAAAAAAAAATTGAAGCTGAAAGACAGAATAATAGTAATTAATATATAAAAAGTAACACCCTGTAAATATCCCACTGCGGGTTGGTTGATGATGACACACGTGGCAGTATTTCATAGAAATTCTGCCATACTTGTCTATTGAACTTGCAATAATTAGTTAAGATGCACACGTAATCACTCGGCCATATCGGCTATTCCACTGTAGTAAAGCAGCCGCCATCCATACGATATTTGTACTGCACGATCGGAACTATCTGAGACTTTGAGCGTCAGATGAATAAGCTTAAGTCTACGAACGTCAGATGACGTCAGCGTAAGACTTGTTTACACAGCAATTCTCGTAAGTACTTCGGCATTCACATCAATTTACTTCGACCATCACTAAGTAATGAATTTGATACAAATCTTGCGGGCTTTATGAAAACACAAACGTTCTTAATACGGAACTAAGTAAAGCAAAAACGCCGTCGTTTAAGCGAAAACGTTTCAGAACGTTCGCCTACCACCTGTCCGCGAAACACCTTGGATGACATCGAAACGCGAATAGTTACCGAAACTCCTCACATAAATCACCTAGTTGAGAGCTACGTACTCTCTCCCGGGCCATTAGCATTTTTTATGCATAGAAATCGATCCAGCGACCGTCTAATGCCTCCCACGATACATTAATATCTTACTTTTTATGACTCTTCTGTAACAATCCGTCTCGTCTACGGCAACGTAAGAGACATATGCGGCAGATACGAAAGTGATTTTTATTCGAAACGCGTCAAGGATCATATTTCCTCGGAGTTATCGTTTTCATTCTGGGTACGGAGCTGAAATTATGCGAGTTGCAGGAGTTGATAATAGGTGGCGCTGGCGATTTCCTTAACGCCTCCATTTTTCTTTCACGGGCACTTTGAGATTAAAAGTTTGGAAAATGAAATGAAAAGTTAGCGAGTCAGTTAGCGCCGCCGGTTCGGTCGTATCGGAGTTATTGGGGGATAAGTTATCTTGGGCAAAATACCTCAAGTTACGGAATAATTTTAAATTTTTTGGTAATTTTTCTTATTTCCACATAATAGGATAAAATTGAGCCGAGATGGCCCAGTGGTTAGAACGCGTGCATCTTAACCGATGATTTCGGGTTCAAACCCAGGCAAGCACCACTAGTATTATAATTTATCTCGTGCTCATCGGTGAAGGAAAACATAGTGAGGAAACCTGCATGTGTCTAATTTCAATGAAATTCTGCCACATGTAACTCGCATTGAAGCAGCGTGGTGGAATATGCTCCAAACCTTCTCCTCAAGGGAGAGGAGGCCTTAGCCCAGCAGTAGGAAATTTACAGGCTGTTAATGTAATGTAATTTATTTATTTATTTTGTTGTACAGTTGTTGTAGGATGAAATTTGATCCATATTTAAATATGTGCTTCTTAAGAAAAGTTATTCGATACAAGACACCTATTCGATAACGCTACGATCCATCAAAAAGTAGCATTTTCTTTATAATATACTCAGAGTCAATAAAATCACTACTTAGTTGCGAATTCCCAAAATCCTATACATATATATATAATAACAATTAAACTTATATATAATTGTATTTAACTAACATGACTATTTTTAGATGTTGAAAAAGAGTAACTGCTGATTTTCTTGCCGGTTCTCCTCGGTAGAATCTACATTCCGAACCGGTGGTAGCTTCACTTAATATAGTTTGTTAAATTACGATTCAAAAGTGCTTGTAAAAGCCTACTTGAATAAAGTATATTTTGATTTTTGATTTTGAGTAGATTCTACCGAGAAGAAGCAACAAGATACTCAGTAGTTACTCAATTTAATTACAGTGTTAATGACAATCAAAAACAAAATAAATTTATATAACCTGCCTATCAACAAATACTAAATCCACGATTTTTATAACTAATACAATCATATATCAGGTAACACGCCTTATTAATGAACTTTCTTTTTCAGATGTAATTTAAATTTAATAACAATAGTCGCCAACATGAGCAAGACATAATAATTAAAAAAGCGACATTATAACGAAAGTGGCTAATAATGAAAACGGATCTCCATATTACAGTATTATCCTTATAACGAAAAGCGATATAAGTCAAGCTTGGCTAACTTGGCAAGTCGCCAAGGCATTGCCATTGGCCATTTTATCGCTTAAATATTATCCATGCTGCCTGCTATAAGATCTGAAATTACGTTTATTTAATAATTATTCTCATAGGGATTTTGTTAAATAAAATTGTTGTTTCATTAAGGTACTATTTAATTTGTTAATTTTATCAGATTTCAAAATCAATATACAACCAATTCAAGTAAATCAAAAAATGTCTTTATTTATTTATTTTATTTGGTTCTTCACTAATGTGTACACGGTATATAATAATATAATATAAGAAAAGTAAATTATATTCTAAGTGTCACAATTACTTAAAGAAGAACACAGCAAGCACAAAAAAAAAACAATCAACATCTTAACCTAATTTGAAAACTATTTAAATAAATGTCAATTAAAAGTAAATTAAAAAAAAAACCGTGATATAAAAATATATATGACAAAAGATGCATCAACTTAGGCATAATTTTAGCGGCCCAGTATGTCATAGTCATATTAAAGATTATGTTATATGTTAATTGTGAAGAGTGTTAATCTTTTTTTATCGCTACAATAAACTTTAATTAAATTTGCATATCCTTTTAAAATATAGTATGTTTGGCAGATTTAAGATGACCCTTTACGAATGTTATATTTTTTGGTATATTGCATATTATAGCAAGCTGAGAACTGATCATCAAATGACAATCAACGGTATATGTTTTTGTCTTGAGTATATTTCTCTAATATATATTTCACAGCGATAAATGTACTATGATAATCTTACATAAAGTTAAAATCGATTTTGAAAGTTTGTTTTTTCACCGCTTAATTCGATATTTTTTACGACTAAGCAGAGTAAAGTTCAATAACACTTATCCGGATTCGAACCTAAAACTTGACGTATTATAAGAACTAGACAATCTCGTTTCGTTTTTTATAATTACTTTAAAATTTAGAATTGCGAAACACAGACAGAATGAGGGCGACTTGACCACCTACTGTAAAATCGTCTAGCAGTAGACAACGAACAGCTTAAAACAAGAACGAAAAACTATCGAATAGAGTTTTAGATTTAAATTAAAACTATATGAAAATGTAATCACATTCAAAGAATAAATCCGAGTTAATGTTAATACAGAGATAAGCGGTTACAAATAAAGCGATCCTGCTGTCGACCGATACGAGTTGGCGTCGCGCCTGCCCGTACTTGACTATGCACCAGCGCTAACTTGCTTTATAGTTTAACGCTAAACGCTTTTTAGTTTCGTATAAATGTGACCCTTTGCACTTGAACACGGAGATATATGTCATAAATTTGTACATTATTGAAAAAAAAAAACTTTGAAGCTTAATACGTATTGCGTATGGTCGTGTTAGGCCAGTGGTTACGAAATGTGAATCTGAGTTCCAACCCGGGACAAGAAATGGTGAATTCATGTGCTGAATGTTAATTTCTATTTATAATTAATCTCGTTCTCGGAAATCATCGTGAGAAAACCTTTGCGTGGTGGATGAGAATCTGCTGTCTGCATTTTAGAGTGAGCTCCAAATCTTTTCTTTTAAAGGTGGAGAAGGTTTTTACCCAGCAGTTGATATTAGGAGGTTGTTACTTATTCACTTTAATTTAAATTGGAGGAGCGTAATCGAATTTGTTCCAAACATTCTACCCATAGTAAGAGGAGGCTTAGTCCAGCAGGAGACTAAGACTGCTACGACTTTGCTATAAAAAAAAACATATTAAGTTTCGTTGGTTGTATCTCTGAAAACTCAACCGTTAACTGATGACATTTAGGTTTATGTAATTCCTATACTATTTCCTAAAACATGTTAAACATTTTCACCAAGCTTGAAGCGCTAAGATGATGAAAAAAATCCGATTTTATTAATCAGTAATGATAACAAAAACATCCTTGGACCTTATCGCCGCGGGTCCAATTTTCATTTACCGGCCAGTGATGACGTCACGTATTTAATTACAACTGCTGGATTAAAAGTCAACATTATATATGAGATAATGGATCTCAGTCAAGCCTGTCATATAAACAGATACAGTAACAAGTCAGGTGGATGGATCTTAGATACATATAAATCCGCCTTTTGATATTGTCTCGGCGTTCGGTTGCACGGTATACAGCGCTAACGGAAAGTTATAACAAAGGGGATACTATAAAAACCTTAGGACGGTCCCTCACAGGGACAGTGCATGTATTTTAACAGTTTACATTTAAGTATTACATAAATCAGTGAAAGAAGAATTACAGTGTGTACCTGTCATTATAGAATTTGTTCGAAATGTTAAAAATGGAGTCTACGATTGCTACATTTCAGAGATACATCAAATTTAGTTCAATAGACAGACAGACAGACAGAGTTTCTTTCGCAATATATTATTATCGATTATAGGTGACGTTTGTCATAAAGAGAAACGTAATCTTATTTTGCTTTTGATGTCGTTCATCATGAACAGTGGGACAGTTAACGTAAATAAAACGAACGGAATATCATGGCTGTACTTTTAAATGTTGCTAAATATCATACATTGACTTCCATAGAACTAATCAACAGTTTTTGGTCTAGTTTGTATTTTTTTAAATGATGATAATTACTAGGTATGTAGATATAGTGGACGAGCAAATGGGCCACCTGATGGTAACTGGTGGTCACCACCGCCCATAGACAGTGGTGCCACCAACCTTGGAAACTAAGGTGTAATGCCCCACGTGCCTCTGATGAGTGGTTGGTACCTACCCAGACGGGCTTGCACAAATTCCTACGACCAAGTGAAGTGAAGTTAAATATTATTGATATAGAATATGGATACATAACAATTCAAACTGACCGACTTAATCACCATAGGCAATATTAAACGACACATCGCATCTTACTTCCGTAAATCTAAAGATTAAACTCATCAAGTTTCATAGAAGAAAACTGTTGATAGAATCACACTGAAGATAATGTAGAGTCTACAACATTGCCCTTTTCCCCAGCAGCCACAAAGGAACGCCATCTAGCGATAAATTATCGGAATTATTGCATTAAAAATTCCATTTAGAAATTCAAAGCCAACCGTTATAGGAGTCGAGGAAGCTCTGTATAAAAACGTCCTAAGTGACTTTGACGCGGTGTGGAGATGTACTTTTACGGATAAGTTATTTTTATATTACTTTGCGTTAGGAAAAACATCCTTTGCTAGGAAAATCTCCGGTTGATAATTACACATACATAAAAAGGAAAAATAAGTTGATTAGTTTGCAGCTAAAAGCTGAGACGAGACGTATTATAGTGACATTACTTTTAGTTAATAATAGCTTGGTTATTTATGAATTAAATATTCTCTAATTAGAATAAACACACCAAAATAAAACTTTATTTGAAAACGCTCTTAAAAATGTGCATGTAGATTTCTTTACATATATAAATCATATTGTAAAACTTCAACTGGGCTTTAATGTTGCATTAGATTTGATAAAATAAAATTATTATCGTTTAAAGCAGTATAGCTTTTGTTACGTCTTAATTCCTAAACACGACTTATATTGGACGAAGACGTTCATAACTTAGATACAAATAATATACTCGCCAGATGTACACATTCGTAAGCAAATAAGCAAGATTATTTTCATACTTAATAAAAACAAAACGACGCTGTTCAGAGCACACTGTTTACACTACACGCAACACAGGTAGCATGCTCAAAAATTAAATAAATGTTAACATTTGAGCATATTCGAAATGGGTACTTGCATAAGTAGTAGTTAATCAAAAGTAGCATGCTCACGTAATTATAACGAGTCTGTAACTGTGAGTGAGTACTTTAACTGTGGGTCAAGGGTCAAGAGCATCACGTCAAACAAATAATGACTCATATTCTATAAATGAATACTTATCGTAAATAAGACTAACTATATTTTCTAATATCAATGCCTGTATTTTAAGAGGCCTGAAGCGTCCATTCTTTAAAATTAATATAATTATCTTGTATCAGGCTTATTAATGAATAATACATTCCAAAATCGGATACTCGTTGTTTTAAACTAAAATTCATATAAATAAATTAAACGTTCTTCGAGCGTTTATTATAAGGCAGTCGGGCATTTTGTTCCGCTGCCGTTCCGGGTCTAGACTTTAGACGCGTTCGTTAATATGAAAATTAGCTTGAATGAGCTACGTGGAAATTGGTTGCACCTTTGGCGTAACGTTTCTAGCTTCTATCTAACTTCATTTAGTTTCTGGGTATAATTTCCTTTGTATAAATTTATCATAAATCAATACTGGCAGAAGTGCAATATTCTATCGCCAAAAAAAAGAGTAGATACTTAGCACAGTTCGTAGAGACAAGGCATATAACATCTTAGTTACCAAGTTTGGTGGTGCATCGGTGATGTAAGAATTGGTAATGTTTCTTACAATACCAATGTATATGGGCAATCAAAATCAAAATATACTTTATTCAAGTAGGCCTTTACAAGCACTTTTGAATCGTCATTTAACAAACTATTTAAAGTAAAGCTACCAACGTTTCGGAATGTAGATTCTACCGAGAAGAACCGGCAAGAAACTCAGTAGTTACTCTTTTTCAATATCTAAAAATACAGTCATGTTAGTTAAATACAATTATATATGTATGTTATGTCTCCTGCTTGGAAGTCAACAAGCATTAACTCCACGCTTTTTTATCATCAATATACTCTTGTATCGAATAATATGCCTTCTTTACCAAAGTAATAGAGACCAATGTTGGTGACGACACCAACCCAGACGGGCTTCCATGAAGCCCAGCCACTAAATAACCAACATGTCAACATTCCAACAAGTGTGAACACGAAAATTACAAACTCATCGAAGTTTCTAAAGTCAATAAATACACCCCTATAAAACACCTTAGAGACTCAAACAATTTAATTTACAGCAAGACGGTAAGTTCAGAACACGCCCGATATTGTACATTCCGCCCCTCGTTAATACAAATTCACGGGCCATCACTCGCTTTATACACCTAAGGAAACAAATTAAAAAAAAAAAAACAACTTGCCTAGTGTCAGTTACGATATTAAGAGGGGGTTCCGTAAAAATATTAAAATTTTTGCCACTTCAGACACTTAAATTCATCTTAATCTTAAGAGCACTTGCTTGATATAGACCATCTATATCAAGCAAGTGCTGTTAAGCTGAAAATATATACTCAATAAGTTAAATGAAGCTATTAAAATATACGGAACACTATGTGGAATCGAGACGATTCAGTCGTTAGAAATCGTAAATCTTTATAGAAAATAGCAGGTCTTAATTCGGGTAAGCATATCTGGTTTTTCATGTGTCTAATATTTGCCAAAAATTCAATTCGCGCTCGGCGAAAAATTATATTTCTGAAAATCTATACTAATATTGTAAGTTATAAAGTAACTTTGTCTGCTGTTGCAATGGCCATGGTTCACGGCCAAAAAATTAAACCAAATGAATGTAAATTGGTACGAAGCAAGCTAAAATTCCAAGGCGGGACATAGGCAAACAGTTGACGACCAACACCTAAAACGCAAGCGTAGCCGCAGACGACAACTAGTAATACATCTCGTTTGAGTGAAAGAGTAACTACTGAGTTTATTACTTGATGTCCTCAGTATATCCTACATGTCAAAATTGTCTCATGCTTTACGGATGGTTTTTATGAGAACCTATTATAATAACATATATTTGAATATTTCGATATGACAAGCGGAACCCAAGATATTTATGTTAAGACTAATAAACGGAAGGTTCGGTAATTCATCATTGTTTTTCACTAATAAAAACACGACAAAAACACATCTTCCCATCACCCTCGACTCCTCCGCGAATGGGGGGACGATGTTCATATACAAATTATGTTATCGTTGGACTTTTGTTCGAGTTTTATAAATATATACGATACGACGGATATTTAAAATTATATATTTTTAATTTTACTCGCGAATCTCGTGTTTTTAATGACATGTTTATGTATGTGTATAATATGTTACGTGATTAAATTGTGTATAACGACATTAAGTTTCCACTTAAAACTACTTCACAGGAACATCGAATTAACTATACTTATGAAGTAAATAACACATTTATTTTTTGTTCAATATTAAAGCATTGCTTAATATATTGCCGTTTTTTGTAGAAGTGTATCAACGATATCTTATTTATAAATTAAAAATAGGAATAGACCACGACGGAAAATCAGCATTTCAACCAGTAGAGAATTTATATATAACTACTGTTCATAGATTGTACATACATAGATATGATTCGACATACAATATAATATACAGGCAATCACACGTCACCATCAACATTACAATAATTAATATGTTTTGTGACAAACAAAAAATAAAACGAATTTGTATGTCGTGTCGAAAATTCGAGTATGATTATTATATTAACCAACGCGCAGCTCTCTGTCAACACAACTTAAGACAACATTAAAATAAAACTTCTATTTTGAACAATACAAATAAAATTCATCATAATCAACTCAGGAACTTCATAGTAATTCAGTCGAAAAAAAATCACAGCGTTTGCTCGCCTCAAAATCAGTAGGTATTCATAAGTACCATTGAGTGGTTAGTTTACAGTATTAAATTATATATAAAGCTAGTTAACTTTCACTGGAATATTCCGAGCCGGTGGCAGAAGCAGGTTACTCAGAAGTAACGCCATCCACCAATTACATTCATAACTATGTTAATTCAATTATTGATTATCTTATATTAAAATCAAGCAATATTAAATCAAAAATATTGCGTATATAATATTTTATCGTCAAAAATATATTGAGAATATTTAAAATTTATAAATATATTGCAAAGACGGGGCGGTAGATAATGAAGTTATAGGGGGGAGGCTCAGGGAGGCATTTTATTGTCGGCTGTTTGTTTAATCGCTATTTATCGGGAGATCGGAAGCGACTTACGTATATCAAAGGTAGGATGTCATTTAATACGAACGACCTTTTTGTAAGATGACTTTATTTGATTTGTTTGAGGAAAAATAATACGGGTACAATTAGATGTATTTATAATGTTCGTTTTAAAAAACAAATTAATCAAATCTTGCTTGTGTAAAATAAATAATAATTAAGGAACACTTGTGTCCTAATATTATGCCAAATGTTACTTGGAATTGCTGTCCAAATCTATGTAAGATTTTTTCACGATCTTGGGCTGTTAGTCGATGAGTCAGCTCATAAAAGCAGTTTACTACTTATAAAAAAAAAACAACTGTTTTAGTAGATAATTGTGGTCTCAAATCCTGATATTTAGGGCCTCTGAGTGATTAAACTCAGGCTCAGTGATGAAACCCACCGAGAGAACCTTACATATCTTGGATGAAAGTCAGATACATGTATATCCACCATCGCACGTGGTGGAATAAGCATCATAGTCTCCTTAAAATAAGCTTTTACAAATCAGTGAAACATTTACGTCTTATCTATCTAGTAAATAAATAAAGAAGGCAGTGTCAAATTTAATTACTCATAAAAAACAAAAAAAAAAAAATTTCGAAAAGAAAAATCTGAACATTGTTAAAACCATAACCCAAAACGCAACCGATAACGATACTTTAACCTATAAATACATGAAAGCAAAGCATTGGTACACATTCGCCAACGTAACTCGCCGGATATCAAACAAATACACAGGATTCAAATCACGAAACACCGAAGAGCTTTTATCTCTTGTATTGTTGTTTTTAATGAAACGTTGATGATGACCCGACATTGTCCAACGGATCGGGTCGTTATCCCTGTCCCTTAATATCCTGAAGGACCGTCATAAAATTCCACAGCCGATCGAGTGACAACGAGTTGAACATTCGTAACCTACATCGGAAGAGATGGAATCGCTTTAATTGTTGTCCCATCAGATTCTGTCTTATATTTAGTTTTGGGAGTTTGGGGAGGAGGATTTTGCGTTGTCTTAGTGTGTACAAATAGGATTAAAATTTAACGCGCCGATATGGAATACGTTAATCTTAAAGAGGAATAAAATATTGAATTGGCAACTATTACTGAGTTTTCATGTTGCCAATTTGCATTTACCTTATATCGTACTTTTCGGTGCCGGATACTTTTTTTTTACATATGTATCTACCATTATGAATGCGTGGGTGAATCAACTTCAAGGATATAGAGCAGACGAGATATCCATCCGTGGTACACTTAAAGATTACTATACTTTTATAATTTGTTAAATTGAAACAAAGCGTAGACGTAGCTCGCGAGCCGTCACCCAAAATACAAATGTCACGGAACGAATAATAATTCAATCTCGTTAATTTTAAAGAAATCTGTTTTTGATCGAATCCATTGGGTGGCATGAAAACTGGGGAATTAATAAAACATCAACTAAAGCGAAAACGGGCGGAAAAATAGAGCCGAGGGAGCGTAAAAAAATGTCCACAAGGAACGTGCTCTTCATTAAGACGAAATGGAAACACCGGATGAATTGATCAATCAGAAATTTTATGGCCGAGAATCACTCAACGGAAAATAATTCGCCGCTCGTTTGGCTTGGCTCATCGCCGCCGTTTTAATTTCGTCCTCTTGGGGAGATCGAGTGTCATCCAATCTATCTGACGACTCGGAAAAAAAAATGTCCCCCATCCCCTTTAGCGCCCGGACGTCTTAAAGATAATGCTCGAAACGGGACTGGAATTATCTACATACTTGGAGATATTATTTAAAGCGATATCAATTTATTATATGTAAGTAATTAATGTTACTACGGTACGTTATGCTCAAATTGTCAAATAATTCTAAATTTCGGTTCAAATCTAAGCGGCCCGTCAGAATCGATGTTAACATGACTAATTATTCGGGTGGTTTGACGTATAATTACTGGGCGTAAGCACCCATCAGCCGCCTAATAATCTATTCCGTTTGCGATAACTAATTAATCAAGATCAAACAGAAACAACAATCGCGTCCGAACTCATCATCGGGCTTCGTAGGACCATCTTTTGTTTTTGTAACGAAAAAATTTGATAATACTTTTCTTTCATCCCATCGCTAATAATTTTCCATAATCCCGAAGAGAAAACTCGGAGGTGGCATTAAAAGCGGCAATCAAACTGGCAATTTAGAGGGAGTTCCGAATTTAAATCCGAAAGAAACTGCCTTCCGATTTGTAATTCAAACGTGCAAGAAAATGGCGCGATATCCGATTTGAATAAAGAATCGGGGACGGACCAACGGAATCGAGTTGTGGTGCCTACTTATACAATAGGAATAATAAATGCGACTTGCACTTAAACCTTCTATTGAAGAATAAGCAACGAGTATTTAAAAAAAAGTGTTTTTTTTTTACTTAGGAATATATGTTCAATTGTTCATATTATAAAAACAAGCTAACTCTTAAATTACGTATGCAAATGAAGCTATAAACATTGAATTCTCTTACCGTGTTACGAGCGAGATAATTACGAAGGCGTTCGCCCTTATCTTTAAAAAATATTATAGACTATTCAATCCGAGTCACCCCATGATCAAGCCTCGATACAGGCTCGAATGATCAGCCCCAAAGCCTTCATTAATGAAAACCATAAAGCCGGGGGCGCGTATCCGGCACGAAAGACCAAGTAAAAACGCGCGTAAAACGACCGACGCCTTATTACGCCCACGGGGGCAGGTGGGGCGCTGAAAAATTGTAGTGCTAAAAGAATTAAGTTATTGCCGGAGGTGTAATTGGTTTATGGAGATTGAGATATTGATGAGGGGTTTTTAAGAGATGTTTTGGACAGTGTATATTGGTGTTTATGATATGCATTGCTTAGACGTGTTATATGAAATGATGAGAAAAAATAGTTGAATTAAATGCTTATATAGTAGGAAATGTTTCGTTTCCCGTTCTCGAGAAACGTACGCAATTCTCACTTACGACCTTCAGCGCTAACAGTAGCTATATTGTAAATCTCATTGCGAAAAAAATGAATAAAATGGTCAGGTTCGCAAAGTCTATAGGATAATTAGTATAAATGAACTTATCCAAACTTTCCTCGCCCATAGCACAAATGAATACACGAATGTTTTAGTAACTGAACAAGTTATAACAAGCCGCGAATAATTTATTCGGAGTTGAAAATCAAAAATCATTCAAGCATCACTCGATCATCTGAGATCAGTGAATGTAAAAGCATTAATTTCGCCTCTCCAGAGCAGAATCTCCAGCGAAGCGTGATGGGGCTAGTCAATTAGTCGTAGTGCGCTTTGAAGTTGATAGTTGCGGATGCTGATATGGGTCTGCTGTCAGAGCAGAGATCGGATTTGCGGTACGTGTGTACGTGTGCCAGTGGGTCAAATAACATCTTGGTATTTGGATGAATGTCATATTTTGGGTGATTTTTTAAGGTAAGTAATATAAATTGAATTATATTATAGAAAAAATCTTATGACAGTAAATTGTCTTTTTATATAATTCAGTAATTGCAGTGACATTAATTTGCAAATTCATCAAACCGTTATTCAAAATGAAGATAATTTCACAGATAAATCAAAAAGTTTCAGATTTGAATAATTTAATTTCAGAACTATTATTAATCATAACGTCGAATTACAGAGCAGGTATAAGTATTTCTACCAACAAAAAAAAAATAACGAAAACTTCATTCAAGTAGAACTCGGTAACTGGCCTGTCGTTCCGCGATGGTCCCAATTTTTGTGCTCTCGAAATTTTTTAACTACGTCATCAAAATACGGGTGTCCCCCCTTGTTGCACCTTAATGAGGCCCCCGTTCCCCAATTTTATAACTGCCGATAACACGGCAACATTGAATAATTGTCGTAATTTAGAATGCTTGTTACGCAAAAACACGATACTCGGTTTTATTACGTAACGCGATAGGCTGTATTGATATTAAGATAAGAAAAACAGTCAGTGTTAGATCTGGGACACGTTTAACAACGTCGCGACCAAAACTTCACGCTTTCTATGAGGGAATAATTTTTAAACTTGACATCCGTTTTGTACATTTAATCGATATATACATAGTTGTCGCTCGAGGCTTCGCGTGCATTTAAGGGGGTTGGTTGACGTGTGTTAGGCAAAAAAGTAGTACATGTCCTTCCTTGGAGTTCAAGTTTGCTTCATATCAGATTCTGTTCATTGGTTTGGTAGTGAAAGAGCGACAGACAGACAGAGTTACTTTCACATTTATATTAGTAATCATATTATAAATATTTCTTACAGTAAATACGTTATATAATTGATTTTGGTTATATATATTTGAGATTAATAGCCTCGGACAAAGCTTGACCGATCACCATTAAAGTTGGCAAACATTTATTTTTTATATGAAAGGCTTTAATAGTATCCGTTTTATTGTAACTCACCGGTAGTTGGGGGCGCATACCGTTTAACCGATCGTCATCACGATTGGTATAAATTGGTGCACGGAGATTATTTAAGTTGTGTCTATAGTTATTTTTATATTTGGTTTAGTTTTTAACAAATAAATGAGGCATTGGAATGGATACCGGGGATTAGTTACTATATTACATATATAAAAATTAAATAAATCACGTTTCGTACGTAAATAGTATAAATTTAAAGTGGGTGCAACTGCGGAGCGTAGCTACTTGTACATATTATAATGATATTAAATACTAAAACGTACAAAACGCTCTGTCTTTTGGAATTTTCTTGAAAAATCTTTTGGAACACGTATGTACGTGCACACACATATGTATGTATGTACATAGGTTAAGCCGTTTTTTAGTTCCCCTCTCATTTATTACTATAGATGATATTTATAATATGATTAACGTTGAATATATTTACATCTACTAATATATGTATATCATTATAGCTTAAATCACTATTATTTATTGCTCGTTTGACGTTATTTTATGTTCGTTTCTCTTGATCAGCTTTTTTTATTTGAGTTTAAAGTCAGCTGTTGAGCAGAATTTCGGTTACTCATAAAAAACACGTAATTGGTTTATTCGTGACTATAATTATTGGATATATAAAGCCATTTCTGTGAGTGTCACGATTTTAGTCACGATTTGATAGGTTATTTGATTTTGAAGTTTTAATTTAACTACAGTCTACATAATATTGATATTTTACTTTAGATAGTAAACATTCGTCCGCTATAAAATAGATCGTTGATGATGAATATAAAGTGTTCTGAAGAGACAACTATTCTTAAATTAAATAGACCATTTTGATGATGATTTCGTCCTGACCGAGTTCGGTCACTGAGACCAAATCGAAAGGGGACCAGTCTATGCAGGATATATTATGCACAAGTGTGTGCACTCTCTATTCCTTTACGTGCTCTCTGAGGCACGGGAGTTTAATCACTTCCAACTTCCAGACTCCGGGCTTTGTTTCCTCGATAACTTTATACACTAGTCAATGTCCATACGAACACTTATATCAATAAAAATTATAATACATACAATTCAAATTAAGGCAAGGAAATACCTTTCGTTTGTTAAATAAGATAACAGAGCAACAGTCTACTTCTTATTATTTAAAAACATCACAGTTTCGGTAGCATCATGTGTAAGACTCGTTTAAAAAACGTGTGAATACTTGAGGCGTTTATTTGTAGTCATTGTTGTTCAGTCCACATCCAGATTCTACATTTCAACATCACATCAGCTATATTCAACCACAGTAGGACAAGACAGAAATATACATACAGCATTTGGACGATAAGTTGACTCGATATTGGTCGAGGGCTTAAATATTCTATGATATTAATGCATTTGCGCAAAATAGGCGTTTTGAATGTCGACAACGCTGATCGGAACTATGGAACTAAATTTAAAGTAGCTATAAATAGTTAAACGAAATTGTATTATAAATAAAGATGTATCAATTGAGAACTGTTAGCTGCGCAATTATGATGAGCTGTTTGCAGATCTTATGGAATCCGTTAATCTACGGTTTGTTTATCTTTATTTCTTCTCTGGCAAGGGATAGTAACAAAATGATTTCCATATAGTTATAAAATTTCAAGCCGATACGACCATAATATACATAATACTTCAAATCAAATCTAACCTATTACTTGGGAACTGACTTTGTAACCTTCGTCGAAATAAAAACGACGCTATTATAAAGTTTGTAAAAAAGAAAGAAGAAATATTAAAAAAAAATCAAATAAAAATACGCATAAAAATAAAATAATTATACATTACAAGACAATAATAATAAACGAACTTAATAAGGCCACGTCTACACATCAAAATGAGACATATCTTGTTATTTTCTAATGGGAGAGCGTCACGTCTCGAATGTAATACAAATTTTAATATTCGCAATCATTTTTACTCGACAGCCATATACAATATTGACCTTTATTACATTCGTATAGAGACAAAATTAGTGTATACATTTTTAAATACAAAAATAAACTATGTTGATGGGATACTTGTTGCTACTAATAAGCCACTTGTATATTTTAATAATGTGAAATGTTTCTAGAGGTATCATTAAAATATCGGCAGGTGAAATAGGTTATTCGGTATAGAATGAGCTTGATGTTTTTCAGTTATTTTTTATAACTTTTTAAATTGTTAGGTTAAAACAAATGAAGAGGTATTCTTTAGACAGACTCCTTTCGGGATGTTTTTGACAAAGTGAGTAAGTACTTACAGTTGCTTCACAATATGTTTACAACCATATTATGTATATTTACACTAATAATGATTTTTTTTAAAGAAAGGGTGACGATCATTGTATAGACACGAGGAGGAAAGGTAAACTAATAAAACCTAGTTTCCGACTTCGCAAAGTTAATTCATCCTTCCTGGGGGACGGTATTTCGTTATTTTTAACTTGGCTTTTAAAAGATTTAAAACTCATGTCAAAAACACATTGATAAATATACAAGATTATATCAAAGATAAAAAAACGTGGACTTCGTAGGTATTTGTTGATTTCTAGGCAGGATATAAATACATCTAGTTGTACTTTATTGACATACTCTGTAATTAAAATTGCAGAAAAGAGTAACTAGTGAGTTTCTTGCCGGTTCTTCTCGGTAGAATCTACGTTCAAAGCCGGTGGAAGTTTTACATTTAATTCAACACAGTAACATTACGATTAAAAAGTGCTTTCATGAGCCTACTTGAATAAAGAATATATTGGTTTTGATTTTTTACAGTTTTATGATTATAATTTAAATAAGAATTATAATTAAAATGAGCATATCATTTTAATTAAATATTATATAAAATATTTTTATAATATTGTACGAAGATTATTTATAATATTAAATTACACTTCCTTTCATTATGAAAGCATCTCATGCATGAAAGATCTTTGACGCTAAAGTACTTTCTACTCATCTGTTTAAAAGCGACCCATTGACTAAAATAATGAACATAAAGTAACAGACGCCCGAAATAGTATCCAACTATAAGACCATTTAGAGTCGTCATATTTATACATAAGGCTTACAAGATTAAATGAGAAACAGTGGTTGGGGGAATGATAGCATATTTCTATGGCATTTAATTTTTTTTTATCACAAGGAGAAGTGTCTGTCGCGACACGTACCAGCGAAGTGACGAGTGCTTTGCGCCGCCTCTCCTGTTTAGCCGCCATTTTGAAAACTAAAGGGTTCACGGCGCGGTTAAAGAATTTTCTATTTCACTTTTCTGTTGCCCACTTCACTATTAGTGGTTGTAAGCTGTTTTATGTAAATACGGTTCAAGTTACTCGGTATATCATTTATGTATTACGCGTATTTCAATTGATGTATGACGTTTTGTATCGTTTCTTTCGGATGCTCGCGACTCGGAGATTCAACGATCCTCACCTTTATAATGGTTACCTTGTAATGTTCACATAAAAATATTTCAGTTTTAACCAGCATCGCTACATCTGTTTGCCGATAACATATCGGTCAACGGGCGTGCAAATGGGCCTCCTGTTGGTAAGTGGTCACAACTGCTATTCCTTAATAATGCGCCACCAACCTTGATAGCTAGAATTTTATGACCCGTGTGCCTTTAGTAAAACTAGTTCACTCACCCTTCAAACTGGAACCTAACCACACTAAGTATTGATGGTTGAAGGTAGAATATGTGTTGAGTGGGGGTATATGGATATAATGTATATACTATGACACAGCTTTCAATACTTCCTCACTAATGTTATAAATGCGAAAGTAACTCTCTCTGTTACCTGTAACGGATATAGATCAAATTTGGTATATTGATAGTTTGAGTCCAATGGAAGGACATAGGGTTTTTATTTTATATTACTTCAACCCTTGTGGAAGGAAAATGGGGGGGGAGGTGTGAACGTTTGTGAGCAATAAAGTTTATATTCGGGTTCAGTCATGCTTTATTAATTAAAATCCTTACCATAATAATCAATAAATAAAGAGTCGTGCATAAACCGAATAGGAACAATTGACGACCTCTTGCTCTAAGAAAAACATTTCTATCTTATAACCGATTATCAATGATTGTATGTTTAATTATTTTTTATATTGTCAGGTATAGGACAGGCGTGAAAATCACACTGGCCGCCGGCCCACATATCATTGCATAAGAACAAGCGAATGATGATGGTGATGCTGGACAGATCAAATGAAATTAATTACCATAGGGCTAGATACCTTTCTTTAAATCGAGAGCCGAGATGGCCCAGTGGTTAGAACGCGTGCATCTTAACCGATGATTACGGGTTCAAACATAGGCGAGCACCATTGAATTTTCATGAGCTTAATTTGTGTTTATAATTCATCTCGTGTTCGGTGGTGAAGGAAAACATCGTAAGGAAACCTGCATGTGACTAATTTCAACGAAATTCTGCCACATGAAATTTACAGGCTGTTAATGTTTTGTTTCTTTAAATAATAACATTCAAACACTACCTATGTATGAAAACCTATTTCAATTATATTTCCTTTTATAAATATATTAAAAGGACAATTTTGACTCAGTTTAATTACGGATTGATTATTGCGATAAATTTTACTGATATAAGTATTAGTATAACTTATCGTAAACGAGGCCGTTTTAAGAGGTCTTAAGGAGAAATGTATGCTTCATAATACCGCTTTAGTTTATTTAAACATATTTATTCAACTTACAAGTCATGAATGCCTATGTAAGTGTTCATTACATTTCAATGCAGAGGTTTAATATGCGTTCGGTATTAAAATTTCTTAACGGTATTATATAGTATTACATTTTTTTATGATATCGGTAGGCGGACGAGCAAATGGGCCACCTGATGGTAAGTGGTCACCACCGCCCATAGACAATGGCGTTGTAAGAAATATTAACCATTCCTTATATCACCAATGCGCTACCAACCTTGGGAACTAAGATGATACTTGTGCCTCTAGTTACACTGGCTCACTCACCCTTCAAACCGGAACACAACAATACTGAGTACTGCTGTTTGGCGGTAGAATATCTGAGTGGGTGGTACCTACCCAGACGGGCTTGCACAAAGCCCTACCACCAAGAAATTTTTGATTATAAAGGAAATATATTTTTTATAGATTTAAAAAAAAAACTAAAATTGTTACTTATGAAGTGATATATACTAATATTACGAAGAGGTACACGAGTAGGGGACTAATTATACAGCTCTATTCAATTCTAAAACATTTTTTTCACAAAATGTAAACTACATAATTCCTGAAAAATTATATGATATCTACATATAATTTATACCTATATGGTATATAATATTTTTATTTAAAATTATTTTTTTTTGTTTATTTATAAACCTTAATATCAAATAGTAAATAAATAAATAAAGACCCACTACAGGGTCAAGACCTGAATCATGAAGCGAAGTAAAAAGAAAAAGAGGAGATGTACTATGTATTGGTTTTTATGGTGTTTGGTGGTAGTAACCAGTTTAACTCCAAGCACAAGGACACAATGGCTTAGCTCTCAAGATTGTTGGCGCAAGGAATGGTTTCAAAATTCTTGGGGACCACTTACATCAGCTGACCTCTATACTCCTCCGCCAACCAATGTCATAAAAAAAATTATAATTTTTGTGATTATTATTCTATATAAACCTATTTATTTTGTGCTAACAAAACCGTTCCATGTCACTGGCAGCCAAAACCCTGAGGATTAAACACTTCACCAACGTGTGTAATAATAATTAACAAAAAAATATCTACATCAAAATCGTTGAAACGAATCGCGATCTCCGATCTTCGCCCTGGGATAAACGGATCCCACAATTGAAATGTTTATAGATACAATAATGCCCCCGGATCAATTCCCCGCCGCTGTGTTTAATTTATTTTTCCGCTATACGTACCCCGACAAAGCCGTAACGCGCCGTCTTATTTGCAACGCTAAGACTTCATTTGCGAATATGTACATCGCCCCGTGAGAACATTCTCGAGGTTTGTTTATTTATATGCATAGATAATAATAATAAATAAATAAATAAATATTGGACAACATCACATACATTACTCTGATCCCAATGTAAGTAGCTAAAGCACTTGTGTTATGGAAAATCAGAAGTAACGACGGTACCACAAACACCCAGACCCAAGACAACATAGAAAACTAATGAACTTTTTCTACATCGACTCGGCCGGGGATCAAACCCGGGACCTCGGAGTGGCGTACCCATGAAAACCGGTGTACACACTACTCGACCACGGAGGTCGTCAAAAACTAAATATATACTGATTGATAGACTGTTAAAGCTTAGACCGTATCGATAAATATAGTGGTCAACAGTTGACCATTATGTACACGCACACTAGTAAATTAGTACGACGTTTAGCGAATGTGAATCGTAGTTGTCACGCACACCGAGATAATAAAGTTGGTTTTTTTGTTTTAGTGCTTACGAGCGACCCGCCCCGGCTTCGCACGGGTGCAATTCTGCCACTAAACATACTACAGCATGTCTTACAACGTTCACAGTTTTTCAGTCGTTAGACAATACAAACCGCTATGTCCCTGCGTTTTAATTCTGTAATATCTTCGAAAAAAAAATTAACGAATATTTAAATTACATGCTGAAAAATATTCATTTAAATTTCATGCTGTAAAGGGCCATATTACAAATAATTTATTTGCATGAAATTTTGTTTACAGATAGGATGTAATACGATATTACACAAACATCAACTCAACCTTGTACATGCTAATTTCCAGAAAATTCTTAACAAATTCAATTTCCATTCATTCAACAATAACAAAAAAAAAAAGAAAGATTACGATTGTTCGTCGTATGCGATCCGCGTACAATAGCATCTTCCCCTGACTCACCCGAGATGATTATCGATTGAGTTGCTCAGTTTACAAGTCGAGGAGGCTGATAATACGATACTGGGATACAGGTACGGTACAGATCTATATAAAGTTGTTAATTTGTCATATTTTATATAATTATATTAGCAAGAAAAAATACCGTAACGTAACGTTCAAAATGATATGAAGCAGTTCATTGTAATGCCGATGCCAACATATGCATTATTAATTTACCAGGAAAAAAACAAAACAGTAATAAACGAAGTTGTCTGACCACCGTTTTCATTATTAAATATTATAACGACCATCGCTAAAAACGGTTAATATTTTCAGCAAAAAAAAAAAACAGAATACCATAGTTCATTTGCATATAAAAATAATTAATTAATTGAATTTGTATTGGAATTTAATACTGTAGTTTATAGAATGTTTATCAAGTGATGTGGAGGTAACAGCAGCTCTGTAACGTCCACAACCCCCACCGCGTTTTTCGCGGGGTATTATCAATTATTAAACATCAGCATGGAAATAGCACCCCGGAGTCCGCGAGCATCCGCCCCCGTGTATATTGCGTACTTGTATTAAATATTCCTGGATTAGGAGTTTTTTATAACGGTACGACACGTAAACATTTACAAAAAAAAAAGAAAACCATAAAGCACGACTGTCGATTGTAAAAACAATTTAAAAGAGGTGTGTCGTGGGATAACCGATTGGAAAAAGTTGTTTTCGCTATATATTAAATAAATGAAAATAAATTAGCAACGTTTGGGAATCATTAAATAACAGGATTTAAAATTGTTATAAAAAATACCGTGGGAATTATTTAAAAAAAAAAATAAAAACAATTTGAAATAATACTTAGGAAGTCGTATAAAATTATGTAGGAGATAAAGAAAGGAAAAGATCACCCGGAGGTTTCTTAACTCTTGTGTAGGTGTCCTAGTTCACTCTCCAATAAGACGCGTAAAAGAACTTCGTTCCAAAAAAAAAAAAAGTGAATGAATTCAGAATTCCATAATCAAATAATTGAAAATAACAATTATAATCAATTAAATATTATGAGGATAATTTGCAATAAGGTAACTTTAATATTCATGAAATAAATCCGCTATTTTACTAATATTTACTCGTAGCGTACAAAAACACAGCCGCTACAAGTGATAATTTCGATCCGGAATCGTATCGTTGCCGTCACGTCGTACTGTGAACAAAATATTCCTTAACGTGAAAGCGGCTTCGGCAGCCGTGAAATGGTTTTCGGTTTTGTGCAAGTTATTAGCGGGATTTCCATGTTTGTGATTTATTGTTTTTTCTCCAAGGGGGCTCCTTAAGACATAAGGCATATTTTCGATGGCGAAGATACGACAAGCTCACGTAATAAAACTTTATTGCTCTTATTTATGTAGATTAGATGCAATCCAATGATTATTAAAGGTGGCTGTAGCATTACTGGTAACGCTTTTTGAAAACAAAACAAATAGAGAATCATTCAAGTTTTTAACTTACTCAATGATACATATTTAGTACGTGAACTCGAAATTCACGCTTTTCAGGTTAACACTCTAAATTTAAAACGGGTGAATTTTGGGATGTAATGACTGGTCTGACAAATGGGCTGAACTGAACTGATGCTAAGTGGTCACCACCGCCCGTAGACATTGGCACTGCAAATAGTAACCACTCTTTACATAAGAAATGCAACAACAACCTAAGATGAAGATGAGCTAAGAGGTACACGCATTCTTAAACCGGAACACAACAATACAAGTATTGCTGTTTGGCGGTAGAATATCTGGTGAGTGGGTGGAACCACTGGCACAAAACTCTACCACCAAGTCATAAAGTAATGTTATATACTAAATACTATATGAATTATTATAGTATATATACCAAGGTCCTGCTTACACTAATTCAATTTTCCTTCGTAGTACATTTGTTCAAAATCAAATCTTCATTGCATTAAGAAGATATTATGTTAATTAACAATAAGACGATGAACTACCTCCGTAGTTAAAATTGAAGATAAGTTTCGAGGCCATCGTTCGGTCTACCAGGATTGCAATCAAATGCATCCCGAGCGGTCCGGCGTACCCTCTATTACCGAGTTATAAACATACCACCTTCTTGAATATTAAGGAACAATTAAACGAGCCGAGAACTATCCGAATATTACTAAACATCAAAAATCTTGAAATATCCAAAACGTCATAACGTCCTGAGACCCTTATTGTAAACGTACACATAATCATATTTAATTCTAAAGGGAACTCACTTGTAGTATATTACTGTGCAAAACATGTGCCCGTGAAATAAATATAACTGATTTAATTAAAACGAGAGTGTAACTTCATTAACAATAATAAATTTAAAATTAGAATTATCAAACTGAGAAGTGAAAGAACCTTCGTTAAAACTATAACACAACGCCTTATTGCATTCACAGATAAAAGATAAAAAATATTCATCAATATCCGTTGTGTAGTTGTTCGCATAAATGTACTTAAGAGTTAAATTCCTGCACGAAACAAATTATTATATCTTGAGCACTATCAAAATTATATCGTAAACATGAGGTAGCCTATTCTCAATACAAAATATCAGTGAAAATGGACAACGTCTTAAAAATATATATCGCTGAATATATGTATATAAAAGAAAAACCCATGAACTAAAACTATCTTGTGCAGGGGCACAGTAAGCTCAACAGAAACTTATCCCCAATAAATTATTTTTAATAAATGACAAACCGTATTTGTCTAATTTTATTTATTCAACCCGAGCGAAGTCGGGTATTCATCTAGTGCGACAATATTTCACTCAACTACTTATCCATTTTAACTAATAAATAACACGAAAAGAAAAGAAATTCTTCTTGATTACATGTACGCAGAAGAGACTATTATTCGATGCAAACGGTCAAAGGCAGTTGGAAAATTTAATGGGAATCCGACGGAACGTGGATTGGACAAATTTAATTATAGTATTCGGAAATGGGCTAGAAAATTGAATGTACAGTGGAGATATCGCGGTGGAATCGCGTAAAACCTAATTGATTCAGGGAGGAACGCAGTGATGTTCCTGAACGCTGGCGTTGGATGCGAATAATTTATTATTATTGCTCCCATTTCGATTTTAAAGTTTAGTCTTATTATAATACAAAAATACTTATACAATGTTATCAATGATTTTTGTTTAACTATTCATTTTAATTTATTTTATAAGCTCAATTTAAAAATATTTTAGTGTATAAAAATAAAATCAACGTATTCAAATACGCCTATAAAAACACTTCTGAATGGCTATGTTATATAGTGTTGACTTAAACGTAGAGTTACCACCGGTTGGGAATGTAGATTCTAACGAGAAGAGCCGGCAGGACGTTCAGCTACTCCATTCCACCGCTTTAATTATAGATTATGTCAATACAGTTTGTACTGTATTGACATCAGTTAAGTCAACATGTTTCTAATAATGTATTTTCCAGAAATTGAAGAAATGAAATGATGTATACAAAGTAACAAAAATGTATTACTGTTGGGCTGAGTCCTCCTCTCTGTCTCAAGAAGAAGGTTTGGTGCAATAAATAATTGTTCTATTTATTAATAATACAAAGAGGTTCGCTATGTTTCCATCACACCTATTTTGTTTTTTGTTTAAAATCTTTCTTTTTTTTTAAATATTGTAATAATATTTCATGCGACATCAAACATCTACATTTGTAATATTTTTCGTTATAGATTCCCTATATTTTGATTTATAATAATAATTCTCCTATAAATTTCTCATGAAGTCATATAAGTGTATCTAGAGCCTTATTATGGGATATTTGCAACGCCAATCTAAAACTAAGAATAAAGTAATGTATACACAGGAATGTTTGTTTACATACAGCCGTACACTAAGGCAATATATAATTAAAATAATAAACATAAACAGACTATTACATCCTTACTCTATTAATATCTGATTCATGTTAAATTTATCCTAGCAATAAAGTCACTAGCAAACCATAAATATGCGTAAATATTCAATTGAAATTAGATCAGCGAACTTCATCCATATTAATAACATTAATTTTATAACAATCTATTAAGATTCATAATACTAAAACAAACACGTATTCACTCTATTCGTATGTGAAATAACTACCAAAATACTAATTTCTCATGTCTGATAAACAGAGCTTAGAAACATCTGTTGGGCGCAAATCAAATTAATCCATCTGGAAACAGATCGAAACGTCAGGTCGGACTTGTACTGAAAATAATTTGCACCGAAACTTGTCCAAGTTAGTTTGAACTACACCGGACCCAATTCAGTCCCCTGCGGTGCTCCATCCAACGAAAACGCTACCGAGCGAGGAGATCTCGTTAAATTGGCGTTAGACGGACGAAATAACTGTTATGATGGATCGGACGTCCACTAGATGGGCTTTCGGCACCATCATCGCTCAATTCGACAATCGTTGTTCGATGTCGGAGTGCCTTTGGATTGAGTCCATTATTCTTCACCTGTCAAGAAACAATATCGGGTGGCGCTCCGAACCCTATTCCTGTGTGTGTCTTTGTTATTTATTGATAAATGCCGAATTTTATCGTATGGTTTAAGTTTAAAATATTGCTCAGTAAATTATATTTTACTGATTTCTCAAATTTTAATTCAGCGATAAATATATTGTATTTCTAAATATAACGTTGCGAATAATACAATGTGTAATCCCACAAAACGATCAAGGCACGCGTCTATAGCGACATTATGTACATCTAATTAACCGGTCAAACCCACCGTTCGGACCACAAAACATCAAAGGACATCTTAATACGCTCAGAGCGAAATCGTCTCTGACTAAACATTGGCGTTGCCCGACCCTAACAATTTCTGGATCGTCTTCCTAAGGTGAAATTTTCGCCGACGGGTGTCCAATAGTCTATTAAAACGGTAGTACCAATAAGACTACATCCTTTGTTTATAATAAACACTTTCCATTCGCTCCGTCCTTTTCCAGTCTATAGCTTAATGTATATCGTTATCGCATTCGCACATTTGTTTTGTAGCAGCATTCTAGTGCATATCCAGGGTACAGCCATAGCAAGAACCCTCAGGAACGTTAACGACATACCCCGAGTTCGCCCGAGGCCGATTCAATTACTACTGTCGTATTATTTCGACGAAAATATGTATGTATTTGTGTACGTTTGTTGCGGTGTGAATTAAATTCTGTTTCAAGTTTATTGGTCACGGATGGCGATAAGTTTGGATAAGGGTTTCAGGGCGGGCTCGGATGGGTGAACTATGCTCTGTCTATATTGAATTTGATGGATGATGTTTGTTAAACATTTACAATTACATTGATATTTATATATATTTAATTAGTAATTTCAAGAATATCAGCTTATTCAAAGTCGATATCGAGGTATTTGAAACAAAACGAATGCTTGGCAGCAGTGATGGACAAAACTTAAGCTATAGTTTCGACGATTTATCAAAACATTAGACCAAGTGCAGTGTAGCGATACTCGCATAATAGTCTTGATTAACCGTTTTCCCCGCAGGATACAATTATAGGGCCGATATTGCTCTTAACAACTCGATAAGGTGTTATCGGGAGACCTCAGAGCAATTTATGGGGAGTTAATAGTTACCCTTCAATGAACCCGACTTAATAGTCTTGCTAAAACGGATTTTCATTAGATGACATCGTTTTCAATATTTTAATGTCTGTGTAGCGTAAGTCATAACGTTAAGCTATCATACGTTGTGAGGCTTCGTCTTATATGTGTGTGTGGGTCGTCCTTCATTACATCATTTATATGACGTCAGATAAGTCGTCTTATTTATTTAAATGTAGAAAGTTCTAGATAAAGAAATTCCATTTACAATGACGTTTGACGTTTCTACATATGATTTTGGTTTATACGGTCGAAGACATTTTCATTTGGATGGAACGCTCAAGTTATTTGTTTAGATTTAAGCGAATACGACGTTAATGCAATACAAGTAGCTATAAAAATCCAAACAATAATATTAAGAGATAAACATTAAAGAAACCCATTAGTACCGAATATGAGGAACAAATGTGAAGATGAAGCGTCCGCATTATCCAAAGTGCATACCTGCCAAACATTTAATCCATTCCATCCACTAGCGTAGCTCACATAAAACTTGGTATATATTAATTTTTCAGAGAGCTGTATGTAGCTCTTGAAACGTCGCCGCGGGCGAGCAGACAGTCGCGAGTGTAGCAGACGCGCCCATCTAAGTGTGGAGCCATCAGATCGAGGGTTACATTCGATAATACAGCTATATTAATAATAAGTAGGTACATGCCATCTACTTATACAAAGGTCATATAATATTTTTCAAAATTAAATGTGATGGGGGAATAATTATTACAGTTAATGTTGATTCGTTTCTGCCGTACATTTTAATTTTTTTTTTGCGTAAAACGTATGTCATATAAAATGCGTGTTTTTAAAATAAATTTTAATATTTATCTTAATAAACTATGCCATGCCATTCTTTGGCGGATTATTGTACAAAGTATTTTGTACCAACATTGTAAGCGTCAATTTACAGTTATAGTTATACTTCAATCACGGTTGTAAGTTTTACATAATATGTTGACATGTCGTCTTTTACAATAACTGTTTGAAATTTTGAATCTCCGTGTAATTTAAAATTCTGAGTCGTACATTAAACCAAGTTTGATATATAAATAGAAAGTTTACGCACTCCAATAGAACCACAATTACTATACGCCTCGGAAGGCAGACCCTGGCCAGCCAGGACTAATAAGTGCCAGGCAGAAGAAGACGAACTACGAGTCATGTTAGTTAGTTAAATACATAAATATTGGACAACATCACATACATTACTCTGATCCAAAAGTAGCTAAAGCACTTGTGTTATGGAAAATCAGAAGTAACTCCGGTACCACATACACCCAGACCGAACACAACATAGAAAACCAATGAACTTTTACCACATCGACTCGGCGTACCCACGAAAACAGGTGTACACGCTACTCGACTCCATCCAACAATGACTCTTGTAAGTTACACAAGCGAAGACGATCGCGGTGTTAATGGCTCAGCAACTGGCAATGCAGACGTGATTTTGCGCCGGGTAAAATATGAAGTTCGCATGATATTTCAGATTATCAAACGGTAATATTTTTAATGATTCGTTGTATATTATACTCGTGACATTCTTATTACTCCAACATGCTATAGGGCTTAATTTGCGTTTAAATTAAAATGAACTCGAGGGTTTTATTGCAGTGATGAAATGTTTCTATCTTATTTTGAAACTTTAAGTAACTTTTATATTATTTAATGTATTCTTTTTTTATTTAATCGTTTATTTAATTTTTTTTTTTTTATAATGTATCGAGTAGTAATCGATTTTATTCGATTAGTTTTGCGTGAAGTATACATTTTATTGATGGGTTATCTAATTACTTCACACAAACATAAGTATTCTATTAATATGATAAGTGTGTATACTATCTATATTAAAGTTAATTTCTGCCAAGTAATATAATCAACTAGCTGTCATTAAGGTAATCTTTTAAAGATACTATATTATACACTCGTAGCCCGGATAATGTATATGTTATATTGAATCACCTGGGTCGGTATATGTTCTTCCGCCAAACAGCAATAGATACTATTGTTGTATTACGATTTGAAGAGTGAGCGAGCCAGTGTAACATCAGGCACTTAGATTCACCTTAGTTCATAACGTTGGTGGCGCATGGCGATTTACGGGGCTGGTTATTTATTTATTTTAAGTGAATATACATTTTATTTATATTGTACTGTATTATGAACGATGCAACAAAAAACCTATTTGATTTATCCGAACATCGGTATTCTTTGTCAACACTTATATACTTATTATTATATATCTTAAAATGTCTACGGGCAGTGACCACAATCAAGTAATTACAGGTCATCCAACGTGTGTTCCATTTGCCACTACATATAATCCCAAAAACTTTGAACTCATATTAAGCATTTTCGAGAAAATCGCGTCGCTAGTACAGTACTCGTAGATTCTTACTTATATCACCCGTTAATCTAACTAATATTAAAAATGAGAAAGTTTGTATGGATGTTTGTTACTGAAACACGTCACTTAATAAAACGAACTTAAGACGGGTTACTTTTTATCCCTAAAACTTGACAAGCATCCTGCCCTCATCTCATACGCGAGCGAAGCTGCTAGCTGTGACTAGTGTATAATAAAATATGAAATATCATTCGTAGATTCGAATGTTTCCGTGTCTGTTTTGCTAAGGCCTAATTTGTTTAGATCGTCCCCCTCATTGTCTTGCCTCCGTGGCTCACGAGCGATCAATTATAGAGGTTTTCATATGCAAATACCACGGGAGCAATTTTAATTACGTGTTTTGATTGCGTTATATATTGATTAGGTTCATTATGTACGGGCTGGGGGGTTGATAGATGATTTAATATGCACATTTGATTAAAGAAAGTTTCGTAATTATGCTTACATTTCAAGTTATGGATATTTTTTGAATATCTAATTGCTATTATTTGATTGTAATGTTTAAATAGTAAAAGTAAAGGAACAGCCTGTATATGTCCTAACATTTGTTAGAATCAGTAAAGGTTTGAAGTTTATTCTACAATCGAATTACATCCATCTGTACTGTTTCATATTTAGTTAATAATATTTAATATTATCGAAAATAATATTAAAACCTAACAAACTTTTTTTAAGTCATATAGATGCGTTCTGTGCAAAATGGGTCTCCATTATTTATCGAAATTAGTACTGTGAGAAATATTAACCATTCCTCATATCGACAATTCGCCAGTTACCTTAGGAGCTAAGGTAGTATGTCTCTCGTACCTGTAGTTACACTGGCTCACTCACCCTTTAAACAGGAAGACAACTATACTAAGTATTGCTGCTTGGTTGTAAAATATATGAGTGGTTGGTACCTGATTATACGGGTTTGCCCTAACCCTACAACCGAGTAAATAAAAATATTTTGGAAAACGCTAATCAAATATATAAATCAAAACATCTCAAAGATAGACAAACATCCAAAGTTATCCCGACAAATGGATTCCAATGACGGAAATCTCAATTAACGATCGAGTTTTAAAGTTACAACTTTGTTATCAAAGATAAAGTTATTAAACATCCAATATCCGATGAATGGGCAACGAGTTTGAAAATCGACGGTTCAACCCTTCTGTGACAACTTGGGCGGAACGGATCGTTGAATTTTTGATCTCAACTGGGGCGGGGGTGTCGGTGACATTATTAACACTTAATATTTAGTATCGCGTGGGGCTCCGATATATTTACTTTAGGATTTTCTTTGTATCGGTGTTTCGTAAACTATATTTAACAATGACTTTTATTTACACAATCAACAAAATATTAAAATTTATATGACACTAGTTGTCATCGGCGGATTCGCTCGCGTTTTAAGGGTTGATCGTCAGGTACCAGGCATAAAAAAGTAGCCTATTTCCTCTCTTTGAGTTCAAACTTTATTCATAGCCTGTTTCATCAAATTCGGTTCAGTCGTTTGGCCGAAAACGTGACAGACAGTCAGAAAGGCAGAGTTAGTTAGAATTAAAGAAAACTATTTATAACAAAATAAC
The DNA here is from genome assembly GCF_037043105.1 of Vanessa tameamea. Lineage (NCBI taxonomy): Eukaryota > Metazoa > Arthropoda > Insecta > Lepidoptera > Nymphalidae > Vanessa > Vanessa tameamea. Next base: position 9,008,152 of record NC_087329.1, on the reverse strand, counting down.
CTAATTGTTATGAAGAAACATTGAAAAATGATGTGTTTTATTTATGTGATATTGCGGAATATATAATAAAATAATTTTCATTAATAAATAATTTATTAATGAAGATGAAGAAGGCCGTACCATCGAAAATACATGTAAATAAAGTTTATCTGTATGTTTTATTAAAAACTTTAGCAGATATAATAAATAAAATTTAATAAGTTACCCTCAACTGTTTGTCCAGAGTTCAAGAACGTACCTGAAAAGAAAGTTACAATAATAAGTATTTATATATATAAAAAAAACTCAAGCAATAATAATATCAAGACAAAATACAACGTTCAATAATAGGAGCACATCCTCGTAACTTCAAACACCCCGCTCGTATCGCAAGTGTCGAAACTCGGGGTAATTAATATTTTAATTGGACATTTTGTGCGTTGTTACTTAGCTGATACTGCTCGATAAATTCCGCGGCTAATAATGCCCCCCTCTCGACTTGAGTACCTGTTTGATGTTTTGGTTAATATATTCGTATCAATTTAATGGTTCAACGAATAAAAGTGACACTGTATTTTATATTCAGGGTAAAAAGGAGGCACAGTCATTGGGTGCCCGAAGAGGGACCTGGAAAGTTTGCCTGTCTTGGAAATTAGTGATTGGCGATTTCGACGCTAAAACTTTGCTGACTATTAAATTACTGGACTAAAAGGGCTTTTGGTGTAGTCACGTTTATAACAAAACACTTAGTAAAATTTAAAGATCTTTATTCAAAATTGTAAGTTAAAATAAGTTAAATATGGAGTTAAAAATCTACGGAAATCATGTAAAATCGTTGTTCATGTACCTGAACTCTTTCCAGTTTTTACGGATTGGAATGGGAAACTATTTGATTATGAGTGACGAAATTGAGTTCACTTGTGTTTGTTACGTAGTTGGCTTGTTTTCTTAAGATTTGTCGCTGTGGCCGAAATCGTTTAGAAGAACACCATTGACTGTTATAAAAAAAAAAACAACCACTGGTTCGGAAAGAAAAACCTCAGACCCGAGAAAAACCGGCGATTGAAACTCAGCGAAACTTTATTTTTTATATATCTTATTTTTTTTACAATGTGTTCACAATGCAGTTTTCCATAATATTATTGCGTGTTATAAACTACGAACTCATTACTTTCAAAATACTCTTTCACACCCAAATGTTTCTTAACATTTTGAAACCGTCTCGCTGTAAATATGGGAATGTCCTCGAGTATGGGTCTCATCACAAATTATACTATAAGACAAAGCTGCTTCAAGTTTGAAGGTATGTCTCAAGAAGCACACTAAGAAAAGTTTTTACGAAATTTTTATATAACACCTCAAATTAATCCAGTCATCTCTTTCAAAGTATTATATTTATAAGCACACCTAGAATAATAAGAATAATTAATATGTTAATATTGTGTGTTGTGTTAATGTTGTGATTGAAAGTATGTGCCTTTTCATCCGCTTTAAATTTCAACGGTTGTAATATATTCCAATACAATCGTTTCGATGTTGTTATTTTTAACATGTTTAGAGAAAATAGTACACGCCGCACGCTTAGCCGTTACTCCGAAGAAACAAATATTTATCGTTACAGAAAAAATTGCCAACATAAAAAAAAAAACAATAAATAAAACATTGCTATTTCAAGCGTTGAACTTTATCAAAGCTTTACCGATTATTCGAATCAAACAATTAAATAATTCAGATGAAAACTTCGGGTGTGCCATAATCAAACGGCCATGGTACAAAACGCCTTTGACGCACTTGTCGAGTCTAATGAGGCACCTGAACAGGGGAACCGCAACACTTACTGCGAGTTTACGATCGCGATCTACGTTAAACGCGCGTTAAAAATGCTGTGGGTGCTAAGGATGGATTGGTACAGTCTATGGATATGAGTTAGCGGAATCAGATCTATGTATATTTATATAGATATATTAATGGATATAGCCAAGACAATTTTAAAGGATTCTAAGTCAAGTGTGAGAATTACTACAATTACTAGTCTCGTTCAGTTTTCCATAAGTCACTCTATTTAACAGGTGCATGTAAAAAGGTGCGATTTTTATATTAATATTTCACGTTTTTATTTTTACTTGTTCTCTAATAAGTGAGTTTACATACTTAGATTAAAATTCCCAAAATAAATAAATAGGCAATAAAATTAATTATATTTATAAAATACTATTAAGGTAACTAATATAATTTGTATTTATATTAAGACAGTACTTATTTTTAAATCTATGGTACTGATTAAATTACTCTGTGACGCCGTCGATCGGGCGCGAGTCACTTTGTGCTTTGCTGAGTGCGAGCAGTAATTGGTATCTTTGATTGCATTTACGAGCCTTTCAAATAACATTTTTAATTGCTTCGTAATAACACCGACGATGCATATCGTAGGTATAGGTTATTGCTATAGAATTTAGTGATATATTTTTTTAGGTTTATCAAGTAATTGAGCAAGCTTAAAAGGGTCGCTTTAAATATATTTTGGCCTTATAATATAAGACTTTTTTGTTCACATAAAATTGAATGTACAATTAAATTAAAATGTCAAAAATATATTTTGATACATAGAAGAAAATTTGTTAGTATATTAACCTTTTTAGGAAACCTGATACGGACGTATGCAACAAATTTACCTAATCTGCATTGGAGCAGCGTTGTGGGATAACCCACCACGCTGCCATACTATACCAACAAATTTATTTTCTTCTATATATATATATATATATATATATATATATATATATATATTTTAAAACTTGTTTTCTAGCTCTTAGCTAGGCCTCTTGGCCTCCTTGCCGAGCACGAGATAAAAATATATAATCATATGAAAAATTCAGTGATTTCCGTTAAGACTCACGTGTTCTAACCACTGGGCCATCTCGGCTATCTTTCATAGATATGAAAATTGAATTATTTATCCTACATGAAAGTCATATAATACAGAGTTGTATTCGATAGTAATATTAACCAAAAAACGAACGAAACCGGGGCAAGCGTAGGGTCGTTTGTCGTAATTAAACTGGCTCTCCAAACTAATCAAGTTCCGTTACGGTCCCAAGACAGTTGGTACGTAAATCAATAAATCATCGCATCTCGAGCAAACTCTCTGAGCAAACAGCAAATGAAGATGATATATACCGATCACAAACAATGTGTAATAATAATAATTTTCAAATGTCACAAAAGAGGTTTTATATCGTTTAATTTTTTTTAATGTGGAACATATTTACTTTCGCTTTCCTGCAATCTGTGGTGATTTCGCGAAAGAGGGCGAAAGTGTGTAACAGGAAAGCGAGGTAGCGCGCGCTATTTGGTTGGTGCTAGAGATGGTCGTCAGAAGGTACCAGCTCATTTTCCGAGAGGATATAATGGTTGTGTTGCTTGTTACAAGGTGAGATGTCAAATGTTCCGCATCACATACAACTATATATTAATATATAAATATATATATATATATTTATTTATTTTTTAAATAGACTGTATAGGATCACGAGTTCTTGTAATCGACATCTCAAATCGACAAATTTGTCATCCCAGCTGGTGCGCTTACTTTGACAGATTTGATTGTCAACCTTATGTCAATTTTCGCTATCATCCCGTTTCGCTGTTATGTGGGTTGTTCAAGGCGCTGACGTGGTCGACTAATAAATTTTAACTTTATATGAATTTTACTTGTACGAAGTCGGGACTGAGATTAGTTTATATATTGTCAAAATAAATACCTATATATAACAAATATATAACAAGTACCTAAAAGAGCTTTATTGCAAAATGTCATATCATTTTAAACAAAGCAAAAGTACAATTCAATTTCACAGAACTGTGTGTGTTACGTTACTGGAATAAACTTCGACACGAGATATAAATGCAGGCCTACGTCACTCCAAAGTCCAGACCACAAATCGTCCTCGGAGGAATTTATATAGGGTTGTTTTCATCTAAGAAACAACATCACCTTAACATATTAATGTGAGAAACACATTACGTATAAGCAACCTTGTATCGGATGTGAGTATCTTTTCTTAATATATTTCATCTCGGGCTACTGAAACCGTGTATATGACGTCAGATTATAAACTTCATATTAAAATATTGTTTGGAATTAAAAAAATATTGATTACATTTAAACAATTTAGATTCTAAATATAGATTACAGATAAGTCCAATCTCGATGATGTTGCAATCAATCGTAGGATCGTTGTTTTCTGAGAAGTTGTCCTTTGAGAAGAACGCTCAAAAAAGTTAGTTACTTAAGTCAGCTATTTCAGCTTGAACCGCACCTCACTATACGACTGTTTATTATAAATATACATATATATCTCGGGACTTTTTTGATTCCTGTGTTCTTTTAATTCTCCTCATAATATATTATATTATAAATTACACGCGGTACTCGGCACTTTTAGTATTTTATGATATATTTGTATGTTGTGCCGAAACGATAAACAACAAACCGTCAACCAGAATTACAAATTGTACATTTATAATTTTATTTCAATGATTTTTAGAATTAAATTAAATATTATACATACAAAACAAGAGTTCTATACTTTTGCGTATGATAGTGTAGGAGGTCGTGAAATTAAGCGAATATTAATATAAATATACATATATTTGCATATATACTTAATAATAATGAATAAGTACGTAAATGAAAAACACAGTGATATTATATTACAGTACACAATTTTTTACCTATATATATTTTAGTAAGTTTCTAATAACTATAAATTAAAACATATTATAATAAATCAAAATATTCTAAACAATAAAAAAATATATCAAAAGTATGATATAAACCCTATCGAGTAAAAGGCGCGTGGCGTTATTAAATATTAATTTGGTTTTAAGAATATATGCACTCATGATATGATTCTGACATCATCCGAGGACTGATTTTACACAACTCGGTGTAAGAAAATAAGGCATTGTCACATTAACCGTTGTAGCCGCTTCCGCGTGTCCGCGTCGATGTTTATTTACACAATCACCCCTTCCCTAAACAGAGACAGTGTTGGTATACATTAGTGGGTGGGGGGAGATTTTATTGCCTCCCACGCCTTAAAATATTGTCTGATTCATTAGAGGATATTTCACATTTAAGTTTCGTGTGTGCTCTTAGCTTCCTTAGAATATTTCAACCGGCGAACTCGGTAGCAAATTTCGGAGGTGATCATTTCGGGGCGGGGAGGGAACCGTTAACGACACTGTTGTTACAATTTTCTAAAAGGATACCGTTACGTTCGCGTAATAAGACGCTAAGATTCCCTTATACCCTTAATTATGGTGGGGGCGAGTGTGGAGGGGGGGTATAATGACACATGTATGTAAATATTCGTTGTAACGACTCGAGGTGGCGACGTGTGTACGATATAATGGGTGCTCGGTTGCTTTCTTTGATTAAAGAATTTTATTACGGCGTATAATTCACGATTAGACATTAAAGGGTTGGAAGCTGCGTCTCCAGATAAAGCGACGGTGTAATGACGGGTGCGTGATTCAGAATCATAATTGTTATTACCGGGAGCGTTGGTTAAAAATTAATGGCCATCAAATTGGAAAGTCTCGCTGGCGTCTTTGCGGGATGTTTTCCTATTAGGCGACATCCTGCGTTATCCTTTGATTGGTGTACACAGGCTGAGAAATTGGATCGTAAATGGTATTTTCTCTTGATTAGCATACAATCATTTGCTGTTGATCCCAAAACATATATACATTTTTAAATGTTTCTTTTTCATCGATATCGGTTTCAATTGATTATTAATTTTGAGTCGATAATATTAGACGTAAACATTATTGATTTCATTAAATAATTTGAGCTTTTTGAGCACACTCTTTAAGGGATTTCTTCTGACAAATACGAAAAGAAGTAAAGCTCACAAGTACATATATAAACCAAAAAAGAAAACACTCTTATGAGATACTAGTTTTCGCACTTGACCCGCGTGTTAGAGGTGGCGGTCGTAGGTTTCAGTTATAAAAAAAGCCCCATGTCCTTCCTTGGGGTTGAAGCTTGCTTCGTACAAAATTCCTATAAATTACAGAATTACTGTTGCATTTGTAATATTAGTATTTGACTTTGTCATACATATTATAATTGTTTATAAACATCAATTATTTTAAATAAAGAATTCTTTTAAAAACATTTTCAAACTTTTGTCTCAATCCCCACGCGAAACGGTTACACTAATCAGTACATTCATAACAGTGGGTGTAATAAACCTATATTACGGAGCCCCCCATTTGAATCTTATAACCCGCTCGTGTTTTAAATTTTAATGAATATAGATATCTTTATCCATTTCCAGCAACGAGTGGGGATAAGGGTGTGCATACATTAACAGGTGAAAGGATTCGGTCATTTAAATACCGATATTAATACTAATTAATAAGTATACCTACTCATTACATAATCTACCGTCAAGCAACAATAGTCAATATCGTTGGGAATGTGTTTGAACGGCGATTCAACCGTTGAAATTACAGGCTGCTATTTTCTCAAGTGGTATACGCAGTCAATTCTCCAGAATAGCTGGTTTACACTGGTACAGTTGACTGGTTTAGTTGACCTTTTATACTATGGAATCCGAAAATATAAAATTTGTCTATAACTTAAATAATGTACAGCTGTCATATTATGTCGAGTCATACGAGAACTAGTTGAACAAATAAACAAGCTTCGTAAAAAATCGTCAAATCAAGAGCTTATCTTAGGTGAATAAACGAACATGTTAAATTATCCCTCGAAACGAAAGGGTTCGCATGGGATATTTTTTTATCCCCAGTCGCACGAACTAAATTGCAGGTACTCTTAATTATAATTTTTCACATACCTACAACGGTATATTAACGTAAGACTTGAATTTTATAATTAATCATAAACATTAATATTTCTGAAATGGAGCTTGAAATAACGCAAGATTATATACATTTTGATTAAAACATTTGCAGCGTGCTATTAAATCTAATATGCACAAGATCCGCCGTGTGCAGAACGCATAGTTGGTATTCCAATTAACTTTAACGACTTTTTTTTTCATATTAATATTTAATGTATTATGACTTGCAAATTAGTTTCAGAGCCATTTCGAATATGGAAATTAACAGTATCAATATTTTGGCGGTGGTCTATGAATTTGTGAGTTTAGGGACAACTGTCTCACCATAAAATCCTGGCAAATATACAATAAGACTTTCAGACTAGTCTGGTATGGTATCAACCTTTCACCAGTCAATCGTAATGTTTAAGTAAAACGCTGTAAATATGACGCTGCTGGGCCACTTCGTATTGTAAGGATACATTTTGGACCTTAATCAACCGCACTGCTCCATCGGGGGTTGGTGGCAATCGTAAGCATCGTAGTGTTCTCGTTTTAATGATAATTTAAACCTGACTTAGATCCTGTCGTTGGCAGAAAATTGACGATCTATGAAATAATTTATTTGTCTCTCAAGGACAGTGTCATGTGCTACAGTGACCACTTCCCATTTAGTCGTCCATTTCCATCCTATTTTATAATTACTGTTTTGAATTATTTATTGTTTAGCCTTAAGACGAAGTATTAATTACAGCTTTCCTTGTGTTTAAGGGGTTGTTTGTCAGGTGTTAGGCATAAGAAAGCTCATGTCCTGTCTTGGAGTTCAAGTTTACTTTGTACTAAATTTCATCAAATTCGGTTCAGTGGCTTGCCTTGAAGTGCAACAAACGGAGAAAAGAGTTACTTTCGCATTTATAATATTAGTAGAGATTTATATTGATGTACATAATCCTTCCTGCTAATTTTTCATTTCAAAAACTCCAATGTTCTTTCATACCCTAAAAAATAATTTAAAAATCTCTAGTAAATTTGTAGTTCTACGTTCATTACTAATTACCACCTATGGCCCATATCGCGGTCGCGCCTATAAAAACGTCAAACGACGTTAATTGACATAGTAATTTGTGGTCTAATGAAATTGCTCCGATACTCCGCGTATTGGCCAATATCATTTGGCTTTTTAACGACTTTAGTCAGATCTATTTAATTTAGACGAGTCATGTTTCGTTTCTTTGAATAATTTATTGTGACACTATTTTTTGTTAGTTTATGGTAATTGTTAATATTAGTTGTATATAAATACGCTGCATTAAAAAAGTGTTTACATAAACAATGTATTAAGCATTTTTTTTATTCCACGGTATTATAACGAGGACTTTAAAATTCGAATCAAGCAGCTGATCATTTGAACCACGCATAATATTAGTATAGTTTCCAAACTAGAAACTATCAATATTTCGTTTTGTTTTTGAGGTATTTAATTACGTAAATAATTATTTTTGTTATATTATGTAAAGGAGACTCTCCTTTTTCCAAGTTCGTCTTCTACGATTCATACAATGTATTTATTTTCATATTCCAAAATAGAAGTAAAATACAATAAGTTTGCAGTAGTGTTATTTAATATTACTTATGAAAGTAAAAAATTACTTGCCAAAATCATAGGTCAAGTTACCAGTTTAAAAATAAACGCAGTGGTACACATTATAGTACTGATTAATTAATTAAATTTTCTATTTATATACATAGCCCAATAGACTTTGAAGAACGTATGGCGTGGCTCTGTTTTTAAATTAATTGGAAGTGCATTTTAATCAATTATCGCTAAACTATGATGTTCCCAAATTACGTCTACCGGGAATCGTAACGATCTATCAAGCTAATGGTCGCTATGAACGCTTGTTTTAAACAAATAAACTATGGAAATAACTTTTTTCCTTGAATATCAGCACAGGCGAATAATTTAATAATATATTTCCGTGTTACGTTTTAATAACACCCTATTAATTATGAGAAGTCTACTTTAAAAATTATATAAATATTACAATTTAATAACTTACATATAAATCACATCAATGTCTTGATTTTCATATTTGAATATGTAATGACGTAAAAGAAAACTTTTAACAGTAATAACTAGAGCAACAAAACTGAGTCACTTCGTAGCATAATGCTACGAAATAAACGTCTACAAGGTAACAAAAAGATATTTTATTACGTAACTTTCTCGTTAGTCTAGTTGCTAATTATAACGCTTCAAGATGCCAGGGTCAAATCCCGGGTCGGGATATAAATTTTTATTGAATTTTGCTCTCAAGATAATCTCAGTGGCAGTCCAGGGTTCAATTCAATTGTGGTCACGCTCCCGTACCTCGGAAAACACCTAAAGCCTTTAGTCCAGTGCGTGAACTCGTATCGTGACGTCCCATCGGATTATATGAGTAAAGGATTAGAAGGAGTTTCTGTGCTTGCGCGAACACATTACGTTAATAACTGATGTTTTCTTAATTTATTCAAAAACTTTTTTAATTAATTTTGAATAAAATTAATTTTTTGCTTAAAAGTTTTGCTGTATTTTTAGATTCTAAAAGGAACACGAATTAGTTATTAATCATAAATTGTTTATCAATGACGTCATAACGCTCGAAACATATCGTCACGTAATGTTACTGGTCACTATTGGATTATTTAAAAGAATTCCCCCAAACGTATTATCAAGGGAATATTCGTTGTCGGAAGGAAAATATGCAGGGATAAAGAAACTAGATGATACCTTTCTAAGCGTATTTTTTAAAAAAAATTTACTTCGAATTTATATTTATTAGGCTTTAAATATGTATTTTTCTAATTTATAGTTACGTTTTTAATTAAAAAAAAAATTGAAATATAACTTTTTCATATTTAGTTTTCATAATTCTCTATTTAAAACTATTTAGAACTAATAATTGTAATTGGTAATTTGTTTTTAAATTTCCACAATAAAACTGAAATAATACTTATCCAAAAACCATTTGCTTTTATAGCCTAATCCAATCACAGGCGGAATAAGACAATTAAACAACTCTGACATTGAATTGACGGCATACTATTGGTCGAGATCTCGAATAATCTATGGCTTTCATTATGGATTCGACATCGGTACTTTGCAGGTAACATTCAAATTCATATATGTAAGCATTAAAGCGGAATACTGTTGTAACGTGATAAAAGGTATATAAACCAAGAACTACTTGTAGTACATCAGTACATAATATACCTAATAACATAAAGGCAAAATATGTTTGTCTTTACTTCTTCTTCGATTGGTATAGGCTGTTGTTAAATACAGTAGTGTTTCCAGTAGCTATTTTTGGTTCGGGGTACTCTACGACAAAACCAACACCCCTCGCAGTCAGCGGTCACTAATTAGATATCATTTTTGATATATTTCAGTTGTCTGTATACTGTTAGGAATTAGGTTTGCACAAATTTCAGTGTATATGATTGAAATAAATTATAATTATCAAAAATTATAAGGATCAATGTATTTGATATATTATTAAAACAAGGTAAAGACTGAACTTTGAGTGGAGTTTTCGCGCAATACTTTCAAAATGAAATAATTTGTTTTTATTGGTAAAGAATAAAGTCGAGCCATATCATGGTAATTAGTCCTGGTCATTCTAAATTATTTCAAGTTACGTTTTTATGATATATACCTATATATATTATAATATAGGTAAATAAGGATTGATAATAGTCATTCCTTCCATTGCCTCATCTTGGGAGTTAAGATTACCATTTTGCCTGTAAATACATTAAGGTCAATTACCCTTTAAACCGGAACAGACCAATATTAACTATTGCTGCTTGGCGGTATGATTGGGTGGAACCCGCACAGGTTTGCACAAACCGCCAAATAAAAATAACTAAAATAAATAACGAGTTTACAGACCGAAAGAGAATTTAAAGATTAATGAATACGTGAAAATCTATGAATTACACGAAACGAAAATTATAAACTGCATCGTCCAAATATACAGGAAAAAAAGGCAATTAATTAAATATCACAATGGACGAACACTATCCAAGAAGCACACGAGGACGGGGGTACAAACAAGGGGACAGTGGAGTCTATAATCATTTATCTCGACGAGTTTAATAAAAGGCGGATTATTTATGGTGGCGTGGCGGACGGCAACGCTAATGTCGCATGATTTAATCCCATTACATTGGGAACGATGCCAGGGATGGTATCGGGAGATGGTTATGGATCTTAGGATTCGGGTTCGGTTAGACTCTTGATAGCGGTAATTTTAGTATAATCCTTGTATATTGTGTTGGTAATTAGTTTTGGTCTTAGATTAAAGGATATAGTACGTTTTAAACTTGCACTTAAATTTTCACGATAGGTTTTTAACTTTAAGCCCGGCTACTATATTAAAAAAAACTTAGAAATTAGAACTTACAATAACGCCTCTTAGACAATTCTAATAAATGGGCATTAATTTTAGAACGTTGTAATTATAAATCCTATATTTCAATGGTTGTACAATGAAATTAACTATATCGGCTTTTATTTGGTTATGTCTGGCCACCTGTAAAATAAACACGAAAAAATAATACGAATTAAATAACTCACAACTAAGATTATAATGTTGTTTGTGCTGTATGTAAGCTTAATTCATATCTGTTATGATCTCGAGATAAGCATTGAAAGTGAAGACGGCCCCACGGCAATAAGAATCAGAACACAATTGAAGTCGTGGAGACATTCCGCTAAAACCCCCATTATATTAGTAGATTAAAGGCTACTTTACTCGATATTCCGTAAAATATTGCCTCATAAATAGGGGGCAGCTGCGGAAACGTGATCGAGTCCGGGCGGAGCGTGTAATCCCGTTAAAAATTGCCAAACAGAAAACAAACGGACAATAGACGGTTATACATCAAGTGGCTTAAAAAGAGAAAGGAAAAACTGCGATCGTGGGAAGAAATAACCGCGAGGCGATGACGTCCGAAGACAGATTCGGGCGGTCTCGCGCGACAGATACGAATGGTATCGTATGGCGGTAATAGGAACTGGCGCGGTCACGCTAAATGACCGGCATCCGGACGTAGACAAAAGGGAATCCGCCGTAATAAAGCAGGATTGATGAAAAAGCGCTAAGCCACGCCGATATAGCGCTGGCGAATCTGACATAAGATGTCAGCGAGTTTGGAATGAAGCGATAGCGAATAAGGAGACCCTGGTCTCTTACGATTATTTTACTGATACCGATTAGGTATGCTCCGCTTGCATGTAGAGAAAACGTTTTTGGGCAATGGTATACGCATATATACTAAAATACCGGAAAATATAATCAATTTAAAATAATACTCTTTGTATAAGGACGCCTGGATTTAAGCTCGTATTCCCACAGAGGACTGATTAAGAACAATAATTAAGAATACTAACATCAGTTACTTCTCACAGTAGGCTACTTTCCGAAATAGTGGATAGTGGATTTAAAATATTGATGATGTAAAATTGCTTTAGTGTTAATTTTCTTGAATTTGATTTGTGACACGAAGATCTTGATGTTTAATCAGATCCTGAAAAATAATACCATCGATCTATTACAAAAACCCGTAATACGTAATATTGTAAAGTTCTCAATTCAGTTTATTTACTTTTGGGTCATTACTTTTTTTTTTTTCTCAAAACTATTTATATTTATAGACAATATTAGTAAATATAGTGATGTATTCAGTAATTAGATTTTAGATAAATTTGTTATTTATTATACAAGATTTAACCTGTTTTTATTTAACAATAATAATAGCCTTTCGTTCACTTGGACCAATCACCGAGATGTCTTCCGAGCGGCTTTAATACAAAGCTATTGCTATTACCGAGATCGCAACGAGCTCGACCATCGAACGGCGGCTTTGCTGGACTCACTTTACCGGGATTTCGGATATGACGTAAAGCACTCGCTTAGCCATCCCCCCGTCTCCCTCTGACCGAGTTTTTCTCCTATTTATTAACTTAGGTCTACATTCCGCCTGGATTTATCGGAGATAAGATTTATCAGTCTTTATATTAAACATTTTTTTTGGATTATGTTTAACGAGAATTTATTGACATTTTGGAAGAATATTTTTATTTTCGAAAATAATGTTATTGTAAATCGTGAAATATCCTTATGTTATAGAATATTGGGAATTGTAGGATACTCACAATATTCTTAGTAAGATAATTGAAATATACAATGAGGTTTGAATTTGAAAACGCATACGATCACTCGTGTTCGTAGTGCAGGTTACGGATGGTAGAAATGTCTACGCGGTGCTACGGCTTGCTGCTCCCGGTCACCGATAGAATAATAGAGAAAATGTTTGAGCAATTGATTATTATAGTTTTTATGTAATGTTTGAAAATTTGTGGATAAAAAACGGCCAATTCTACAATCCGCAACAAAAATCATTTTTGAAATATAGTGTTCGGGCTTTAATATGCTTAATCCACGTTACAAATCTCAGGCACTATTAGTTCGAGATTAAATTGTAGCCGAAGTGTAATCTATAATAGGCTACAAATTTACAATTTGGATTTGAATAAAGTAGTTACTATTGAAACACAGTAAATAAATAATGTTAATGAATATGTTACTTTTGGGCAATTTCTTTAAACCTATATCTCATCTCTGTCACACCCAAAGAAGGGTAACTAAGAGAATTTCCAACACAATATTAACATAAAATCCGAAGGCACACGTGTCGGTCGCCCATAAATTACTCATTTATAAGCATCACAAAAACCAGTCCGTACAATATTTACCATTGAACCAAAAACCGCTTCTTGCCGTTTCCTTTGTTGAATATGAAATAAAACATAACGCCCGGAGGGACACCTGCCAACCATAGGGTCACAGTAACATATATTAATAACACGTTAATTTATTAACAAGTACTGTTTATCCAGGGATTAACTGAGAATAGTTTTAGTTGAACAACAAAGGGCCCAAAGGGTTCAAAGCGAATTTCTTGCCGACATATTTACCTTAGGTGGAGGTGATAGTAATTTTACGCGAGAAAGGTCAGAGTTTTGCTTTTGAACAAACAATGTTCTCGGTGAGGCACGGCGACGAAGTGACCCTCGCATTAAACGTAAGGAGGTACACTATTATAAACTTTAACGACTGTTTAATAGAGATTAATTATGGATATACCTTTTTATATGGACTGTACTGAGTCTGGTGACATTGGGTGGGTTAGAATTAACAAACTATAACTAATAATTTGCAAACATTAGATTAATGATAAATTATAGTTGTTGTATTTAATTTAATTGTTAAATTTTATATTATAAAATATTTGTTATCTTTCAGAGGGTCATGAAATATTATTTTTAAAAGTCAACAATTAGGTATAGAGCAATATATATCAATTGTACGCTGTCATTTTTGGAAAATATTATCTTCGCTGAAGTACCCATCATCACTATATCTCTAGATGGCAAAAGCAAAATCAAAAATCTAGAATTATCATTAAAATTGGCTATACTATAACTATAATAAGTTAGATTACCTGCCGAAACAGAAAACATAAATAAAAGCATTTCGAGAACAGTTACAACTCCGTATCCAAAAACCAGATAAAAAAAAGTAATGAACCAACGAACATTTCAAGACTGCTCTATAGAGCATGATTTATTAACACTGGTACTAAATAAACACAATGAGTAAATAAAGAAAGGTACCAAGGAATTATAATTAAATATGCAATTCATACACGTAACACTGAGAAAGACGAATATAAAATAAGCATCGAATCCACATTTCTAACGGAACGCAAACAGTTGGAGATCACACAAAAGACGGTCCGAAACCGAAGCCATGAATCATTAATGAATCACCGGCCACATCTATTGTTCAACTATTTAACAACCACTATAGTCGGGGATCGCGTACCATGGGCGACATAGTCGATGAAGATTCTTGTTTTGTATTGAAACAGGTCAAATTTCGATGGACAATATGTTAACATTGAAAAGTGTTACATCTTAATTTGTGGCGTTCAACTCTGTTATATCCGAAAAAATGGATGGAACGATTGTTGGATCTTTTTCAAAAATATTTTAATTAGTTATTTTGTTTTTTGTCACTAATTCTCGGTACATATACATTCCAATCTTGCGATAAAACTTAACGGTACCAAACTACTTACAAAAGTCTATTGATAAGAAACAAAAGAATGATTCCATTTAATTCATTATGATTCCCATAAATTCTTAGTATTTTAGTAATTTCTTACTACTGTTATAAATTTAAAAATTCGGTATCATAAAGTTTCCGATAATTTCGAAAAGTTTTACTATAAGAATTGAACTCAGCCGTTAGTTATGTTTCTCATTGTAACAAATTCAAGTTTTACAATTGTGTAGAAAGTAATGTTGAATGAACTCTTTGTTGTAGCCACACTGGTCGAGGAGTGCAAATAAAACTATTGTAGCAACCGCCACTGAAGGTAATTAATGTGAATTATACAGGCATCGGGCGCCGAATACGAAAATACTTACCATGTATTTGAATTCAAGGGAATTAAAAAAAAAATCTAACAGAAAAACTTTTTATATATAGTTATTCAACGTATGTTTAGTTAAATATTGTTTTTTGTATCTCTAACATCATTGATTTAATATTGGAAATAAGTATAATTGATACATTATTGTTTAATGTATCACCCTTAAAGCATCCTTAATAAGTACCTAACGATAAAAACATTTCTTTCGTCTAAATTTACAATTATTTTATTAATAATATGAGTGCTACCGATAATAATAAGGCTCAATTGCAAAACCCAGTTGCTTGACGTCTTAAAAACTTTTCAAGGTAATTAAAACCGCCATAGAAATAACTTTAGAGGTACCTTACATGCATATCAAGGGAAACTTCCATAAGAACGTTCAAGGAACTCCCTTTTGCGATTCTAGCGCACGGCTTCGAAAATTTTCGACTTCCGTCACAAAAAACAAAAAGAATCAGATTTCCGAGTGGGAGCCCTCCAGTTTCCTGTGAAGTGGCGTCATAATTATCCTTTAATGATTCGTTCGGAGCCTTCATCGGTGTGGCCCTGGTATTAATATTCCATGCATTGAATGAGCGTTCACATTTAGAGCAATACTTATATTAATCGCTGCTCTTGACAATTACAAATAATTGTCCTGAGACATAATTTGGTCTGAAGGGGTAAAATAAATATTAAGAGACTATATGTATAAATATATTTGGCTAAACTAGTGTTAAAATATTTATTTTTAAAGAATATGATATTAGTTAATTAGAAATTCTAGCATTTTATATGATCCAACTTAAGCCTCTAACATAACCAGGAGAAAAAAATAAAAATTAAATTTACCAAAAAAATAATAATTTGAGGAATTATTTCGCAAATATAAAAGATAATATAAAATATTAAAAAAAATATATTAATTTCTGTAACAACCAGTTATTTTCTAATGATTTCTCCTCCAACATCCCAAGTCTGTACACAGCAAACGGAAGTGCGCTTTCGAGTCGATTGTTTCACGAGATTTTAATAACGGTGCAACGCAAAGAACAAGTCGACAGCCCATTGTTGACTTCAAGATGCCATGGAGGTTTCACTCCGAATAATTCCAATTTGATTTTATCAAGATTCATGGCCTCCGGCAACAGTCTCTGCTAGTCATCGTTATGGAAAATACATTAAGTTTTAATTGTGCCTCATTAACAATTTTATCTTAGATACCGTAAGTAAGAAATCGTTTTAAAATTTACAAACGTTTTTAGATGATACTCTTTTAAACTATACATAACATAGCATAGTATATATATTTCACGTATGTTTGAATAAATAAGTAATGGAACTGGCATAAATTCAAATTACTAAACTATTAAAATTCCTGGCATTAATGGGGGATCCTTAACCTTTAGGATCATTTAGTCCCTTTGTCCTCTAACCTGAATCTTAGTTTACTGCCAATAAATAACGTCATTACCTGTTCAAGGGACACCGTAAAGCATCTTGAGGAACAATACGCAAATGTACGATGCCGTTAAAGGTGTATAAAGTGTACCGCATATTAAACTATGATTCTTACGAGGGTTCATAAATTGATAATACAGTCGTATTAATCGAACTATAGCCTTTTAGAAAAAACAAAAATTAGACGATGAAAATTGTCCATTTTATACATTGCATTACACTTTTAACCGTGAACATATTTATTTTATAAGAAATCTTGCCAAAGCTGACTTTAGTAGGAACAAAAATACAAAAACTAGTGTTTATAAATGCTTACTGAAGATCAAATTAATTACTGTCGTTACAAGTGGAATGTTTTTTATGACAACAGTATATTTTTTCAAATACAAGTATCATTCCAAATTTAATCAGCGTGAAATGATGAGCGTTATTTTACACGAAACACACCAGAATAAATGAATTCAAAAGATATTTCTAAACTCTCTGTTCCCTTGTTCATAAAATCGCATGTTTACATAACTTTTTGTAGTTACATATATCGAAGCGAGGGAAAACAATGACGATATCTCCCAATGAAACATATTTTTTTCTTCACAGGCAGCGGGGGCAATTATCCACATCTCGGACACAACAGCGCAGACGTCCTCGACTCACAATGGCTACCACTCGAGGTCTTGCTGTAACGAATCCACTACTCTACTACCTACTATCAACCAGTCCCTTTCGCGAAACTGGAGCGAGATTGTTTGTGCGACACCCCTACCAGTTAATGATGTATGGGAGGGGGGGCGTTCATTAAATGCTGTTTGTCGACGCCCTTTTTTTAAATTTCAGCCTCTTTTCTTGGAATATATTTTCTGTGAATGCTGTTGATTAGTATACGAAGTACTACACCCCAAAGGGCATGTTGCTCAAGGTAAATCTAATTTTGTACCTTCTTGCTTATCAGGCAAATAGCGTCTGTGATTTTTTTACGCTAATGACTTGAATTACTTTCATTCAATACCTGTGATGTTATATTCACGACATTTTTTGAACAAAAAGAAACCAAAGAGGCCCGAATGATCGAGATTGTATATCTTTAAAATATATTTTATTTTTTCCTCTTATCAAAATAATATAAGGGCGACAACTACGACAACACTACACGGCTCTTATAACCTGTATCCCGTACAATTCATCACTCTCAATTGTTCGCCCCGACCCGTGCCCTGATCATTATTTAAAATATAGATGAGTGTTTTCTTTTCGATAATCGAGACCGTGATTGAGGGTTGAATACAATAGAACCTTCTTTGAAAGCGTCGCCAGTAGCTTGGGGCCCGAAGGACCAGTCTCGCTTATTTGTATTAGTAAATTGAAGGTACACTGTCCACGCTATCGAGGTCTCCGTAATATCGCTTCACGTTCCCTCTCCGGTTACATTTTTAAAAGCGGTGGGCGGAATGGGGGATCAATTAAGCTGGTCTTTGTGAACATTCTATCGGCGCGCAATGAAAAGAGTTGTGATTTTCTTTGATATGCGGAGACGCGGTTTGCCGAGTGAGAAATCAAAGGGCGCCATCGTGATGCATGACGGGTTTTATTAAGATTTAATGCCGCCAACGACACTCGGAGGCGGGAAAAGAACGAGTCTCAAGTATTCGATGTACGTATTACATGACGCCATTTTGTTTTTGTATGTACAAGTGCAGACATTAGAGTGCTAAATTCTTAATGAGCTTAACTAAATAATTTTGTTATAATATCTGTTTATGTGACGTCAGTTTACTTAGAACTCAATATATTTCGATCGCTGAATTCGTTCTCCCGTTTAAAACTGTCTTTGATATAAGCTTTCAGACATCAATGAAAGACAGGCGTCTAATTCAGGTATCTCTATTTAGTGTAATCCTAAGACTGTGAAACGCCTTTCTCAATAACAGTACAGGTTTCATGAAAACGTTACTAGCACTATCTGCGATCATCGGCTTAACATGCTCAGTTAATGAACACCCGTGGGCTTACATATTCGCTAGCCGTACGGGCTATAGCAAGGGGGTTGGGAGGCACCCATCCCATCTTAGCTTTAAGCTGGTTCACACTCGCCGTCTAGATTTATGGATCGAAATAAATTGCTTGAGAAAAATGTTGACGAAGATTATCAGGATAAAAGAATTTCTAATAAGATACTTTAATTTGATGCCGACGTTAATTTGAATATATGTAATCAAATTTGCTGCTTTATATACTTACCTAGATTACTAACATCAAAGGTTACATTAATATAATCATATATAAAATGACGTCATTCAATTCGAAATCCAAGTAATTCTCAACAACATATTGCTAGTTATCGCATTCATTCAATTTTTTTTGCAAATTTGCAATGACATGATACGACATCTTTCGTATGGTATGCGTTTCTTTTATTTCATAATAAATACAATAAATAAGTATAATACAATTTTCGTTGGCACGTATATATATGTACATAGATGAAACTTTTCAAGTACTAAAATCTCTTGTAATCTTCGCTAGCCGTTAAGACCAAGGAGAACCATGGACATGTACTCAAGGCTTTAAGGAAACCTGTTAAGTATCCACGCTTGCTAAGTAATTTATCCATCTATCGGCGAATACCCTGGGCACCTACTAATAACTTATGACGTTAGCAATGTGTAGTTAATACGGGCAGTTCCTTACAAGTTGGGATAATATATTGTCTTGGAGATAATTGTTTCTCTTCGCGTATTGTTATTAAGACGATGGTTATAAAATAATGTGTTTATATTTATAATAGGCTGGACTTTTTACTGTAGTAAATTTCCTATCCAATCAAAGACTAGGTCTAAAACATCAATTTAAAACAAAAGCTAAATTATTCTTAACACTTTTATAAAATGAATAGATAAGTAATTTATAATTAATTGAAAATATATTAGTTTAAGTAACAACATGGAAAATAAACCAAAACTCACTCAAGTTAAATATGGCTCAATTCATTCAAAATTCACGTTACAAAACCCATCGAAACTATTAACCGTATTTGATTAAATCACTAAAGTACACCTCACACCATACTATCGAGACATTATTAATTAAAATCCTCAAGGAAGCCCGCACCTGTCCCAAGGCGAAGCAATCGGGTTAGACAAAGAAAGGACCAATTCGCCTCGAGCTAGCAAATCCTTATGAGGGTAGTCCCTAATCCGGCCACGAAGGACCATGTATCGATACACAATACATATATTTGTATTAAGATCACGTGCAAAAACGTTTACATGATGCAAATCAGATAAGGGTCATTTGAAAACCACAAGTGATAGATAACCTGCAATACAATCATTGCAGTGTGGTTTTGTGAACCAAGATAGTGGTTAAAACGTGTGACTTTTTGCGTCCAATGTAATTTTTATGTGCCTAATTTGTGTTTAATAACTCATTTAATGCTGAATGAAGGACTATGTCATGAGGAAACTTGCTTGTGTCCTATGAAAGTCTGTTCCGTGTCTAACCACGGACCCGCATTGCTTCAGCGTGGTGGAATAAGCTATCAAATTAAAAGGACAGGACTTATTAACCCAGCAGTGAGACATTTAGAGACTGTTACTATTTTTTTGCTTTGATGAATTATAAAAAAAAAAAGATGTGAATTAAAAACATGATTACATTAATATTATGTTTAAAAAAAGTTAATACAATTTATAAAATTTCATAATAGAATAGGCTATTCTCCCCAAAAAATAATTGCTCAGTAATTTACCAGACTGAATTACTGTTTAAGAGATTTGTAGCACTCTATCTACATCCCCCAAATACCAAAACTAACTCACTCCTTCCAACTCGCCAATTCGCAACGCCACAATAAATAAGCCTACAATCGGAACAAATGGACAACCGGCAAATTAAACCCCACGGTGCTGCATTTCGATTCTCATACATCAGGCACATCGATCTAACACGTCTGAACAAAGGCCTTAGCGAAACGTTCGCTAACACGCGATCGTCTTACTTCCTACCAAAAAATTCAATGTCCGAATTTGGATTCACGCACTTCGAGCTTTAGGTTTAGAATTGATTGTAACATTTGACACAGGACACAGTGGCCCAATTAACACCGTTCAGATAATTGGATAATATATATATATTGTTATACATTTAAATTTTGTGTAATCTTTTCATTTGTCCTTTATCTATCAGAAGTCCAGCTATCAAATTAAAATAGATATCGCTACTGCCAAAACTGTGCTAAAGATTCATTACATTTCAACTATATTTTTATAAAATAATTCTCACATTTATTTAAATGTATTAAGTTACAGTTCGGTGTATATAAAGGTCCGCCTTAATGCGGCCCGACCGAAAACAAAACAATCCGATGCTCACCTCCTCGCGTCCGGTTCCGTACAGTAAATTTACATTCCCCACCATCTATCCCAGAAGTCCATCCGGACTGGCAATAAAACGATCTTAAGGAACGGAGGAAAACGTCTTAGCGCTCTTTGTTAAGGGAGGGCGGCGATCACTCGTTTCCGCTTTAATGACGTTAAGAGTTTAGACGTTGGTATTATTTGCGGATTATTTGGGATATAGAAACATGCTTATGAAGTCTGAGTTAGTTATTTTACATTTGTAGAAGTCTTTATTGTTGAAAGTTTAGTATTGAAAATATTATTAAGTTTATAAGATGTTATAAAGTTTGCATTCGTTATAAGAATAAAAATCTTAAAAATACTTCTAACAAAATATCGTAAAAAGTAATATATTAAAAAATATACATATATATGAGAGATATAAACCACTTATACGCCCATAACATTTTTGAATCCTTTGACATAAGAAATAATAATAATATAAGATATATTTTCTGTATTTATATTGTTTAGTGAGAATCGCCATTACCCTTAAAATTATACCAAAATCTCCTCAAGATATACGCTGAAGGGAACTGTTCGTCTGCATGTTTATAAGTTGATGCTATCTCGTAATTGTGACAATATTTGGTTTGGCCTCTTAAGGAGTCAAGGTAAATTGTGGAGCCATGAAGGCATGAACTTTAGCAGAAATCGGCTCCCTGATGGAGGCAATTTAGGTTAAATGACACAGAGTTATTTAGAGATATGGTCGTATATCTTTAGCCGAGTAAACAGCTCGAGTTGAGTTACCTTCCCTGTTTTAAATGAATGTGCAAAAAGAAAAAGAGCAAAATAAGCAAAGAATTTTCTTCAAAAAATACCGTACTACCAAACCACTAGGTTCAAATTAAAGTTTCGGAAATAATACCGGCCTATACGTCAGTTACGGTATTTTTTATTTCAGTGACACACAAATAATAGGCAATTTTTGCATAAGTATGTAAGTAACAATTCTGTAGAAAGTAATGAAGTAGACTTTGGTCACCTTATGTTGAAACCACAACATTTGTCGATCTTGTTTTTGCGGAGATGCAAATAGATAAATAATAGATAAACTATACTGTAACCTTTTTTACATATGACTAGTGACGAATCGTGCTTCTGATATCACTTCCTCCGGATTAACAATACAATTTTTAAAAATAAGGCTTGAAAAAAATGTTTAATTATTAAATTTGTAATATATGCCCGTCTATTTAAATCATTTCTCGAAGGTTGATAGTTGCTTTACTTTTTGAATTTCAATGATATTAAAGTCAATACGCAAATCTAATTTTGACGAAAATATATTAGACCGACAATCAAACAAATAAAACTTAGTCAAAATTTGTTATACGTAACAAGGAACAAGATACAAGTTTGACAATTAAACATGAAATTGAAGAAAACCCAGTTGTCGTAATGGCAAACGTTGAAAAGTTAAAGTTGAGATTAACAATTGGGTTGGTCGAGAGGTTATGTCGAGGCGAAGGGCATCTGGGCCGCTATAAATCTGTCTGGAATCACCTGACTAAGAAATAGACTAGTAAGTAAATTTATATGTTATACTATACATATACTTTTTAACTTTGCCGATTATTGAATATAAAGCCATTTTTTTAATTGCTAATATATTAATATAAATCTACGCAAGATATCATGCATGATAAAAAGGGTGCTCTTATATTTTTGATCTTCATTCATGATTAATCTAGCTATCTACGATATGATTTGAAATTTAAAATTTATTTAACTAATGTCGAGTTTTGGGTCAGTTTTTGTTAAAATATAAATTCAAAATCGATAGTAAAATAGCGGAACAAAAGTGCTCGTCTCTAACAAGAATTACGCAGTAATTCCAGTGATTCTCTACATCTTGGTTCAAGT
This sequence comes from Vanessa tameamea, assembly GCF_037043105.1. Lineage (NCBI taxonomy): Eukaryota > Metazoa > Arthropoda > Insecta > Lepidoptera > Nymphalidae > Vanessa > Vanessa tameamea. The sequence goes on along the minus strand of NC_087329.1, from coordinate 8,985,063 downwards.
ACTGGTCACTATAAATCGCCCTATGAGAAGTAGTGATTTAATCGGTAACCTCAGAGTCCCTCAGGAAACCTATTAAATCGTATGGTCAGAGGGTAATTAATTCGGCGGTAACGTTCCAAGTGAGATTAATGGCGGGCGCAGAAATTGACCTCTTTCCAATGTCCATTGTAACATGTTCATTGTTTTGTTTCATTACGTGATTAGGGTAGAGTACTTCTGGGTTTATATTATTGGTCAGAATAAATTTCCTATTGGATCAAGATGGCCCGTTGGTGAACACGACTGCGTGTTGCACGGGCAAGCACTAAATTTTCAAGTTAAGAACATTTGTTTTTTTAAATCATCTCGTGCTTGGCGAAGGAAAACATGATCATCTGCGTAGGACTGATGAAAATCTTTCCAGAGTGGATCAGTGGAAGCCTTCCGCCTCGGAGCAAGGATATATAATAAGCTGAGATTGAGTCAAATGACCGACACCAACAATTTATACTACGCTAACTCGAAAGTGTGCGTACATTCCGCTTACAATTGTTAGCGTAATAAAAATCGATTGATTTAAAAAATTGCCTTTTATAAATTTGTAACTTCGTTAATTTTGTATAATTCTTCACGATTTCATTAATACATACAAAATAACATATTTTAAGCAACTTGGCACAAAAAAAACGATTTTCTCTAAAATTCGAGTTAGCGTAGTATAAATTGCAGGTCGAATCATGATTTTTATCATGAGGAAACTCCCGTGACATGTATAGAACACATTTCAAATCAACGAATAACATGAGATATCTGTACGGGATCCAGGCTATACTTTGGATTCATCATAGCAAATGAAAATACCATATTAAAATCAATAATATGTTTTTCTTCCTTTGAAATGAACAAAAGTTTAAGTAAATTAATTCCCAAATAGGACATTGCGCGTCTGGAAATAAATTTAAATAATATAAAGAGAACATTTTTTAAAAATATATAATTTAACCAATGGCTAAGTCACATTTCTCAATGATAATAACAACAGAATACTTTAATTTCAGTACATTAGAGGCATTATATTTTGAACTACCCTCCCCCCTCCGCGGTGGGTTCCGCTCTCATTAATATTGGATAAAACAAATATACATGTCTGGTTTACACAGGTTTTTCAATTGGTTGATTTTTATGAGCAATTATTAAAGGTCATAACGTGAAATTTAATACTTTCATATTCTTCTATATATTTTACAATAAATAGTTGTCCAATAAATAGTTATATTGTATGCAAAAAATAATTTTAAAATAAGAGATTAGTGCGTTCAATGATACAAACTCATAATAAACTTGTAATATAAATGTTAGCAATTGAAGCTATATCATAAATGGAAAGCTATCATTTGATGTTGAGAGTACAATATTCATAAAATAATATTCAACTTCAGATTTATTGCTACAGATTAAAATAATGCCATCTACAATAGTAAAATAGCTGAGAACTTATAAGTACATAAAGTTTTAAGTAACTTTAAGTCTTGACAGACTCAATGGATATTAATAAAATCTGTACTAATATTATAAACTTCTTCATGCTAAAACTGCTGAATCCATTTAGATGAAATTTTAGTGTAGTGAAAGGTTGAGTCTCAAGGATATCAGATTTTCCGAGAGGATAAAATGGAGGTGACGGTTTGTGTGCTATAGGTAAAGATGTATAAACTTCGTTAAAAATCCAGAGGTTCAGCTAATAAAATATAATAATAAGGTATATTCACACCAATAATCTAATTGTTTTTTATCCATTTTGAAGAATACCCAAGACAAACAGACTTATAAAGTTTTGTTAACCAATAAATAGCTTTATATTAACATAAAAAGGTAGGTCTTATTAAGTTATATTAAAATTTAATTGAAAGATTTTGATCTACAAATACAAATTGTTAAATATATAAAAAAAGACATGACTATTTTATAATAGTGAAAATAGAGGTATCAATTGAATTATATAAAGTACTCATTAAGTAAATATTGTACTTGATATTACACATTGAGAGTATAACACTGTTTTATTGATGGTATGAATCAGGAGCGGGATATTTGTTTCTATAACGAAACTTCTTCAATATTTTTACTTTGACAAGTTATAAATTCAAATCTTATGTTAAAAAAATATATAAATAAGGCATAGTATCTATTACACTATTTAGTAGATGATAAAAAATTGTGGAGTTCATATTTGTTGATTTTCAGATTGCTCATGCTAACAAGATTTAGTATACGTAAGGTACTGATGATAGAATAAAGGAAAAAAAACAATTAAAAGTAAATTACATTTGTTAATGAATTGAATTCCTGGTGAACATGTTATAGTATAGAGTATGACAAATGATAATTTAGAACTGACAAAGTTTGTTATAGAAATAGGATTAATAAACAAAGCATTTTAATTAATAAAAGCTGAGAGCCGAGACTGGTTTGTGAATCTGTACTAAACATGACAAACTGAAACTCAAAATTCCTTTATTCAAAATAGAAGCATTACACTTACTTATTGATGGTCAAATTAAACACTACCACCGGTTCGGAAAAAGGAACACCCTGACCTGAGAAGAACCGGCGAAAGAAACTCAGCGGGTCTTTTTTTTTTGTTAAATTAATTATTATAATTGTATATGAATAGAAACAGTCAGGAGGCGATCGTTTCATTCCCAAGGTGTGCTATCAAACATAAACTCACTAATTATATAGTAATCTTTGCACACAAGCGTTCTTTAACATAACATACATATTTTCCTTAACAATTTTTTTAAATTTGGCAACAGAAGCATTTTGAACGGTTTCTGGGATCCTGTTGTAGAAGCGTATACCTTGCCCCATAAAAGAGTTACTCATTCTAACTGACTGACACCCAATCCAAGGATGCGTCAGTGTTATGTGGTGGTAAAGGAACCCATTACGACATAGCCCAGGTATTATTATTATTAGATTCATTTATAGTATTTTTTTGTATAATGTAATTCTTTTTAAGTTTGCATAAATCTTATGTCGAGTGATATTCTGCATTTACATTCTGAATGTGCAGTAGATTAACACAATATATCACCATAGGATGACTATTTGAAAAGTGGTTTGAAGAGCCTACTAGAAGTTTGAGTCTATTATTATAAGTATAATGTCTGAAAAAGTGTATTATCTTGCTTTTTATTTAATTGAATAATAGTTAAAGTTAGTTATCATGTTCATATTTCAAATATAATATTTCTAATAAGCAAAATGTTCGGAGCAGTGTTGTACTCATAAATTAATTACTTATTAATATCTTATACAAATAAATTTGAAAGCTTTTGAGTAATATTTAGTTAAAATGATTCACTCTATTCTATTCAGTTTAGTTTATCGAGTTTTTAATTTGACATAATACATATTTTGTTTACCAAGCTACTAAATATTATTGGAATGAACTGAGAGTGACCTTTGCAATGCTTTAACAAGTTTATTTTGTAAAGATTTCAAGTGCAATATTATAGACAGTACAAAAAAATTATAACAAAGCAATTGGAATTCATGATTTGTTATCTTGATAACTTTTTAACAGAATTGGTTTAATTACTTGCATTGAGCACATATTGTCACGTACATTAGATTCGATTTTTCTTATTGCAATTTGTTTCAAAATATGATTAAATAAATAAAGTAATTTGTTATTAACACTTAACGTGCCCCTGACAGTTAACGTTACGATAACATAACCTCAAATATTACTAGTTCAAAACAAAGAACATAAATTTGATTATGTATAATTATATTTTACCTGATATGGTATTTCTTCATCGTGATCTTCCAGACGTTTCAGATTAATACAAAACAGGCAGTTTTCTATAGAATTCCAAGCATACAGAACATCGTCCTTAAGAGCAAACAAATTACGCAATTTATCACCACTATCTTCTTTCAAACTTTCTTTAAGGTCTTTAAATATTTGATGGTTTGCTAATTTCGTATCGTATAATCGACAATCCATCTTGAATTCAAAAAATTTCGATTTGTTTTGATGTTTTTAACCGCCGGTTTGCCATTTACTACTTTGGCATTTAGTAGAATCGCGCTCATTTGCGTTCCGTTTTCACAACAAGAGTTACACAAATGCAATACTTTTAAAATATTTTAATTTAAATATTATTAGAAAAATATATAATAAATATTTCAAAAATATTGTTTCAATAAATAGTAATATAAATGAATGGTTGTTTGTTATTTTATTTACACGATAAATTTATTGTTTACCAAATATAATATTATTAAATAAATAATAAATGGTCGTATTTCATTACTTTGTCATTATACATTATAATTGTACACAAATTTTATTCTTATCTCCTCGTATAGGTTCTGTAAATTTATAGTAAAATTATAATTACCCACCATTCATTTTTTTTTGTTGTCAAATATTTATAACGGCATCGGCACGGCACGGTTTGCAGTAGTTGATTATGGTTCTTGTACTGTGATGTGAAATCTATTATAAAATATCGACATTAAATTCGTCAGAAAATAAAAAGAAATCCATATTAAATTATTTGATATTATAGTCACGTAATAAAAATAAAAAAGATCACATAAATTTCGTTTGACCTTTTTAAGGTTACAGCAATTTAGCAACTTATTAAGTTAAACTAAAAAAAGTTGTTTCATTTAAGTGTTGGAATGATATTGTACTGCTTTTAAATTAAATACAACTATTTTAAATTTAGAAATAATTTGGTAAAAAATAAATTCTTCGTTATCGAAATGAACAGCGTGTTCGAGTCATTAATCAATATACATAATATTAAAATTACTCGAACATGCTGTTTTTGACTGAGTTCATTATATGTATATAATGTATACATATAACATCTATGCAAATAGCAAATTGATTATTTTTTAAAATTTTTTACTAATATCAATAAATATTTTTAAAACTTACATTACTGTTCACTCAAAATATGCAAATTTACTTAGGTCAGGTGTTCCCTCTATTTCCTCACTCCCATAATGCGAGTAATTATAAATATACTAATATTAAAAGGCAGGATATTTAATATTCATATTAAAAACTCAGTAGGTCTTAAACTCAAAATTACAATATTTATCACCAGAATTTCTGTTCGTTAAGTCCTCGGGGCAGAAGTTGTGTATCCTCGGGCCGAATTGATATCAAATAAAATCAAATAAAAAAATGTTTTATAGATCAAATAAAAGTTTTATCGACTGCAAAATTTATCAATCCGCAACAAATATTTGATAGCAACAGTTGCTACACTATAACCGTAATAGCCCCACCGGCCTCAACACCTTCATCGGTTTGCGGGTATTTTGAATGTCATATTCGTTATTAGCGTGTCATAATTCTGAGATATGCGTTAAATGGAATTTTATCTATATAGCATTTATTCTATATATTTTTGTAACAAAAAGGGAAATGATATTTTTTTTATCTGTATAATATTGCTAAACAATATAATACGCTAACGTAGAGCAACATCTATATCTGATATTCAACAAGCAATTGTGTAAGTAGGCTCGAATAAAATTATTATACCTACATAGGTGGAAACTCTCGCGTATTTCACTCAGATTCCAAATGGTATCACGTAATTTCATCTCTCGGGCTTGCTTTCTTATAAATAAACCAAGATATAGGCAGCAATAAATTTTGTTTTCTGAGATTTGTGAGCGCCGCTTGTATAATTTAAATTCCTTGTTTTAAAGGTTCAGCCCGAAATCCGATGAATGCGTCAGATACATTGTTTTAATTATTATGTTACGAGACTTATGCATATTAATTATTAATATTAGACAGGACTTGAAATGAAATGTTTTCATGAAAATATAAGTATGTCGTGGTAACCGTTATGTAAATTAATGAATTTCGGTTAAATATAACATGTATAAAAAAGATCATAACTTTTTCCTTCATTTTAAAAACGAACAATACGTTCGTGTTTAAAATGTAAATACAAATTAATTATAGGGAATGCTCAATGTTTTTAGAAATTAGTATTATTTCCATAAATCAAGTTAAATAAAACTATGACCTGTTGTAAACCTGTTTGTAAATCTTGCGTGATATAAAAAAATCCGTAGTGGTATTTGTAGGAAGTGTAAAAATAAATAAACTACTTATACTATGAATTGACTTAAAATAATCCGTCGAGATCTATAAGAATATATTGATTTGTGAAAAATGTTTTTTTGAATAATATTTTAATTTTGAATAATATGAATATTTTAATAATGGCTGTATAATTGACTGTAAATTGGTAATAGAAACTGAACGTAAATATTTCTTTTTTTTTTTTTATTAAAACTGTACAACCTTACACCTACCAAGCTATATTTACTCCACTGATTTAGTCAACGTCAATTATTCTTTAATACTTATCGATTCATAATATATGTAAACATAAGATTTTAAACAAAAAAGTACCATCAATATCCGTCCAGTAGTTTTGCGCTTTGACAATCGGACATTATACAGTTTTATAATAGTGTTACCAATTCAAAATATCCAATCACCTAATTAAAGTCACCAAGCAAGTACAGTTTATATTTTCAATTTTTAATTCCCCAGATGGAATAATTCAAGATTTTACAGAGGGAGGTAAAAATCAATCCAATCTCCATTACAAAAAACAATACCCGCTAATGTTCAGTTGTATAGATCTATCTATAAATGAAATAAATATTGTTTGTTGGCATCATAAATAAGGCTGGAGACAGACGGAGGGACACGCGTCACCTTTTGATACATTTCCGCTGTCGTTATTAATGACAAGTCATCGGTGCCGTCCCGGCGGGCTGCCGGCTTGAGGGTTGCCAGAACGAAAAAAAGCACATCTTAGAAACAATTGGGAATATAACCAATTATCTTTAATCTATCAAGGCTGTTAATAAGAAAATTTATATTTATCGGGATATAATTATATGAGTCAACACCTAATTTATACAGTAATTAGTGCATATACTACTTAATATATAATATTACACGTTTTTTAAGTATTTTTTAGCTTTTGATATTGAATTAACTAAAAAATAAGCGGAAACATGAACAATGATATCTATAATTAATTTTCATTAATAATATCACTTCTTTTGACATAAATTACGTTGCGAGAATTTTGTAAATATTTTATAAATTATTATATTGTATTTTAGCATTTAAATTTTTATAAAACTATATTTATAAAATTACTTACTTTATTTACCAACAAATGCAATGTAAATGTTAGTAGATAATTGGAGAATGACTTTATAAATAAGTGTATTTTAAGCTTATGTTATTCCTTATTGTATATATTATTACAATTAGCTTAGTAGCATCGTTTTACATTTTTAACAGGTAATTTTTTTAATGTCACTCAAGCAAAATTTATTTTCGTACATAGAAGAAGTGAATGATTATTTAGGTAAATAAAAAAATGACAATATTAAAATATGTATTCATGGAATCAATTTCACAATAAATTATTAAGAAAAGTTTTAAACGATCGACCGTTACTTTTTTTATGATCGGATACAATTGAAAACAGCCAGCCCTTAGCATATCATACGTCGCGACCTGCCCAGCATAATAATAGATCGGGCCGGGGTGTTCCTCCCCGTAATATCATGTGAGAGACGCGCTGGTAAATTTATCAATAGCATTATATCGCGAAAACTGAGCACTCGCCTCGCCTTATATTTTATTCAACGTACGATGTTTTGACATCTATCTTAGAGATGGTGTGGAAGCTTGTTATATTTGGAAAAATCGCTTCGATACAAAACAATACGTCTCAATTAGCAATCAAAATATCTTTCATTGTGTGTAGGTTATTTTTTCCAAAGTCTTTGTGAAAGATGAAGCAAGAACCTTTGGTATTAATGTGTTCTGGAGTGAAGGTTGATTGATAATATTTAATTTGATGTTCTTTATACTCAATGGTGGTTAGACCGCGTTCTGTAGAAATTTTCCAACAGAAAAAAAAATGTTTATAGTAAGTTTTATACATGATGATGTTCTCAGTAACTTTATGTTTATTATTTTAAAGATATTTCACGGCATTTTTTTGTTCATAATATTTTTTTCTTATTTAAATCTTGATATTTTTATTAGTATATAGTTTTGAAGTCATGTTTTCTAATAATTGTAAGGGCCGTGAGCTTATAATATATGTAGGTAGATTGGAAGTTAACGAAAAAGTATTATGACCGGCGCAGGCCAATTTCAGTTACACAAACATAACCTGAACAAACAGACAAAACAAAAATACCGTCAAAAATAAGAAAGATTATAAATTGTCAAAATTGTATACGTTTTATTGTAAATTGAATGTTTTTTTAACAATCTGACTAGATTCACTGGAAACAAACGGCAATCACAATATTACGGTGACAAACATATACATTATGTAAGTATTTAAAATAGCTATTAAAATAAATTATTATTAAAACGTCAATTGATATAATTATTAATAAAATTGTTGTATTATTTTCGATAGCAAAACAAAACAACAATCAAAACGTTTTGATAAAACAGAATACTAAATTTAAACAAAGCAATTACTGAACGAAAAATAAATATAAAAATGTCAACAGGATGACGTCACACGGAGCCACGTAAGTCAGTATACAATTTACACAATATCTCTATACGTCAAGTTGTCAGAGACCTCTGGAGGAATCCACCCCAATTACTGCTAGAATTGTTTCCATCGTATCCTATCTATTACTTTCCTCTGACTTGGGAATATGGGACGGGTATAAAAAATAGTTAGTTTTGTCTTCCTAAGAGGGTCTGATTACGATGATTGATTCAACAACTATTTATCAAGGGACGTGTAAAGTGGTAATATTGTTTTCTGTTTGTAATAACGTCTAAATTACTCGTTATAAAAAGCGATGTTGTTTTTTTTGCAATTAATAAATACTAAATATGTAGCCATATTCAGTTAAGAACTTGTAATATGAATAAGAATTGTCTATATATAAATTATCTTTGAAATACATATGTGTATACAAAATAATTGTGGTCTTAAACCATTCAGAGCTGCAGAGATTTGAGGGAAGAAGTGGTTTTTATTCGTCTTGTAGGATTTTGTCTAAATAAACAATCATTGCAAGTTGAACATTAAAAAGTACCATCGACCGATGTTACAAAGTTGCCAGTCATAAAAACGTACATGTATACATGTGGCAGAATTTCGTTGAAATTAGACACATGCAGGTTTCCTCACGATGTTTTTCTTCACCGCCGAGCACGAGATGAATTATAAGCACAAATTAAGCACATGAAAATTCAGTGGTGTCTGCCTGGGTTTGAACCCGAAATTATCGGTTAAGATGCACGCGTTCTAGCCACTGTGCCATCTCGGCTCTTGAAGTTAAGAAAACCGATGTCATTTAATTAGTGTTTATTTTATTGTACATCGTCTATGTTCTCCTAAGGTTCCTTTCTGTTATTCTTGAACTTAAGAATTTATTTTAAGTGATTATATTATGTTATTAAAGTATATACCTATATAATATACATAATAATGTTACTTCTTTTTTCTTGTTTGTTTATTAACAATAAGGACAAAATTAAGTATAAACAAATAGTTACTTAACCGCGTGGAATGGTGGCAAGAATGCTACTAGCTTAACCTCGTTGAATTCCAATTTCTATTTTCTGGTAAAAATGAACCATTCCAAAAAAAAAATAAAATAAATAAATCTCATGTACATAAATAAAGTTTCTTTTTTAATTCGTATATTATAGTGTATTATATAATAAATTGATTATTAAATACATGTCCATGTCAATTTAATAAAATTCTAGCAGTTATTAAATTGACATGGACATGTATTTAATAATCAATTTATTATATAATACACTATAATATACGAATTAAAAAAGAAACTTAATTCATTAATTTTGTAGCATCTTAATTTTAATTGTACATGATTTACGATATAGCTGTATAGATTACAGTTGTTCGTGACCCGATTTCATACGAGTAAAATTTATAAAAAGTCTGCCCTCCCCTTAGAGTTGCAATTTCCAAAAACCCCTTCATAGCTGATAGTAACTTATAAAATAAAACTATATTCCAAATTCCATCCTAGACTGAGTATTTTTGACTGCGCGTTGAAAGTCAGTCGGGACAACCATTTTTTTGAACTACACATGTATATACAAATAATATTAATTAGTTAATTAAACTAATTGATAGTAAATATCCCACTGCTGGTCTTAGCCCTCCTATTCTTTTGAGCAAAGATTTGCTTTATACACAATATTTATATTGTGGTATATGACTCGTTACAAATGCTATGGTACATATATTCAAAACAATATTTAAACCAAACAAAGTACGTTTAATCTAAATCTCTCGTATCTTCCATCGTTAGCGCAAAACAAAACCAATAGTGCTCGCCTATAAATTCACAAGAACGTCCGAAACACTTGAAGTGTGTCTTAACCGCAGTACCGTGCGGTACACACATATGTTAGCCAAGAAAGGGTTAAGCAAGTGCTACCTGTGGGGCGGGGGTGGATTTACACCCCTCATTTGTTTGCGATGACCCCCAAGCACTATCTCCTGAACGCTGTACCTTGGTATCACTGTAGCATGTCGTGTTTAGAGTCGGGTTACATCGCGTCTTTATTATTATAATTATTTACAAGAAGTTTCATGAGAGTGGACCAAGTTACGCTTATATTTTTGATAACAATATTATATACTATTTATTTATATGATTAGTTGGGTACATGTTTGGTTTTGTGAGTTAATTTTTTTTGCCAAATTTCCCAGTCCTTTTTCCGAAACAACACATAAATAATATCCGCTAAAAAAACAAGACCCAACAATGAATACAGATTTTTTAGCAGCCTTAGTGCGATTATTACTTGTTTTATTAATTCTTGGAAATTTTTCATTCGTCGTTGCTGATAGTAAGAAATCATGACTCGACCGAACAGTAACCAAGCGCAGAACCTACGGCTTAACGTCCTTTTCGAGAGACAGAAGCAAAAGAGTAAGAGAAAACGTTAAAGCGCCATAATAGTACTTTGGGAAATGAAGTTTACTAATTTAACTTTAAACCTTATTTTCCAAAAGTAACATTTTGGCGCTTAAGCTTTTTTTCATTTCCATTGGAGAAATTAATTATTGGCCTTATCTGGGGTTCGAATTTCGTTTTCAGGACCTAGATTTTTTTTTTATAATTGTATTATATTGTGAGTTTCAAATGTATTTAGAGGCTTCGAATGAAATCAGCTCATGCTCGGCTGTATAATCGTATTATTAGTGCCTCCCACGGCTGAAAGGAGAGCGATAGATGAATGGTAACAACTGATCAAGCATTTATATAATGTGAAATAAAAAATAAACATCTTACGGCCTTATTTATAGACGATAGTCAAGTCAAAGTCAAAAATCTTTATTTATATAGAAGTGTTTACACTTGCTTATTGATTGTCAAAAATCTACCACCGGTTCGGAATTTAGCACCTCGGACCTGAGAAGAACCGGCGAAAGAAACTCAGCGGGATATATTTTTTTTTTTTTAGCCATTTTCCATGTACAATGATAATTATATTTTAGTTATTTGAAGCAGCCATACTTAGTGGCTGTTTAGTTAAATATCCTTGTGATTCACCTCTTTCTGCTATTAAAAAATTGTCTTATCTGTCCACGCTCACGGCCAAACTACTGAACCGAATTCGATGAAATTTGCTATGAATCAAACTTGAACATGACGCGGAACCCATAAAACAACAACCAGTACTTAACGTAATTAAAAATAAAATGAAGTAATTATAATGTGAAGTATATTTATGTGAGCTCATTGTTATCAAGACGCGTTAATGCAAAGGCATCGTACAGCTATTTTAATATAAAACTCATTCGCGATCCACGATACGATATTAGCGTCGGTGTTCCATTACGGGTGCACTTACCTCATCGCATCGCTAAGATTGGACGCTTAAGTAATGCGATGGCTCTCGGAACAAGTTTTGCATAATAGGATTTGTATTGTAGTTTCAAAGATTTTCTTAATGGTCGTTGAAGTTTTTCGAACAATAGCGATACTCAGATTTTCGTCTGATATAATGCAGTGGAAGAAAACTTTACGATCAACTGTTCCTTGTTGTCTTCGATTTGATTTTAAAGCTACATTAAAGTATGTTACAGTAAAGTAACAGGCTGTTATAGTCCCACTGTTGAGCTAAGGTATCCTCTTCTCTTGAATAGAATGGCGAACGCATAAAAAAACAGTGATTCTAATTACTTGGTTATAATGATTCGTTCAGAAACTATCATAAAAATAACACTCATCATGAACGCGTTGTTATTTTAATAATGCATACTAATTACATTACCTAATAAAACATGTTGATTTATGTAATTTATTTTATAATAAAATAAACAATGCATTGCGATTAGTGTTGCCAGGACCTAAAATAGAAAAGTTGAACACGGCACTAAATATTACGGACATTTGCTCTAAAAATCGGATATATTTTTTATCTTATTTTTTAATATTAATAATACAAAATATTCTCTAAGTAACGCATGTGACGTAATTTATTCAGTGCAAAACCGACAAAAAGTTCTCTTACAATTATTATGGCGATCGGTAATAGACGTAGGTATAGAAGGTGATGTGCTGTGGCTGTCATACCATGTCATGGCATGTTACAATGAAGTGCCAACTTTTGTAGTAATTGGCCAAAATGGGTCCAAATCTATTATTTTTAAAACACGATCAATTTTATATATAAGTGTAAATAATTAAGTTTAACATAATTTATTGGATGATCTGGGGACCATAACCAATCGCTTCCAACCTTTGGGCACGATGTTATGTCACTTGAACATGTATCTGTTGCTACACTGGGTCACTAGCTTCAAACCAGAATATACCAATATTAAGTACTGTTGGTAGAATACGCGAAAAATGATAAAGCCAAACAACCAAGAGTATTTAATGTATTAAATAATCTTTTAAACTGTTAAAAATAAAGGAAAAACTAATATCGTTTATAGTGTTTATTAATTTGATAGCGTCCGGGCGAGTTTCCAACTCTATAAACCTCTGATATCAGTCGGAGTCTGCTAGGAACGTATATACGGATTTCGTGCTAAGATATTTCAGGCTAAAGGAGAATTGAATCGAAATCGTAAACTTCTTTTGTATAACATAAAGAATATCAACTATTTTGAATTGAAAATTACCGTCCATTGTTTTTGTTTAGTGAAACGCTGCTTTAAAAGTGTGTCATAATTTATTTGATATTCGAAAGAAGAAGACACACCATTCGAACCAAATTCATAAGTGACGCCATAGTCTTATATATGAAATGATTTTTGAAGCCGCGTGCGTAAACTATTGTCATGTATATATTTGATGTTAATGTAATGCTAGGTTGTTATTTTTTTTTTATTATTTCATTTACAACATCACAGTTGCCCGTGCCTTTTTTTACATTTTACTTTTATAAATTTTGGCGTTTTTATATTTTTACTGAACATCAGCAGATCCTCGCTGGACTTTATGCTTGTCGTCTTCTTGGAAGACGTAACCCACTATGATTTTTTTATTTTTATTTTAAAGTTGTTATTAATTATTTACAATTAATTTATATCACCACTAATTGTCGCCCCCAGCTTCGCTCGTTTTAGGGTGGATTGTCAGATGTTAGGTTTAAAGAAGTAGCCGTATGAGTCGTTGGGGTTCAAGTTTACTTCACAACAAATTTCATAAAATTCCTTTCAGTGGTTTGACCGTGGTTATTCGTTATGTATAAAAATTGTTTAATAAGTAGCTACATAACCTAGTTATTAAACGATTGTATATCTAAATTAAATAAATATATTCTAGTTTCATACATATTATAGTATAATAAATATATAATTAATTATATTATTAAAAAATATATATTTATTTTAAGTATTTATTATCATTTAACACTGCGGAGTTTAAAGCCGTAAATACTCGTAAACTTTTGCTATCTTTGGAGGCAAGCGCGATCGTAAACAGGGCTTCGCAAAAATTATCGTCTACGAAACAGATGGTTCGATTAAAAACAAAATGTAACGCTTAATTAAACCTATAAATAGTACAAAACTATCTCGTTTTCTGATTCTGTCTGTAAATTCGCTTACTTCTGCTAAACCACTCAACGGAATTTGATATAGTTTTCACTCATAGAGAGAATAATTTGTAACGAAGATATGTCTACATAGTTTGTAAATATTATGTTATCCAATTAACTGTTTTCGTACACTTACAGGTTTAACACTGATTAAATATTAGGAGACATATATTTAAAAAAAAATTTAAATACTGTACCTATGCCATATCGGCTCTGACATAGACTATATAGTATGTTAATGTAATTTTTTTTTTAGATATAGATATGTGAACGAAGTCGGAGAGCAAATTGTCGGCTCTTATCTGCGTTAAACGTTGCCAAAACTATTTGTAGGTACTCTACTGACATACTATGTAATTAAAATGGTAGAAAAGAATAACTACTGAGGTTCTTGCTGGTTCTTGTCGGTTCTCGGTAGAATCTACTTTCCGAAACCGGTGGTAGCTTTACATTTAACAAGACTATTTAAAAATTCTTTTATAAGCTTAATTGAATAAAGAATATTTTGATTTTGAATAAAAACAGTTACCAAAATTAGGCTAAAAAAAATCGATGCTCGAATCGTTCTCTCTGATGCCTAGCATCATGAGTCGTGTTAAATAGCACGAGATCAACGTTCTATTTTATCCGTATCAACACGGGACGTTTAGCTAGGTTATATGTATATACAATTTAATCCCTCAAAGTGATCCCTCAATATAAAACGATACCGAAAAACCATTATTAAAACATTACAAAGGATTTATTCGAGCCCAAAAACCGGGCAAACATCGATGTTCAATATTTGTATACAATTAGCTACGCCGAAGGGACCAAGGGAAGCTAATAAGACGTAAGATAAATCTGTTTGAACAAGACTTTGTTAAGTATTCTTTGTATATAATAGAAAATTTATCGAAAGTTTGACAGAAGAATCACGTAATTCGCCCAGTGCTGGGCAAAGGCGTTCTCTTCACGCTGCTCAACTCTTTTGGGTGGGTGTACATAAAAGACAATTACTTCCGACATATAAATTTTCCTAACCGCCGAACACGAGTAAAGTTATAAAAACCAATTGAGCGCGTGAAAATTAAACAGCGTTTAAGCAGATTTAAACACACGGTTTCGGTTATGATACAGGTGTTCTAATGTATTCATCAGTAAAGCCAAATATTACTTATAGTTAATATAAAAATATAAGAAATTGAAGTATTTTTTTATATTATATAAGTTATTTCAATAGAAAGTTGTTTTGGTTTACATAACTCAATTATAAATAATTAGCACACTAAACATTGAAACATAATATTTTTAATTTCACTATAGAGAACCTTAAATAACATAAAAAAAATTTTAATACCTTATGAGTTTGATGATCAGAATCGTTGATCAATTGATAGATCTTGCCTTGTTTCAATTACAATGACGGTTCAACAGTAAGAAGTATTACTAGTAGTTAGTGAGTTAAAAGTAAGAACTTTATAAACAGCGTACTTGAATTCAAGTATGTATCTTAAAGATGACTCATAATATTTAACAAGGCAGAATTGGAAATTTTCCTTATTTTTTAAGTAGAAATAAAGTCACAGAAATGTAAACACGTCGTATTGAAATACTTATAATATTTATTTTCTTAGTTATTATTTGCTAAATTATAATATATATAAAACGTATTCCTGTTGACAATAAGCATATTTTTGTAGTTGTAAATAAGAATTTTAGTATTTGTAAGAGTTTATCATCCTTCTTTTACGTTCTGTGTCGGTTGAACATTATTCCTTTGTCTAAAAAGAAAACAGGTCCGTTCATTAACGGACAACAGGAACAAAGACAAGAGACTTATATATTATATATGAGTTCCAAGCTAACTACACTTTTTTATTTCAAGTGTGCAGTTCAAAAGAGACGTCACTTTTGACAGTGTTCGTACATGACAAATGTTTTCTTTTTATGGTTTTATTATAAAATTTAAAATAGGGGTTGTAATGATACAAAAAGTGATATCATTACCTAATAAAGTATTTATTTATATTTTCTCAGTTCTTAAAATTTTGATATCTTTATTGAAAATCAATCTTCTTTTTCATGTAGTTTTCAATCGTCATGTACAGTTTTGAATTAAATGTAAAGGTACCACTGATTCGAAATGTAGCTTCCATCGAGTAGAATTAGCAAGAAAAACACTCTTTCATCAATTTAATGACACAGTTTAAGTCAATCAAATACAATAAAATTTATCCTCTCCTCCTACCTGGAAATTAACAAATACTAACCATGCTTTTTATCATGAATAATATCTTGTATAGAATAATATGCCTTGTTTATTTTTTTGACATAATTTTTGAGATTGATTTTATAATATTCTATTGTTACTAATATTCCAATTATCCGGTTCTTAGCAATTGTCTTAGGATTTTCGTAATGATCTGATTTGCCCTACGGCGTATTACGTAAATATGAGGCTACGACCAAATTATTTATTTTATTAAATAAAATATTTAAAAATGGTTTTATATTTTATAATTAAAATACGATTCAATGTAAATAAATAAATAAATAAATATTGGACAACATCACATACGTTACTCTGATCCCAATGTAAGTAGCTAAAGCACTTGTGTTATGGAAATCAGAAGTAACGACGGTACCACAAACACCCAGACCCAAGACCACGGAGGTCGTCAAAAATGTTTTGACTTTCTAGCCGTACTTATTTTATATGCGTTTTTGTTAGTAAATTTTATTATTATTATATTTTTCCACATAAGAAACATCTCTTACATTATACAGGTTTAAAACTAAATGGCGCTAATATTTACGATAAATAATTTAGACCTTGCGATAAGAAGTTATCTATTAAATATTACTTAATTAGTTGTATAATGATTAAAATGTTACACATTTATTATTTTGGGTATTTAATTTCAATTGCATACATATTTATCTTACAGAATATTTATATATGTGTTCAAAATTTAATTTGTATTTTAACCATAATGTTGCATAATATTGGCGCACCATACCTACTTACTTTGAGAACTGTAAACTGATATCTCAAAGGTAGATTTAAATAACATGCGAGTATCTTAAAGAAACGAAAAATTAAAATCTAATAATATTTATTACTACATAAAAAACTTATACAAGGACAATGATTCATTTTAATTATCTCAAAAGACTACCGTTATCAGTTACGTAATCCGATCCAGTTATGGCTTTAGCTTTGTCGCTAGCTAAAAACAGTATAAGATCTGCAATTTCATTAGGATCAGATATTCTTCCAAGTGGAATTTCGTAATTTATTTCGTCCATTGTTTTTGGAACTCCAGCGTTACTCAATATATCAGTTCTGACAGGTCCCGGGCTTATCGAATTGACTCTGACACCATGAGGGGCAAGTTCTCGTGCTACATTACGAGTAAAATGATCAACAGCTGCCTTAGAAATAGCATAGCATATCATTGGTTCTTTGAACGTCACCTTACCAGCTATACTTGATATGTTGATGATGTTTCCTTTTGTTTTTATCAAATGAGGGGCAGCTAAATGTGTCATGTGAACTTGAGCCCTAACATTGAGGTTCATGACAGTATCATATACTGACAAAACGTTATCACTAAGAATATTAGCAAAACCTATCATTCCTGCATTGTTGATGACAACATCTATTTGGCCAAATTTTTCAACTGTATCATTTATGACTTTTTTAGCGTCTTCGTCCTTGGTTATATCAGCTTTGATTGATAGATATTCCTTTCCTGTTGCAGCACATTCGTCTGCCACTTGCTGTAGTTTCACTTCATTTCTTCCAACAATAACTACATTGGCTCCTTCTTTAGCGAACGATATTGCAGTAGTAGCGCCTATACCGGAACTAGCACCGGTTATTAATACAACTTTATTTGCGAAACTCATTTTACGTAAGTGACTCTCAAATGAAGTGCTCACAGTGATGAGTGGCGACTTAACCCAAATATATATTTAGATAAGGTGAATATTCAGCGATAATATATGTGATTAAATTATGATAATTGTATAATATTTATCGCAAGATATTTAATCATTGTTTTTCAAAGATTTGTATCGTATTAAAATGTATTGATGCCGAGAGCCGAGATGTCTCAGTGGTTAGAACGCGTGCATCTTAACCGATGATTTCGGGTTCAAACCCGGGCAGGCACCACTGAATTTTCATGTACTTAATTTGTGTTTATAATTCATTCTTCATTCAATTCTGCCACATGTGTATTCCAACCCGCATTGGAGCAGCGTGGTGGAATATGCTCCAAACCTTCTCCTCAAAGGGAGAGGAGGCCTTTAGCCCAGCTGTGGGAAATTTACAGGCTCCTAATGTATGTAATGTAATTGATGATCTACGTTATACGTTACCAGATTAATGAAAATAATTTTCAAATAAATATTCATTTATTAAATGAAGAAGCGTTACCGTACTAATTGATTGTCAAAGTAAAAAATAAGATCAGTTATCTAATCTCCAATATGGACAGGTTTCGATATTATAAAAAAATGCATAAATCCACCGATATGATTATTATTTAATAAAATCATGACATTTAACAACTAGATACAACATTAACAGCCTGTAAAATTCCCACTGCTGGGCTAATGTCTCCTCTCCCTTTGATGAGAGGGCTTGAAGCATATTCCAAGCTGCTCTAATGCGGGTTGGTGGCATACACATGTGGCAGAGTTTCATTGAAATTAGACACATGCAGGTTTCCTCGCGATGTTCTAACCTGGCCTAATCAACGCAGATCTTGGCATTGCTCGCTAAAAATGTAAGTGAAATCGATCAACGGTTTATGTATGACAAAAAACGGCTCCTTATTTATTAATTTGTGCCATTCTTTCTGCCATAAAATTCCATTCTTTCTATAAATAGTATGCAATATGAAAATCTCATAGAAGTAGTTCAAAGCCGGTATCACAATACCAAGACAATCCTTAATCAAGTTAACGTCTAAGCATCATAAGTAAAGGCCGGCGAGGATTAAATTTATAACCCCTAAAATAATTAATTCCCTTTAACTTCATTAAGAAACCCGCATAGGTGTAATTAGAATAAGCAAAGGAATCTTAATTGTTGAATTGAATGCTACACACACGGACGTCAAGCATGGGTGATACTTAATTTATTTCACTTTCTCTAAGGTCTACAAGGCTATAGATTCTCGGGTCCGGTCAGTGGCCGTGTCATTGATTTTTTTGTTAATACATTTTCAGAAGAATCTTTGATCTTTCTGTCATTAACAATTTGCAGTTTGAAACACAACATAATTTTATTTGATGTTAGATCTTACAAGCCCGTCTGGTTAAGTACCTTCCACTAATCTGATATTCTACCACCAAACACAAATAATTAGTATTGCTACTAAGTATTTTTGTGTTGCAGTTTAAACGGTAAGTGAACCAGTGTAACTACTACTAGTGTTAATTCCAAATATATATATGATAGGATGGTTAATATTTCTAACAGTGCCAATACCAATGGTCGATGGTGTCCACTTACCATCAGCTTAACTATTTAGAAATAAAAAAAGGGTCATTAGGACCTGAGGATTAGAAACTGGTGAAATATTTTATTTGCCAATCAGAGTCTGATGATATATAAGAGCTCTCTCATAGAATTAGCAAACCGCTCACTATTCTCTACACCAGCGTGTCCGTTCTATTCATAATAGGAGGAATATATGGGGCACGTCGGTCAGAAGATACAACAATAAGATGTTACCCTTTATTGTTCGCATGATCCCCCCACAAAGACCTGATCCTTGGATGGCATTCATTCAATAGAATTAGCGGCTGAGCATATATGTTATTTATGTATTGTATTAAACAAATGGGATAACCTTTATACCTAAATATGTGTACTAAAATTGAAACGCTTTCAATTTTTTTAAGTCACGTTTTAAACGCATTTTATATAGTTCCATATTTTTGCCGACATAAATGCTCGATATTCGTATATTTCAATTTGAAGTGTGTTTAAGTTGATGTAGAGCAGCAAGGAATATGGCAATTTAGATTCTATTACATTTTGACTCATTGGCGGTATAGGATGTTGTTTTTATTTCTTGCTTGTGTCTTTTATTGACGATTTACTTCTCTTATGTACGTAGTACGGACAGAAAAACAATAATATTTTATCAACTGAATATATAATCAAATGATAGCTACGTATGAATATTTAATCAAATTATTTTTATCGTTTCATATTTGGAATGTCATGGAAAATTTAATATAATATATATTTTTTAATTTCAGCCTTGAATACACGTGCTTAACAGCCTACAGATTATATATTTTATCATGTTAAATTTCGACCGAAAGGACTATCGACTATTTAGGTTTTTCATATAAGAACACAGGGATTCTTATCAGTCGTACTTCGAAAATATTTTGTGAGGAATTAAAGAGACTTATCTATTAAGTAAAATATAATATAGGCTGATCTTATTCATTTTTTTATTATTAATTAATAAAATCCGACTTAAGATATTGAAGCCTATCATCGTGTCAACAGCAGTGTTAGTTCAAAACAAACCTTTACACCATTTCAATTAAAAAGCCCATTGATAATTTAGTTTCCTAACGATTTCACTGCAGAAAATGCATTTCAAAACATTTAGATATAATAGAGCCATACAGACAGGCATTATTAGAAAAAACTTCATCGGAAAGCGGTGTTCAGGACAAACTTACTTCTCTAATGCTGGACTGTAACATTCTAATATATTAGCTCCTATTCTCTAAGAAATAAGATCTAGTATTCAATGGATATGTTTTGTGAAGTAGCAGGTTTAGCTTTGCAGGCTTATAGTTAATATTGACTCGTCAGCATTTCGTTTGAAACTTTTCTCATTTCGTAGCCAACGCGACTCAAGTTGAGCTGCGAGTCCTTTCCTCTCGTCTGCTCTTAGATGCGGCGGCGATCACTTTTATCAATCAAAAGATGAATTTTATAAATTAACTAGATAGCCACGATGCGTCCACTAACACGAAAAATGTACGTAACCACCACACACCGGGTACATATTTTGTGTTTTTTTGGCACTAAATAATTTCATGATTATTACTCAAATTGGTCCATGAACATAGTGTGTTACTTATTTACAACGCCATCTATCGGATCCTTACTATCTGACATTTCTTAGACAATACTGACATGTGATTATGACTTCTATCATTGAAGTCGTTAAATACTTGTTTTTTTTTTTAATAAAACTCTGATATATCTCATATAATTAATATTTATCGTTCCGAGGACGGTGGAAAGTGTTATATTAATAACCAATTATTATATCACGCAACGTTTTGTAATTACTATGTAATATTGACTGTTGTTATTTGGACGCCTGTTGAAGTAGGAATATAACCTACGAAACATATTGTAATATATTACTCTTGTTAATAATATAAATGCGACAGATTGGATGGATGAATCGGAATAAAATTTGGCACAGAGATAGTTTATAGTCCGTAAGAGCATAGTTTACTTTTATCTTGGACTAATGTACCTAACACTTGCAAACACCACCCATCGCCGCCCCGTACGGGCTATTCGGCGGGCGGAAACTAAATGTTTACAAATTTCAAACCTTAATCAACCGTCCTCGGTTGCACATTTAATAAAACTTATATTGAAATACAAATCGATATAATTAGAAAATTGTTTCTTAAATTTTAGATAAAATTAATTTAGTTATTTCCATAGGATTTTCCGCGTTTTCAACCAGTTTCATAATTATTTTGATCTATAATGTGCCCTTATTCCAAGACCGAATTCCGTTACAATAAATTAGACATAAGGTTCCGTACAAAATAAATCATTCATAATTCATTCTTTTATTCGTTAGTAATATTATTATTTTTTTCAAAATATAAATTTAAAAAAATCGATATCCAAGTAGGTTATTGTCGTTTCGTCATTTTAAGGACTAAATCCAACGTAACGCTACCACTGCACAGGTTCGGAATGCAGATTCTATAGAGAATTGTATCATTGCATAGAATCTCAGTAGTGACTCTTTTTATCAAATCTTCGAAAATTTTTGGAGAAAAATTCCGGAGGGAATGAAAATTAACGATTACAAATTTCATGCATTTTTATCATTTATGTACTTTTGTATTGCGTATTGTGTGTATTATTATTTTAGTATTAATAATCTATGGTTCATTATTCTTTTAAAAACGTTACTAGCGACATCAAGAAAAATAATATATACTTGTTAAAATGTTGACTTATGTATAAACAAATAACTAATTAAGGAATTAATACCAACATTGCTATCAAAATCTACTAACACGAAAGTAATTTATACATTAACCCTGTATTGCTACGGGGGCACTTGGTACCCCACACCGCTCTCTCTAACAAACTGCCCCGTCTATTCGGTTGATTTTTATTCATTTGCTCACTCCCAACAGTCCCGGAGACATATTGGTGCCTTGGCCGAGGAAATTGCATTCTGCCCCTAATAATTCGTTTTCACGCAATGCCGACTGTTTTATAGTTGCTAGTAATCGAGGATACTACTGTTTTCTTTTACTTCTCTTCCGTTATAGAGATTTATTACTTGCCAGTTTCAAGAAATATTTTACAGACTGTTTTTTTTTTTAATTCAATGATTCGTATTTGTAATATAACTGATAGTTTTTAATTGTTTTGAAATCGTGTTTGGAAATTGCGTTAATATAAAAAACATTAAAAATGTCTTTTGTATATTATTTCATAATTATTTTGTTTTTGTTCAATAGCTTGTAATGTTTTATTATAATTCATGTATAATATTTGAATGAATAAGTAATCGTTTTATTAACTTAATAATTTATGTTTTAATAAACACAAATTCATATTACGAAAAAGCAAAAGAAAATCACCACGAGTTCCAAAAAAGTTTATGATATGAGCATTATTATGCTATCAGTTACAGATTATGTTAAATTTTTAAATAAAGAAATGTATACACATATTTACACCTTCAATTCGAATATATCTTACGTTTAATATATTGAATTATTTTTTATCAATGTGTGTTTCTTTATTTAATAAATCAAAACATACTTTATTCAAGTAGGCTTTTACAAGCGCTTTTGAAGCGTCATTTTACAAAACTATATTTAGTTGAGTTACCATCTGTTCGGAATGTAGATTCTACCGAGAAGAACCGGCAAGAAAATCAGTAGTTACTCTTTTTCAACATTTAAAACATACATAACTTTGTGTTAGTTATATACTTTAATTATATATGTATATAATATATCCTGCCTAGAAGTCATCGAGTATTAGCTCCAAGCTTTTATTTTAACATCTATATAATCTTGTATCGAATAATATTTTATTAATGTATTTTTTATACTTAAACTCTATTTTTTATTTAATTTGTAATACTTTTTTTTTACTAATTTGTCCTGACGACAAGTCCTGAATAGAATTCTTATTATTTTTGATTTGATTGATAATATGTTAATTATTATCAATAAGTTTGAATAAAGTCGGATAATTTTAAATAATCTCCATGGCACTTATCAAAACATATGCTGATTGAAAGCAACACCCCAATGACAGGCAGAATACGTATCGTCGCGTGCATAGAAAAAAACCTTCACATTTTCCATTTTTAATCTGTCATTCAACCACTTAAACTCAGGTTTTGTGTGGAACTGCAATTATTTAAACGCCCTCACGCTTCGCTTACATACAGAAATAAAGACAATACTTCGCTATATATAGACACGGCTGTAGAATTGGAGGCGCGTTACGTGTTTGACACATCAAATCCTAGAAAGAGACAAACGACGGAAACATATATGAAAACAGTGTTACTTTATTCGTTATCTCCCTCTTTATATCTGTGAAAGATAGTTAGACTATATGTCTTCAGTGTATATAGACAATTTGTCGTTTGTCTATGCATCTATTGAGATCAGAGACGCGTCAAGTGAATGCATGCTTTGTAGTTCTAAGAGAAGGCGTTTTTAATGTATGTGATTTTTTCTTTCAATAGCTCATCTACGTTTAATTTTTTAATATGTACTTATATTTTTTTTTATTAATTAAGTTAATTATACTTATTTAATTGAAGATGTTACAATTAAAGGTGTAATTTTTTTAAATAGTTTTACATCAAGTTCATACATGTATATTGTTATAAATATTGTAAATAAAACATCAAAACTTATTCGATTTGATTTGGTTTATTTAAAAGTAAAAAAGTATGATTATTTAATTGTTGAGTTCTTAAACGAAGGCGTGGATTGCACGTGAATGTTTTCAAATGTTTTCGTTTTACTATAACATACCGAATACATTGTGCCATTAGGATTTAAATTTCGTGTGAATCCGCTAACGAGGTACATATATCAATATACCATATTAGCACTATTTTTATAATGCAATATACATTTTATAATGTCAGTACATTTCTCTAAAATGTACATATTATTCAATATTTTATTTTAATTATATTTTTTTATAATTGTGGCAGAACTTTAACCATCTTTAACGCATTACTATAGACGATTAAACATGGCGACTGATGACGTATAACAAATTCCGCGCCTTTTCGTGTTGTTTTTTAAAAATGGAATGTATTTCCCCGCGCGCTCGTAAAGTATCTGATGTGGTGCGGGATAGAATATTCACACTCGATATTGTTTCTTTGAATTTTAAATTAACATCGTATTTTAGGGTTGACGTTGAAGCTTTTAAATCGAAACACGTTTGAGTTTTTTTAAATATTTAAGACGGCATTATTTTTTTGGCTGTAAACACTACTTCGAGTAGGAATCAATTTGCAAATAGTTTAAATTGTTTAAAGGAATTTAAGTTTCATAATTGTTGCCATATTTAATAGGTTAGCTGCCAAAATATAGTGTGAGGGTGGTTCTGTTTAAATGTTGTCAATCGATCGCCAAAGGAGTCCTATTGAGTTGACGAGTCTTGGGGTATCTTAAAAAGAAATTCGAGAGTATTCTTAAGGGTTCAAAAGATAAACAAATTACTCTTTAAAAAAATCAATGGATTTAAAGCATCAAAATGTAACTTAGGGTTTTTTCATCCGCAACCGCGGCGTAACCAGAGAAGTCGAGTGCAAAACACAATATCGAACTAAAATCATATCCTCTCGACTGTATAATTACGCCAAAATTTCGGATACTCTCGAGTGCGGAGTCGAGTGTTGGCATATTCAAAAATTTCAATACCGACCACCGACGGGGGTCTGTGCGGGACACACGGTTGGTGAAACTGTACACCGATACAAGTAAAAACCTGTCAATGTCCTGTTACTACTAATGAGGATAAACTTAATAGCTTTTTCTATCACGCTGGTCCAATGAAACCATGTCGGGGACTATGATGCAGATAATTGGTTAAGTAATTTTATAGGACGACAATAATCTTTTTTTTTTGTATGCTCGCTGTTGAAACGGACAAAAGGAGATGCCAGACTGGTAACACTGATTTTTAAAATCTATTTCAGATATTTAGTAACTCATATTAAGATACATTATATAAAACTTTTCCCTTTAAATTGGGTTAATACCCTCGAGCACGCTGTTATGTACAACCGTGAGTATCCCGCATTATCTGAGCCTGAGGGGGGCAAGGGGGGGTGGATATCAAAAGATTCCTCATGAAAAATGAACGACCGATGTCGAGATACGAACAGAACCAGCTTTTTAACCTGTGTTCAGTTTGGATTATTTTTCAATGGAAGGGTAAATTTTTGACTATCAAAGAACTGAATGTATCGGCCTTTTCGTCTGGGCTAATTTGGAACGAATTTTGATACTTTTCTGATCATTCTACGAATCGTTCAATTTGAAATCATTCTAATTAAAGGGGATGTTTTTTTTCTGTTTGTTTTTTTTTCAGACTTATAATTTGACTAGTTCAGACCACGGCATCGCTGGCGTGTGGGAGGAGGGAGGGGGAGTAGGTGTTATCTATACTAATATTATAAAGTAAATCTGTCTGCCTGTGGCTTTTTCTCGGTAAGAACCGATTTTGATGAAATTTTGTATGAAGCAAGCTTGAACTTCAAGGACATTAGCTTCTTCTTTATGATTAACACTTAACAATCAACTCTTTTAACGCGAGCGATGATGCGGGCGATAACTTGATAAAAAAGTAATCCCTGAATCTCTTCATGTTTTAGGAATCTACATTCCGAATCACTAGCTTTAAATTTAATTATTTTGTAAAATGACGACTCGTAAAAGGCTATTGAATAAATTATGTTTTTGACTTTGATATTGCTCTAATATCATCATATGTACATATAATATGGAAACATACTTAAAAAAATTACATATAAAAATAAGGTTATGTTTTTTTTAATGATGATTAGGCGGACGGGCAAATGGTCCACCTGATCGTCAGTGGTCACCGCCGCCCATAGACAATGGCACTGTATGTATTAATCATTCCTTACATCACCAATGCGCCACCGACTTCGGAAACTAGGATGTTATGTCCCTTGCTGCTGTTACATAGGCTAACTCACTCTTCAAACCGGAACACATGAATACGGAGTACTGCTGTTTACCGGTACAACATCTAATGAGTGGGTGGTAGGTACCAGACTGGCTTGCACAAAGTCCTACCACTAATTAAAGTATGTATAAAAAAATAATACCAAGTAGCATAGTAGTAAGAGCCGAAATGGCCTAGTGGTTAGAACGCGTGCATCTTAACCGATGATTGCGGGTTCAAACCCAGGCAAGCGCCACTGAATTTTCATGTGCTTATTTTGTGTTTATAATTCATTTCCTGCTCACCGGTGAAGGAAAACATCGTGAGGAAACCTGCATGTGTCTAATTTCAACGAAATTCGGCCACATGTGTATTCCACCAACCCGCATTGGAGCAGCGTGGTGGAATTTTCTCCAAACCTTCTCCTCAAAGGGAGAGGAGGCCTTAGCCCAGCAGTGGGAAATTTACAGGCTGTTAATGTAATGTAATGTAGTAAAGGCTTGATTTATTTGTCACGCATTATTAATCCTTATTAACATTTCATGAATGTACTCAAAATTCTTTGTAGAATAAATTCGAGAAATACAAGAATGCTTTAAAAAAAAATATAATATAATTAAATAATTTTTTCATCATTTCACGAGTGAGTTTCGAAGTGATTTCTTACAGAATAACTCTGTTGTTCTTAAAAAATCTTCTATAATCACGATTTTTGTATTCGATAGGTATAACGTTTATAAAGGAACAGATAAAGTGGTATTCAGATAAACTTCTTAACAGACATGAAGATTTGTGAGCTTAAATACGATCTTAAAAACGTCTTGGTGTACACTTACAGTACTTCATCTATTTAAATGTCTTTATTGCTATCAATATAAGGTTTATTTTCCAATAAATAATTATTAACATAGAATTGTGAATGTTGTAATGAGACGTTAATATTTAAGTGAGTTTGATGTCGAGTTTTTTCATATGTCATTCGTTTTGAGGCTGTTTTAATGTTTAAAAGTTTAATGACCTGGGGCTTAGTATCGTTTGCGTTAAGATATTCTAGGCTAAGGCTTTATATATTTATACAATAATTTAAGTAATACTAATGTTTCTTTTTACTTATTTAAAATAGTTAGCCAGACTAGGATAGAACATCCCCACCCATAGACATTAACCTGTTCCAATATTCAAGTCACCAGTACCCTGTTATAGTTCCTTTCTGCTGTAGTTACACTGGCTCACATTGCTGTTTGCCAGTAAAACATCTGACGAGTGGGTTTTATTTAGCATGGATGAATGGAAAAAGGGACTATCAGGACATAAAATATTTTTCTGAGTGAAGCTATTCTTAGAATCATCTCAATTTCAGTGATATGTTATCAGACGCATCAAATTGACGTTTGATTGATTGCCACACTGGAGACTCGACTGTAGTAACTGTAATTTTTAGAACATTCAGGGTTGCCTACCTTCTCCGCAATGTGTCATGGCTTACACAAAGAAATGTAACTCTTCGATGTCTTGTCACTTCAAACTTCCTTCGCCTTGAGGATTTCATACCTAGCCGTGCTTATATAAAAATAGTTTACGACCGCGACTTCAACCGCGTCTACTTTGCGTTAAGTAAATTTTTCCGGGATAAAAGTAACCTACGTGTTATTCCAGACTATAATTTATCTTCATGCCAAATTTCATTCAGATCCGTTCAGCCGTTCTGGCGCGATTGAGTAACAAATATAAATCCATCCATCAGAACTATTTGGATAGCTTTTATATATAAGAAAAAGAGGTAACATGAAGCAGGAAAATTTAAATTGTAAATACATACAGTTTCGTTACGTAATCAGTTGTAACACTTTTACAATAAAGTAGGTTAAATTAGCGTCCTTGACAGCACAGTTAGTTAAGGAATTAAAAAAAATATATATATCACAGATAATGAATATTTCAATAAATAACAGACACGAATGTCCACGAAAATATGTTATAATTATATTAAAATCTATTAGTAAAATTAGATCCCACCCTACATGCCGTGAGATTAACTATCTTTTACTAAATAATAATGTGAGCTTCACGAACCGGTGAACCGCGCCTCTGCGATGATTTTTTAATCAAATATTGAAGTGACATTGCAATTATGGGTCATTTGTTTTTATTCTCTTCGGTTTCTAAATTATTAAAAGGGTTGACTAGTCATCGGATGAATTGTTTTATGATACTTGCGTCCATAAATTTATATTACTACAAAATAGTTTTCGTTCGCGTTTTTGACGTGGAGGAGGGGGGGGGGGGTGACCACAAGCTTTAGTACCATTCATTACCCCTAAAAATTGTAATGCAAATTTCATCCCTTAATTTGAAACCGTAACAAACAGATAAACATACTAATTTTCGTATTTATAACATTACTTATAGCCTATTCCAGTGGAAGTAGGAAAAAAGATAAACAAACCTTAGATTTACGTATTTCATGCGATTTGCTAATAACACAGCGATATTGTGCACTACTAAGAGTTTATGATTAATATATCTTTGTTTATAATACAACACTATTGTACTTAACTGTTTATTTCCACTTTATTTTTACTTCCAAAATTCCGATAACAGTTTCATCGACGTTGAAACAACCATTTTTTCGTAAATCCATAGTGAATATCATAGATTAATCAAGCTTAACCAATGATATCGCGTCAATTTGCTGTCAAATGTTGTTTATTTGGCTTTTACCTGTTTTGGTTGGAATAGAGTATAGTGTGTATAATATTGAGATTACTTGGTATTGTTTAAAAAAGGCTTGTAACTAAATTTATTACAATAGTAATCCACACTTAGTATCTAAGATATAATTTATATATAAATTCATCTTAAAATTATGCATATATTTTCCTATAGTATAATATTCATTACAAATATTTTTGTTATATTCGAGATGGCCTAGAAAATGAATTACTTGGTGGTAGAGCTTTGAGTAAGCCTGTCGTGGTAGGTATCACCCACTCATCAGGTTCTACCCTCAAATAGTAATACCTAGTATTATTGAGTTTGGCTTGAAGGATGTGCAAGCCAGTGTAACTAACTGGTAGAAGGGACATAACATCGTAGCTGTATTTGCATTTGGTATGTATATATGGAATAAGTACATACATATATGTGGATTGAGTGTTTTTTTTTTTTTAATTTTTCGTTACAGGTGGATTTTTTTTTTTTAAGAATTTAGAAAGTTACTTCATTCGAGAAGATCCTTAACTTAATGTAAAGTTACCATCGGTTCTGGAAGTAAATTCTACAGAGTAAACGGCAACAAAATTAGTAGTTACTCTTTATAAGAAGAGTTTAGCAATCGGAGGCAATTTCAGGGTCGAAACGCTAAGCTTGAGAAAAAATACATATATACTTATAAAAACTATTTCCGTTTCTTTTGTTACATTACATATATTTTAAAATAGACTTTGGTATATTAAAAAAAACTGCAATTCACCTCTAAACTTTAATACAGATTTGTGTAACACAACGAAAGAGGCTCGAATCGACTCTTATTCCACCACGATGCTATGTGATATCACCGTGGCAGTTTTTTCTACGGAAATATTCAAATATAACCTCACGATGTGTTCCTTTACTTATAATAATTAAAAACACAATTCGAACACGCAAAAACTCAGCGATGCTCACTCGGTTTGAACCCGCAGTTTTCTTTTAAGATTCACGTGTGTCAGCCACTTCGCCTCATGTTATACAAGCAAAACATTAGTGAAATATGTTGTTATAGAAAAATTCCATTTATGGCTTATATTACCAGAATTCTATCGTTAAATCAAATTACCATCGTCCAATCCCATAGCGTTAATTGTCTATACACATGCGATTTCATAGTTACTTATTTATATTTGTCGTTCGTACTCGTTTGCCTAATTTTACCTTTACTAATGTACGTTATTTGATAATCACGTCGTTTATATTCACTGTTATTATGTATTGATGTTGTGGGATCGTTTAGTACTGTTTCTTTTTTAATATTTGTTCTGATATTTGAGCTATGGTACAACTTAGACAGCCAATTGTAAAAAAGTACTGATAAGAAAGGGTTAATTTATTCTTTTTTCAAATATTTTCCTGTCTATAGGTAATTTCATTTTTTAGCATTAGCAGCCTGTAAATTTCCCACTGCTGGGCTAAAGGCCTCCTCTCTCTTTGAGGAGAAGGTTTGGAGCATATTCCACCACGCTGCTCCAATGCGGGTTGAAGGAATACACATGTGGCTGAATTTCGTTGAAATTAGACACATGCAGGTTTCCTCACGATGTTTTCCTTCACCGCCGAGCACGAGATGAAATATAAACACAAATTAAGCACATGAAAATTCAGTGGTGCCTGCCTGGGTTTGAACCCGAAATCATCGGTTAAGATGCACGCGTTCTAACCACTGGGCCATCTCGGCGGCAATATAAATTACTATTACATTATAATTATTAATTACTACTTATATTAGTATTAGTCTGTGTCGGTCACGTTTTCCAAGAAGACGACTACCTCGAAGTCCAGCGAAGATCTGCTGATGTATAGTAACTTATTACTTGTTTTATCTTAATAAAACATAAAACGCCAAAACGTAAAAGAAGGCTCGGGCAACTGTGAGCCCGTAGATGTTATTAAAAAAATTTAAAAAAATATATGAATAGGTATAAAAAAACAACCACTCCTTAAGACTCCTGACTTCCCTGTACATCGAATTTCTTTACGATAACTTTATCAGCGTATTCATCATTACGTACTACGAACAGACAGACAGATTCAGATTCAAACTTCTCACATTAACACTATACATATTCATAAAAGTGAAATTCCACTAACACGTGACACTACGCATGATGGGTGCGTATAAAAAAAAAATCAAAATTTAATTAATGTCACGTCACAAGCGACACGCCCGTACATAAATCAAGCGAGGCAATCGTCTAATACGATACCGCCCAACTAATAGTGAGAGGACATATATTATTAATTACCGGTGCGTTATCACGAAATATTACCTTTATGTTCTGTATTTGCATATCGTGTTAGCCTGTACGAAGGGAGCGGTTCCTGCGCGCTTGGGGTACAAGCGACGAGTTAAGCGACTTTAATGAAACGATCAAGTGTCGGGTTCTAAATACGTCAAATGGGCCCGCAGATGGTAAGTCATCATAGGTCATAGTCATAGTTCTGTATGAAATATTTACCCATCAATGTAACACTTACCTTGGTTAAAAAGATCTCCCTTGTATGTTATACATTCGAGTATTCTCTATTTTGTTTAATAATAATAATAATAAAAAAACTGTCTCGACAAACAAACTACGCTCTTGATATATTTCTAATAAATATCAAAAAGTTAGATGTATGTGTTTGTGTCCTCAAGGTCAATGACCTTCTCTGACGTGGAGAATAAAATGCGAAGGTTTTTAATAAAATATTTTAGAACATTTTTAAATTTTGTAGTACAATTAAGTATTTTTTTGCACGGATTTAATAAAGATGTATTTTAATACTTTTTTTATGATATTATAATTGTTTGATAATTACCTCAAAACAAATGTTCTTAGCCACTCACTTTTGTATTGCATGTCTTTCTCTTATAAATAGTATTCGATCTAATTATGAAAGTTTTACTGATGGTTCTTAGCCTCATAAAATTAAAAAAAAAAAAAACTTTTTCGATAATTTGAAGAACATAACTTTAAAAAATAAATATAAGTTTGATGTTAATGAATGAAGAGAAATGTAATCATATTATTATGTATTTTTTTATTGTCACTTTGATTTGTAGACCTTGACCATAGAAAAAAAAATCTGTCAATGTCATTTCACCTATTACTCGCACCATACAAGATGTTTGATGGAAATTTGGGTGTATCCATCGAATTATGAGCCCGACTGTCCTCGGTAGGTTATTTTTAATGATTCTGATAGAAGTTTGTACAGCGAAACGATTTATATTCGACGTAGAAAGATTATAGCGGTTCTTTCACTAATTGAAAAGGTTTTCGTTGTACCCGCTAATGTTTAGCAGATATCGAGTTATACGTCAAAGTTTTATGCGCTATCTGCGTGATAATGTATGAACCCTTTTAAAACACAAATATTTGTTCGTGTGTGTTGACGTATTTTAAACAGGTGATGAGATTTGAAATGACCATGAAAGAACTCGATCGTTATTTGTATATTTATTGACTTTTTATTAATTTAATTGATTTCCAGTAGTATATTATTTTTTTTTCTGAATGGCTGGCAAAGATACGTGTCCTGATACAAATACATTATTAATTTTATCTCTGTATATCTTACACACATCGGTTTCTTTTCATTGGTGTCGCCGTTGAGAACGTTATTGCGATAACAGCCTTGGTAAATTTCAATGCGCTTCCCCGGTTTAAATTGATGACTCATCCGTAGATTATTTTACTTGGTGGTAGGCGCTTTGTGCAAACCCGTCTCGGTAGCCTACTCATCAGATATTCTGCCGCCAAGCAGCAATACTTGGTATTGTTGTGTTCCGGTTTGAAGGGTGAGTAAGCCAATGTAACTACAGGCACAAGGGACATAACATCTTAGTTAAGGTTGGTGGCACATTGGCGAGGTTACACCATTAATAATAATCCTTACATCGCCAATGTACCACGCATTGGCGATGTAAGGATTGTAATGGTTAATATTTCTCACAGCGCTAATATCAATGAGTGATAACCATTTTCCACCAGGTGGTTTAATTCCCTGTCTGCATATATATAGAATACATATATATTATTTAAAAAATCTTAGATTTAAATATGACATATATTTGTGCGAAAATCACGGTTGAACCAAATTTTCGTGTCGCACAAGTGATAAAAATAGTTTCTCTTATAAATATATTCTCTTAACAGGATCACAGCTTACTCTTAGGATTATTCTGTTTCTGAAGTCAGGCTTTATCGATAACCTTACTTTTATCGCCCCTTGCGTGAAGGTTCTTGTGACGTCATCAATGTAAAATTAAGCAAGAGTCCTATAAAAAAAAACATTGCAACGCAAGGAGGCGTTAGTTTAAATTAAATATAGTTCTTAATCATAACTGGTAGATGAACATTTAATTATATGTAAGAGTAGTTTCAGACTGGGCCATTTGTATGTCCCGTGCCGACAATAGTTAACCTGTGCAAACATCAATTAGTATGTTTGTTTCCTAATAACTCGAAACTTAAGTACGAATCGGTTGAGTCAATACAGGTCAGTAACTTGAACGGCAAATAGACCACTTGGCAGTTTGAATCTTCATATGATGGGTGACCACACTTCGGAAAAATTTTTGGATTCCTTAGACTATATTATTTTTAATTTGATACTTCTTTTAGAAGTTGGCGAGGTTAGGAAAGCATCTTGGAAATGACCTATATTCAACAGTGGATGACGATTGGCTGACTATGATGAGTTGTTACCAGCCAGAATAAAGATTGACATGAGACAATTAAATGTTAGTTAAAAAGCAACTATTTTTAATTATACACTTGCCTTCATCTTCTTTATTTGGGATTAGCTCATAATATTGCAAGGAAATTGGCTGAATGCGTTTTACTTCTCTTGATGATATAGCTTGCAGTATATAGCTGGATAAACGTAAATCTATCGATCGTATTTTTTTATAAGTCCTAAGACTTAAGACGTAGAATATTCTAAAAGTCTACTTTGATATTGTTTTATTTTGAACGTATCGATACCATGGTCACCCTAAATCTTGAACTGAAAAGGTACTTGCAGAGTTTGGGTCAAACATGGGAACCATAAGGGTTATTTGATTTGCTCTAATCAATCCCACTCGAGGTGTTTGAATTATGCCAACGCTCTGTAGATTAGTGAAAAGTAGCCTTTACCACGAGTAACGTTAGATGCATGAAGGTCCAGGAAGTTACCTGTTCATTTATTCACTGATAATTTATTGTTGTAATGAACTTAATAGTAGAAATTATATTTTCGGAGCTTAACTTCATATATATGTATATATAAAACTAGCGACCCGCCCCGGCTTCGCACGGGTGCAATGCCGATAAAGATACTACAGAATTTCTTTAACGTTTACATATTTTCAGTCACTAGACAATAGAAACCGCTATGTCTCTGCGATTTAAATCTGTAATATGTTCAAAAATAATGATTTAAATTACATGCTATAAAGGGCCGTATTGATCTATATTAAATACACAATGTATTTAAGGATCTTAATTGGATAAGGATTAATGCTGTATTGCTTAAAATCGCTTCGAAAATGAGCCATTACTTCTCGTAAAAAGATAAAAAATGGTTGTTGTGGATTATCCCTACGAGATAGACTTATACTATTGCGGACTTTTTTGAAGAACTTTTGAAGATGTACAATACTGTTGTACATTATTTTGATCTATCTCGTAGGGTTCAGACAGCGTTTGCAATGTAAGCGTAAAATATGTGCTTATTTACGACATCACTTCAGAAACCTCAAAAGTTGACAGTATTTCTCTACTATATTGTGAATATATTATACATATAAACCTTCCTCTTGAATCAAACTATCTATTAAAAAAAACCGCATCAAAATCCCTTGTGTAATTTTAAATATCTAAGCATACACAGGGACAGACAGACGGTAAGCGACTTCGTTTTATACTATGTAATGATGATAAGAAATTTGAAGGAATTCCTTACAAAAAGTAGAAGCACTTAGAGAGGATTTTTAAAATTGATCTCCTAAGGAGGTTAAATAGATCATGAAAGTGTATGTGGAAATCGGTATTCAGGCTTATGTTAATGAGTTAAAGACCGATGTGAATATTTTGAAAATTTATCGAAGCAGTGAAACGTAGGATGAAAGTTTGTGACGAAGTTCGTATAATTTGAAAGTTATAAGCACGAAAATTTGTGTAGTAGTATAAACAAAAAATATATAATGTTGTCACAAATTTACGTAAGGACTTACAAAACATAAACCGGAAAACGCGATGTAAGGTAATACTGACACTGCTCTTATTGATGATTTAAAAAAATCATATAATATAGGAATGTTTCACACTAGCTGTTATAGCTAGGCACGTTGAACATAATCTACATTCACATAGGCTCTTACGTATTAATTCGATTGTATGAATTTCTCAAAAAATATCTTAGTCAATTTTAATGCTGCCACTAATCCGTTCTATCAGAACATATACATCAAAATTGTACATCGAATAGAGCAAAATCAGTTAAACGAAAAACCAATGTGCTTTTCTGGGTTTGAATATAGTCGCTTCCTGCCGTCTGTTCGGTTAGATTTTTTTTATAAATATATCAATATATTAAATATTGGAAAACATCACATACATTACTCTGATCCCAAAGTAAGTAGCTAAAGCACTTCTGTTTTAGAAAATCAGAAGTAACGACGGTACCACATACACCCAGACCCAAGACAACATAGAAAACTTTTTCTACAGTGACTCGGCCGGGAATCGAAACTTCGGAGTGGCGTACCCATAAAAACCGGTGTACAGACTACTCGACCACGGAGGTCATTATGGTCATCAATACGCAACGGATTTTAATTCGGTTTTCATCAATAAACAAAGAAAGGTTTATCTATATAATAAATACATATTATAGAAGTAAAAGCCGAGACTATCAAATATCCTAGCCGGAATAAATATTTTTCTTTTTCATTTCATGTCTGTTCTTCAATCAAAGCCTGAAGATTGTACAAACAACTAATATAACCGAGGTCTGGTCTACGGAACACATGTAATATACATCGAAGAACTTGTTCAATAAGAGGACAAAACTTAGTGTCAACATAAAGTCTAAACAAGAGCTCATACCCTATAATGATACGCGCTTGGCGGTTACTAAATAAGGCGTACTGTAAACTGAACTTCATCGGCGTTTAATAACAGTTATTATATATTATATTCGCACGAGTGCAATTTTTTAGTAAAAAAAATGACAAATGCAGTCTGCAAGATAATATTAAGTAGGTATAAATATTTTATAACGTTTAATTATTTTTTATTTATATAAATATATCATAAATGACAAATATAAAAAAAAAAAAACTGCGTCCTAATTTTATTGTAAATTATACTAAAATTTAGGTAATTTTAACCGTCACTCCCACCCATAGACATCGGGGCTGTAAGAAATATTAACCATTCCTTACATCGCCAATGTGCCACCATCCTTGGACACTAAGATGTTTTATCTCTGGTACGTCTAGTCACACTAGCTAACTCATCCTTCAAACCGGAACACAACGATATCAAGAATTACACTCAGGCATATGATGATGATTTGGTGGTATCTACCCAGACGGGCTCGCACAGAGCCTTACCACCAAGTAAACACATTCACAGCTGCGTCTGTAAGCTGCCTTCAGATCGACAACATCGTTTAAAAGATAAATAGTGCCCGAAATTGAAATTCAGCTAAGATTGTTCCACGTTACATGTACGATTCTAGAAATCCGTCTCGTATTGTATTGTAAGAGTTTAATATAGCTGTATGTGGTCATTGACAATTAATTGAATTAATTATTTGTAAATAATTAATCAAAGTACTTCATATAAAACCTTTATACTGAAGATAAAAAAAAAAAAACGAAATAAAATTTATTTATAAATAAAAACCCCTATAGACAGCTCTATTTTCACTAAACAAATCTATTCTAGCTTAAGACTTCTCTGTACAGTATAAACCAAAGTAGCTTCCCGTCGTCTTAACGCTTATATCTATTAAATTACGCAACGGTTTTTAATGCTGTTTACATCAATAAACAGAGTGATTCAACAGGAAGGTTTATAATTATATAAAATACACGTAGAATTTCAACATTCTAAGCCGGACAAAAACAAGAATGTTTTAAATGTTTGTTCTTAAATATAAAAGTTGTTTATATAGCTTTATTTTACCCGGGTGACGGGACCGGGATAAGTGATGTTAATTTATTGTATGTGTGTACCAATATGGATAGTGGCTGCAACCTCTTAACCGAATGTCACTTCAAATCGGAGCACGCACGACTTTCATGTTTCATTGGTTTATATTTATGGCACTTGAAGCATTTGAATGAGGATAAAAATAGTGCACGCAGTGGTCATCTCGTGGTCATTCATATTAGTGAACAAATGTTGTCTGACTACGAACGATGCATTTGCTGACTTTGATATTTCAAGCATACTAGAGCAAGTGACTGACCTTTATTTTCAAGCTAAATTATATCATGGCGTCTAACTTGGCCAAGTATTACAAAGTTTTAAGTCTAATAACTTCAAGTTCGAAAATGAGGAAAACGTCGTGAATATTTATGCAATATTAATAGGAATTGACAGAGGTATGTAAATATATTTAAAATATATATAATTAATTGTTTATTTTGTGTCGAATGTAATGTTACTTTAAATAATATTAAATCTTATAAACAAAATTACAAACTTTTCTTTAAATTTCAATGGAATCAAATGGTAGGTAAAAAATTTTCTCAATTGATTCATAAATGATGGAGTTCAGCGATAACGAACACAAAAAAAAACCTTAATAGTCTCCTTATTTTTCTAAAGTTAAAAATAGCATAGAACGTGTCGCCCGTGATGGGGGAAAATAGCTCTAGAAATCATTTCTTCATTATTTCCCCCCTTTATAGGTCAGTGGAACATGTAAAGACGGCATATCGATCTCGCTATGACTAAAGGCAGCACACACAAGGCTCACGAGTAATGATGTCCTATTGACTACGGTCGGTCAGAGAATTGAAAGAAACATCTCCCGGTCAGTGTAAACACCGCCTAATAGACCCCATTCACACTGTGAATGCCTAAACTCTCGTATTCGGTATTGAAAAGCTTCTTTTGGCCGATAGTGTGAAATGGTCAATTTAAAACGGCCTTTGAAGTTCCTCATGAGACGTGGTTTCAATCAATTTTCTATTGCGCTAGAGCTAATGATGGTTTCAGGGGAGTATTATATTTTATGTATGTATGTATTTACAAGAAAATCTCATTTCAATAGAAGATAATTTATTCAATGTTTCAATACAACGTTTAAATATGTGTATATTTCGATACATATTTGTTGTTGTTGTCTGTACATAAACTAATTTATCAAATAAAATATAGCATATTATTTAATTAATATTAAATTGAAAATTAAAGTATGGTATCTATAATAAATTAGTTTATATTGTGTTTTAGTAACCGTTAAGATCGTTCCTATACGTCACGTACAAGTAAGTGACTTTCAAGCATACGGAACGTTTTTTATTGAGACGCTTTGAGTTACGCCTCTGACAATTGTACTTTCCGAAATCAAAAGGAAGCGTTGAATATACTAATCGGTTAGGCGATATATATGTTAATATAAAAAAATGTGGTACAGTTTTTACTACGTGAGTTTAGTTATTTGTTACGCTCTTAAGCAATACCTACTTAATCAACGTGAAACACGTTCCAGAAAGTATCATAGGCTCCCTACCACCTGACCCTGAAAGATGAAGTCGCGGTTAGAGACCAGTTTGTAATAAATGGAGGGGAGTAAAAATTAAATAATAATTAAAAAAAAAGACAAGCAAGGCCATACTCATGATTATGATAGTGTAAAGTAAAGCTGTAAATGTCTTACAGCTGAGCAGCTCTCTGGGCTTAGTGTATATTCCATAACGCTCCAATAGTGTTTGTTAGATACACACGACGCAGTAAACGATCATTTTAAATCATGTCGTAAAAAAAATTCTGCTCAGATTCTTTCGCCGGTTCTTTTTGGGTAATATGTTTTATTCCGAACCGGTCAATAAGCAAGTCTTCTATAAATAAAGATACTTTGACTTGTAACAGTTCATACAATCAAATTTTCCTTAGGATGATATTTTTCACGACGAATTATGAACAAAAAAAAATCACACGAAAATCACTGAATCGCCTCGACTTACAATAATATCATCAAGTTATCTAGTATTAGATAACTTTCTAACGAATAACTTTAAATTTTATTGCCTTTGACGCAATGAAAACCGGTGTCTTACGACCTTCATAATTCATTCTTTAAGAAACACGGAAATGTTATTGTGTATTGTTGGAATATCGTGGAAGATGCTGGAACACTGTTCCTTAGTTCATTGTTGTCGTTTTATTTATATCCCATTGATTATAAGTTTGCCGTTTCGTCTTAGTGAATATGATATGTCATTGTTGCCAAGAAATAGTTGTGACCTATACTAATGGTATAAAATCGAAAGTAATTTTGTCTGTCTATTGCGTTTTCACGGCCAAACCTCTGAAGCGAATTTGATAAAATTTGATATGAAGAATTTAACCTCGAGGAAGAACATAGATTATACCTAATATCTGACACCCAACTCCTAAAAGGAGAGCGAAGCTGCGAGCGACAACTAGTATATACATATTTCTTAGAAACTTCACAGGGGACAGGTTGGTGATGCCATCAATAGACGATGATTATGGGCGGTGGTGATCACTTACCACCCAGGTGAACCACTTCTTCGAGGTAGAACTTACCATCAGAAAAATAACACGTAGCTACTAATTGTCGTGAAGTACATTAATTTCGAGAGATTTCATTAGAAAATTAAAGCATTATTTTATGGAAATGACCCTTATAGTTGTACAGCGGAAGATCTTTACTTTCAAACTTTGATTTCATTTGCATTGTTCAAAATATTACCGGCTTTCATTTAGATGTCACTTTGAATTATTACTCCAAGACACTTACAATACAAAGCTCTTCTCTCGTTATTTGTTATTGAAGTATAAATATATTGTTTATAATAATGTTGCGATGAAGCTTTTACGAGCTTTTATTAAACTGTGCTAATTTCTTTTAGATCAAATTTTTCGAGCTGAATAAAACCTTCCTTTTGTGGTACCGAGTTGAAATTTCATACGTTGATTCAATTCCGAAAAAAGAAGTATCAGTTACAGGATGTTTGCGAGCTGCCCAAGATCGTGTTTGTTGGCGTTTTATGGGAACTTTCGTCCAGAAGTGGACTGCAAAAGGCTAAAAAAGCTATTCAAGTAGGCTTTTACGAGCACTTTTGAATCCTCATTTTACAGAATTATGTTAAAAGTAAACCTGCTATCTCATGCTGATAATATGTTTCTATGGTAAGTTTGCACTCAGGATTGACTCCAGGTCTCATCCTGAACTCCTCGGTCGACAGCATAGATTTATAGATATGAAAGCTTGTTTTTAATGTTGTGTTGCAGATTTTAATCTTTTTAGATTAAAGGAAAAAATCTAAAAAGATCTTTTTCTTCCTTTTCCGGAAAGTTCGGAAAGTTGAAATACTCGGCTTTTCTTTACTTTTATGTGCATGTGTTATACACATGCCTAAATCTTTCTCATGAATCACTCTGTTTATTGATGAAAACCACTTTAAAATTCGTTGCCGTAGCACATGAGACTTTGTTCGTGCGTGGGAAGCAACTTTGTTACACACATATTTTATTCAGATCTAACTTTTGATTCATTTTACATACGATAAAATTTGATTTAAACTTAACGTTAAGGAATATAGATGATTCAAGAACCGACAAGAGACTTAGTAGTTAATATTATCTACCAATGAAGTTTGTTAACATACAATAAGTCGGCGATTTTCACCAATCGGAATCATTATTTTAGTCCTATTGCATTTCATAATCAATGATTTCTTTTAAAGATTTTGAGCATTATTGTGACTGTTAGCATCCTGCAGTGGTAGGATTTCTTGGATGGATTGACTCTACATGCAATAATTAAACCCATCTTCGCTCTCTAGTTGCTTAAATAATGACAACCTCCTCTGTACATATTATTATTTTTTTTTAAAAGCATAAAATTATCTTTGGTTAGTTATCGAAGTATTCTTTTTATTGTTGTTTGTATCTCTACAGACATGTTATGTGGTAGATATATTTAATTCGAATTTGTTATTCGAATGTCCTTGTGTGTTTTTTAAATTGAAGTTTTAGGATAATGTTTTTTTACATATAAATTTGCTATTTATCTACTTTATATACTGCTTGTCGTGGATTCCAAATGATATCTTCATTGAGTCGAAATGCGCCCTTTAAGCGATGTCATTTGTCTTCGTGGGATTTCGGATTCCTTAACCGGTTATGATAGATCGTGATCTAAGTTTATTGAACTCGTTGAAAATTATATAATTTATACATTAGTTTATTATTAGCCGCCTTCAAGGAACGCCGTGGTTATCAATCAAGATTTTTATGTCACATATGTTAGATCTTTCATCTTTCATCACCTTTCATCAGTAGTTTGATGTATTTTTGCCTATTGTGTATGACATCGTAATGACTTTGTACTAGAAAAGTATACGATTTGATTTCGGCCATGAATTGAATTTTTTCAAATATATTTGTGTTGCAGGAAAATTAAAAAAAAAAAGTAGTATATTTTATAATTAAACCGGAAATGAGTACTAATATTTAAAAATACATCCTCATACATGTACAAGTTTCACGTACATATTGTAAATAAAACATTAACAGCCTGTAAATTTCCCTCTGCTGGGCCAAGGTTTCCTCTCCTTTTGAGGAGAGGGTTGGGAGCATATTCCACCAAAAAAATGTATATTTATAAATACATCAAACAAGAGAACACATAAACATCGAAGTCAGCCATTAACAAGTGCTCTTAATAGCATAATAAAATTGCAAACAAAAAGTATGTTTATCTAAAAAAGGGCGTTAACTGCTAAACTCTGAGAACTTTGCTTCAACTTGTCATCGGCGACTTTATATAGCACTTCCGTTAAGTTAACTTCACACTGACGCTGTTTATTTTGCGACTTTTAATTTTTGTAAGGACTTTTCTAATTTCAAAACTATAATTAATACTTACTAATAAAATATAATATGTTGCTTAAATTTTATATATTATTATTTATTTATTTAATAACTCGTGTTTTCTGAGGATTTAAGGATCTCATCATTTTGCTTAATACAAATTTATATAACATTTGATGTATATTTTTTGTATAATCTGTAAAAATATAAGAATATTTAAAAAAAAAACATTAAATATGTATTTAATTTCATATTGTAGTTAAAAAGGCCACAAATCTCAACGCTTTCTATTCAAAATGTCTTGAACTAATATTCAAATTTGGAGATGCGACTAAACTGTCGCACC
Source organism: Vanessa tameamea (assembly GCF_037043105.1). NCBI lineage: Eukaryota > Metazoa > Arthropoda > Insecta > Lepidoptera > Nymphalidae > Vanessa > Vanessa tameamea. The sequence goes on along the minus strand of NC_087329.1, from coordinate 8,942,293 downwards.
GATTACGGCGTCCCGTGAACTCACCTTAAAGTTTATGCTAATAAAATGATATTGTTTTCTTTAGAAGTCCTATTAATTAAGACACTTGACAATCTCACTTTGTTAATCCCGAGCCGAAACGAGTTGTTTCGGCTATTAATGTTTGAAACTTACGCGCCTTCACAGACAGAAGGTGCGACAATAAAATAAGTGTTATTTATACGTTAATAATTCATGATTTTAATGGTTTGTTTTTCAACAAGTTCGTTGAATTTTTATTCGGTTAAGTGAGAATTATCGTCCCTGTTGTCGCTTTGTTTGAAATAAGGCCGGTGTCTTTATTAAAACAGCTCTGTTATTGAGTGGATTTCTAAAGAATTCATCCAGTTAGACTACGACTGTATAGTAACGGTGTGCATATAAATTCGTATTCGCATCGCGGAAATATAATGAACGTTTTAAATACGAACAAACTCGAAACTCATCGAAGAACGGTATCGTGTATTTTCAGATACATGCGATATTGACTTTAATCATTATAAAATTTAAAGGATACATGAATCAAAATAGCGTATCACTGTAAGTCAGTTCAAATTTTTACGAATGAGACACAATATACAAATAAATTCTTGCATAATAGCAAAACCCCGCTGCTATGTGAGTTTTTGCTGCGCACACTCTTGTGGTTTATAATACGAGTGTACCCGGTGCGATTGGCCAGTCAGCGTTGAGAATAGCCACCGTGATTCATATTTATTATAAATAATCAAGAAAATTATTCTATCGAATATTTATTTTATCACATACATGAATGAATAATGCTTGATACCTCATCCACAAACCACACGAACAAAATGTTTAACACTAACCTACTTTGCTTTTAACGGGAGTCACGTTCAATAAATTAAAAGTACTAATGCAAGGGCCCAAACCCGAAACTTGTGTGACATAAATATGTCCAATATTAACCGACTAAGAGGCACCGACAGCAAAAATCCATCTCTGAGTTTGTCACTTAAGGGCTCTCCTGATGCTTAGCTCTGGATGCTCTCTACAATAACTTCGAGCTAAGAATGTTGGATGTGGCATATCAGAATTTTTTAATCTGGCCCAGTAATAAATCTCACGTCAAAAACATTAATAAACAAGGCTTATTATACTCGCTATAATTGTCGTCATGATTTTGTTGATATTAAATTAAAAATCAATAATTAATGATTAAATATAACATTAAAGGATAAATAAATTCCATTTTAAATTTAACAATAAAATTAAAAATAATTGTGAAGCTTTTCAAAGTGAAAAGAAAAATCATAAAATAATGATAAAATTATTGTGCGTATTCATTATCGCACAGTCGCTTCATGACCGAAGGTGCGCCAAGCATTAGCGAACGCAGCCGGCCCGCGGTAATGAACACCGAGATTTCCCCAATGTGTCCTAGACCAGCGTATTTGGATAAAGTTATCAAATTTTCAAAACAACGCACGCATTATACGGAGGTAGTTTGCGAGTGCTAATTATGATTGCAATTATCACGGGTGATCTTTATTTTACGTAAGACGTGAGGGAGATATGGGCTTGAAAGTTACGAACTTTTAAAATTACGGGCACGAACAACGTTCGTTATTAATTAATTTATAAAATATTCAATTCAAAATATCTTATAATTATATATACTTTTACAGTGTTATAACATTGCCTTTGATTAATGATACATCATGATTATTATGGGCGAGTCAATGATTAATGATTATTAAATTTTCATGTATAATAATTACAAAGATAATAACAATTATTGTTGTACTAATGTATGGAGTTCGTTATTTTTAAATTTCATATTTATGTAAAGACAGCAAGCAACAGCAAAACTCATCTCGCCACGATGATGATGCGGTAATACGCTCGAAGTGTCATTATTTAGTGGCTAGTTCTACTTCAGTGATCATGCTGTATATCTCGAGAGCTGCTGATACCTCCAAAGATACATTTAACTGTCAGAATTGTTGTTAACTGACGGGAAACATTATGAGTCGATTTTTCTTTGTAATTTTTTTTTTCTAATTTCTTTTAATTTATAGTTTTGTCTTCTACTTAGTTGAATGTCGAGTAAGGATGTCTTGAATAGAACGGGATGAAGTAAATATTGACTAATTCTGTTCTAGTGACTTCACTTTACTTTTAATGCCTGGTTTATTTCATTAATTAATACTGAAAACAAATTAATTTGTTTTTTTGTTGATAAAAATGCTCAGTATGATAAATTATATTTATTATGCAGAAATATATGTATAAATACGATTACATTATATTAGAGTATTTAAGCGATCATATTTGTTTTAATATTTTGTCCGACGTTCCGGTAGATATTCGTTTGGCACCATGACAAAGCCACGAGCTGACCATTCGGTCATAATCGCAGTTAATATCCTAATATAATAAATAGAATAGATTAAACTTGACTACGTATTATGCATCGCGAATTTAAAAGTGACAAAGTTTTATTTATTATCGAACATTTATTTTGACAGTTGATGACATTCAAATTTACATGTATAATATGATACTATGACATATTAAGCACACTACACTGAGTTGGTGCTTGTATGGGTTTAAGCCCGCAATCATAGTTTAAGTTTCATGTGTTCGAAAGGTCATATCGACATTATATAAATATAATCATTTACTGTAAAAAAATAATTCCCGCAGGAGTTAGATCATCTCCCGTAGTTCCATCTAATAATGTCGTTTGACACGTACCAATTTTCGGCTCATTTGATATTAAAAGCTTTTCAACGCGAGCGTTATAGTATATTCAGTCAAATTGCAGTGCGAGTCTTGTAATTAGTAGTTTTACTGATATTGGTTTACATTATGAATTTCATCGCTCTTTGAATCTTAGACTAATTCTATAATAGATTGTTTATTGTACAATTTTTAAAAGTAACAAGTTATGAATAAATTTTAAGTTTATAGATTAATCAATGTCGCCCGCAGTTTAGTTTAGATTTCATCGTTGGATTCTAGGTATAAAAAGGCCTTCTTTGGGGTCCAAGAATGTTTCGTAGCAAATTTCATCAAATTCGATTTAGAAGTTTGGCCGTTAAAACGTAACAGACAGACAGAAAGAGTTACATTCGCATTTAAAATATCAGTATAGAATATGGAAGCGATCATTGATTTTTCTGAAATGTTTTTTTTTTCTAAAGTTGTTTTAACATATTAACAGTTTTATTAATATAATATAATTTTTATGATCCGCTTAAATCCGAATGTAAAATTTAAAGTGTATAACATATACAGTATACAGGGTTATTGGTAATTCGACGTATTCCTGTTAGGAGGAGTTGGGGGTGACTATTTGCGATAATTTTAACCCCCCTATGCATAATGCAAAAGTGAACCATTTTTGAGTTATCACGTTTTTTAGATTTTTTCAAAATAAATCAAAAATGTAACTTTAAATATTTATTTAAAAAAAAAGTATCAATTAAAATCTATTTTGTTCGTCTGATTTGTAAAAACGATTAAACACTGGTTATTTGTCAATATTAAAATAGTAATTATCCGCCCAAATTTAAAAATGCGAAATGGAAAAAGATAATTCAATATTTTTTCCACGAAAATGCCTTAAAAACTAAAAAAATCGAAACTTGTCCTGCAGATTATTTTAAAAACATAACCGTTTTCTTAGCTTTCCAAAAATGTATAACAACTAGGAACTTATTTCAAAGCAATCAAAATAAAATGACCACAAAGGACGCTGCTGGAAATTCGTATTCGATCAAAACTTAAATTCGCTCCTTGAATGTCTCACAAATTGGTTTAATGCATACCTAACCAATGCAAGGTTATTCGCGTTTGTTTCCTAATCACCGGCTACCTGATGTATCAGTTTATAATAAGCGAATTCGAGAAACTGGTAGTGTTCAGAGACGACAAATTAAAGTCGAAAAACTCCCATTCCATGTTGTTAATTACTAAGAGGATAAGAATTTATCGATGAACCATTCGAACCATTTCGACAAACACCTTCGACGCACTCTCTGTAATAGAGCACAGCACACATAGCATGGTCTACAGTGCATAATGTAGGATTCCATCCTTACCATTATACTCCTGCGCAAATTATTTACGAACAGGTCCCAGAAAGAAGAGTTATTTTTTGTAGATTCGTGCTTAATGCGGATTTAGGAGTCGTGTCTTGTTTGAAAAACAATCTCTGGACTATTTGAATCCAAATTCGATCAAGATGAGATTACTAACTCATAATGAACATGATTGGGGAGAGAAAGTGCACAAAAATCCTATCCTCCTCGAAGACTTACAGAATAAAGATTACGAGACTAAATATCATATACTGGTAGGAGTCAGGACTAAACGCCGGTTGATTTCTATGTCTGGTCATATGAAATCCTTAGTTTACGACGTCTCGTCTGTTTCATCCGCGGCAGACCGCAAAATAAGAATTAAAAAATCGCATCAAATATGATGCGGAATAATTTGAGTAGTTCGGTAGTTGAGTCACAACTTAGGAAGGAGAAGTCACTTCGTGCTATAACTTTAATTAGTCTAAATTACAAAATGTCTTACTTATAACTTAGCTATTGAACTGTTTCTAAGTCTAAATTTTATTTTTAATTAGTTTTTTTACTTTTATTTACATTGAGTATTGATTTAGTTAATTTTGTGGGAATTTTACAGGGCGACCTTTAGTCCGAATCCGTTCATGTTCGAATACGCATTTCCAAAAGCGTCCTTTGTGATAATTTTATTTCGGTTGCTTTGAAATAAGTTCCTAGTTGTTATACATT